>NC_138371.1:92336576-92372903 GCF_054177405.1 Leptonychotes weddellii | reverse complement strand
GTATTTTATAGTTTTCTGAGTACAGATCCTTTGTCTCTTTGGTTAGATTTATTCCTAGGTATCTTATGGTTTTGGGTGCAATTGTAAATGGGATCGACTCCTTAATTTCTCTTTCTTCTGTCTTGTTGTTGGTGTATAGGAATGCCACAAGTAGAATTTCTTACTTGGTCTCCACACATCCTACATGGAGGTGATCCAATTGGAGAAAGATCCAGAATGGTCCGCATTGCAGAATTATGTGGCATAGACTTTAAGGGAGGTGGGCTGAGATGTCAGGTAGGTGTCATCGAGGGGTTGGGCACAGGCTGGGTACTGGATGAGTGAGGTGATTTGGAAGAGGGAGAGGAGCTGATCAGTGTCCATGTGGCAGGCAGGACACCCCAGGCAACCTTCTGGGAAGGTATGGGCTCCCTTTTGGCTTTGCCTCTTAGCAGAAACTGACAGGCTGACCCGAAGCCAAGAAGCCCACCTCCTCTGACCAAGGGTAAGCTGGGGCAGCACGATACGGGGTTGGGGGTTGGTGGCTGGGGTCGGTGCTCCTCTGAGTCCTGGTGGAACCACAGGGTCCAGTCTGTCTGCCTGCCACTGCCCATCCCCACCCATGTCCACCTTCGCCTTGCCATCACTGTGTCCTGGTTTCTGGGAACGGTCCAGCCACCCTGACGAGGCCAATACATAATTCCTCCAGGAGCCAGTGCCCTGAGGCTCTTTTGTCTACATTTGGCACCTTAAGGTTGGCCAGCCCTGAACGCAGTAGCTCTCACAGATAGCAGCCCTTAAAGTGAAGGATCAGAAACCATAGGCCACAGTAACGTAAAGACATTTCCTGCCATGCTTCCTAAAAACCATGGCCAGATGCTCTCCCGTTGCCCATGGAGGGACTCTCTCCATGCAGGTGTCTGTGGAGGCGCCAAGAGCTCTGTCCCTCATCCCAGCCCCTGGGACTCAGCATGTCCTCGAATTCTCCTGCTAATTCCTATCAGCACCACTTTGGTTTAGGAGGCACTGCTACTCCTTTCATTCTTAGGCCCAAACTTAGAAAATACCTTCCTTTCCTGATCCCATAATAAGGTCAGAAGGTTCGAGGTTCAAGGCTCTGTAATTTCCACGTAGCCAATTTAAATCCATGAACTGTTTGCAGGTCTGAGGAATAAACTTCAGAGGACCTGGCTTATAGGTGTAATTGTCTTCATGGGTGCATGCCTCCTTAGCGCCCACCACCCAGGAAATACGTCTAGACTCCTCGATTCCTCAAAGTCCAAGTTCAAGGCAGTGAAGCCCTAGATGTAGAGAAAGACAACGTGGCCAATCTTTTTGGTCTCATGCCAGCCTACTGGGTTTTAGTTTTCTCTCTGGGGTTCCTTGTCTTTCCTGAAAGGCGATGCCATTTCCCCGTGCTGGGCACAGCCATCCGTAAAGATTTTGCTTATCTCTTTGAGCTTGTAGACCATTAACTAATTCAGCTAACAAATATTTATTTTCTACCATGTGCTTGGCTCTGGGAGAAATGCTGAATATCCAACAGTGAGGGACACTGGCATGGTCTCTGTTCTTCATGAGCTTACAGGCCAGTGGGGGAGCTCATCTGAAACACATGACCGTACAAATGAATGTATGATTACCAATAGGACCAGTGCTACAAATTAAAAATCTGGGCTCTACAGTAGGCGATAAGAGGGGCGATGGGTGGGGACTGACATTATCTCTGAGGGAGCGGGCTTTGAGCTGAGGCTGGAAGGAGACAGTGGAGGAGGAAGAGGGTAGCAGACAGAGGGAAATGTGAGCCAAAATCTGCAGTCAAAGAGAAGCTTGGCTCAAAGACTCAGCAGCCGATAAGTGTGGCTAAGCCAGGAGTGGTTCCCCATGAAGCTGGAGAGACAGGCAGGGGCAAAATCACAGCTGGTCTTGTGAGTGGTGGCAATGACTTTGGACTTCATCTTAAAAGTGGAGAGGCACTGAAAGTCTCAAACCCAGGGAATGCCATGATTGGACTGTGTGTTAAGAAGTTCACCCCGGCCGGCTGTATCGAGGGGAGGGAATAAGACAAGGTTAAGAGACTGGAGGCTATTGAAAGCTATTGATAATGACGATGTTGAATAGGATAGTGGAGGATCTTAGAATAAGATGAAGACAATGGAAGATCTCAGTGGTATCTTGAAACCAGCTAAGGTGACCGAGTTTACACCATAGAGATTAGCGAATGATACAGACCAGGGCTTTCTTTTCCCTGGAGAACTGGTTGTTCAACTTTTACCAGTATACCACTGCTTACAGATAACCTCTGTTTTGCTAGCAAGTGCCTAGGACTCACTCCCAGAGCACGTCATGTGGCTGGGGATCTGCCTGCCAGACGGCCTCCGGGCCTCCACTGGCAATGAATCAGTCCTTGAACTGCCATCAGCCTGGGATGCATGTGGCCAGGCAGTGAATATGCATTTTGAATACACTGTGATTCAAATTCAACAAACATTAATAAGCTTGCCACTGTCCGCCAGGGACAGTGATTAACACAGAGGGCCACGGAGATGAACTTTGCTCTGTCTTTTCTCCCTAAATGAGGAGAAACGATCCCATCCTCAGGATATAGAATGTCAGGCCTGCATGTGAAATTCAGAAATTCAGAAATGAAGTGTGAGTAGTGTTCTCTGGAAGGGGTGGGAGAAGAAGGATTTGTTCCAAATGAGGGGATATAGCTATGAGGATGGGGTGCTCGGGATGGCAGAATGAGCAGGTTTTCAGCAAGAAGAGGAAGAGAGAGGAGAATTCCTGCTTGGGAAGCAGCACAAGCAAAGGCCCATAAGTAGGGAAGCATGAGGTATATTTAGGGATTAACAACCAATCAATATTAAATGGGAACATTAAATGTGTGTGTGTGTGAGAGAGAGAGAGAGAGAGAGAGAGTGTGTGAGTGTGTTGGTGGGCGGGAGTCTTAAATGTCATGCCAAGGCATTCTGATGTTGTCTGCAGGCAATGGGGAAGCAGAGAAGGTTCTGGGCGTTGACTCAGGCAGGCAACAGTATGACTTGGGGGTGGACCTCCGTCAGGGAGACTGTTCCATAATGACATTTGGTTCCCGCGTCCCCATCTGTGCTCCATCATTCCACAATGTGCTGGGGACCTTCTGTTCTGCCGGTCTCAGCGCCACTCTGGTCTCCTTTAATGGTCCTGACACACATACCACGCTCAGGCCCGGCTGGGTGGCCCCAGTTAATACCGCACGGATGCCAAACTCAGATGGTGGACCTCTGGGTCAACACCTTGGGACCCCCAGAAGGTGGCGCTGTGCAGGCCTGCTGGTGCCTTGGACCACCGTGCTAGGACACACCGTAACATGCAATGACATAGATCCCTGGTCGGTGTTCCCAAATGGTCATTTCTCAATGTCCCTTCTCTCTGATGCCAGAGAGGCAGAGGACTCAGCGTACCGGCCACAGAGACACAGGAGGAAGAGCTCGGTGAACTGGGGCTGGTTATTTCACCTCTGAGAGCCTCAGTGTTGTCAACCATGAAAAGGAGGGTAGTAACACCAACTGTAGACTTGTGAGGGCTGAGGTCACAGCATCTGTAAATGAGGTTGAGAATTTATTGTTGGACCAACCCAGGTGCGAACCCAGCTTTGTGACTCGGCCACATTGATTTGCACCCTTAGGCCCCAGTTTCTTTAAACAGTGGTAGTGATCACTTTCTTATAAGATGGTTTTAAAGATCCAGTGCGATACTGTTTGTAAGCACTGGGTACATAGTGGTCAATCAATGGTGGATGTCATTGTTGTGTGATTTGTGTTAAAGTGCTTCATTGAGTGGCGGACAGAAATTCTGGCCTGGCCTATCAGACCACCAGAGCCCCGATCCTTCACTTGGCGCATGTTTGACACTGTCCCCCACAGATGGGACATGCCACGTGGAGTGGCAGCAGGTGGAAGGGAGAGGCTGGGGTACTGGTGCTGCTTCTCTTGGGAGCTCTGCTCCTTGGAGGCATCTAGGAGGTTTCAGGAGAGGACATGATGACCGGGCTGGTTCCTCTGAAGCTGGATGGGACTGCCGTGCAGCATGGTGCATGCGTTTGGCATAGAGAGGGCCACTCAATTAACGGCCCAAGCAATGAAATGCTCCAGAGCACCTGGAAGCACAGGCCCCCCTGGTCATGTTCCCGCCAACAGTGAGGAAACCTCATGTTCTGTTGGACAGATCCTCCTTCACATATAATGGCAAAGACCCTTCCCTTGACCAGACTTTAGTCAGGCTCCTTGAGCCGTCTTTTTGACTAGGCCTTGTCCTCGGGCCCCGTCTCTGGCCTACTAAGTCCAATTGTAGCAAGACTCCTGACCGGTTAGTGTAGAGGGAATACCCCACCCTCGAAATCTGGTCAGACTCCTCATCCCCCATCCTTGATATGTGATCTCCGTGGCCTCTGAGCAGGTCCTGACCTCACCCGTCCACTCAAAGTGGTCACTGAAAGGTGGTTGGCACGATCCTGGCCCAGCCTGGATCTCACCATATCCTGGCCTGGGTTGTGCAGATGGGCCCACATGGTCTTGGCACAAGCAGGATCCACTGGTGTTATATTCAATTCCCACTGGCTGGGACTGTGGGATGGTCTTCTCCAGTGTGAACACTCTGACTCCCGACACTTGAAGGTCTAGCTTCTGCCCAACACTCATCTCCACCAGGCCCTAAGCCATCTTCAGTCTCATTGGCCCTTCCATGCTGAATGGGACTACAGTCCCCTACAGTCGGTGCTTTCATCTGCACCAGTGGCCTGGATTGTTCTTCCTCTTCTTTGTCTGGCTAAATCCTACCTACCCTTCAATCTTCAACCAAGGGACCACCTCCACCTGACCCCATTCTCTGTCTACCAGCCCAGGCTGGCACAGGTGTACCCTTGAAGCTCCCCAGTACCTGGACCCCCTCCACTGAGGCATGGATTTTGCTATACTGTCCTCACCTTTACATGGACTATTGCCCAGAGGACACCCAGGACCCTGCCCAGGTGCATAGCTCAGGTTTGTTGAATGAATGAAAGTGCCCAGCTGACCTCGAGATCCCTTCTTTTCTTCCTTCTCTGCTTATGTTTCATAGTCCCAGACACCTGCCTTTCTATTCTGTTTCTGGACCCTTGAGTCTACCTGTGAACCCATGAGGCTGATTGGCCTTGAACTCAACAGGAAAGAGGGAAGCAGAGGCAGTGCTCTGAGTCTAACTTCTTGCCTTCATGTTGGCTAATGTCCAAGCCAACCAGGCAGATGGTCCCCTTATCTCATTTAAAACAAGGAGAAGGCTTCTCATTCACTCCTCTGCAATAATCACCCTTGACATAAATCCAAGCCACTATTGCTCTTACTTAATGTACCTGCTTATTCTTTTTACTCCAGCTCCAAACTCCTTCACCAGGCTCCCAGGACTTCCCAGTCTGGTTAACCCTGGCTAATCCTTCTCTCATCCACCATATGCACCCATCACCGCCAACCCCCCCCAGTTCACCACTTCCTAAACATTTCCTGGGACTTTGCACATACTGTTCCTTTCACAGGGAACGCCCTTCCCTCTCTTCCCTGATGCATCATCTTCCCCAAGACCTGGTTTGATGTCTCTTCTAGTTCCCATGGAATTAGCCACTCCCTCTCCAGGGTCCCTGTAAAACCCCAAGTCATATGTTGAGGACCCCATTGACCAAATGTTGCTTTAGTTGTTCGTCTATACTTTACTCTCACTAGAGAGTATGATGACACCTGACTTTTACTTGCTCCCTCTTGCCTCTCCCACCCCTCTAGCCTCAGAGACATGTCCGATCCATGGTAGGTCCTTCATAAACACTTGGTCTGATGGGATTTCTTTACTAGCTCCATCTGGCCACCCAGGTCCTTGTTCCATAACGACATGCTCCCCAGCGTTATCCATTGCTCAGGATCTGCATTGAACGAGATCCTCAGGGGATGCATACATACCCTTAAATTTGAGAACCACTAGCCGAACATTCAGAGTTCCTCGTGTCAGACCCACATCTTCACTGCTTTTAGCTGGCCCCTGGGACAAAACCCCACGGCGCTGGCCCTTTCTCTTCCCAGGGGCTTGAGAATGTTGCATTGCACCTTTGCATGTCCTCAAGCAGAATAAATGAGAGCAGCACTCCTAATGTGCCAACCAGCAGGTTCCTCTCTTCTAATCCAGTCCAGATGCTTTTGGTGACTCCCTTTCTGGAATGTAAAAATAACACTATTACCAACCCCTCCTCCTAGTAGCCTTTTCTCTGTAGCCAAGTTAATTCCAAATAGAACATCTGGAAATTCTATTTTGTTGCCTAATTTAAACCAGACTAAAACCAATCTGCATAAAAGTTTATGAACTTTCTGGGGCCTCACACCTTATATTTCCCCATCTGCAGAAGCCTGCAATCTGGAGGCCAGAAATAGGAAGGATTTGCGCCATCTCTTTCTCTAACCCTGGGGAGAGTGTTTGTGGCTTTGTGTATTGGGGCGGAGAGGCAGGCTGGAGGTGCAGTGGGTGGGGTGGAGGGAGAGGCCAAGGAGGGAAATGGATAGAGCTGCACTTTCTTGGACAAAAATAAATCTGCATGTAGATTTAAAGGCCCTTTAACTTTGCGCTGAGGTGGTGGGTGGCAGGAGGGGGTTGGGGGAGGAGGGGATGCCAGGTGGGGGAAGAAAAATGGAGTGTCAGGCAATGCGAGAGGGGAACAGGGAAGGAGGCATGCATCACTGAGAATAAACTTCGAGGAGAATTTCAGCAGCTGCCCATTGGAGCCAAAAGCCCAGGACTTGAGACGAGGCTAATAGGGCTCCGGTGTTTGTTAGTAGTTTGGGGACTCACAGGAGTGGGGGGTGGTGGGTAGCGCAGAAGTGCGGGGCAGGGAGGAGCCTTCGTCAGTCTGGGTGGGGAGTGGACAATAAAATCAACTCTTGATATTTTAAGCAAGAGTCAATAGAATCCCCAAATGCCAGCACAATTTTTTTTTTTTTGGTAGAAATTGACCAGATGACTCAAAAATTTATATGGGATAGCAAAGCACCCATACTAAGCCTAACCATTTTTATTTTATTTTTTTAAAGATTTTATTTATTTGAGAGAGAGAGAGAGCATGAGCAGGGGGGAGGGGTAGAGGGAGAGGAAGAAGCAGACTCCCCACTGAGCAGGGACTCCCATGCCGGGGGCGGGGGGGGTGTGGATTGGGGGGGCCTTGATCCCAGGACCCTGAGATCATGACCTGACTGAGCTGGAAGGCAGATGCTTAACCGACTGAGCCACCCAGGTGCCCCTAGCCTAACAATTTTTAAAAAAAGCAAAAGGAAGTTAGAGAACTCCCGTAACTCAATTTCAGGATTTACTGTAAGTCTACAGGAATCAAGGCAATGTGGTATTAGTGAAGAGATAGACATACTGATGATCTGAGTGGGAAGAAACCTAGTAGAGTGAATTAGATGCTTACAAAAGTATTGCAAGGGTAGGGGGAGTAGGTAGGGTCTAGCCTGGGCCTCCAGGATCAAGTCCCAGAATACGGCTCTGCACAACTCATCCCCAGGGGAGCGACAGCATCAGAGGCCACCACGGAGTCACTGTGATCCAAGAATCAGGAAGCTGGACTCAGGGGGCTGCCTCCGCCACCCCACGTGTCTCTTGAGCCCCAGAAGCCTGAAAAGGGGATGCTGGAATGCTGCTGAAGAAATTCCTCGCTCATCATGATTTTTCTTGTTGGCAGGCGAGACAGGGAAGGGGAGAGAAAAAATGTCCAAAGGAGACTCCATTGCATGCCTGCCTTCCGAACCCTGGGGGAGCCCCCTCGCATCGAGCACGCCAGCTGTAAAGGACTCTGGGAAATGTATTTCTATGCTTTCCAGTCCCTGTCATATTGGAAGTTGCTCAAGAAGTGGGAAGCAAAGGAGCTTGAGAAACCAGCCCGTAGCAAACTAACCCGTACCTCCGGGATGCTGGAACTCCTGCTGACACTATTGATATGTGCATTCTCCAGCCATCATCGGACGCTGCTCCTGACAGGCAGAGCTCCATGCTAGGTGCTGGGGCTGCAGAATTGTACAGAACAGAGATCAGGGAAATATATTAGCTAACACGCACCGGGCACGATGATGGAAGCTTGCATGGATTACCTTGTCAATCTTTATGATGCCCTGGTGAGATAGGCACTGTTATTCCCTGCCCTCCCCTGCCTGTTATAGATGGAGAACTGACGCTAGAACAGACAGATGACTCACGCAAGGTCACAGAGCTAGTCGGTGGCGGACTAGAGGTTTGAACTCAGCTCATCTGACTCTGAAGCTCTTTCCTCTCTGTACCTTTCCTGCTAAGCTGCCTCAAAAATATACATCTGCAAGACATTACAAAGGTTGGAAGGAAAAGAATGCCCAGCACCCATGGGTGAGACTTGTCCATTCATGTTCTGCTTCCCACTGAGGTGGAAGAGGTCCCTGCCCTCCTCTGAGAGGTCATTAATCCCTTCTGAAACTGTTTTATAGGTCTGGTTGCTGTACAGTCACTTGGATGATACGGGTGCAATTAACTTTTCAACATGGCAGGTGCGGTGGGTTAAACTGCATATTCCCCAAAGATGTGTCCAAGTCCTAAACCCTGGTAGCTGTGAATGTGATGTGTTTGGCAACAGGGCCTTTGCAGATGTACTTAAGGTATGATTGTAGGATGAGATTATCCTGGGTTAGAGTGGGTCCTAAGTCCAATGACCAGTGTCCTGATAAGAGACAGATCATGAGGAGACAGGAGGAGAAGGCCACGTGAAGATGGAGGCAGAGCTTGGAGGGATGTGGCCACGAGCCTTGGAGCACCAGCAGCCACCGGAAGCTGGAAGAGGCAGGGAAGGATGGTCCCCTCGAGGCTTCGGAGGGGGTGTGGCCCTTCGGACACCTTGATTTCAGACGCCACCCTCCAGAACTGTGAGAAAATACATTTCTGTTGTTTTAACGCCTCAGTTGTGATTATTTGTTATGACAATCTGAGGATATTAACACGATAGGTAAAGTAGAGCTCCCTTTCATGGGAGAAATCTTCGAGCTTCAGTTGGGTTTTCCTTCTAGAATTTACAGTTGGTTTGCAGGCACTCTGACCTTCATCTTTACAGACTGAGCATTCATTTGCTTTTCAAGGTGTTTTTTTTTTTTTTTTAACAATCTTCTCTCTGTCTTTGAACTTCTTTCTAAATCTCTCTTGCTACTCCAGGTCCTATACTTTCTAGGGGCTGCAAGGAAGAATGGCAAAGCATTGGCTTTGGAGTCAGATAGCTGTGGGTTTAAGTGCTGACTTTGCTGTGGGACCTTGGGCAGGTTGTTTACCCTCTCTGGGCTTTGTTTACCTCACCTGTAAAATATCACACCTCACCTCATAAGACGGGCGGATGAGGTAATGTGCCTGGCACAATGTTTAGCAAATAGTAGTTCTCATTCTTTTCCCTTTTCTTTTAAGACCAAAGAAAGTCAAGACCCTCTTCGAGGCAGCTTTCTCCGAGAAACCTTGGCCCCAGAGTCCTATCCAGGCCATGAGGTGCGGCAGTCCTTACCAACGGTATCATCAATCCAGTCTTATGCGTATACCATTGTGTGCTGTCCCCTCAGGTACACAGACCTCCCCCCCCCCCCGGAGAGCCATCCTAGGGCCTCCGCCTCTGCCTCCTGTCTTCCTCTTGCAGCTTCTGTCAGCATCTCGACAGGGCAGGCCACACAGAAGGAGCCGTGTAGAAGTTTTACCCCAGAGTGGGTGTCGGGGAGCCTCTGCTCAACCATTGGGAATGCTGTGTCTTTATTCCCCTGAACTCCGTTTCCTGAGAGTGACCGTGTGAAAACCCAACCTGGAAATAATTAAGTAGAAATGGGGTGCCCCGGGGAGTGGCATGGCATCGAAATGGGGAAGGTCGCCTCTAAATGGAGTAGAAGCTCATTAGTTCTTCCCTTTCTTGCAAACACAGTAATTCTTAAAAAAAAAAAAAAAAAGGCAAAAGAAAAAAACCTGTCACTTTTGCCCCATTTCTCAGTGGCTTCTGCACAGCCTCACTGAAGGGAAGCCTCATTACGAAGACTTTATTAAGCTTGCAAAACAGACGAGGAAGTGCAGCGAGAAGCATGCAGAGCAAAACTTGCCAAAATAAATGAACAAAGCACATCCTGATGCCTGGGCCCTTCGGGAACGTAAGCCCAGGAGACCTCATAGACTATTAGGATGCAACTTTATTAACTTCACTCGGGCGTGTGGCAGCTCCAGCAGCTCCTGGCCGGACTGCTGGCTCCAAGTTCACCTCCTCCTCGGTCCTGGCGGGCCACTGGCTGCCCGTCCTTGAGTGTTGGCCGCTGCAGCCCATTTGCTCCTCTTGCTGCAAGGCCCCAGGGTCAGCGGCTCTGTTTGGGGGCGTCTTTTGCTAAGATAAGCTTCTCACTTGTCTGTGCATCTATAGCCAAGGTCATAGAAGGAAGAGGGCAGGTGGGAGAGGCGGGAGGAGGGAAGCCAGGCAGGGATGATCATTTTTGCACAGTTAGGATAGGCATATTCCTGTCACACCAGATCGCTCAACCATTATGCCACCCCACCCCAAAGTGACCCCTCTTTGCAAACAGGTGAACAGGCGTATTACCCTAGCACCCCTTTCCCTCTGGGGGAGTTCCTGGGGAAGTGACTTCAGCTCTGAGCCCCAGGCTTCTCATCTGTGAAATGGGCTGACAGCCACACCCACCTGGTGGGGTGGTCCTAACTTTGAGGATGTACATGAATGCCAGCCCCGCAGCTAGCAGGTAGTGGGCACCTGCCTGTCCCTCCTCCTCGCCTCCTCCCGCCCCATAAGGATGACAGAAGTGCCCTTCCAGGAGCTGCTCTGGGCAGGGGGAATGTGGTGCACAGATGGGGAGCCATAGGCTGGTTGAGGCACTGTTGGCCTTGACCTCTCACTGCAGGCCGGCCAGACCTGAGTTCATCTAAATCCTTTTCAGAGCATCTTCTAGCTTTAGCCTGTATTTCTCGGGAGGATCGTGTGGTCCCTGTTGTCCTGAAACGTGCTTGTTCATGTCCTTTAGGACTCCCTTCTTTGTGGGAAGAATGCAGTGTGGGAAGAGGACCAGAAGGTCCTGAAGCTTCCAGCCCCTGCAAGAATCACCTCCTGTGTCTCTCTGGCCCTTGAATTTGGGATTCAGTGGGCCAAGGACAGTCTAAAGAGGGGCACAGATCAATCCCACCAGAGCAAGCTGGAGGAGGTTCCCCACAACCACCTGTCTGGGTGGGCACAGTTAGGGTTCCAGTAGAGGTAGCCAACATAGTGGTTAAGAGGGGCCTCTGGTCTCCAAATTGCGGGGGGTCAGCTCCCAGCTTCAGTTCTTTCTTCTGGGAGACTCATGGCAAGTCCCTTCATTCTCTAAGCCTCAATCGCTCCATGGAAATAGTAACGCAATCCAGTGAGATAGAGTGCCCAGCGCTATACACGTTGCTGTTTTAGTTTTAGTGTTTATTTTTTTTTAAAGATTTTATTTATTTATTTGACACAGAGAGAGCCAGAAAGCAAGCACAAGCAGGGGGAGCGGCAGGCAAGGGAGAAGCAGGCTCCCTGCTGAACAAGGAGCCCGACATGGGGCTGGATCCCAGGACCCTGGGATCATGACCTGAGCTGAAGGCAGCCGCTTAACCAACTGAGCCACCCAGGCGCCCCTTAGTGTTTATTTTTAATCAGGAGGAAGACATAGTGGTTTGCAGATGTGATCTTGCTCTTTTTGGCTCTGCGGACAGGGGGATGGTCGACATGAATGAGACTTTCTACGAGATGCAGGCCAGTAGGGAGAGAGACAGATCTTTAGTTAACATACACCGGGTGATGGAAGAGTAAGGAAGCATGATTAAAGTGCAGGGAGTGGGGATGTGTGATTCTGTCTTGTGGATGAGGGTTTGGAGATGGCTTGACAAAGGGGACAGCAGGTGTGTTGAGCCCAGCTGGGTGACGGCAGGCCGGGGAGGGGACCCATGTTGCACGGTATCCTACTACTGTTTGCACGATGCCTGTCTCCTGCCCATGGGAGCCACCACTCTAGGCGAGGAGAGGGTAAGGCAGGGATGGGGCTGGGGGATCATGGGAGGGACACTATGTCTGGCCTTGCCTAGATGCTCAGTGACTTGGTCCCAGTCTCAGGTTCATGGGAGAAGTCTCATTCTGCCTGAGGTCTTGTTTTCTTATCCAAGGGGAGGGCTGAGCTTCATTCTGGCTTTGAAGTTCTAGGTCCAAAGGTCATTCTGGTTCCCAGAAATAAGTTCAAGGAGTGGTCACAATCTCAGAGAGCAGTAAAAAGTGAAGAGGGGGCAGGTGAACACATCACCTATCAAGGGTGGAAATGTGAGGGCTTTGGGTCCTCCAGAGGAGAGGGGTGCCTGGAGGCTTCAGGCAGATGGAAAATCTGGGGCTGCAGCCCAGAATTCCTGATTCAATGGCTCATTTCTCTTTATGACACATTAGCTACCTTTAGTCATGTGATATGGCTTTGTCACTCTGGATTTTCTGAAAAAAATATTTTAACTCCTCTTCACCTCTTTGATGGGTGTCATCTCACACCATATTAAACGACAGAGTGAGGTGGGTGCTGGGACAGGGGACAATCAGGGCAGGCCTGGGGAAGGCATTTTAGAGCAAGCGATTGGAGACGGGGGTGGGGTGGGCAGTTAAAGCTATAAGAACCATCAGGGCAGTCTAAAAATGGGAGGATGATTTCTCGCTGGGTCTTGATAAAGGCTTCAGAGATTCCTACATTGGTGGGATGCAATCTTGGGAGGCCCTGAACTCGTTCACCTCAAGGATGGCAAATCCATAGCATGCATTTCACAACTGTTCTTTGCACCCATGGCAGACATCATTAATCGATCACAGTACTCTTTCCCAGTGAGTCAGGAAAGAGCAAGCTCAGAATCCCTTTCCATGTAGTGTCTGGATAGCCGCTGTTGGTCAGCTGGAGGGGGCATGCAAGGGGACTCTGCCCTCAATGATCTGGCCCAATCTCTTATGTGTTGTTGGGGAAACTGAAGCCCAGAGAAGATTTGCCGAAGCCTCCAAGTTGGTTCATGGCAGTCCCGGGATTAGAACTCTGGTCTCCTATCTCTGAATCTTTTGTTTTGTGTACCAAATCATTCTGCTTTATTTGCATCACTCTGGAAAAAAAAAAAAAAAGAAGCGCAAAAAGATGCCATAATTGCTCATCACCTACCAGCTGTCACCTGGCAGTGAGCACCAGCCGTGAATTCTTTCCCATGTTGATGGTACTTGTTCTGCCTTCATGGACAGTTGATTTCACTGATGGCCTCCCACGCACCTTTCTGCCCAACTTTGGGGAATTTGCTCTCACCCTCCTGCTTTCCTGGTACCAAGTCTGGGGGACCAGGCAGACCACAGGGGCTTCTTAGGGAAGATGACAAGAGAAGGGAAAGAACATTTTCTAGTACTATTTCCATAGATGGGAAATCTAAAACTAGAAGGGCCCTAAGGGGGCATTTTCATTAATAATAATAATAATAATAATAATAATAATAATAAAGAATCACATGACCTCCAACACAGCTGCACATCCTCCTGAAAAAGTGATCTTTTTGTCTGGAAAATCAGGTCATTACTGCATTTCATTGTTACCTCTGCCTAGGTTCCATCCAGAAATCATTTTCTTTGAAAAGAGATCAGCCAATTGCTGAACAGGGGAGGGTGTTTGAATGGACCTTCTATCTGAAAGCTGTGAGTGTGTACCTCTGAAAGAGAGCACTGGGACTCCCAGTTTCCCTGAGATTGGCTGATCCCCAGAGAGCAGACTGCATTCGGGAAACCAATGACTCACGCTGTCTTTCCTTCAGCCAGGCTCTAGAACACGCAGCTCAGTGCAACTCAGCAGCCCCTTACCGAGCAGAGAGTTCTTCGGGGAAACCCACTTCAGCAGTGATGACTCCCCACGTTGCCTTAGAGCTCTGTTATTTTCCGTCATCATATCTGCCCCTAACTTACAACAGTTCTTGTTGGCAGCCCATTTCACATCCCATTTCACAGGGAACATGGGGACTGTGTCAGAGAAGCTAGGAGGTCTGTCTGGTGCCATGGTGCACGCCCACCACCCAAGATTGCCCATCTCCCCAGACATGGGCAGACTCAGGCCGGCGTGTACAGCTTCTGCTTGTTCCTGCTAAATTGAATACCTGCTAAATTGTGCAGAAGGTGGCCATCTTTTTTGATGGCTGTAGAACATCATTGCTGTGCATGTTGAGCTTGGTTAATCCGGAGTTTGTTCCTAAAGATGTTATGTTTGTGGTGGTGCTGGTTGGTGCTGCTAGACCCACTTCAAGCATCATGGCAGGGAGAAGTGTGCACGGATGCAGAGTACAATTTAAGTGTGTGGCAGTTATTTCTGGAATAGTGTCTGCCCCCCAGACACATATAAAATGACACATATATATGTGTACCTGAGGTTTCAAAGGCCATCTGTTACATCCTGCGTCAACGCAGTGTTCACCTAAGTTGTTCAAGATGGAAGTCTCTTTCATTCATTTTCCCTTTCAGAGAGTGTCAACGAAGGAGAGTCTCTAACATCTGTGGGTCAACCACTTTAACATTTACCGACTCACATGGTCAGGAAATTAATCCTGACATTTAACCTAAATTCTTCTTGTTGACTGTTTCCTCTGTTCCAGACTCAGTGGGGCGAGAGCACAACTACTCGCCAGTCTTCTTTGCCCCACCTGCTCATGGAGGACAAGTCCCACAATGCCACTCTCTATCTGTCTCTTCAGGTTCAAGGGGAACAATTCTCTTGAGTGTTTTACCTTTTTTCAGAGGACCTGTTTGCCTTTCCGTATTTCCCACATCACTCTTGAATTCTGGTAGTTCAGGGCAATTCTGATTAAGTGGTTCTGTTTTATGTCAGACCATGCATGCTGTGTACCTTTCTCCCCCCTCCCACACAATTTTCTCTGTTAAAAACAAGTCACACAGGGGCACCTGGGTGGCTCAGGTCATGATCTCAGGGTTGTGAGGTCGAGCCCTGCGTCAGGCTCACATGCTGGGCGTGGAGGCTGCTTAAGATTCTCTCTCTGCCTCTCTTTCTCTCTCTCTCCAAAAAAAACCCACACACAAAAATAAGTCACACAAAACAACCACAGCCCTACCTAAATAACTTGTTATATACTTTTATACTTGTATAAATTGTTATATAATGATATACTATTGTTCTCTGCTTCTTTTTTTTTTTTTTTGGTGCTCTTTGTGTATATTCTTTTATCCTGAGTCTGGATCATTTTTATTTTTAAAAGAATCCTGCTTAACACATTTCCTTGTTGAATCAGATCTTGAAGATGAAAGCCATACCTTCAATATGGCCCACGGATGTGAGTTGTTACAGAGGGTTCTCCTATACTTTCTTCTTCTTTTTTTTTTAGTAATATGTGTAATCTTTATTACCAATTTTAATCTTTTTTATATGACTGAAAAATTATTTTATGGTAGTACAATTAAAATAATGCTAAAACTGTCAGCATAACAGAATTAAACTAAAGTAACTACTACAATATTGTACCCCAAACCAGCTAATTTAAATGCAAAATACTTTGTAAAGGCTATTTATCTGGGCTAATGCATGTTAAAGGATTTAAGGAGTAGTTTGTGTAGCTGAAATAAAAGGAAAACTAAGCACTGTACAGCAATCTTTACTATTGTTTAACATGAGGGAAATATTAAATAGGTTTATATATAGACCACTTGAGGAAAATTCCTATACTTTCTTCTTATACTTAGAGATAACTTGCATGAATATACTCTTGTGGTTTCAAAATTGAAAAACAAAAATAAAAAATAATATTATTGAGCATTTGGGGTCTACCCAGAGGGGGTATAGATCTAAGCTCTTGTTCTCAAAGGTTAGGATTGTTTTGATAATACAAGATGTTTACACATGATCTTTGAAGAGCATAGTTTAAGATAGAATATATTCAGGGATGGAGTGTGTGGTAACAATGACAATACTGGGCCCAAGCATGTGCTAAGCACATTATGTAAATCATTGAAATGGGTCATTAATGAAAGAAAAACTCCAAGAAAGGATAGTTTGGTGAGGGATAGAGAAGTCAGAACAGTGTTCTGGAAGAGGAAGGACTTGGGTTGGGCCTAGGTTTCTTTGCCTTTGCCTTTTCATTACACAGTGCTTGCAAGGTTAGTGAAGGTTAACATTTTTAGAGATAAGAAAATTGATAGACATTCTTAGGTTGAGGAGTCTCATTCCTATTATAATGGTATGTTATTTTACAGATGATCCTGTCCTTAGGAGGGGCCCTTAGCCCAGGTACATTTGGGGCAACGGCTGGTTTAACATGGATCCAGACCAGATTTTGCAAAATGACTTGCCATTGACAAGAAGGTTAACAGGCAGGGCGCCTGGGTGGCTCAGATGGTTAAGCGTCTGCCTTCGGCTCAGGTCATGATCCCGGAGTCCTGGGATCGAGTCCCGCATCCGGCTCCCCGCTCTGCGGGAAGTCTGCTTCTCCCTCTGCCTCTCTCTCTCTCTCTCATGAATAAGTAAATAAAATCTTTAAAAAAAAAAAGAAGGTTAACAGGCAAGTGGTTGTGGATAAAAGCCTGTTCTCGGAAGACTCCACATACCTGGGTCCATAGCTATCCGTGCATGTACTCCCAGCAGAGTTAAGAGTGAAGAGTGAGGATATCTGTATTTTTACTGCAAATGAGAAAGCGATACTTGAAGGAATCAAATGTCAGGGCTCCACATTCAGCCTCTAGCTCTGAGAGCAGAATCGGAGCAAAAGCCCTCCAACTAACTCAGTGGAAAAATGAGGACCTGCGTTGAGCTAGCCCTGGTCCCCGATTTACTCCCCTTCTAAAAGGGAGACGTTCACACACATTTCCTCCAGCAAGTCAGACATGCTGTGCCGGCAAGATGGCTCCCGAGCGTAACTGCATTCTGGAACATCATCTATTCAAGCCACTTTTCTGTGCAAGGCACAGGAAGTAAGGTGGACCCTCAACGGAGGGCGAGGGACCCCGAAGATGAGGGGGTGAGTCTGCCTCTAGTGAGTTTTGGGCCATCGGACGACTTGGGCATGGAAATTAGTAACCAGGTGTGCCAGGGGAGGTGTGTTAAAATCAGGGTCCTCCATTTGATAGTGTTCTCTCCATCTCACCATCCCAGCAGAAGGCAACTTTTCTCGCCTCTGAACGACTCTTGAGCAACATGATGACCTGGCATTATTATAGTTATATATACGTATGTAGTACATGTATGATGCCCTCTGATTGACTGCAGAGTCAGTCTGTCTCCCTGGCCATCTTAGCATTTCCCACAGTGCCTTGCACCATGGGCAGACCATATTTGTTGACAGATGAGAGAATGAGTGAATGGTGTTAGTGGGACAAGGGCTGTAGGTGCCAGAGAGGGGAAAGCTTAATTAATTTAAATTTATTTATCTAACTGGTATTTATCTAACTGGTATTAATCGAGCACCTGCTGTATGCTAGGCACTCTCCCAAGGGCTGGGATATAGCCATGAACAAGATGGACAAAAACTCTGCTCCCAGGGTGTTTCCATTCACATTGGGAACTTCACATCCCACCTGAAGATATGAGCAGGCTTCACAGTAGAGCCAGCTGTGACCTTGGCCTTGGAATATGGAAGTAATTTTGGTGGGTGGAAAAGAGTAGGGAGGTCATTACAGATGCAGGGTATGAGCAAAAACCTAAAGTAAGCCAGGTACCTTTCCATCACAGGTAAGTGACGTAGATTCTGTTTTTTCCTCTTGAGTATACCTTGCTATCAGAAGACATTTGTGGGGTCTGCTGTGCTGATTCCAAATTGAGAGAGAGGTGAAGAAGGAGGATAACTATTTATCGGGCTGGACTTTATTTCATTTACTCTTCACAGTGGTGCTATAAGTTGGTTGCCATCTCTGTTTTGTAGAGGATATTGTTCCCCAGGGAGGATGCATGACTCGCTCAAGGTCACACAAGAGGATTTAAACCCAGTCTATCTGGACTCCCAAACCTATCCTCTTGACACTTGGCCACCAAAGCAAGGGTTCGAGCAAATGAACAAGCAAGTCAACAGACAAGCCAAGTCTCTGGTGAATCTCTTTGCTCCTGTTTTTTTTTTTTTAAAGATTTTATCTATTTATTTGACAGAGAGAGAGAGAGAGCACAAGCAGGCAGAGAGGCAGGCAGAGGGAGAGGGAGAAGCAGACTCTCCATCGAGCAGGGAGCCCGACATGGGGCTCGATCCCAGGACCCCAGGACCATGACCCGAGCCGAAGGCAGCCGCCTAACCGACTGAGCCACCCAGGCGCCCCTCTTTGCTCCTGTTTTCTACATGGGTCCTCCCAACATTTCAGTTCTGGCCACGCCATGCTGAAAGCAGCATGACTCTGCTTGGGGCTCATGCCTATTCTTGAATGTCAGCTCATGGCAGTGAAGCCCATGGGAACACTTTCAGGTTGGCCGGGAAGTGGGGGGAGGAGGGAGGGTCCTTCACCTGATAATGGCTGTGGGGGAAATTAAGCGGAAGAGACAGAAAATAAGACACTAGACCCACAGCAAAGTCAAAGGGCAGTGGGAAGAGTCTTGTTCAAGTTCCCTTAGAATGTTTGGGTGAAATCATGGGCATTTCCATGGATTTCCTGATGGCCAAACCTCATGAGATGCTTTTTGTTTTCCTCTGACCCTTGATTTGTTCTGGTTTTCTGTTCTCTTCCTAGAAGCCTTGACCTGCTCCATCTCTTCAATTTCATTACGCTCAGGACTGGCTGAAAATTTGGACACCGTTTCCCTAGCCCCTAGGTATTTAGTCTTCCTGGAAATAAGCATTCAGTCCCTTTTAAAAATAGGCTGAATTTAATCATTGTGGGTGGATCGCTAGCTGTCCTCCAGCTGCACCATATTTCCTACCCCCCCATTGCAGCTACATAGAGCCATGTGACTAGTCCTCCCCAGTGGAATGGGAGAAGGAGTGATATGGCCATTTCTGTCTGACCCATCAAAACTCTCATCCTCTTTTTCTGTTCCTGTGGGCAAGAATGGCAAGGACAAGGGTAGCCTTGGAAACCACTTGGCAGAGCTTCTGTTTGCCTGGATCCCCAAGCGACTGTGCACAGTAGAGCTGTCCACCAGTATGGAACTTGGCCCCGGATGGTTACTGTATACTTGGGTTGTGTTTGAGCCACTCTATGTCTTGGGTGTGTTGGTGACAGCTGTTCAGCCTACCCCAACTGTATCGATTTCCTGGCGATGCCATAACAAAGTACCACAAACCGGGTGGATTAAACCAACAGAAATTTGTTCTCTCACAGTTCTGAGGCTAGAAGTCTGGAATCAAGATGTTGACAGAGTTGGCTCCTTTCAAGAGCTCTGAGGGAGAATCCGTTCCGTGCCTTTCTCCTGGCTTCTGGTGATGGCAGGCAATCTTCACCATTCCTTGGCTTGGAGATGCAGCATTCCAGGCTCTGTTTCTGTCTTCATGTAGTCTTCTCCCTGCATCTCTGTGCTTTCACATGGTCTTCTTCCCTCTGTCTCCCTCCTCGTTTTATATGGACATCAGTCATATGGAGTGAAGGGCCCATCCTTCTCCAGTATGACCTCATCTTAATTTAACTAATTACATCTGTAACCATTCTATTTCCAAGTAAAGTTACATTCTGAGGCACTGAGGGTAGGACTTCAACATATCTTTTCTTTGCGGCGGTGAGGGGGAGACACAATTCAACCCATAACATCAATTAATACAAGCAACAAACAAAATGCAGAGAAATCCCCAAAGTTATAGCGTAAGTACAGCGGATTCTTGCAGCAACTCACCTTTGATACTAGAGTCTGAGGTGGATTTTCAGTTCTCCTCTTGTCCTTTCCTGGAAAACAGGCCCATCCAGCCTTTATTCTCCTGGATCCTGGGTCAGGCAGTTGAGCCTGAATCCATAGATAGGTTTAAATGGCCTCTTCGGTATAAACATCTTGGGTCTCAATTTTCTTGTCAGCAGAAGGAGAATATTGATTCATGTCCTGCTGACCTTACAGGGCTTCAAATAAGGATCAAATCAGTATGTAATGGTAACAACCGATGTGCATAACGTGCTTTAGAGTTTAGCATGATCTCATCATTCTTGGTAAACCTTTCCATTTTTTTGCTAGTTGGCACTCAGGTGTACAAAATTGGGTTAAACAGTTCATGGCAAGCCATGCCAAACATAATTTTTCCTCTCATTTTATTATTTATTTCATTTCTTCCATGGTTAGTTCTCATTTTCTGTCACCTATCAGTGGCCCCAGGGGCTTCTGCTACTAGAGCACATTCTGTTCTTAGAATGGGACCCAACCACTTTCTGTCCCCAGTGGGATTCCCACAGTTTCTGTGATGGAAGCTGGGGTCAGGAGCCCCCTCCTCTCTTCTGGGTGGAGTTCAGGGAGGGAGCTGGTAGCTCAAACCAGTTCAGGATGTGGTCCAACACAATCGAAGCTTGTGTATACCAATTTATTATTTTCGTCCTTCCTCCATTCCTCAGCTCCAAACAAATAAGGAAACTAAAGGGAAGGAAAAACAGGGGTAGGATTGTAAGACAAAATGAGGGGTAAGGTTGGTATACAGAAATCCCACCATAAGTCCTGTGTCGTTTTAGAGATCTTCTTGAGCTTCCGGGTAGCCAAAGCAAAAAGTAAGGCAAATGATTGATTATGAAAATGAGCGAGTTGTTCCTTAAGAGAAGCCAGGCTTTCCTGGCAAGGAGGCCTGAACCTTGTATCTCCTGAGATCCTCAGTGAAATTCATATACCAAATATAGCAGTGATTGTATACCATGACTTTTAAAATAGGTAAATTCCATTTTTACTTATTTCCTTTTACTTCATTTTTTGACATGATGCCTATGATGCTCATTAGGAATTTGCAAATTAAAACAACTACATACCTATGAGAATGGCCAAAATCCAAAATACTGACCACACCAAATGCTGGTAAGGATGTGGAAGAACAGGAACTCTCATTTGTTTCTGGTGGAAATATAAAATGGTAAAACTACTTTGGAAGACAGTCTGGCAGTTTCTTACAAGATTAAACATACGTTTATCGTATGATCTAGCAGTTGTGTTCCTTAGTGTTTACCTAAATGAGTTGAAAACTTACATCCATAGAAGAACCTGCGCACAAATGTTTATAGTAGCTTTATTCATAATTGCCAAAATTTGGAAGCAACCAAGATATCTTTTAATGGATGAAGAGATTAACAGACTCTAGTACATCCAGACCATGGAATATTATTCAACAATAAAAAGAAATGAACTTTCAAGCCACAAAAGGACATGAAGGAACCTTCAATAAATATTGCTAAGTGCAAGAAGCCAATCTGAAAAGGCTACATCCTATATGATTCTAACTATGTAACATTCTGGAGAAAGCAAAACTACAGAGATGGCACAAAGAACAATGATTGTCCGGGGTTGGGTGGCATGGAGGTGGGAGAGGAAGAGAGAGATGAATAGATGGAGACAGGAGATTTTTAGGACAGTGGAGTTATTTTTCTGTCTGATACTGTAATGGTGGATACATGTCATTATACGTTTGTCAAAACCCATAGAATGTGCGACACAAAAAGTGAGTCTTAATGTAAATTACAGAGTTTAGTTAACAATAATGTTTTAATATTGGCTCATCAATTATAACACATGTACCCCTCTAGTCTAAGATGTTAAAAAATAGGGGATATTGGGGTTTGTGCAAGTGTATATGGGAACTCATATTTTCCACTCAAATCTTTTTCTTAAATCCTAAAACTGCTCAATAAGAGGATCATTACTAAAAAAAAAAAAATGATGCACCTCTAGGTTCTCCTGGAATTGCCAGCCACTAGGAATGGACTCAGCACCCCCAGGCAGTGCCAAAGTCTTCCCTTTTTTGCACCTGTCCCATAGAGCCTGCAGGCTTCCAGAAAAGTCTTCCTGACTTACCTCCAGCAAGGGAGCCAGATTCCCTGAAGAAGGCAAGCCTTGGGGTGGGGGGGACCTAGCACAGGAGGAGGGGGGGTCCTCTTACCCCCCTGCTCACGACCACACATGGGCTTACTCTCAAGTAGGTCCTTTTAACTGCTTCTCAGCTGGGGTGTAGTCATTGTCAAGTCAACATGTTACCTAAAATATGTTGAGAAGGCACCACTTTTAGACAGAGTATTCAAGGCAAACCCCTTCTTGTGTTGTCCTGGTGTCTACTATGACTTCCATTCAGGGTATCGGTAAACTGAGGCTCAGAGACCAAGTCCCACAGCACTAGATGGCAGAGGGAGGACTGAGTCCAGGGCTAAGGATGAGCCCTCATCGTCACACCCATCTGCTCCGCTGGGTGGACAGGCCTCCTGGCCTGCCCCTCCCCGCTCCCCCTCCCGCCTCCCCCAGCGCACCTCCTCCACGTCCAGCCCTCTGGCCCCAGAAACCCAGCCCCGTGGTCAGCTCTACCTGTCCCTCGCCCCGCCCCGGGCCTGCATCTGCCGTCTGGACTTTCCCACCCTCCTGCACAAAGCCACGTGTTTGGGAGGTAGGAGTTCCCATTTACACTGCAGCAAAAAATGAGAAAAGAAATTTCGTCTTAGATGTTTACTTAAAAAAAAATCCAAAGACTTATCTCTGAAAGTGTACACACAATAGCAGATGTTGTTTAAAAGGCTTGTAGGACATTCCCAAAAAGTTATAAACATATCTTTCAGTGGTTATTTAAGATAAACAGATAGAAGTCACATATTTTTTAGTACAAGAGACAGCTTGTTGTTTGGAAGCCAAATAAAGATTCCTGAGTGTGAGATGCACCTGAAAAAGATTAGGAGATCGTATCAAGGACATTAAGCTGGGGCCAAATCTAACATGCTTTTCTTGGAGCTGTGTCTCTGCAAAAAATAAATAAATAAATAAATAAAAATGGGTTCCATCTCCATGCAGGGGACTTAGGGCTGATAGGGGCTTAGGGGACCTTTTCTCCGCACCTCTGCTGTGTTTCCCTTCTCTGGTGCCAGGCCTCAACCACCTGGACAGGCTGCATGGCTCACTTCTACCTCACGGCTCCACTCAGCCAATGTTTGCTGAGCACTTCCTGGGTGCTGGGTGCCGCCCAGGTGCCAGGCACACAGACTTGACATGGACGGCACAGTCCGGCCAGGGAAGCCGTTGTATAAATGGATACTTTAATCAAATGCGATCGCTTGTGGAAGCATCCGGTGATGCTTAATCGTATGGGCTTGGGAGCCAGACTCCTTGGATTCAAATCCTGACTTTGACACTTCCTTGCGCTATATCCTGGGGCAAGTTAATTCATCTCTCTGTGCTTCAGTTTTATCATCTATGCAATGGAAGTAATAATAGTACCTGCCTATATAATGTATCGCCTTAAAAAAAAAAGATTTTATTTGTTCATTTGCGAGAGAGAGAGAGCACAAGTGGGGCAAAGGGACAGAGGGAGAGGGAGAAGCAGGCTCCCCACTGAGCAGGGAGCCCAATGCGGGACTCGATCCCAGGACTCCGGGATCATGACCTGAGCCCGAGGCAGACGCTTAACCGACTGAGCCATTCAGGTGTCCCAATGTATTGCCTTCTGTGTAAAAAATTACCCAAAGCTTAGTGGCTTAAAAATCAACTTTTTGAATGTCACGGTTTCTGTGGGTCAAGAAGAGAACACTGGGTGTTATACTCAACTAATGAATCATTGAACATTATATCAAAAACTAATGATGTACTTAGTTTGGCTAAGTTGGCTAATTGAATTTAAATTTAAAAAAAGGAATATGGGCATTGCTATTGGGTGCCTCGTACTCTGAATCTCTCACAAGAGTGTAATCAAGGTGCGGGCTGGGCTGTGGTCTTCTCGGGGCTCCCCTGGGGAGAGTCTGCCTCCAGATTCACTCACACTCACGAAGCTGCTGGTGGCTTCAGGTTCTCGCTGGCTGTTGGCCAGGCACATCAGGCTTTTGCCACATGGATCTGTAGGATACTCACAACCCGCAGCTTGCTCCTCCCAGAGTGAGGCCAAAGAGAGGGAGGGAGAGAGTGGGAGAGAATATTTTTGTTACCTAGTTTCTGACGTGACATCCCATTCCTTTTGTCATATTTTTTTATAAAGATTTTATTTATTTATTTGAAAGAGAGAGAGAGAGCAGGAACAGGGGGCAGGGAGAGGGAGAAGCAGGCTCCCCGGTGAGCAGGGAGCCCAATGCGGGACTTGATTCCAGGACCCTGGGATCATGACCTGAGCCGAAGGCAGATGCTTAACCAACTGAGCCACCCAGGCACCTCCCTTTTGCCATATTTTTTTTTTTATCTAAAGCCAGTAACCAGGTGCAGCTCCCACTGCAGGGGAGGGATTTGCACAGGGCAGTGAACCGGGGGTCACTGGGGCCACCCTCGAGGCCATCCTGTGGTACCCCCCCCACCTCATAGGATTGTTGTGAGGATTGGATGAGTTTATCTGTGCAAAATGCTTAGCCCAGAACTGAGTTCTCCTCTCTCCCATTTTAAGATTTAATTGCTCAGATGATTGGAACTCTCACCTCAAAACACACAGGCACGTGTGCACAAACATCCTATCCTCCCATCCTCTTTTGTCTTCTTTTCCCGTCTGTTTCCTTACCCTTGTCGATAAGCCTCATGGCAGTAGGGGTTTTTGTCTGTTGTCTCACACCTAGAATCAGTGGCTGGCGTGTAGCGTTTTCTCTGATAAATCATTATCGGATTGATTGGCAGGATCGAACTGTGCCTCCCTTGGGAGAGGCAGTGTTGCAATGCTATGATCCCACTACTCAGTGGTGGTGGACCCATGTCTTGTTGAGCTCTCTTGCTCTTCTCTATAGCACATACCATCCTTTGTGTCGGACCATCTCCAGCACCCCAGAGGGTCCCTGAGTGCCTCTCGGAGCCCAAGACCATCTTTGATGTCAGAATGTTTCCCACCATGGCTAACTCAACCCCCTCCCACTGCGGCTGAGCAGGGCTGTGATGCGGCCCATGGGTGGCACTCATCATGTGAAGGGTAGTCGGGCCTTCAATCCCGGGACCCTGAGCCCTTCGCTCTGGCCTCTTCAGAGAGTGGCCACTGGCTGAATCTGTCATGTCACGGGAGAAGATGCCCGGGGGAAGGACCGGGGGTGGGCTTAGGGGTGAGTCCCTGATCTGCCATTGAGCCTAGCTTTGACTTGCAATTCCTCAACTTGGCCATGGCCTCTCAAACTCTAAAGTGATACTGTTCACCTGGGAGATCTTGTTAAAATAAAAATCAGAGTTAGCCGTGTGGGGTGGGGCCCGAGATTATGCCTTTCTAACAAGCTCCCAGGCAGTGCCGGAGTGGCTGGTCTATGGGCCCCACCGTGATTAGCAGCAAGGAAACAGACAACAGCAGCTCCTCTGTGCAGAGATCCAAAAAAGCCAGCGTTTCCACTCCTTTTGTGCAGATTCCAACTGAGCGGTAAAGCCACAAGCAAGTAGGAAAAACAAAGATGCAGAATCAAATGTAACTAGGGGTGTGGGAAGACAGGGCACACCCTTTGGATGATGTATAATTAACATGAGCCTGCAGGGAAGGTCCACTCTAGAAGGATAGAGAGCAGGGAATTTAGGTTGGTTGGAAAGAGAAACTGGGGGTCAGTTTGCAAAAGGTTTTGAATGCCAGGTTCAAGTCTCTGGATTTGGTTCTGAAGTCCAGGGTTGCCAAATGCAAATGCCTACAAGCATTCTTTTGAGACAGTAAGGAGTGGTGGGGTCTGCGGTCAATGGCGAGAGCATGTCTATCCAAGGGGGCAGTTCCTACTCAGCTCCAGCTGATTGTTCTCATGGGAGATTATAGTTGGACCTTCCGATTTTTCAAACAAAGTCACGTATTTGGAATTTTATGTAAAATCTTCCAATTTTTAGAAGTTGTGAGGCCAAATGAAATTTATTTGGGACCATATCTGGCTTGCGATCCTGCAATTCATGACCTCAGATAGAGGTAAAAGGCAACCAGTAAAGGCATGGGTCAGGAAGCTGCTTCTTGGAAGAAACCAGTGCCTGGATAAAGTCCACAGCAGCTGAGAACCTTGGTCAGGAGAGAGTGTGCTGACTGTTCACCTGTGATCTGGACGTCCTCCTAAGTAGTCATACTTCCGGGTAAGAGGTCTCCCAAGGACTGAGGGAAGGTGTTCACCTGGAGTAGAGATAATCACCTGCTCTAAACATGAGAACTAAATGTGCCTCCACCTTTTCTGCCATGCCCCAAGGCTGGCCACCTCCGGCATCATTAGAGGGCGTCATGCAGTGTGAGGTCAGGTAGCAGAGGGGAGCCAGGGGATGTTTGCTCACACCTCAATCCGGTCATTTCTTAGCTTGTTGACCACTGGCAAGTCAGCTAACCTCTCTTGCCTCAGTTTCCCTTATTTATAATAATCTTGCCTCTCTCACAGGGTAGTTGAGAATCAAATGAGATAACATAGGGAAACACCACTGTGTCTTGCACAGACTAAGTGATCAATTGATAACGATGATGATGATGATGATGATTGTCATCATCCAGTTTGGGGGCAGTGAAATATATTATCCTTGGAAGGGTCATTAGGGGTCACTCAACCTAATCACTTTACAGGGGGAAACTGAGGCTCAGAGCAGGTAGGTGGTTTGGTCAAGGCCCCACGGGAAGGTGGAGTCAGCGAGATCCACCAGCTCCCACCCCTTGTACTACATGTTTCTCCCCAGCAATGAACACAGGGCCTGGCACGTGGTTGTTTGTGGAATGAATGAATGAACCGATAGCCATGGAAGAACCAGCCATTTCTCTCATTTTCTCTCTGTGTTTATAACATTTCATTCGTGATTCACCCGCAGGTACGTGGAGAAGAGAGAAGCAATTTACATAGGATTCACAGATCCGGGGATGTAGAAATGGTGAAGAATTCACATGGCGTTGGAGCTGGTGGATATTGTCTCTCCAGCCGGCCAGCCTCTTTTCCACCCTCCCTCTCATTCTTCCTTCCATCCCTCCTGCTTCCTGCCTGTCAGTCTGCCAATTATTCTTTCATTCAATCCATTTTTATTGAGCATCTACTACGTGTCAGGTTCTTCAGGCACTGGGGATGCAAGATTGAGCAAAACTGTCAGGATATAGGCAGTTGTTAAATGTTGTAAATACTTACAGGATTTCCTTCATCGAGAAATCCCCAGGCTCAAGGAAGCAGCTGCTCAACTCCCACCAAACAGGGCACATCAAACCCGGAGCACGGTCCCCAGGAAGCTGCCGTCTATGTGCAAACCCCAATTTTCCACAATTTTTGAGTGCCTGCTGTGGGCTGGCACTGGGCTAGGCACATAGATGCCCCACTTCCCACTGACAGGGGTGCAGGATGAATTCTAAAGCTGCTTCTTCCTGCACGAGTTGCTGGATGCTGTCTCGACAACACCAAATATCAGGGGGCGAAACAGAGCAGACTGTGTGCTTCCTGATGTCTCCAGAGACACCGAGATTGCTGTTTCCATAAAGATATTTGGGTTTCCTGTGGATGAAGGAGGCTTCTTTGTCCTTCAGAAGTTTGTTGGTAATGGGGCCAATCAGCATCAATGTGCAATAAAACTGGGCTTTCATCCGAAGGACATGGAATGTCTCTAATGCAAGTGGTGAGAAATTTCAGATATTTTCAAATAGAAAAAGAGTTCCTTGGCAGTATTAGGAAATCATGTCCCTTGCAGACTGAATTTTCCAGGTTTTAGCCAGATGGCAGGGTTTGGAGGCCTGAGTTAGCCCTGTCTGCACAGCTATTCTGGAAATCTGGAAAGACAGCTTCTCTAGGCAGCCAACCGAGATGGCTGAAATGATAAAAAATACGTTTTTTTTTTTCTTTGCTTAACTGCAGGTGTTTTGGCCTTCATTAGCTGCATCAAGGGTCTGTCCTCCCAGAGCCCAGCTCTCTGGAGGGTGAAGCGACTGACAACTTCTTCCAGTTCTGGGCCGAACCCTGCCTCAACTATCTCGCACTGCACTGCAGACCCACCCACTGGTGGAAGAGAAGGCTCTGATAAGGGAAAAAAGACAATATCTCCAAGTGTTTCAAGTACAAGTGCTAGACCCCGTGTGTTCTCTTCTAACAAAGGCCAGCAGAGAAGAAGATGCCGGTGATTTGTTGGTCTGACTTTACCTATTTGAAAAATGCCCTCCATGCTTCAACATGACACTCTCGAGCATTTCCTATCCTCTTGACAGATCCCAGAAAATTCACAAAGCTGCGGACATTATTGCCCGAGATAACTGGGAAGTGGTGTATTCGTGGCGGCACAAATAGGGAAAGAAAATGAATTGTTTGAAAAAAAATGCATGGGCACATAGGAAGACATTTATGCACAGATTTATAAGTTCCTATAAATGCCACTTCTAGAATATTCATCTCAATCCAGAGCCGTTTCTTTTTCTGAAAAGTAATTCTTAATAAAGATTCCATCACCCTCGGTAAACCTTCAAGTATTTCTTTCATATCTTACCCGAGAGGATGCTTCTTTCTCAGTCAGGACTGCTGGTGTCTTGGTCCCCTGCTGGAGGGGTGAAGTTTACTGCTTGCTCCTTTTGTGTGAAGGGAAAATAAAAGTGGGATTCTCTTTCTTCTGGTTTGTTTTCTTGAGCTTGTAATTTTAAAATATCTTCTTTCGGGCCCCTTATATATTGACTACCGTGGCACAGAAGTCAAGCAAAGGGGACTCTGTCACCTGACAAGTCTGCCCCCCGCTGAGACATCAGGCAGGGATATCTGGGTAAAAATCCCAGGCTCGAACGCAGTTGTGTGATTTCCTATGATAAATAGCTTGGACGAATGCTAATCAAAATTACTTTCTGCTTCTACCTTATTCAGCAAGACGAATGCATGACATGGCCCCAGAGGCTGGGGTTTGTTAATTTGCAGATGTCTTTGCTCAGGTCTGTCTAACTAGGCTGGCAGCTCTCTGTGCACACAGGGCGGAGCGTGGGCCCCTCTGTCGTGGGCCCCTCGTCTTCTCCCCTGCTCACCGGATTCTGCAACTCGGGCACCATCCACAATGCCCACTCAGGGAAGCAACTCGGGATCTCTCACATGCTGGAAATGTACATTGCAGACAGCAAAAGGGATCCCGGTGATTTGAAGACAGAGACACTGATGGTGTGCATTACCGTTCTCCTCTCTAGGACACACCCCTTCCAGGTGGACATAGGTAATCAAATGGGCAGGAAGAAATGAGAGATTTTTTTTTTTTTTCCAATCGGATATTTGGATCACAAGATGCAATCTCAAGAGATCAACAGCTTGAGAAACCACTATGCATGTGGGTTGAAGGATTTCAGGAAGAGTCCCCAGTAGGGCAACCAGATCAGTGAAGAGGGTGTCACTGCCGTTTTAAGACTCAGCTAATGATGTCAGGGAAAAGCAAAGGCTAATTTCAACCGGGTGAAATGGTGGATATATGAATAGAGATTGACAAACTTAGACCACCACAGGCTGTGTGCCTCCTGTGTTTGCTGCTTTCAATTTTTGCAGCTTTGTGGGAAGGACCAGTTAAAACCACCTGAAGACCAGGTGTATGAAGGTCTATTTGATGGGACTGAGTTTCCTGGGCGCGAGCCTTGCACGATCCCCACACAGGGACCCCATCTGAAAGGGACGTGTTGGCCTAGTGTGAGAGTGATGCCGTTTCCCTCCTAGGTCTTAACCTTTCCTAGCGAGACAGACAACCAGGAAAGTAGGAAATCGAAACAAGCTATGTTTAGCCGAATTTTACATACCATAATCTCTTTACCATGGTCCAGCAAGGCAGGAATGCTTGGGCCGATCAGTTCTGGTACAAATCCATTCCAGAGGGGAGTGATTTACAACTTAGCACCATTCTCGACTCTTCCCTGAGAGTGAAGTTAAATGACCCAAGAATAACAGGACTCTGCACCAGAACTAGGGAGAATGGTTTTCTAAAGGGTGGTCTCGGGAGTAGGTTTTCACCTGCAGAAACGCAGGCGCGAGCACTGCTCCGAAGTCCTGGTCAGGGTCAAGGCTCATTCCTATTTTAAGAGGTCGGTGGTGTGGTGAGTTATGAGGTCTGAGGGAGGAGCGGGCTTGGCCCAGGGGCCTTTTGTTGCCTTCTTACCAAGGAATCTTGAGTTGATCCAGGCCAGGGATACATGGCTCGTTCCCCCCTCCTCCTGACGCCAAGCCTGGTCGCTGGTGACCGGCCCCATGGAGGTCCTTCTGCCTCCAGCATGATGCCAAAAGATCCATCCCAGTGGTGTTGTAAGGCAAAGGTTGAATGGGTGGACCCCGGCGGAGAAAGAAACAAGGGCAAAGGTTTGAAACACCATTGGTTAAAATACCTCGATGTAAAAATGAGCCTCTTGAACGCGTCTGAGAGGGTCTAAACACCCATCTGACAGGGCTTATAAATAGACAAGTGAGATGTTGAAATTATTTTAAGACAGATGCCTTTTTAAACTGTATTCGGAGCACCTTTCGGGGCTCCTCATGGCACAGTTCCTCGAGCAGGAGGTATTTCATCTTCGGAACATCTGGAACTGTCAAGGAGGTAGCCCTGCAGACCCCAGCAGATGCAGGCACTTCCACATAAAAGTGCGCCAACAAATCATGCCTGCAACTGCAGACCAGCTCAAGTGTTCCGCAGCAGCGACTGAGGAAGCAGGGCTCAGGCGGGGAGCACAGCTCACGGGAGCCCCTGGCCCCCCTCCACTCCTACTGCTGGAATCAACCCTTAAAAAAACAATTCGGCTGCAATTGTTTTTGTTTTAAAGATTTACTTATTTGAGGAAGAGAGAGTGTGCGCGAGGTGGGGGAGACAGGCAAGAAGGAGGAGAGAGAATCTCTCTCCACTGAGAGTCATAGCCCGACGTGGGGGCTTGATCCCACGACTCTGAGATCATGACCCGAGCCGAAACCAAAAGTCGAATGCTTAACCGACTGAGCCACCCTGGCTCCCCCTTTCTCTGCAATTCTTTACGAAGTGGCTAACCAACTGCAAGCCAGTTTGTTTCCTTGTCTTGTAGGAAGTGATTGACAGAAAAGTCTTTTTTGTTCCCCGCTTTGGGGTAACATTTTTCTCCATCCCATAAATCCATAGGCTTGACAGAATAGGGTCAGTTTGTGCTGTTACTCAAAGAATCCCCATGCTTGCTTGCTTTGGGTTTTCCACTGGCCTTGTTGGTCTTTGGGCAGGCAGGGAGGTGGGGGGGGGCGGTCACGGCACCTTGCCCATGAAGGGGGCCGGTGTGGCCCCATACTGCCTTCTTACGGCAGGTAAAGCCATGTGGCAAAGTCAGACCTCCCCCCCCGCCCCGGACGCTGACCACTCGGCCCCAGAAGGGACTTCTTCCATTAAACCCCCAGACAAAACTGATGACACTTTATCTCTTCAGGGGCTAAGGCTCAAGTGTGCCTTCAAAACCTGTGTCTCAATGCATCGCTTGAATTTTTTTTTTTTTTTTTGTGGCTGCATGCCAAAGTGCTACAGGAGAAATAAAAACAGGAGAACCTCACAAGGACTGAGCTGGAACTTTACACAACTTTTCTATAAATTATAGCAATAAAATAAATACTGCTGATAATAATAATAAAAAAAATAATAAATGCCTTGATCAGTTTTATGAAAACATTTGGACCTTGCGGGACAGAGGAGGAAATGAAACTGGATGTTGGAAGCTTTGGGATTTATAAGAACTTCTTTGGCCAACGTAATAAAGACAATCTTCCAGAGTGAAGGGAAAGCTGGTGTTATGATGGAATCTCCACCACTGTCACTGTTTTCTCTCTGTTGTAGTGGCAAGCCAGCCACCACCCTGGTGACCAAGTACATCCTCGAAATTAACTTCCCGGCAGATGAAGTGATGCTCTCTGCAACTTAGTGAGGCGGGTTGCTTGGCCCCTATTAAACCGAGCCAGGCATGCTGAGGGGTGGCAATGATTTCAGGGTCAAACGTTGAAATATCTGGTACCTCCCTAGAGCCAGTGTTGGCTGAGACACCGCTGTTTGGGTGGGAGGGGCAGGAAGCCCCCGGCTGCCATTCTGTGCATCTGTGCATTGGAGTGCTTGGTTCTTTTCCCCTCTGCTTCTCAGGAAAGAATGCCCGAGTGAGGACAGGCAGCCGCACAACTTCTACCACCCTGTGGTAACTTCATGCCATGACATACACTGCCCAGATGGGCCTTCACTGCCATTCCTGTGATAAGCGGCACCCCGGGTGCCTGGGCACCCCATTTCATCCTGCGGTCCACGGGGCGGGCAGCTTTAGTGGAGCTCTGGAGGTCAACAGCAACACGTCTTTGTCAACAGCAAATTTTGAAAGATCTCAGAATCACCAACGCTGGCCCTCCATGGTCGAGGAATTGGCCACGAGACAGACCCAGAACAGGTTTCAGCCAGAGCCCAATGGCGATGTCCCATGTCCAACACCGTCTCAGGGGCCAGTGGTCCAGAAAGGAAAGCGATCTGCCCACTGAAGCTGCCCAAAGCACGCTCGGCTTTTGCATTTTTCTCCCAGCCTGTACATCTCCCAAATATTCCTTTTCCACAGTGTGCCCCCACCCCCAATTTTATATGTAGCAGATGGCCTTCAAACAAATCAAGGACAGAAGCTACAAAAGCCTTAAAGAAAAAAAAAAAGACAGTGAAACTCATATATTTCTTCAAACGATAAGATGAACTACAGATGTTTGCTGAAGGGTGATGCTGCTGCCTATAACTTAAGACTCAACTTAAAAGAAGATTCCACTTGTGTTTAGCGTTGGACAAGCCCGGTAGCTGTCAGGGTGTGATTTATGGAGGTTGTTTGTGAGATTTGATGTCACTGGGGACATAGCAATTAAAACGCTCTGCCATTGGGCCTGCAGAGCCGCCTTCTCTGTGGACCCAGGCATGGAGTCCAGGTGGAAATGCCCTGTGCTCCACAGCCAGGCACGAGGATGGGTGCGGCCATCCCCAGGGTGCCCTCTCGCTCCCAATCCTCCCTCCCTCCCCTCCTGCAGAGTTCTTGGTCCTCTTGGACAAGTCCCGTTCTTACCTGACACCTGCAGTCAGATTAATCTCCAAAGAAGCTTGACAAAGTCACTAAAAGAAACAGTCATCTGTTGCGGGACTCGGCTGCATATAGGAAACAGCTGCTTGCTAGGCTCGGTTTGTAAAGAAGGCAGAACAGCATCACTGCGAAGTGTTTAAAAACGCACGGAAAGCACGTATTGGAAAGGCCAGCGGAGGCCTGTAATTAACACAATGCTCAGTATCTGTGTTTCTATTAAAAGCCGCTTTTCCAGGACTTGTTGTAACTTGGACATAAATATTTATTACGAACTGAAACCGAAGGTACGAGCGAGGCCTTAGCTGGATGCCGTTTGCCCTCCCGTCGTTTGGCTTTCTAAGCAGAGATTCTTAATAATGCAAAGAGAGCGAGGTGTTTTGGATGCACACGCCCACTCCCAAGCACGAGCCGCCGTCTGCATCTGTGCCGAGGCAGACACCTACGCCCATCACACATGTGCCCGGGGCCCTTTGGCAGCTGCTCGGCGCTGGGTTGATGGCAGAGGCCGCAGGGTCCTGGGTAGAAGCAGCGGGAGGAAGCCCCAGCCTGCCTGTGGCCTCTGGAACAGAAATGTGGGGAGCCTTTGAAGTTCCCACAACTCAGGTGGAAGCCCCTCCGAGCGGCCCTGGGAGGAAGTCATTCGTTTTCACACAAAGGGGAAAATTCCTCAGGACCCTGGTGTTTCCACTCAAACAAACCTCTGAAAAGTTGTTCTCCAGAGGATCAAGGACCAGCTGTTCTCCATCTCCGTGAGGCGGTGGAGAGAGGAGCTGCGCTGGCTGGACGACAGCGTGAGAGACGCAAGCTAGACAGGAGGAAGCACGGTGAGGCGGGCCAGGTCCTTGGCACGGGAACCAGGAAGATAGCACGTGGTTTGGCAGTCAGAGGGAGGAGGATGCCCGGTGTAAGCGTTTCAAGATCTGTTCTGTGTTCATGGAGAAGATTGCAGCCCATGGCCTTTTTACCTGCCACTGAGTTCGCTGGGCGGCATGCCACACACAGGACACACAGGCTGCAAGCTGCTGACGGCCCTTGGGTGTACCTCAACTCACACCCAGAAGTTTCCAGGGAGGTGAGAATGCTGCTTATTTGTGTGTGTGTGTGTGTGTTTTTTAAAGATTTTATTTATTTTTTTGAGAGAGAGAATGAGAGAGAGAGAGAGAGAGAGCATGAGGCAGGGAGGGTCAGAGGGAGAAACAGACTCCCCACTGAGCAGGGAGCCTGATGCGGGACTCGATGGTGGGACTCCAGGATCATGACCTGAGCCTAAGGCACTTGCTTAATGACTGAGCCACCCAGGCACCCGCTGCTTATTTTTTTAAAATACCTTAAATGACTTGGTAGTGGACATTCATCTTTTTTTTTTTTTTCCCTATTTTTTTGATCAGGCTACCTCTTACTCTCTTTTCTTGTGTAGGAGTTTCTCGTCCTGTGAATCAGAATTCCTCTCATTTCGGAGGCTGAGAAGTCAAAGCCTTGTCTCTGTCCTCCCTTCGCAGGCTGGACCATCGGGTCTCCTGTTGTGGACGAAGCTTGCCTCATCGTTGTGCTGGTTCACCCCACCAAAGGTAAGCCGCAGGGGAGGCATGTGCATTGTGCATTTTGGCCCGTTAACCAGCTCTGAGCAGACAGACCAAATAATAATAATGTCCTGAACAAATCCTGAGGGATAGGGGGCCCTGGTGGGGGGAGGCGGGGCCGGCACTCTTTCCTGAAACCGTGGAGTCTCGTGATGCAGAGCCGTAGGCTTCACAGGGCTGGATGTGGATCCCAACTGAGTGATCTTGGGCAAGACTCTTATCTTTTCGGAGCCTTGCTTTCCTTATCTTCAAACCACCGCCCCTTACAGGATCGTTGTAAGGATCACGTGAGGCTCAGTGCTCGGCAGATAGTAGGTGCTCAAAAGCGGTAAGCTTTCTGCCATCGGGGGGAAATCCTGAGGAAGGGGCAGACGTGGATTAAGGCTTGCGGCGAACATATCACTGTACTGGGCTGTAACACCATAGCCGCCATAAAAGACCCTCCAAGGGAAAACGTAAATGTCTCACGTGGCAGATTCCTCCCTAGTTTTCTGTTTGCAGGACCTGATGGGGAGGCTGGAATGACAGGGGTGTGCTTTCTTTTCCATTCATGCTCCTACCCCAGATCATTCCCTTCCCTTCCCTGTCCTGTGCTCTGGGGCCACGGAGGCTGATCTGCATGCGATGCATCTCCTGGGCTTCCAGCCCTCTGGTTTCTGCCTGCCTTTGGCCAATCCCAGCCTCCCTCCAGCTCCCACCAGGTTCCAAGAACACCATTCCCTTGAGGCCAATGGATGGATACAGCTTCTCGCCATTGCTAATCTCTAGGGCTTTGCTTTCCCATGGTGCTTCCTTAAGCCGTATCCCTACTTCTGTAAATGGTCCCTTCATTAAATTCTCTTTGCAATCTCATCTGAATGTGCTTTCTCTTTCCTGCCAGGAGACTGAAAAAGAGTGTGACTGGACAGCATCAATCTAGGAAGACTTCCTGAAGGAGGGTGTCTCTTCCCCAGATTTTTGGAGGAGAACCACAGTAACTTGATAAGGGCATCGAATAGAAGGCTGATGTTCCCGCGAGGGAGACTGGAGTCAACAAAGACTTAGGAGTTAGACTCTGAGTGAACTCTTCACGGGTGATGGCAAAGGTCCTTATCAACAGGACATCCCTGCAGACTCAGAAAGGGAGAGAATAATGATGCTAAAAATAGAAAACCGTGTCATTTATTTATTGTCTACTGAGTGACCAGCACTCACAACTGTGTGATAGGTATTATTATCATTTTATGGATGAGAAATGGGAGCTCAGAGAGGGTAAGTAACTTGCTCAAGATGGATTGGAATGATGGATTTGGAATTCATAATGATGGATTTGGAATTCATAAAGCATGGAATTCATAAAGCCCAGGCAAGGCTGCCCAACGGTCCCCACTCTGCCCGGGACTGAGGGGTTCCTGGGACGTGGGACTCTCAATGCTGATTTTTCTGTTAATGGCAGGATCTGTTGGGTGGTTGTGGAGGTAGTGAAAGTGGGTACTAACAGTCATGCCTGTACTAAATAAAGTTAATTTCCTTGCCTCCGAGGACCCCCTAGAGTTGATTGGTAAAAGCGGAAGCACGAAGGGAAGGAAGGAAGGAAGGAAGGAAGGAAGGAAGGAAGAAAAGGAAGGAAGGAAGAAAAGGAAGGAAGGAAGGAAGGAAGGAAGGAAGGAAGGAAGAAAAGGAAGGAAGGAAGGAAGAAAAGGAAGGAAGGAAGGAAGGAAGGAAGAAA
>NC_138371.1:92268675-92336076 GCF_054177405.1 Leptonychotes weddellii | reverse complement strand
AAGGAAGGAAGGAAGGAAGGAAGGAAGAAAAGGAAGGAAAGGAAGGAAAGGAAGAAAGTAATTATCAGCTCAGAGCATTCCATACAGCAGCAGAGAGGTGATGCAGTCAGTCCAAATAGCAAACAACATTTCTATTTGTCTCAGGACTGTGATAGCATTTTTCCCTCTGACAGACTTTCCTTTGCAACTCATTTTTGGCTCTAATTAATGATAAATGGAGGGTGCGTTCTTTAAGCACAGGGAACCAGAGGAGAGAAAACGTGGTGTCCAGATTCTGGGAGTATCAAGAGGTAAGCCTCATGACAGGGCAGAGCGCAGCCTTTGGGGCCTTTGGAGGTATGAACACCATCACCCAGTTGACCCACTTGTTAACCCGAGTGTGTGATGGGTGGTGGTGTCTGTGGGCAGGATCATTCCAGGCTCAGCCATGATTCTCCGAAATAACAGCAGCAAAGCTGCCATTATGGAGCTCCTGGTACCTTTGCTCCAGGTGTTTCATAGACATAATTTTAAATGCTTAGACAGTCCTTCAGAGCAGGCATTATTAATCCCATTTTCGAGATGAAGAAACCGAGGAGGAGCAGTCTCTGGGGACTTCTTGTGTGAAACTGGCAGGTCTGGGCTCCCCAGTGACGTTCCTTGGGCGTCAAGTCATGAACCAGGGGGTAGTCTTCCTGAGTGCCCACGGCTCTGGTGATGGCTGGTCCCATTCAGTAAACATTCACGGGTGCCTGGCATATTCTACCAGAGGGGGTGGGTTCATGGAGTTGTCCTTGAAGAACTCGGATGGATCTTTTATGTTCCCCACCACTGTGGTGATAGCTGCCTATGTTCTTCCAACTTCCATTCATTTGCACATGCTGTGTCCCCTGCTGGAGTGGTCTTCCTCTGTTTGACCATCTGGAGAGCCTCTACCCATCCTTCAAGACTCAGTTCAAGCACCACTTCCATGGATATAGTCTTTCCCACCTCCCAGCCCTAATCTGGGTGAGGTCTCCTCTTCTGGAGTCTCCTCCCATCCCATATGGATGGTGACCTCAACTGATTGTTCTATAATCTGTCACCACCCTTCTCACTGCCAGTCTTCCCAGCCTGTGAGCTCCTTCAGGGCAGTGATGGTGGTTTCTTCGGTTGGTGCAAGGCAGATACTCAACACTGTTGAATGAGTAAGGGACAGGCTAGAGTGTCCCGGGAGCTCTGGCTGGGACACACTGACCTCCATTGCTTCTGGTGGACCCTGCTCGGCATCTTAAGTTTGCTTCATGCTAGATTTTCCCCACACAGGCTTCTGGGGAGCATGCCTTGGGGACTCTCAGTGAGCTGCTTTCTCTCCTTGGGTGCGGCTTTTCACCAGTCTGTGCCAAGACTAGGTGCCGCCCATAGTGTGCTCTTAATTAAGGGCGGTGATTCTGGAAGGGAGAAACAGAGGAAGCACCATAATTTATACTGGATGATTGCCATCTCATTTTATCAATCTCCTAAGGTTTGATTAAAGAGACCTCTAAGGACAGGGATAGAGTAGACGCAAGCTTCGTTACAGAAAGCGTTTTTCACAAGACTCTTCTCGGGAGAAGGAAGGATCCAAGCTCTATAAATATGCAGCATGCCAAATCTGAAGGCAAGAGTTGATTTACAAATTTCCGCTCAGCCCAAAGTGGGTCATTCGCTTGTTTAGAGAGGACTTTCTGCCTGGGTCCCTCTGAGCAGTTGGCATCTCAGGGATGGAGGGGTCAGAAGGCTGGGCTCCTGGCGTTCTTTACCATTTACCAGCTGGGTAGCTCGGTGAGATCATAATCCTTCTGATGTTGGCATCTCTGAGATGGCAGTGATGATGATGATGATGGTAATAAGCCTTCCTTATAGAGCTGCCATTTGGATTGAAAGAGCTCACACCTAATTCTCAAATGTAAATGAACACATTCTCATTTTAGTGGTTAAAATCAAAGCCGAAGAACCAACTAGGACAAACAATTCTGCTTCAGATGCTTCTGTGTTGCAATCTAAGTAAGGCCCAGTGAAACACAGTTCACAAAGCTGCTCATTGTTCTCTCTGGTGCTGAGTCCATACCTTTGAAGTATGTCCCAGAGAAGGACCAAGTCCCAGCCAGGGCCGATGTGAGCCACTGCACCCCCTTGGCAAGCTGCGGTTTCAACTTCAATTACATGAGTTATGTTAGGTGTTTGTTGGGCTTTGCATCTTGATCAGGAATATTCCCTTGTGAAAGGGCTGCTTGATTTTGGCTTGCTGATGTCAGCAGTGTAAATATGATTTAATTGATTAATAGGCATTAATGACTGGTAATTAAGGCATAACCTGTTAGCTGGAAAGAGCTCACAAAACGTGCCCATAAATGGAAGGATGGCTTCGTTTCTGATCATCGTCCCTTGTCTGTGGACAGTGATTCCACTGTAGGGTCAGTTGCCTTCTGCCATATGGGTTATACATAAAATAAAATGCATATATTAATATATTTGGTAGAATCCATTTATTGTACTTTCATCCACTGAAAAAAACCCGAGTTTTGTCCATATGAAATGAGTCCTTAATCTCTGATCTGAAGGTCATCTGTCGAGAAAGCCCTCTGCTGTGGTTGGTGGAGGTGCTCTACTCCAGCAGGTTTTGCTGTCTATAAAATCCTGGGCTTCTACTGCATTCATCCCTCTTTGATTATCGAAAACTTTCCTTTGCTGCTAACACTCAGGAACAATGTAATAAGTAACTTCCAATTAAAGTTTTCCATATGTGGCAAAAATTGTAATGAATGAATAAGTAAAGACCGCATAATGGAAGCCTATTAGCCAAGTGAATATACTCTTTTAAGTTAAATTTCTATAGCACTTTTGTATTATCTCCCATCAGAAGAGAACGTGCAATTACCAATTTTATCTTATCTCGGGCTTATTATTAAAGAGTAGTAAAGGAAACTTCATTCCAGGAGCCGTAATGTGATTTTTGATTAATAGAGGGATTCTTATGTGACAAGAATATTTCTCCTAGGCAAAGTAGGCACATGGATTTCTGCCTGAGCTGGCTTGTAGCTGGAAGCTACATCTCAGGTGGAGCGATTGTTCAACAATAGAACATATGTCTCTACACGGGGATCGGATTCTTAAGGTACTCTGGAGCGTGAGAAGGGCAGGGCAAAGTTGACATTGGCTTTGCAAGAGACCGATGTTTATTTAGTTGCTTCCAATCGGTATATCAAACCCGACACAGATTCGTGTGCAAAGGGATGAGATGAGCACCCCACAGCTCGTGGTTTCTCAGCATTCCTTCCCACCCCTCTTGGAAGCTCTTCTACCACCTGCCGTAGTCTCTCGTGGGGTCCAGGCACATTCTGGGCACACAAGGGATATCTGTGAGTCGATGACCCACTGCCTCCCACCTCCAACTGAGGGCGGAAATCGTCTGAATTTGAATGCCAGTCCTCCAAGCCAGCTTTTCCCAGAGAACTGTTCTGAGGAAGTTATCTGGAAACGTGCCCTTGGCTCCCAGCGGCCTATGTTTATGCCAGTGACCTGGGGAGCATTTGTTAGGGGACAAGGCGAGGGCTGTCCCAGTTGCCCTGCAACAGCCCTGTTTGACCAGAAGTCTGAGCCCTCCTCTTCAGAGTGTGGGGCAGGGCCCGTCCCTCAGAGCCTGGATGGTTCCCTTGGAGCTGGCTCTGCTCTTGCCCGCTACATGACGCTGGGCAAACATCCTGACCCATCGGAGCCTGTTTCCTCAGCTGGAACCAGGAATCCTATCTATTCTGGGGACTTATTGTGAGGATTTGAGGTAGACAGTGTTTTAACACGTAGGCGTCACCATAATGTCGAGGCTACCACCTGTTGACCTAACGGCTTGGGCGCATAATATGGCTTCATTCCTGTGGCTCTCTGTCCCTCCTTGAGGATGCTTTTTCTACTGGTCATTGCCATCTCCCATCCCCCAGGGTAGGTGTGCTCTGTGCAGGGGACCCCCACCGTTGACAAGGCTGCTGACATGGGAATTAATCCTGGGGAGAAAACGGATTTTTCTATCATTTGGCAGAATAACTCAGATGCCAAAAACAGCACATGCCCTTCGACCAGAAGCTTTCCTTCTAGAAGTTTATCATAAAGGAAGTAACTGAGCAAGCATGAAAGTTATACGCATATGAATGTTCACTGAAGTGCAGTCTACAGGGCCAAAAAATTGGAATGCAAGGAGAGTGGGAGGTGGTATTTTTATATCAACTGTGGTGCATCGAACTTTAGAGTCCTGCGCAGCCTAATCGAGATACCACTGTAGAAGACCATCTAATGTCGTAGAAAGATGATTATGACTCGGTAAGTAGAAAATCAGGTTATAAAACAAAATATGCCATATGATTCTATTTCTGAGAAAAAAAATTTAGGAATATAAATCAATAGATTAAATGTCAGTTATGTCAGGATAGTCAGATGGTAGATTATGTTATATCCACTCTCTTGCTTATTTCTGTATTCTGATTTAATAATTAATCAGTATAGATGTAATTTTTTTTTTAAGCGAGAAAATGTTATTTTGTAAAGTCTTTTCTTTTAAATTGAGCCTGTAGAACAGTAAAGTCCGCATCAACAGGCGGGGCTTACTCTGGGCAAGCCGGAGCCAGAGTGGGTGGTGGGATTTCAGGGGTCCCAAGGCCCTTTCTGAATCCCTGCTTCCTCCTCCTTGATGTCCCGGCTGGCATGCAGGTTCCCTGTAGGGGAGAGAAACACTGCTCACTGATGTTTCTGGTCACTGGCCCCTTGGTGGGACAGAGCAGACAGGCCATCTGGCTGTCCCGGGTACTCTTGTGGTCAGGGGTAATTCATGTCTGGGACCAGATATGATGGGAAAGGTAAAGCTGATAGAAAATGTGAAAAGAATATTATGGAAGGAGGTGGAGGAGGGCAAGGAGAAGCTCAGAGCCTGAGGGGTGGGGCTCCAGGACAACTGGCTACCTTCCAGCCTGGCCACACAATTTAGTGCCTTCCAGAAACAGAAGATGCCTGGGTCACCAAAGGGAAGGGCCCAGCGGGGTTGCACACAGGGGTGGCTGGCTCACCCAGGCCTGGCTCATGCCCTGGGGGCGCCACCCAGCACCCACTGTGGACGGGTGCTTGGAAGGAGGAGGGATAAATACAGCTGTCTCCAAGGGGCAGAGGTAATTGGCTTCTTCCTCAGGAGCATTTCCTTTTTAAGGCAGAATGCTATAACTGGCAGGCCGCAAACACCGGTGTGTGAAGGTAAAGCCACCAAAGAGAGGGCATTTTGGCCCCTGGCGGTTGGGCCTTTTCATTAACCCCCTGGGCTGTGGTTTGGCCAGGCCTGGCTTCCTCAAACCCCGCTGTACACAGACCAGGGCGCTGCCCTGTGCTAAACCCACCTGTAGCTCCCCATAGCCTGTGGGGTAGGGCCTGAGCACTTTGTGGTAACAGGGCCCCAGCTGACATCTCTGGTCCTGCCCCACCCCCTCCAAGCACATGCCTCCTTCTGCTTCTAGAAATTTAGCTGGGTCCACTCACAGTGTGTTTTGATAATGCTGAGACTTTAGGCACATGCTGTCCCCTTTGCCTGGAAACCCCGCCTCCTTCTCCACACACTGAGGTCTTATTCGTCTTTTAAGAACCAAATGGAATTTTCTATCAAGAAGCCTTCCCTGATTCACTCCATCCCATGGAAGCCATTCTCATGTCTGTCTTTCTTTTCTTTCTTTCTTTCTTTCTTTTTCTTTAAGATTTATTTATTTGAGAGAGAGATAGAGAGAGAGAGCACAAGCAGAGGGTAGGGGAGAGGGAGAAGCAGCCTCCCCGCTGAGCAAGGAGCCCAAAGTGGGACTCGATCCCAGGACCCTGAGATCATGACCTGAGCCGAAGGCAGATGCTTAACTGGCTGAGCTACCCAGGTGCCCCCATTCCCATGTGTTGCTTAAACACTTAGGTCGTTAGCCACATGAAGGAAAAGTTGAAGGAATAAATGTGTTGACGTATTTTTTCCTTTGAGATTCCAGGCTGTGTATGAACTCTAAATACAAACCTTAGCCCTGCAAATTATTTTTTTTAATAACAATGTTTTTATTTTATTTTCAAATAAATAATATAGTCACATGGTTCAAAAGTATATGAGTCTATGCTAATCAAATATGAATATTCAGCAGAAATTGAACCTTTCACTATAACTCCTAGATCTGCCCCTCCAGTTCTCTCCCAGACAGAGAAGCAATGTTACCAATTTCTTGTCAACCCTTCTAGACACACGAAAGCAAGCACACACACCACATTGAGATTTCTCCAGGGCTTAAACAAATGGGGCCATCCTCTATGCCCTCCCCTGCACTTTGCTTTTTCCAGTCCACACAATATTTTGCAAGATTGGTTGATGTCAATCCATAAAGAAGGTTGTTTTTTTTGTTTGTTTGTTTCATTTTTTCTTATTGTTTCTAGGATTCATTTGAATCAGTGTGTCATACTTTGTTTAACTTGTCCTCCACTGATGGGCATTTAGGTGGTTTCCAGTCTCTCACTCTTACAAACTGCACTGCAATACATCGTCTTCTACGGAGTCATTTCTCAGAACTACCTGCATATGAGTATATTCATAGGATAAATTCCTAGAAGTGGGAGTGGTTGGGTCAAAATCCAGAGCACTTCATGGGGTGCTCTTTTAATTTAGATAAGTTAATTTAGAGAATTTTTAATTTTTTAGTTTAGATGGTTATTGCCACATCACCCTTCAGGAGAGCTGTGTTAATTTACACTCCCCACAGCAATACATAATGTGGCAAATTACTGCCCATTTTGGAGCACCCGGTTGGGAGCCACCCAGAATGCATCCATGGGCGAGTTTCTCCAAAGGGTGCCAGTTTGAAAACCCAGTTCTATTTTCTGTTGAAACTTGTAGTGGACAAATTGTTTCAGCCTCAACATCTTTACCTTTAGGAAACCACCGTTCCTCCTGGGTGGAGCTCCTCCAAGTTCACTCCTTGCTGTCACTCCCTTCCTTCCCACAAAGGATGGGCATGTGGCTGGTCTTGGCCACAGAGATGATTGGTTTAGGGCTGACGTGTGAGCCAAGCTGGACCAACCAGAGACCTTCCTAGGATTCCTACTGGAACCATCACTAGATCAATCACCCTTGCACTGCAGGGATCATGAGCCATCAGGACAAGGTGGGCTTGGGGCCTCCAGGGGCCAGGTAGGCACTACATGCAGAACGCCTCTCTGCAAAGGACTACAAGCCAAGGACGGCAGAGCTGAGTGGTAGGGAGAAAGGCTGAGGCCTGGTCCTATCTTTAGTGTTCCTAGATCCAGCACTGCCTGAAGCTGGTCTTTTGGGTTATGTGACCTAATACATTTCCTTTGGGGCTTACTTTCTGTCATTTGCAGGGGGGAGTATTCTGACTAATACAGTGCTTATTTCGGTAGTACCAACTAGTTTGGTCTAATGTGTTCTTTTTGTTCCCTTCACATTCTGACTTCTGTTCATGCCTGTGTATCCAAGCCATGCCTTTGGAACTGCATCAAGGAGAAGGTTCAAGAGGGCTGCCCACTGGAGTTCCTACTTGTTTCTGGAAGGCCAGCTGGTAAGGTGTGGCAGGAGAGGAGGTCCTACGGCTTCCTTTTGAGGGAGGGGCAGATGGAGATGCAGCTAAGCAAGGAGCTATCGATGAGCCTTTTCTGGTAGTGGTCAATTCTGGACCCAAGCCTTTCTTCTGGTACCACAGTGGAGTCCCCCTGAAACACACAGCATGCCACAGGGCCTTCTGCCTAGTGGCTCTGTGCCAGTCACGGAGGAGACAGAGATGGTACAGTAAGGTGAACAGGAGCAGGAGATGACTGCCATTGAAAAGGTTGTTTTCCATGGTTTCCAAGAGAAGGGGCCACTCAGGGAAGCACCAGTGTTGGTCAGGGGGCAGAAGGACCAAGGGAAAAATGTGTGTAAGAGCCTTTACTGTGATTTCCCCAGGAAGGAACAGGCGAGGCTGGATTAACAGAATTAGGATTGGCTAGTTGGAATAATCTCTGGGGTTCTGGGGTGTAGGGACAGTCCCCAGTGGCCGGGTACCTGGTATTTAGGGCAGCAAGCAGTGGGTCAGAGCGTGAGAGCCTCTAGAGGAGATGTTTGGGATATGGGCTCTGAGTTGGTTGATTCCTATTTGGAAAGGGCACATCAGGTGAGTCCTTGACCATCACTAGAAATTGGCTAACCCTAGGAGGGGCAGTCACTGTAAAGGTGGCAAGGCTCCCGATGTCACCAGAATACAGAAAAGCAAAGCCATGGTCAATACTCAATGTGACTAGGAATTGGGGCTGTGGATGGGGGTTTGGTCAGCCAACCAAAAGTGTCCAGCGTAGTATATATCATCCAACAAGTGTACCTTTCTAAGGAAATGATTGGGCAAATGAGCAAGAACCTTTATCAGCATGATGTTTACAGTAGAAAAGGAAAGGAAACCCTAAATGTACAACAATTAGTATACGGCTAAATAGTTTATCACTCATTCCACACAATGAATCACCTGTGTGGTAAATGAGCATATCAATGTAGAGACATATTTACTATATGTAAACACTCGATCAGAATATGTTATTGAGCAAAAACATGAGTTATAATCAATAAATATGTGTAATCCTACTTTATTAAAATGCATATCATTAAATGTTCACTTATTTTTACAGAGTATTTCTACCTCTTTGAAAAACGATCAGAAGGGAATATACCAAATTGTTAACAATGGCAGCCTCTCAGGAATAGGATTGTTGGTGATCAAAACACATCTTTTTCTTTTTTTCCATCTGTGTTTCTGTATATTACATAATGGTTGTTTATTACTTGTGTAATAAGTGATGGGAGTTTGTAATAAAGACACATAAAATATCATTGCTGTTTGCCTGTAACTCTGTGGAGGGCACTCCCCGGGTTATGAAACATTCATTTGTAGATTTCATCGAATGAAAACAGTTCCACATGGGGAAGAAGTAGCAGCAGTGTGAATACAGACGGCCCCCCATTTGTCCCTGGGACAATGTGGCCTTGCGGAGCACCTGTTCATGGTCCGTAGGTGCAGTCTGTGTCTGATCCTTCTGTAGTGTCCTAGCCGTGACCAGGAAACCACCATCCAAACCACGGCTGGAAATTCGTCTGATGCTCACAGAAGGAGGATGGCAGATCCAGCGCAAACTTTTTGCTTCCTTAGATTTGAAGTAACAGTGGACAGGGAGGTTGTCAGTGCTGGTAACAACCAAGAGAAATTTATCTTGAAGCATTTCTATTGGGTCGGACCAGATGGAATTGCCAATGAAATGACAATTTCTGTAAGTTAGGCAAGGCCTTTCTGAACTGGATGATGAAGGAAGCCAAGAGAACATCTGTTGGGGGCATTTGTATAATATTTTATTTGAGGTTGTTTCTGAAGTTCAAAAACTGCATTAAAAATCCTGGAGTGGAAGAGCTCTAGGGTACTTTTTAAGTCAAAAATATTGCCCTCTCCTTCCCTATCCCTCCTGACTCACTCCCTGGCAGCCCATCCACCATTCATATCAGTCCCGAAGAGAATGAGTAAGTCCTAACTAGCCTTCTCAGAAATGGCTGAAGGTCCTGCCCACCTGCCTCATCTCTGGAGCTCAACCATTGGCTCCCTGACTTCAGCTTTGACCCTTGCCTCAGACTTCCCACATTAGTTATTCATCTACATTTCTCTTGAACATCTGGACCAAACTCTCCCTTTTTATAAACTGGGTCAGGCCATTCCCATGGTCTAAAGTATGTGGGGCAAGACTGGAATACAAACTGTTCCAATATGGTCCCATGGAAAGCCAACCCATTTTGATGATTCGGTGGCTACCTGGCAGGGAGGCACATGCAGACAGATTCATGGTGCTGGGCCTCCCTGGGAACTGCTACACAGTCACGGGTCAGCTGGGGCTCAGTGTACATGCCAATGAGGTCCTCAGAGGCTGGGGGTTGGAGGGAGTCCCCCACATGGTGGGAGGTCTTAGCAGCCATCATCTTCATCATCATCACCATCACCATGATCAAAGCTTCTTGGAGGAGGGAAATTTGGGGCTGTCCATATCTAGAAGGAGGCAACAGACAAAGCTTGGAGGAGCACGATGTGAGGGAGCACCCGGGTGGAAGCCCGCAGCTTACCCGCAGATGCAATCATCAACCAAGCAATGTGTTGGTGTACAAAGGAACCTCCACAGTAAGCAAGTCCAAAGGCTGAGGAAGAAGCACCTGCCACTTGCCTCAACTTGAAGAACCTACTGGGAGAGGAAGAGAGTGAGAGAACACAGAGGATGGGGTGGTCACGGGGTGCGACAGGCCAAGACCGAGGGGTCAGGGGTATGATGGAGAAGAGAATGTGAATCTCAAATAGAAGGAAGATTTTTGGGGTGGGAGGGGCAGGGGTGATGCTAGGAAGGAGGGATGAGATTGGGGAAGGGTGAGCCTTGCACTGTGGATTTTCCAAGGCACCTGCAGAGGTAGGTGTGACTCGCTGCCTTGGATGCTCAGCAGGACCCACCACGGCAGATCCTGCCTCCTCTTGGAAAGCTCTATGGGAAAAGCTGTGCTGTGATTAAGATCTTTTAATTAAGGAAGCTGTTTGCACAGGATACAACAAGAGGCTGATGGAGAGTTTGCTTAAACTGGATTTTTTTTGGTTAACTAGAAAAATAATAAGAGGACCTCGTCTTTGTACAAGTAAGAGGGATGTGCCGTGTAGCGATCCGTGAATGAATTCATCTGCTCGTATTGTAACCACTGGAAAGTACACATTTGTTGAACGCTTACTCTGTGCCAGACATTGGGCTAGCGGCTTTCCATGAACTCTGTCCCTTTCCCCACGCAGCCACCCAACGAGGCTCATGCCCTCCCTTTCCTGCAGATGAGAAAACGGGCCTCTTTGTGTGGAAGACGCCTCCTCCGCCCTTGAGGGAAAAGCTAATCATGAGAGGGGAGGCAGGATGGGGTAATTCTGAGTCCTAATTTCCTCCTTTCTTACAGTTTCTGTGTCTTTCTCCTTTTTGTTTCAAGGCCCCTGGCCACGTCCTTTCTGACTCCACCCATCTATCTTGGGCTCCCCTCTCTCCCACCTCGACTGTCCCCAGGGACACACTGCAGAATGCCCCGAGGCCCCGTGGTGGCTAACTTCCAGGTCCTGAATCCAGGCAGGCGACAAGGCGCTCATGCTGGTCACCTGTCTGAGCCTTCCTTCAATGCCCCTGCAGCCTTGGATTTGATGACACAACAGACAGTCAGTCGCCGGGCACTGGAGCTGACCTTGAGTCAAAGCTCCTGCCTCCCCCACGGAACCACTGGTACTGGCTTCATTCCCAGGACTGAATGTCTCTTGGTTCCGAGTGGTACAGTGGCCTTGGTTTTGGCCTGAGTCACCCGATAGCATCCAGGATTGACTGAAGGACATCTCCTGGGCTCTCTACTCTTTGGATGAGCCCCTACCTGCCTGGCTCTATCCCGAGAGCCAGTTTCCTGACCTCTGTCCCTCTCTGGTCTGAGGTCAGAAGCCAGGTGCCAGCACCAAGCCCCATTCTGGGTGTCCTGTGTGTAGCCCAGCATCTCTTTCTTTGGGGGAAACCTCCTCCTACGGTTCCAAAATATTCCTGCTCAGTTCATGGCTTTGGACTGGGGAGACTACAGGCCAGCCAGAGGACTCCAGTAATCGGTGTCAGAAGGGCATGTGACCCGTGCCAGGCCAGAGTCCTCAAGGCTTCCTGACGGTCCTAGCAGGAATGGTAGGGCCCATCCCTCCAGGGCCAAGAGAGCCTGCAGCAGCACAGAGCCTTTCTGAGAGGAAAGCAAGGCCAGCCACGCAACTCTGAGAGAGGCCACGGCCTGGAGACCATGTTTCAAATGCCCTGGATCCCACTGTGCCTGAAGGCAACTTTGCCCCTTGGACTTTTCAACTTTGGGAGTCATAAATTTTTTTTTTTTTCTTAAGTGAATCTAAATTTATGTTTTGACACTTGTAACTGAAAGAGTCTTGCCTATCATACTTTGTTTCTATGAGATGATCTTCATTTCTTACACCCAGCTTCCGGTTTTGGCAGAAGACACGGGAGAGCAGGTGTGGCTTAAGCCTGTGATTTGCCCTGGTAGCTACTCCTGGCTTTTTTTTGTTTGTTTGTTTGGAATGATTTTATTTTGCTCTTACACCTGAATTATAGGTTGCCTATGGGCAGAATTAAAAAAAATTTTCAAACACATATGAAAATAGAGAAAATAGCATAATGAACTCTCTCTTGTCCATGGGTATTTTAAATTTTTCTAGCAGCATAGAATTCTAAAATTTGAGAAATATCGGTTGGGCTGTTGTGTGAGGCGGACTGTTGTAGGCGCTGGAGGCATAGCAGTGACGAGCCCCCGTGCTTTCTCTGTTGGAGCTTGCACACCAGCAAGGAATTATGGCCATAGCAAGTTCACAAATGCACACACACACACGGTCATTTCAGATAACAGTAAATGGGGGGAAGAGGGTAAGTCAGGGCCCTGAGTGAATGGTGAGGGAAAGCTTTCAAGAAAAGCTATCTGAACTGATGTCTGAATGATGAGAGGGAGTCCCTGCTGTGATGACTTGTAGAAGGTTCCTGGCAGTTTCAACCGTGTGTCCAAAATACCAGATGAGAAAAGAGGCTTGCAACTGAGGCAGAGTGATAGTATTGGCCTAAGCAACAAGAGCATAATGTGGCTACCAACCGGGTGCCAAGACTACAATCTCGGGCCAATGCTGCTGTGTTTGGTGAAATAGGTTGTGCACTGCACAATTCTAAGGAAAGTCATTCACACACACCAGGGGTTGGCCAACATTTTCTGTGAAGGGCCAGATTGTAAATATTTCAGCCTTGTGGGCCAGATGGTCTCTGTCACAACTACTCAGTTCTGCCATCGTAACACCAAAGCAACCTCAGACAATATATAAATGAATGGGCATGGCTATGTGCCAATAAAATGTTATAGACACTGAATTGAAACTTCAAAATTAAAATGAAAATAATTAAGAGGAATCTTTTGATTTTTTTCAACCATATAAAAATGTAAAACCCATTCTCCACTTGTGGGCTGTATGGTGGACCGCAGACTGGATTTGGGCCATGGGCTAGAATTTGCTGACATAAACTGCATATGCGGTGGCCTGGTCATCTGAACGTCCCTGTGTCCTTCACTCTCTGTGGTCGCACTGTTACTCCCACTGGGAAGCTCTGCTGTCTCCCATGTCCTGTGTTCACTGGATAGCAGGTGCCAGCCAGGCATGGGAGTTACAAAGATGAGCGAGATGCTTTCCTTGCTTGAAGGAAGCTCCCAGATGGTTCAACCCTCCAGGGTCAAGCAGAGGCCCTGCCGAGGATGAACACCCCACGTCGCCCTGCCCAACAGTGCTTTCTCCCTCCCCTGAACTCTTGGAGTTGCCAGAGCTGTGTGGCTGAGTATGTGGCAAGTACGCCTCGCTTCCTGCCTGGAGCGGGCTGGTGCTTTTGGAGCAGGACCCCTGTCTTAGATTCCCAGCTGTCCCTCGCTGAGGATGCTGCTGTTCTGTCCCTGTTGAATTGGTGTAAAAGAGCCTGATCTTATCAGGAAGGGCTGGCCTCCTGTGATGGGTGGGGTTCAGGGAGCAGGAGGAGAGGGGGTGGGGAGTTGGGAGAGGGGTGTGCCCAGGTACTCAGGCTGGATTTAATTGGGATTAATTACTGATAATTCTACTGTCTCATTTGCCTGCGTTGGGCTGCCCCATAAATGGATTTTATAATGTTCTAATGATGAAAGGATTGCCACTTACAGAACTAAGTACCTAGCCACTCTGCTGTGAGTGCTGTCTCCTTCCCGGCTCCCCTCTGCAGTCACCTCAGTGATCTCTACAGGCTTTCATCTCTTGGTGACTTCTCACCCACGGCCTTGTCAGCCCCTCATTCAGTAGTTTCTGTTTGCACTGGAAAAAATAAAAATACCACCCTAAGCTAAGCCCACCATCATCCGTTGCTTGGATGATTGCAGGAGTTTGCTAACTCGTCTCTTTGCTTGTGCTCAAAATATACTCTCAACTTGGGAGTCACTCTGATCCTGTTAACAAACCCATGCAGCCGACCTCTGTGGTGGCCCCCTTCCCCAATTGTAATAAAAGTGCTTCTTCTCATGATGACTCAAAAGACTCCATAGCAGGGATTCTTCAGTTTTATTGTGCCCTGGAACCCTTTGGAAGTACAGTGAAGCCCATGGATCCCACCTCGAGATGTTTTGAAATACATGAAATAAAATTCACAGAATTTCAAAGGAAACCAATTGTCTTAGTCTGCTCAGGCTGCTGTAAAAAAATTTCCATAGACTGAGAGGTTTGAACAACCAAAATTTATTTTCTCACAGTTCTGGTCACTGGACATTCTTTTGAAGGCTCTCTTCCTGGATTTCGGAGGGCTGTGTTGTGTGTCCTCACATGGTCTTTCCTTGGTGTGTGGCCATGGGGGTGGGGGGAGGAGAGAGAGAGAGAGAAACCTTTCTTTTTCTCTTCTTCTAGAGGCACTAATTCCATCCTGAGGACCCCACCCTAATGACCTAATCACCCCTCAAAGGCTCATCTCCAAATGCCAACACATTGGGGGTTAGGGCTTCAACACTGGAATTTTAGGAGGACACAAACATTCAATCTATAGTGCCAATTAGATCAGGACATAGTTATCAAGCTATTAGAAAACAAAATTGGGATATAGTAATATATGCGCTTCTTTATTAATGCAGTATACAGTAAATACAGTTAAAAAATATCAACAAGTCAAAGCTTATTTTTGAATGACATATTAGGGTGAAGGGTATAGTGGCTTAGCTTGAATAAGAACATTCAACCACGGGGTCGTCTTTGGCAAGACAATATGCATGGAATGTTGGATATGAAAGTGCAGTTATTTTTTTCTCAGCCTAGTTCATGGACACACTGAATGCTCTGCCTGGACCCTGCCCAATATGATGTAACCCTCTGGTCTTAACCTCTAAGACCTCGTCCCTCACCTATTCACCCCTCTCCTGCTCTTCTCTAGCCACAATGGCCTTGTCGTTGTTTCTCCAACACTCTGGCATATTTCTGCCCCAGGACCTTCGAGCCTGCCATTGTCTCTCTCCAGACTGTACTTTTTGGCCAATATCTATATAGCTCATTCCCTCACTTATTTCAGATCTTTTCTCCAATATCACCTTATCAACAAGTCCTTCTTTGACTATTTACACCAACACTGTGTTCCCCATTTGCCTTCCCTACTTTATTTTTCATATTTCCCACTAACCGTATTTTCCTAACCACTGCCTCTATTTTCTGTGTCCCCCAACTGGAACATAAGACCCACATGGGGGTCTTATGTAGTGAAGCATCTTTTTTGTTCACTGCTGTGTCCCCGGTGCTGGGCACAGAGCAGGCACTCAATAAGAATTTACTGATCAGATGCACAAACTAACATTGCTCACATCCTGAGCAAAACACAATCAGAGCGGCAAGTCTGCCTTTTAACTTTCTACCAAATGTTGATATACAGAATCCCATTTTCTCATTGGAACTTAAGAAATGAAACAGAGGATCATAGGGGAAGGGAGGGAAAAATAAAACAAGACGAAACCAGAGAGGGAGACAAACCATAAGGGACTCTTAACTCTAGGAAACAAACTGAGGGTTGCTAGAGGGTAAGGGGGTGGGGGGATGGGGTAACTGGGTGATGGGCATTAAGGAGGGCACGTGATGTAATGAGCACTGAGTGTTATTACAACTGATGAATCACTAAATTCTACCTCTGAAACTAATAACACAGCATATGTTAATTAAATTTAATTTAAATAAAAAATTTTTTAAAAATAAAGGTAAGATTTGATTATTGAGATGCTCTGTGAGGGGCAGGCGAAGGGGGCTAATCCTGGCTCACCTACCAGCTGTACAAGCCAGGGTGGGAACCTCGCTTTCCTGAACCTCCCTTCCTCATTCACAAGAGGAGAGAGAAGCTCTCTCCGGATCTCAAAGGGCGGTGCTGAGCTTTAAATGAGATACTTCACGAGCACAGCAAAACCAGGCTCTAGAAATAAATGACAGCTGTTGGCCACACTTGTGATAAGTCAAAGAAGAAGCAAGCAGATGGTTCTTGGAAGTTTTCTGCTCTGCTGGAGACCTTCAAGCTCCTGGGGAAAAGCCACGGTCTAGCTGAAGGGGACATACTGTTCTCCCGGCCTCTCAGTATGTGCTCCTGCAGCCTTTCCCATCGGGAGAACGTCGTGCTCAGAGCCTGCCCCAGCTCTGGCCGCCTGTGGATGCCTCTGGCCTTGAGAAAAGGTCCTGTAAATCAGAGCTGAAGGGACAGGATGGAGCCACTCAGGCCAGGCCAGGATTCAAAAGGCAGCAGGAAATGAATACATGTGTTTGAACACATGGCAAAGCGGACTTCAAACGTCGGAGGAGTGAGTCATCAGGTACACTGAGCTCGCGAGCCATCCCTGGCTCACAGACCGATGGTCACTACTGGGGGGTCAAGCTACGAATCCTATAGTATACATTCCAGCCAACAGAAATGACTTTCAGATTAGCTTCTGTTTCAAATTATCCGTTGCATGCCTCCCGTGTATTAACGCAGATGACTGAAAGTTGACTGACTATAAATACACTACGTATTATTTTATTCATTCATTCACCGGATTTATTAATCACCAATTATACGCAAAGGACTGAGTTCGACACTGAGGGCATACAAAGATGATCACCATTTGAAAATGATAAAGAATGTGGGAGTTTACCAAAACAACCTCGTGTTACCTTTAGAACATGAAGGAGGGTGCAGTTAACTTATTTTCATGATTGATTTGGCAAATGATTTGTTGATTCATTTAATCACGCAATAGACACTGAGCATCTACCATGTGCCAGGTACGGTGCTAGATACTAGGGAGTGGATAATAAACCAAACAAAGACGTGTTGACCTTGAACTCACCTTCCATAAGAGAGACGGAACATGAATAAGGAAGCAAATAAACATGGAAGGTCTGGAAATCACGGCGCCATGAACAGTGAGGCTGGGCTGGGGGTGCCTATTACAGAAGTCTTGGTAGACAGGAGGTGGCTTTGAGGGGAGAGAACTGAAGGAAGTGAGAGTTAGCGGGGTACTTACGTGAGGGAGGAATGGTGTTTCTGGCTTCCTCTCTGGAAGGTGAACCACAGAAAAATGAAGTGAATTTCTCAGGGTCACATAACCAGATGGTGGCCGAGTGGGGGCACTGTTCTGGCCTCGGCACCAGCCGGTTTAAAGACTACTGCGCCTGCCTGCAAGGAAGCCTGTGGCCCAGTAGTCAAATACAGCTTCCAGGCAGCCATGACTCCATAAAGAGCACGTGATGTCGGAGAGAGCAGAGCGCACATGCGCACACACGCCTTAGCTGGGTAGGTACACCCGAGGGCTACTGCCCACAGCAGGGGCAGGAGAGAGAATGGAATCGGGAATTAAGACCCTGTTCGTTTACAGTTCTTTCTTTAAGATGAGCTGGCGATTTCTGCTCTTTCATCCTGCAACGCTAGCGTATGCAAGCGTTTGCCGAGTTTTCTACCTTGAGTTGAGTGAATGCAAGACTCACCAAAAGAAAATGTGTGTCATCTGCAAATTCTCTATTATGTAAAGGTAGAAGCAGTTTTCAGTCACAATATCTGCAGAAATAGAACTGTAAACTTTCATCTTTTGCAAGAATTTGCTCCCCATTCTGCCTTGCTAGCATGTTGAAGACCCGGCCTCTAAGAGAGATGAGCATTTAGAAGCTCCGCACCCTGACTCCTACCTGTTGACTGGTTAAGGGAACCCGGCTGCTAGTTCCAAACCGCCCCCCCTCCAAACCCAAAGAACCAAAAAACCAAAACCCAAAAACCAAAAACAGAAACACGAGCAGAGAGACCCTAAGGACAGGGGAAGGGACTAAAATACATTTTTACTTTCCTCTGTACTTTTGAAAGGTTTATTTGATACTTGAGAGTCCGGATGGTTTTTTTTCCCCTCCCCCTTCAAAGTCATTTTTTCTTCTTCTGTGTTTAAAAGTGATGCATATTTATGATAGAAGGTAGAAAACACAGAAAAGTAAAAAGTAAACATTTCACCCATAATCTCACCACCCAGAGAAAACAGCAAAATTGTTTTGTTTTCTGATCTTTTTGTACTGGGCTTGTATTTTTTTCATTATTGATGTCCGATTGTATTTATAACTGAGTTTCTTGTATTTCAATTAGCTAGACAATATTACATATATTATTGCTTCATATTTCTAAATACTCTTCATAAGCATCATTTTGAGTTTTTAAAGTTTTCCCTTCTGTTTTGAAAATGCTGCATTTTTATTGTAGCAACTTTGGGATACACATGCACACAATTATTTTGTATGTGCCAAAGCACACCAACAGTAGGGCGAGAAGGCAGCCCTGTGAATTGGAGAAAATGTTTGCAAGCTATCTATCTGACAAGGAATTAATATCCAGAGTACATTTAAGAACTACTACAGCTCAAATCACAACAGAAACCAAACAACCTCATTAAAGATGGGCAAAAGAGGGGCGCCTGGGTGGTGCAGTCGGTTAAGTGTCTGACTCTTGATTTGGGCTCAGGTCATGGTCTCAGGGTCGTGAGATCGAGCCCTGCATCAGGCTCAGTGCTCAGCATGGAGTCTGAGATTCTCTCTCTCCATCTCGCTCTGCCCCTCCCCCCAAATAAATAAATAAATCTTTAAAAAAAAATGGGCAAAAGATTGAATAGGTATTTCTCCAAAGGAGATACTCTGATGACCCAGAGGTACATGAAAAGGTGCTCAACATCAGTAACTTTTAGGGAAATGCAAATCAAAGCTACTGTGCAATACTACTTCTCCGCAGCCCTTAGCATGGTTCTTATCAAAAAAAGGAGACAATAATAATATGAGGTGTTGGGGAGGATGTGGAAAAATTGGAACTCTGGTGCACTGCTGCTGGGGATGTGGTCTCTGGATAAATTCAACACGGAAGTACCGTATGATCCAGCAACTGCACTTCCGTGTATGTACCCAAAGGAACTGAAAGCAGGGAGTTGAACAGATATTTGGCACACCCATCTTCACACCAACATTGCTCACGAGAGCCAAAGGTAGGGGTGCCTGGGTGGCTCAGTCGGTTGAGCATCTGACTCTCGGTTTTGACTCAGGTCATGATCTCAGGGTCATGGGATTGATTGTGGGATTGAGATTCTCTCTCTCCCTCTCCCTCTGCCTCTTCCACCCCCTCCCCCACACTCTCTCTCTCTTAAAAAAAAAAAGGAGCTAAAAGGTAGGAACAATCCAAATGTCCATCAATGGATGGATGCATAAAAATGAGATATATACATATGATGGAATATTATTCAGCCTTAAAAAGGAATGAAATTTTGACTGTTAAAGAAAAAATTATTTGGACCCTTATTAAAGCAGTAAAAGAGACTTTTTCAGGATTATTGCAGTTGGTGTCAAGACTATCCCTAGAAGGGAGAGAGAGTGGACTTGATTCCAAATACAACAAAGATGGCTGGGGATTTGCAGCCGGGGAGCAGAGTGAGGGGCTCAGTGGCTAGGAAATTATCAAGAGGAGACATCAAGGGTAGGGGGCTTCTTGCTAAACCAACTTAATAGGATTCTTGCTGACAACAGGCCAGTGACTTGTAGAATACTTGCTACAATGAGGTGATGCGGGCCCAGCAAGGATGGAGACCAAGGTTGAGTCCTTGTTGAGTAGAGAGCTCAGAAGGGCCTGAGTCACATTTGGTTAAAAAGACAGCCTTTGCAATGGTACATGCTGAGTTGTGGCTTGACCTTGAAGACGTTCTGCTGATCGAAATGAGCCAAAGGACAAATGCTACATGATCCCACTCACATGAGGTCCCTAACGTTGTCACATTCATAGACACAGAAAATGGAATGATGGTGGCCAGGGGCTGCGGGAGGGTCAAGGGGAAGTTACCACTTAATGCGTGGACTTACAGTTGGGGAAGGTGGAAAGTTCCAGAGATGGATGGTGGTAATGGTTGCGCAATAGTGTGAATTGTACTTAATGCCACTGAACTATACACTAAAAATGGTTAAATGGTAAATTTTAGGTTTTGTATATTGTACTGCAATTAAATAACAATCTCATCAAAAATCATCAGTCTTTCTAGTACCCAGAGATAATCTCCATTACCATAGCAACATGTTCTCTCCTCTTCCTGTCTATATGGATCTGTACACATATGTAGCTAGCCATTTGCATATACAGATATGCATATCTGTACATACATAAATATGACATAGTCAAACTCAGACTGAGTCTAGGATTTTATATATTTAATAAGCATTATCACATTAAACATTTACTGGTCAATAAACAATCTCTTCAAATATTTAAAATTGCTCCATTTCATTCCATCATATGACTTTTACTATAGATATTTTCACCTATAATATATTGTTGACATTTATGTTACTTCTATTTTTTCATGTTTATAAATAATTCTACAACAAACATCTTCATTTATAAGACTCTTTTCCCCTGCATTTCAGATTCTTTCTTTAGTTCAGCTTCCCCAGCATGAAATACTCAGAGGGTGTGAATATTTGGAAGCCCTATGTCAAATTAGCAGGGTGCCTTCCTTCCTTCCTTCCCTTCTTCTTTCCTCTTCCTTCTTTTTATTTACTTTTTGAGGAGTGTGGCAGGCAGAATTTTAGATGGGCCCCAAGATCCTTGACCCCTGGTGTACATACCACTTCTCCCAGGTTTTCAACCAAACACTAATCTAGATCCTGCTGAGAAGAGATTTTGCAAGAGTTATTAAGGTCCCAGGTCAGGTGACCTTAAAATAGGGAGATTATTTGGGTGGGCCTGACCTAATCGCCTGACCCTTTCAATGTAGGCCTGAGGTCAGAGCTGGAGGGGCACAAGGGTACTCAGAAGTGCTCCATTGCTGGTTTGAAGATGGAGGGGACAGGTGGCAGAGAAGGCAGGCAGCTTCCGGAGGTAAGAGCAGTGCCCAGAGGACAGCCAGCAAGGAAACGCGGACCCAGCCTCACAAGTGCAGCCACCTAAACACTGCCAATGACCTGACTGAGCTCGGATGGTCCTCCAGAGCCTCGGATAAGAACTCAGTCCGCTGACACATTGATTTAGCCTTGTGGCGGCCCCAGACTTGCCAGCCTGCTGACCCAAGGAACTGTCAGCTAACAAATGTGGGATGATTTAAGCCACCAAATCTGTGGTAATTAGCTATGAAAAATAGAAAACCAATATAGTGATGTATTTGTGTTTGTAAGATATGTGGCTGTGTTGGCCTGTGTGTGTGTGTGAGAGAGAGAGAGAGACAGACAGACAGACAGATAGACAGACAGAGGGAGAGATGCACAGCGGGTTGTGTGAAGCGTGGATTTCACATGGCCTACTATGATTTTATGGGCCACTCATCTCTCTGCCTAGCTCTTTCCAAGGGCACTTTACATACAGTTGCTTGTTTAATACCTCTGACAGGTATAGGATTAGCCCCATTTTACAGATGGGGGAACCGAGGCACAGAGAGGAGAAATGACTTTGGCATGGTGACACAGCCAGTGAGTGTCACAGATGGTACTGGAAAGTAGACCTGTGTATGCCGACACTCTCGCTGTCTTCTGGGCCACACAGTTAATGCAATCTCGAAGGACCTTACTGCTAGATGACAATCTGGGTAAAGGACTTTACTTATCAATCCAGTGAGGCCAGAGGGGAAGGCCACAGATCAAGAAAGGAAGCACAAGGTGTCTAAACACTAGTCTCTTTCAAAGCCCATGTGTGTCCTGCCTCCTTGGGGAGCACCGGCCCCCAACCTCAGCCTCCTGTGGGCTCTCTGTCATTCTTTTGCTGTGCGTCCTCCCTCTTGTCCCCGCTTCCTGTTCCCTTGCTCTGTGGGTGTCCTGCTCCCACATGCCTGAGCAGGCCGCCAGCTCCTCTGGGGTCTGGACTGGGTCCTGCTCTCTTTCGAATCCAAAGCACCCGAGCCCCTCACCAGCACAGCCTAGTGTGGTCCTATGGCAAAAGATGACCAGTAAGATTTTGTTGAAGAAGAAAATAGGGCAATGGATTCTTCTAGAATCCTTCTGCTCTTGTGAGGAAGTGCCATCTTCCTTAATGAAAACAACTGTTGCCATCTACATGGGGACTCTATACCTTTGTTTGTGGTCTTGAAGTCCTCGGGGAGCGCTATTACTTACTAGGGGGATGATTCTGTCATGACTGTGTCCCCTTTGCCATCCCCTTTGTGTAGAGCAGAACTGTCTGAATGTTCCAGCTTCTCGCATCTAGGCCAGGGGGCAGGAAAGGGGGGACAGACTTGCTCTTCATTTGGTCATTCTGCTCTAAGTCATGGGGGACAGCAAAGGGGACATAATCGAGAGAGAACCAAGCATCTGGGTCATCTGGTTCATGGGACACACCTCTCCTCTGCAAATTGTCCTCAAGTCTAGAGATTTCTGCCCATCATCCAGAAGCGCATGCACGGCCCTGGGACACCAGGCCAAGAAAGAGAGGCTGATTCCTAAGTCCTGAGTCTTGCTGACTTAGGGCCCATTCGTATCATCTGGTCTCCTGTCTGAGGACCACTGCCTTTTCCTGTGACCCCAGGAATGTCTTCCCCACTTCCTGTCAGGTTAGCTTGCCCGCTCTATGTGCTGGTGTAGCTGCCTTTCCAGCCTGCATAGCGTGTCCCTAGACACCCATCAATCCCACAAAAAGCACCCCATCCAGTAGAAAGGGGAGGTTGCCCCCTGGATGGCAGCCTCAAGTCCAGTGGTGGGCTTCGTCTTACAGAGAGGTCAGGGCGACACGGAGGGCCGGTGACTGGGGCGTCTCCAGGGTCCCCAGACTGGAGTGAGGCCCTGGACAGGGGACCTCTTCAAGCAAGAGTAGCCCAGAATGGAGAGAAGGACTGGGCCCCACGGGGGGGCCCCCGCCCCTGCACCCCAGGGTCTGTATTATCTCAGCAGGGGACCCCAAGCAGGAGGCTTTGGGGAAGGCAAGAGGAAACCATGGTCTGGCATTTCTGAGTGAGGGAGGAGAAAGAGGCATAGGGAAGAAGATTTGGCAGCTCAGAGGCAGGAAGCAAAGTGGGTAAGGGGCACTTGCCCAGGGGAGCCGATATGGAATCTTTACTTTGTTTACGGAGCAAGAGTCCAGGAGATACACAATCCATGCTGGGGAACCCTGACGTGGGGATGGGTTTGTCTAACATCTTGATCTACTTTCTGAAACTTTCTGGATGGAGAAAACCCCCAAGCCCCTGTGCCAAGCCATTCCCCGCTCCCCCATTTGTTAAACCCATCTGTAGTTCAAGGGAAATCAGATTCATGTGTTTTCAATTCATTTACACTTAACTTATTAAAATATTGCTTTGTAAGAGCTATTTGATGTCCAGGAAGCCATTTGTGTCTCTTAAATAAGTCTTTAAAGTCCCTTTTTCTTAGAAACAGGAAATTGCATTTTGCCAAATGCAAATTAACTTGCACCTCATAAAGTTCAAGTTGAGCTCAAAACATTCACTGTGCGAGGGTCGGGTGGGTTTCAAACTTGGCAAGCTATCTCAAAGTCTAATCTAAGCCAAAAGACAGCAATTGGAGGCTCCAGGCGCATTCCGAGGGGTGGGATTATTGCAAGCTGCCAGCCCAAAGTCGAATTCGTATTTTGCTTCCCTCTCGGTTATCCAGCAGTTCGTTATCAGCACTCCCTCCCGGCCCCTCCTTTCTCAGTCAGCCCTCTTTGCCCGAAGCCAGATCAAGAAGACAAAATTAAGGTGCAGGTGTTCCCCCCACTGCCTTTGTTGAGACACTGAGGGAGGTTGGGGAAAGGTCTAAAAAGCTGAGTCTCTGGCATCAGATTTTAGCTTTTTTTGTTCTGTATGAACACTGGAAGCAAAGGGCTTTATCCTCGTGGTGCCTGGCCTTGGAATCAGACACACTTATCCTCTCCTCACATGTGTGGAGTGGTGAGTGTGTTCCACATATGCACGGGCCCCTTTCCCGAAGCTTTTCAGACCCATTAACCCATCTGTCTGCACTGTCAGGGTGGGACAGGGCAGGCCGGAACTATTAGCTTCATTTTACACACGAGAAAGGGAGGGTCGTGGATAGGTGAGGTGATTCACCCAAGGTCATGAGTGGAGCCAGGCTGTCTCCCTCTAGGACCCTGAGAAACCAATCCTGGCCCTTTATGTGGGCCAGGCAGAAGGAAGGATCTCCCAGAATTGTGGGGCCAGGCAAGTAAGATGCTACTGAATGAGCCAGTAGCTGGACCAGTGATCTGGGTGGTGTTCTGCTGAGTTCCATAAATGTTTCTTGAACACCCATCCTATGCTTGGCCTGGAATGAGATCCAGGAAATGCAGACATGAACAACACGTGTTCTCTGCCCCCAAGGCACACCAGCCCGATGGGGAGACAAGTGCATGAATCAATAGCTAGAACAGATTATGGTCAGCATCATCACTAAGGCATGCACAAAGCATTCTAGAAGAACACAGGGGAGGTGCTTAGCCCAGTCTGAGCATTCTGGAAGGCTCTCTTTGGGCAGGGGGGCTACCTGGACTGAGCCTTTAAGGATGAGCAAGAGGCAGTCAGGAGAAGAAAGGAGGGAGGACATTCCAGCCAGAAAGAGCAGCAGGAGTGAAGGGTGGGGCATAGAAACAACATGGTGGAAGTGGGGAATTCTAAGCATCTATGGCCTGGAATTGTTAGAGCAAAAAAGTATGAAGAGAGAAGTGGTGGGTGAGCAGCAACCAGCCTCTACTGACTTTTGTCTGCCACACTAAGGAACTTGGACTTAATCCTGAGTCCAGGGGTTCTCAACCTTTTCTTGATGGATCCCTTGGAAATCAGATGAAGTCTATGGACGCTCTCCTAAGAACACTGCACTTAGTGTCAACGCACACAAAATAACAAGGCTCGCCTATCTTTGGACTAGGGCAATAGAGAGTCGATGACAAATGTTGAGCAGGAGAGTCACGTGATCAGACTTGGACTTCAGAGCGATGTTCTGCTGCAACATGGAGAACAGACTGGAAGGAAAGTAAGACTGCGGGCAGGGAGATTGGCTAGAAGGGTGATCTAACAGTTGAAGTGGGAGACGGTGAAGACCTCGCAAGGACACATGCCTCCCTGGAGAGAAGCCAGAGCAGGGGATGTAGTCTTGATTGCAGAGCAGACCCCTTGCAGATGGAGACCTTGGTCCTGAGGACAAGTCTGGAATGACATCTGAAGTTACCAGTGGGACCAGTAAGAGCTGGGGGTTCCCAAAGGTGCAGGAAGAAAAGGGTAAAAGAGATGAAGAAAGAATAATGTTAATTTAAGATTTGGGCCCTGTTTTTCTCAATGAATGGTGATGTGCTTGGATTTACTTATGGCTCCAAATTCTGGGAGAAATGTTAATTTTATCCATTATTGTGCCAATCAGAGGACATCTGTAGAACTTCTGTATGCAGTGTGTGTATTTTATTATTAAAAGTCAGCTTTTGACTTGGGATTTCAAAACAAATTTAGTAATGTTAAAATAAACATTTACTTAAACATAGATTTAAACTTCCAGTAATTTTTAGGGGGGAAGAAGAGTTCTTTCATGGTGCTGTGTGAAGGCTATGAAAACGTGCCATTCAGACCTCCCATTGCCCAGAGAGCATAATGGACAGCTGGCTCTAAGTGCTGCCCTTTGAAATCTTCCATCACCTTGGTGGAGAGACCACGCTGCTCCGAGCTGATGACTGTGCATGGCAGGCTACCACTCCAGCGGCCCCATTCCAGGAAACAAGATCCCAGGGAGGAAATCCACGTTGTTACATTCCTGCTCTCTGATCCTCAGACCCATTCAAGTTCGCCAATTGTCCCAATAATGTCCTTTATGGCAAAAGGACTCAGCACAGAACCACGGCGGCACTTACTCGTCATGTTTTTTTAGTCTCCTCCAGTTTGGAAAAATTCCTCAGTCTTTCCTTGATTGTCACAGTCTTGGTACTGTTAAAGAGGATGGTTCATTTATTTTATAGAATGACCTATAATTTGGGTTTGGGTCCTCAATTATACAACTTCAGCAGCAGCAGTATCCCAGAGGTGATGCTGTGTAATTTTTAGTACAGTCTATCAGAGAGTACACAATTTTAATTTTTCCTATCACCATTGATGTTAATTTTCATCACTTGATCAAAATAGTGTCTGCTAGACTTCTCTACTTTACATTTTTTTCTCTTTGTAATTAATAAGTATTTTGTGGAGAGGTACTTTGAGTGTATGTGCATATTCCATTTCTCATCAAAATTTTAATGTATATATATATTTATTTATTTATGTATAGAGTATCAACTCATAGATTCCTATTTTATTGAATAGGTTATGATTATCTATATGTAATATATAATACATATAATAGGTTTCTATCATCTGTCTTTCTATCAGCTACCTAATCTATCTTGATCGAGAGATTGATCAATCTATTGATCGATCTACCTATATTGATGATCAAATTATCCTAAATTTGGTCATTGGAATCACCTTCAAACGGCCTCTGTGTCCTTTAGATATGACTCCATCCATCTTTGAGCAATTCTTTACTTTCTAACACAAAAAGACATTTTGGGCCATTTTGTTCTTTCTTGCCCCAGTCCTGAAACCAGCCATTTCTCTAAAGAACTCAGTTTCTTTTTAGTAGAAACTGGTATTTAGAAGCCACAGTTGGGTATCTCAGAGTGCTCACAGTTATTGAGGTGTTGCTGCTCTCCTGGTCTCAGCGGGGAGAACTTGAGAATAGATACATATTTATTTTTAGAAACCATGAGTTCACCTCTGATTTCATAGCATCTTCTCTGAGAGTGAGAAATCTCTCTCCCATTATCTTTATACTATTTACTTATTTGACAAATCCCTCTCTATGTAACCAAACTCCTGTCACTGTTTCTCCTGCTCCCTGGTGTGGACACTCTCACATCCCCACTTGGGCTCTGTCACCTGCACTGTAACCTCTCAGACTCCAACACTTCATGTGGGACCACCAAAACCACCTCCCCTCCATGAGAATGTTCTCTTCATACTCACTATTCAAGCCCCACCCTCATGGACATTGTATTAATTTTCTTTTGCTGCTGTAACAAATCACCATACACTTAGTGACTTAAAAGAACACAAATTTGTTATTGTACAGTTCTGGAGGTCAGAAATATAAAATGGAGTCACAAGATTATATTCCTTCTGGAGAGTCTAGGGGAGAATTCTTTTTTTAAGTCAACAGTGTAGCATTTTCTCTCCTCTCTGATCTCTGCTGCTGTCCTCACATCCCCTCTCTATCTCACCCTCCTCCTTCCCTACCCTTGTAAGAACCCTTGAGATTACATTTGGCCACCTGGATAATCCACAATAATCTCCCCATTTCATGATCCTTAACTTAATCACATCTGTGAAGTCTTTTTTACCACATAGTAAGGAAACATATTCAGAGGTGTTGGGGATTAAGATGTGGACATCTTCAGAGGAGCTATTTTTCAGTTTACCTCAGACCTTTTTCAGTCCCAATTAATGGTTTGGAAGTGAATTATTCAAGGAGGGAAAGGAAGAGATAATAAGGGGAAGAGAAAGAGGAAGAGCAGATCACCAACTGTATTTATAGGTAACACTGAGAGGTTTCATATTGCCCAAGACCTCATAGTTTATGTCAGGGCCAAGACCCAAATCCAGATGTCTTGATTCCTAAGACACTTGGACTTCTTTTTTTCCCCTCACTATGTCCTAGATGGTCATCTTCCAAATTGCATTCCCTCATCTGACACTGCAGACCACCAGGGAGCTGGGCGCTCTCTACCATATCATAGATCCTGACTACATTTTTCTAGGTTTATCAGGAGGCTAGGCATAGTTTTACTCCATCATTTGGGTGTTCAGTTGTTGTATTGTGGCGATAGACAACAGTTTTTTCTGGAGAAAAAGAGAAAAAAAAATCATCTCTAATTATTGACACTCTTCTGCTGACCTTATCCATACCCCAATGGGAGAAGGAAGTGACACCTGTCACTATCTCAATAATCAAGCTATGATATTTTTTAAAACCTCTGTGGGGGCAGAAGAGAGGTTGGAGTATAGAAATAAACAGTTGGTCCACGTTATATGACTGTTTCCTTGTAGAGATAGTATAAGCAAAATTCACAGTGCCTCACATATTAGCCAAAATAAACAAAACACCAGCTTCCCCGGTGCTTCCATGGGGTCAATGTGGATCCACCCCACTGGGCACATTAAGGAAATCAACATTATCAGAGCATGTCAACCCTTGTATTCTGAAGATACTCACCCCATCTGCTGTCCTGGAATTCTGGGGTGTTTTCAGCATTGGGGGTGTCTGTGGCTAGGGCAAGACCTTCTGTCATTTGGTTTCACCAGGAAGGAAGTGATTGGCTAAGGTAAGAAAGGAGGGGTATGAGGTGCAAAACACTTCCCAGAAACTGTCCAGAAAAAAAAAAAAAGTCTCTCCTCCTATAAGCATGTAAGTTCTTGCTTTATTTTTTCCCCCTTGTATAAGTGTCCTTGGTGTTTTGGGGAGATTGCATTTGTAATTTCATCTTTTATCTACTCATCTCACCCACTCATTCAGCGATGTTTATGAGTGATTAACTCTGAGCCAGGCACTGCTCATGGGATCAAGGGCTCTGAGGTGAGCTAGACTCAGACCTTCTTTCCAGGAGCTCACAGAGCTTGGTCATGGAGGACCTTGGTGGAATAATCTAAATGTCTGGTGCCACTGCACATTCAGAGCTGAACTCAGAATTCTGGGCGCATGGCTGATGCTCCATAAATGTTTGTTGAATGAAAATGCACTGTTTTTGCGGGGCGCCTGGGTGGCTCAGTCGTTAAGCGTCTGCCTTCGGCTCAGGTCATGATCCCAGAGTCCTGGGATCGAGCCCCGCATCGGGCTCCCTGCTCGGTGGGAAGCCTGCTTCTCCCTCTCCCACTCCCCCTGCTTGTGTTCCCTCTCTCTCTGTATCTCTCTCTGTCAAATAAATAAATAAAATCTTAAAAAAAAAAAAAGAAAATGCACTATTTTTGCCCCAAGGACCTAGAATCTGCATGGTTGCTGTTATGTTCATTTTCACAGATGCTAACACAGGCTCAGAGAGGCTATGACTTGCCTAAGGTAGCACAGCCAGTACATGGCAGAATCAGGATTTGAACCCACATTCCCTGATCCTGTCCTGTCTCACTGAGAGTGTGTCCCAGGCTCACGCACATCGAGGCTTGTAAAAGGAAACAGGGCAGAGTTCACAGGCATGGTTGCTGGTGGTGTGGTTTTCAACCCACTAGAAATTTGAATTGCCCTCAACTCACTCCTTTCTGAGCATCCCGGAATTTAGGGAGGTTTCTGCTCCTTCTCCTAACCCAAGCCTCCTGCTTTCACCTTGACATGCTTTCCTGATATCTTGGTGAAGCTCTCTCTCCTCCTGGTGGAACGCTTCTTCATCCCCCGTTCCGCCCAAGGTACAGCCCTGGGGAGCAGCCCAGATCTTCTGTCCTTTGTCAGCTGGGCCCCTTAGTGCTGGGCCGTCTTACTTGTCTGTAGGGACCATCACTGCAGAGTAGAGGTTTTTAAATGGTATTTTAAAATGTGGGTGAGGCCCTCTGTTCAAACCAAAGCTTCCATGGAAGCCCAGAATGTGAAATGGGTCAAATGAAGGTGGTGGTCTAGTGGGCATGGGCTAGGAGCCTGGAGTTGGGAGCCTGGAGTCAGAGTCTGCTTTCTTCCTGCTCTCCTTTCTCCTGAACACCTGCTCCTGGAAGGGCTCGTGGGGCCTTTGGAGCTTACCACTCAGTTTGAAGACACTAGCTTGGTGACTACAACCCTGTCCCATGGCAGGACTGTGAAGTCAGCATCCTGCCCGTCATCTGAGCGGGTTGGGAGCAGCAGACGGGGTTGCGGGAGACCCAGGCCCATGTGTTTGAGGATCCCTGCACCAGTCTCTAAGGGAGACACACACGCATTTTCCTACTGCTGCATCTCCCCCTTCCCCACGACCTTTCCCCTTAAGGTATTCAGACTCCTGACATATCACCGGATTAGTGAACAGTAGAGGTAAATGCAGACACTCCCCTGCCCCATCCCTTTCCGTCTTGATGGATCTACTTCTGTTTGATGCCACTGTGCCCTGTCCCCAGACCTCTGACCTTGACCACTGAACTTTCTTGCCCTGGGCTTGCTTGATTGTGGATTCTTGGCTCTTTCTTACCTATGCATTCCCCAGACTGGGCCACCTCAAATAAGAGACTCTGTTTTATTTCTGGCCACTGGGCTCCAAATTCCACCCCACCCCACCTTGCTCAGCACAAATAGAAACCCATTGCTTCCCAGCTCAGCTCTGAGGATGGCTGGAATTGTCAAAAGGGACCTTTACTAAGATGCTATAGCAAAACAAAAAGGAAACAAAGAAATCACAGTGGCACAAAATGATTGACTTCTACAAACTCGAATTCCTTATTCTAATTCTTCCCACAGAGTAGGTCAGCTGGTGCCAATTCTGGGCATGCTGCCCTGGGCGCCTGCCCTCCTGCTCAATCCTGAGATGGCTTGGGCATTGCTGGGAAGCTTGGTGGCATGCTCTTCTGGAATGATTTCTTCATCTTCTTTCTACTCCGGCCCCGGGTCATCACCCCCTGGCTCCGGGCTGAGCTGTCTATAGGCTCGAGTTTGCCCTGGTCTTCCTGGATTCCTGTCCCTGGAAGGCATCTCCCTTCTGGGGCTCCAGGTAGTCCTCTCCTGGCTGCTGCCGACCTGCAGATGTCCCCTCCACCCTCCCGATGGGCAGGTGGTCTCCCTGGCTCCCTGCGCTCATCCTCCTCCCCCACTCTATTTTGCTATAAAACTTTCTCCTTTAAAGAACATTCACTCACAAGCTTGATGGGCCGTACCCTCTGGGTCTATACTTTATTTTTATATTTTAAAAACACTTTATGGCCCTTTCAAACATTAAAAAAAATTCATACATCACTTTAGAATCAAGTCACACAAAATAACGTTGAGTACATTTTAAAAATCAGTAAATAAAAAATAACAAAATTTGACCACCTTGAAGCAAAGGATGCTACTGTTTGTCAGCCCCTTTCTCCACACTCATATGCATACACACACAAATAAGATTCTTTTTCTAAAAACCTGGGATTATACTCTGTAACTTGCTTCTTTCACTTCGTTTTTCTTGCTTTGTATAGTTGATACTTTGGTGGACCTCAGTTTCCTCACTGTGTTCTGGGCCAGAAGTTCCCAATCATGCTTCTACAGAACATGGGGTTCCCCTAAGTCGAATCAAGGTGCTGAGCTGTCAAAACGCAGTCATAACTAATTTTTGATTCAGTTTGTAGCAAATTAAATGAATAAGTCCAATTTTCACCATTTTGATGTTCTGCCATGATTTTTTACTAAAACATTGGCTCTACTACCACTTGGGCATGCTATATTTTACCCCAAATCATTTCTAGATTGACACAAAGCTATACTTAGTTATCTTCAGTTTAATCTGCCAATATTTCATAAGGTCACACCAAGAGCCCTGTGGCCTCCAGTGACCCTGCTGTCTTCCCACGTCTGGGATGTGCTGAGGGTCTAGAATGCAACCTGGACCTAAACCCACAGTTTTAACTTGATCTAGCCATCGGGGAGTATGTGCCTAGTCAGAGGAGGTAGGGAGACAAAGTGCTGTGTACAAGTGCTGAGCACGAGGGGCTTGCTCAACTCTGTTGAGGGACGTCTCCAGAAAAGTGGGACACAGAGAAGGGGGGGGTTCTCTACCTGCAGGGCAGAGGTAAGTCCAGCAGCCTGGATGAGCAGGGAGCCCTGGGAGAAGGGCAATGCTGAAGCATATCTGCTAAGGGGGTCTCTGAAGGGCTGCAGAGGGCATGGGGCCCAGGAGAGCTTTGAGGTTGGTTCCATGGAGGGAGCGATGGTGGAGTTCCAGACAGGTAACTTGATCGAAGAAGCTATACAAGAACATTGGAGATTTCCTTTCCAGAAAGATCCTGGAGGGTGTGAAATCTCTGAGGGGAAGTTGGGGTTCTGCAAGGGTGCTGTCTATCACGCGGTGACTTATTGGCACGTCCGTTATGGGAGAGATTTGCTTCAGGGACAGAACGTCTAACTCAGAGTGACATAAGCCAAAAGGGAAGAGCAGAGATGTTTCATAGCTGCTGCCTCTAGGAGCTCAGGTAGCATCACCAGCACCCTGGACTCTCTCCTCTGCATTGGCTCCATGCCCACCTGAGCCACGCTCTCCTTTGGCTTCAGAGATGATGTCAGGAGCTCCAGACTTGACATCTTCCTGCTTCGAGCCCAGCGGAAAGGCCCCTGCCACTCTCCCAGCCAGCCCAGCAACCCCCTCACTGAATCAATCACCCCATCAGGGAGCGGGTCTCACTGACTGCCTCAGGTCGGGGCCATGTGTTCCTTTCCTGAACACTGGTGTGGGCCAACCCATCCCCAAATGCCAGCCTGGTGATGGGTGAGTCCATGAGAAAAATTCGAGAATCCTAAGGAGTGTGTGTGGGAAGAACAGATGTTTGGAGGCCAAAAACCACTGCCCTAAAGTATTAAGTAAGTATTTAAGTTGGGTTGTTGCATGTCTCTGAGAAACTGAGGAAGAAGAGAAAACTGAGGGAGGTTAAGGTAACCATTTTTACGTGCACGGAGGTCTTCTCAAGGAAGACAGCGGAGGTTTATTCCAGGGGTTCGGGAGGGTACAGCAGCCCCAGCGCCCCCTGAGCCCCCATCTTTGGGAGTGGGACTGATATTCCCGACAGTAAGATTCCATATCTCCACAACAATCACCAGTTGTGTAAAATATTTTCATATAAAGCATAATCATGGTTTTCTCACCAGAGACAAACATGGTAAAGGGGGTAATGTCTAGCAGGGCTTAGACACAGCAATCCTTTTCAGCCATGAGGATTTATGAGAAACAGAAAACACGTTGCCTGAGTCTTGTGCACATGCACATGTGTGCATGTGCACGTGTGTGTGTACGTGTGTGTGTGGGCGAGTGCATGCCTGTGCACTGGGGGGAAGGTGAGGGAGAGGGGTGGACTGAAAGTTGCCATGGAGACCTGAAGTGGCTCATCCCCCATCCTGATCCTAAAGGGGGTCTGGTGTTTGGATGAATGATGGATTTGCCTTGAGCCTCTCAGAGCAGAGCAGAGCAGCAGGACCAATCAAGCAGTGTGCTCTTGGTAGAAACAGCTGGGGCAGGGAGGGGACCTGGGCCCTTCTCCCCCAGTCTGGAAGTCTAACTGGCCTCCTCCTCCTCCTGTTTCTGCAGAAAATCTCTGGTGAGGCTGTGGAGGCTGTCATACGCAGCTCCCTGCTGAATGGGGAAATGAGACACAGTAACAGGTTTGATACTCATCTTGTCTCCTATCAGGTAACCCTCCTGGTCTTCCCAGGGCTCACTATTGTCTCTCCCTCTCTCTCCATCTCTCTGTCTCTCTCTCTCCCTCTCAATCTCCTCAAATCCCCTGTATTAAATTACTGTTGAAATGTTTCGAACTCTCAGCACCAGGATCATATGACAGAATGCATGGGGGTTTGCTTTTTAATCTTGCCCAAGAGAGAGAAATGAAAATGACTTGCAGGATTTTGACACAAGGATCAGACAAAAAAGATTTTTATCCCCCACCCCTCGAATAAATAGGAACTTGTCAGATGCCATTATCAAATCATATAGATCAGAATTCGTCTCAGGTTTTTTTTTGTGTGTGTGGGCCTAAAAGCAATAAAGAGTTATAACTGCATTCCAAGTTATGCTTGGATTATTGACGACTCCATGACCAAAGATTTGTCTGTCCTGAAGGCTGATGGAGTTTGAGCTGATTTATCTCCTAGAGCTGGATGCCTGATCCCTCACTGAGCCATAAAACACTACAGCGAACTGCCCCTGACCACTTTGTTTGAACCACTGGACTTGGATTTTCTGAAATGACCAGCTCTGAGGCTAAAACCCTCCAGATTCAGAGAGGCGGGGGCAGCAGGGGGATGAACTCATTCTCCCTTCCTGGTTTTCATTTGCATGGGAAAAAAAGAATCTGTTCTAATAAAGACCTCCGCCTGCACTGAGCGGTGTTCAGGAATTATTCCCTGCCGCTGTTCCTCCATTAAATAAATAAATTGCTGCTGCCTTTGATTTTTCATCGGGGGACTTTGACAGATCTCGGATGGGTGACTTCAGGTCTTAAAGACTTATTTGGGTTAGTTTGGTTTTGGGTGACGTGGCCTCGAAGAGAACGGTAAGTAAAAAGTCTGGTTTCTTGACCCTCAGGTGAAGAAGGCAATCGGGACCCCCCAGTGCCCCTTCCCCCTCCACCGGTCCATCATTTCCTTGGTTCTTTCCTAATGAAGACAGATGCCAGGCAACTCTGGTTTATCCAGCTACTCAAAGGTGTAACTGACTTCCCAATTTATTAACAATGGTGATTCATTACCATGACAATTGGGAAAAACTGATTACCTTTGAATTTCTTATGAGGTAATCCTGCCTCTCTCAAGCCCTGGTAATGAATCACCATTTTCTCTCCCTCCTCTGACCTAATTTTCCAAATCATGTACCTGTATAAAATATTGTGCAGAGGCGTGCATCTATTTATCTTATAGGAGTTCTCTCCTTCTGAATTCAAGGGAGAAGACAACCCCTCCAACTGGGAGGGAAGATTCATGAATGTTCTGGGTACGGAATTCACCAGGGTCCAATCTCTGGGATAATCAATCTGCACTGTGACGAGTCTGGGAACATCCATTCCCATCCTGCTGGCTGGGATGCTGGAGTCTGTACCTGATGGAAATGGAGAAATCTATAGGGACAACGTGATTCCCCTTCTCTCTGTTGAAAGACAATACCTGAACCTTAGTCTTAAAAGGCTGGGGTTTCTTGTGATAATTCTTCAAGCTCCATGATGTCTCAAACAAGAAGACTTCATGGTTTCACAGTTGTTAGCTTAAGTAAATGGTGCCCTTGACTCATGGGTCTTGGGATCAACAGTCAATTATGAAAGTTGATATTTACAAATTAGCTCTCCCTAATCGTTGAGTCTCCCAGACACAGGACTCTTTCCCCATGGTGCCGAGGGTGCCTTTGACTAACCAGGCTATGTTGTCAGAAATACGCAGCTGTAGGGTGCAGGAGGAGGACACACCACCACTCATTTTCTCCTAATCACTTATGAACTGTCCTTTTATCTTTCTTCCAGCTATGAGAGGCATCCTTAACTCTCTCTCTGTTTTTAGATCACTCGTTAAAAACATTCTACTAGGGGCGCCTGGGTGGCTCAGTCGGTTAAGCGTCTGACTCTTGGTTTTGGCTCAGGTCATGATCTTAGGGTCATGATATTGGGCCTCATATTGGGCTCTGCACTGGGCATGGAGCCTGCTTAAGACTCCCTCCCTCTCCCTCTACCCCTCCCTCACTTTCTTTCTATCTCTCAAAAACAAAAACAAAACAAAACCCAAAAACCAAAAAACCCAACCAACCACTCTACTATTTTTCCGGCTTATAGGAGCACCCATGTCTTAGTTAATCTTAGCTACTACATGGCTATACAGGCAAGGGGGCACACCTCCTGGACACACACACTGGGCAGCTGGATCCCCTTTAATACATACTTGCTGAGTGTCCCCTATGCTGGGCACCGAGGACAACCAAAGATAAATGGGACACACAATGGATGCCTTAAGAAATTATTTCACTGAGAAGATCAATATCAATGTGGTTCAGACCAGTCCATTCCTACTGCATTTTCATATTTGTCCCAGCCCCTAGTCTAACCAGCTTTCTGGCTTTGGAATTTCCCAAAAGCAGAACCAGGGATGGAGTCTTGGTTGGATGTGGTTGTTTAGGAAGCTTAAGTGGGGAAGTGGGAGAAGTGGGCAAAGAAGAGCTAGAACCAGTGAAGCATGTGTTGTTGAGGAGGGACTCAAGTCCATGAGGTAACCTCTGCAAAACCATGGGAAACATGCCTCAGAATTGACCCAGGGGATATGGGGAGGCTGGTCATTTATCCACTGAATCCCTTGGTGGAGTGTAACCCCCTTCTTTTCAGGGCTGTGCTTGAGTCAGCTGAGCAAACTCTGTGGTGCCAGAGAAAGCCCCCAGGGGGGAGAGGAAGAGAAGTGTGGGCAAGAGAACAGGCAACTGAGTACCACAGCTGAGGTGGGACTGTGGGGCTGTGGGACAGTGGCTCTACATTGGCTCAAATAAGAGAGTCAGTGTGAGCTGCTTCTTTTCAAACCAAACAGGCAACACTCTAGCCTGGGCTCAGAGGGGTCCAGAACTGGGGCTGGTGGCGAGTGAGTGAGTCTGGTCCCCTTGCCTGTACTTCTAAGAGAAATTCTTCTTTTCCTTTTGGGACTGTCCCTTCTCTAACCTGGTAGAAGGTTTTCTATTGTATGACCTTATCTAATAGCTCACGTTAGCCAGTCAGAATCCTTTGGGACTTTACCTTTGGTATGTGAAGAGAGTTCATCTCTTAAGGGTCATTTAAGTCTGGGTGGATGGTGATTTTTTTTCCATCATATTTGAGAATAAATCCAATATGCCGGACAGTACAGCATTAAGAAGAGAGAAGGAAGGAGATCATGTGAAAGAGAGAGAGAGAATTGGGACACATCATTTGAAAAACATATCTGAAGTAACAAGTCCTCATGAAGGCTCCCCTGATCCTTCACTCCCACCTCAAGCTAGTGGAGGTTGCCTTCCTCAGATAGTCAATTGCACCATGTTAGTAAGTCTATGTTTATACTGAACATATTATATTGTAGTTGTCCAAGTGCCTAGAGCAGTCTGCCACTTGGATGTTAATAGTTGTTCCTGGAATGGATGAGGGACCATGTTGTCACTTTTCTGATTAGCCTTTCATTGGATTGAAGGAAAAGCACACTTTCTGGAGGTTACTGGATACTGTGGGGTTCCTCAGTGCTTGTTATGATCCCTCTTCATTGGTGGTATTTCGCATCACATGGGGCCAGAGAACCATGCTGTAGGCCCAAGGATGGTTGGGTTGAGTCATCAAATGGAAGCTCTTCTGGATGGCTCTTTGCAGAATTACTTCATGCAATAGGCTTTTCTAAAGGAATAGATAAAAGGGAGGCACAACTTCCTACATCAGCTAGAGATAGTCTATCCATTGAGAGTTGAGAGACAGGAGGTTCAGACTTTTCTGCTACTTTGATCATCTTCAGCTAAGTGACCATTATGGCTCAGAAGGATTTTGACTCAGTCAAAAATGATGACTCATACAGAGAGGTATAAATAGAGCATTAGGAGAGGCTAGGAATTCAAGTAGTTTCAAGATTTTCTTGAGTACCTACTATGTGCTTAAGTATCCTTAGTTGATGTGGGGAGTTCAAGAGATATTAGAACATAGTTCTGGAGAAAATGGAAAGCATTGGACTGACTATCAAGGGCTTAGAGGCCAAGCATGGCCTTGTTACTAAGGATGTCACTTTTAAAGAAGTCACTTAACATCTCTATCCTCTAATTTACTCATCTGAATCATAGGCATGAGAGTCCAGTCCTTTCTGACAACATGTGGTCATCTAACAAGATAATGCATGTAGAAGGACAACTAGAAGTATGGCTGGTTAGGTCGTGTGAACCGTTATTAAGGGGGTCTCACATCTGAAGAGCACTTGCTATGTGCAAAGTAAGTGAGCAAAAATGAATGAGACATAGTCTGTCTTCCTCAACAGGGGTTCTAATTCTTAAATCCTGGAAGCAGTTGACAGGTTTATTCATTTATTTATTCGGCAGATATTTGTTGAGCACCTAGTATGTGCTGAGTGCTATCCTGAGAGCTGGAGTAATAGCAGTGGACACAAACAGACAGAATCCTCATCCTCATGGAGCTTCTGTTCTCGAGTACACAGATGCAAGGGGGTGCACCAAGAAGAGACAGGGAGTGATGCATATGGGCTGCAGACCAAAGACCTTAGCCTCATGTTCATCTTCAGAACACAGGGATCATGAAATGGAGCGGCTGCTTCAAAATGTTAATTGAGGTGAGAAGGTAGGACTATTGCCTTTTTCTTTCTTCTTATTCATGGTCCAGTCTTGGTCCTTATTTTCAAAGATTTAATCATTTTGAAAGGACCAGATATGACAAACACATGACCTCTCAGTGTCCCATGTATGAAAAACCATGCCAGAAATTTCTTTCAGATTTAAGTGTCAGTGGCATATTTGTTTCTTTCGAAATGAATTTATTTTCTCGTACACAATGTGAATTTTGTAACTTATCTTATTTCCTATTTCACTTTGCCTGCTTGGAAGCTCAGGGCTGAGGCTGTAGCTCAACATTCATCACTAGAGATTTCTTTGATGAATATACATATGTATGTTCTCTCTATCCACTGGCCTTAGCTTCCTAGTCTCTTCATATCTTCACTAACCATTACTTACAATCTTTCTCTACATTATTGTGTTGTAAGTATTTTCTTATGCTGCCTCTAATCCTGTGTGGAATAGACTGGGACTGTAGATTTTAGATGAAGAAAGAAATATAAGCCAATATCTCTAAGCCTAAACGCAGTTGTCAGTTCCGACTGGCATGCCCTCTCTTGATGTTTTCCTTGACTCTTCCTGAAAGCTGGGATACTAGAATTAGCCTCTCTTGGTGCGAGTGGAAAAGGAGAGGCCTCAGCAAGCCTACGGTGGGCACCTGTGCCTTGTGATGGGGGTGCATCAGAGAAGTTTTGACAGTGTTGGACACAGCCAGCTTCTTTCCTCAGCATTTAACTCAATTCACATGTATTATGCTTCTTGGCTTGTTTCTTGCTTTTTCCCCTCCATCTTCCCCATTAGAGTATAAGCTCCCGGAGGGCGGGGAGGCGGAAGTCTCTCATGTTCACCAGTGTCTATCCAGGGCCATGCACTTTGCTTCACACTCTACTCATGCTCAACAAAAACGGGTCCAATGGATAAGCAGAGTAGACACCGATCTAATTGACAGTTAAGCCTCAAAGCCTTAGCTTTAGAAAGTTCATGGACAGAGGAGAGCAGCCAAATGAGGCAGAGAGTGGCTTGCTACAAGTGACACCTCAGCTGGGATTTGAGCAGGCGACTTTGCCGGCTAGTGATCGGTCCCTTGCCAAGAGGTCTGATGGGGATGTCACCTCCAGACTCACCTCCACTGCAGGAAAATCAACTGCTCCAGGAGGGCCAATGGATGGTAGCCCAGAAGGCTCATCTTCCTGCTAGAAGCATGACTGTCTGGGCTCTGATACTTTAAAGTGGATTTCCTTCCTTCCCCTCCCTCCCTCAATCCTTCCCTTCTTCCTTCCTATCTTCCTCCCTCCCTTCCGTCTTTCCTTCTTAACAAAAATGTCTTGAGCACTCCCAAACCCTGGAACCTCTCCCTCCTATATTAGTTTCATATCACCATGTAACAAATTACCACAATTTCAGTGGCTTAAAACAACACACATTCATTATTCTGCCATTTCTGTAGCTCAGAAGTCTGTGCACTGCACAGCTGGGTTCTTACTTAGGGTCTCACCAGACAGAAATCAAGGTGCCAGCTGGAGCTGTGGTCCCATCTGAGGCTCAGGGTTTCCTTCCAAGCTCACTTGTTGGCGAAATTTCGTATCTTGTGGTTGTAGGACTAAGAGTCCTGCTTTCTTCCTGGCTAGCAGCCAGGGGCTTTCTTCGCACCTCGAGGCTGCTTGTGGTACCCTGCCATGTGGCCCTCTCCAGTGAGGCAGTTTGCCCCTTTAAGACCAACAGGAGACTCTTTGCTGTTTAGAATCACTCCGACCTTTTTGAAGGGCTCAACGGATTAGGTGAGGGTCACCTGGGATAATCTCCCTATTGATTAAATCAAAGTCACCCGATTAGGGACTTACTTATATCTGCAGAATCTCTTCTGCCATATAACGTAACACAGCCATGGGAGTCATGTCCCGTTATACCCACAAGCCCCACTCACACTCAAGGGGAGGGGATGATGCAAGGCATGTACACCAGTTGGCTGGAATCTTGGGGGCCATCTTAGAGTTCTGTCTACCGCCTCTCCCTTCCCCAGCCTTTCCTTAGGCTCAAAACGGACTTTGTCATAAAATGGTGTTATCTGTCTCTTAGGAAAAGAGGAGAGGAGTTGGTGTAGGGCAGAGGTTCTTCACCAGGCTGGTTTTGGTCCCAGGGGACATTTGGTAATGTCTGGAGATAATTTTGGTTGTCACAACAGGGGCGAGGGGGTGTAGGCGCTACTGGTATCAGAGGGTAGAGGCCAGGGACATTGCTAAATATCCGACAATGCACAGGACAGCTGCCCCCGCCCAACACTGAGTGATGGGTTTTCTGGCCCAAAAGGTCACTAGTGCTGAGGTTAAGAAACCCTGGCATAGGGGATGAAGGAATGAACCTTCTGTGTTGGAATTGGGGTGTAGAGGAGGTAGGGCTAGTGTAGCCACAGGAAATGGAAACCAAACCTTGTAGAAATGGGTAAGGTGAATGAACACGAATACCTCCATGCGTGAGTTGTGATATAGGATCTTTATTCCATCAGACATGGAACAGGTACAGGAAGGACCAGGATACCCGAGGGAAGTCAGAAATTCTGAAACCAGCAATCTCTTGGCATATCTAGGATTTGAGGCTGGAGGGCTTTCTGTGGGGGGGGGGGTCGCGCAGCGGGGAGAGTTGGATAGAAAATCAGCTATCTTAGTAGGGCTAAACCATCAGGTCAGAAACAAATAAAAACAGCTTATTGTGATCAAATGAAAACATACCTCTCCAACTACTTTGCAATTTGCTCAAAACTCTTCTAGACAGTCCTTACTAGACTTTTGGGGTTAGAAGGGACGTCTAGGGCTGGGACCGCAAATCCAAATGCCTACAGGCACCAGGCAGGTGGAGTAGAGAAGTCAGGGCCTGATGGGGACTGTGGCCACCTGCAAGGCACCCACCTGTCCTCTCCTGCACACTGCAAGAATAAGGACCCAGTATTGCTTGTCTGATTTTTCAAATGAAGCTGGAGAGTCAGATTTTTATTTCACATCTCTTAGTTTTCAAATGTTGGCAGTGGATTTCTCCATCAACATCATCATCATCATCATCATCATCATCATCACGTTGCCTCCTGCATGCTGGGCTGCACCTGACCCCGCCCCCGGACCACTGCTCTGTAGCCCGACTCTCGTCAGCCAGCAAGAGCTCGTGGTGCTGATAACAAGAGAGTCCCAGTTATAGGGGCTTCAACACATTGGGGATTGATTTCTCACGTAAAAAAAGCCCAGGGCTGGGTAGTCTAGGGCTGGTATGGTGGTGTCCTGAATTGGTTCACCAAGCACCCAAGGGCCTTGGTTTTACAAAAGAACATGGACTTGGGGTCATCGCTCCAGTGCTAATGATCGCTTCACTGATAACCAAAGTCTACCTGTGCTCTGTTCCCCTGCCTTTCTGTGTGCCCACGAGGCTTTGTTTCAATGCTGAATCATAACTTTAAGAGGATGTTATAAACAGTAACGAAACTTCACATGTAGGAGACCAATCGTGTTCACAGCACAACTGAAGCGAGGCATCTTGAACATCTATGACCACGTGCATGCGCGTTCAGGTCGTGACAACTATGCCCCAACTGCCACCTGGTTAACACCAACTCCAGGAAGCATCCTGCTTTTAGGGAGGTTACATTGCGGGAAAATACTGTGTCTTAGAATCAACAAAATGTGTGGTTTTTATTTGGGGTCAACTCTGGGGGTGAAACTACTCAGAGACCCTGGGTGCTGGACCCCATCCTTGCCACTAGTCCTGTCTTCTTGCGTTGGTTTCTCTCCTTCGATTCTATTCCGAGTGGCCCAGTCTCAGTTCCCCAGTTTCAGCTGGCTCTGGGGATCCGCAGTGAGGACTCAAGGACAGGACAATGGTTTCCCCAAGGGTTCACATGGCAGCTTTGTCCTACAGAGCTGTCCTTGCCGAGGCTCGCTTTCCTCATTTATGAGATGGTAATAATTGTGCCTTCTTCCTGGCATTAGTCTGTGTATTGAGTTAAATAGACATCAAGTTCCTAGCACAGTGTTTGACCTAATAGCAGCTTAATAAACATTAGCTTCCTTTTCCATTTACAGAACTCATTCACCTACAAGCTGTTTTCCATTTCCTCGACTCACTGGGGAAAAGCCCAACTCACAATGTGTGGGTTATAGTCTCATTGATCCAGGCTCTTCTGTCCTTTCCAAGTCAGGGTGTCTTCTGCCTGCTCATTAGGGTCTAACTGGAGATTTATCTTTCTATCTTAAGGTGTAGATCTATATACCTTTGTCTCCCATTAAAATGCCCTTTCCTCCTAAGTAACATTACAGAATTGCCACCAGGCATGTACTCCTTAAGATGAGCAGCTACTAGATCCTTTCTTGGGAAGAGATCTGAAGAGACAGAGGGGCCAGAGGACATTGGAAAACTGAAGGTGGAAGGAGGATGGAGGAAGGAGGGTGGGCTTCGGGGAAGCCGAGAAGGTCACCTATTCACCTAGTGAGTTTCACGATCAGCTGTTGTCTGTGGTGGCAGATGGTCTTGTTGCAGATTTCTGTTTCTTAATTCCCTAAATCCCCATCTCCTCTTCTAGTATTTCTTCCCTCCTGGATCCTTAGGGATGCATTTTGTTCTTTTTCCAATTTCTTGAAGTGACCGCCCTGCTCTTTATTTTTCCGATGCTGTGCATTGACCTTTGAGAGCAGCTTTGTTTTGCACCCCCACCTTTGTGACATAGATTATCCTTTTATTTTCATAAGACTGCATAATTGTAGCATTTAGTTGGTTTCTTTCCTTTTTCTTTCTTTCTTCTCTTTGTTCATATCACTGTGGTCCCTTCTCCCCACCCCCACACCTAAGCTCTGAGGGTATCACAGAAAACACAAAGGCAGCATCCTCTTCTTACCAGAGGCACAAGACCCATGTTCATGTCCCCAAACAGTCAAGTCACCAGAGGCTGCATAGGAGGTAAAGTGAACATTCCATGACCACACATATCTACCACTGAGCCGAAGTGAGGACCCAGCATGTGTCAGTGGCGTAGCCATAGTTTGGCCTTGTTGTTACTTGCAAGAAATACTCATTTTTCATGATCATTTTCATTTATCGAGTTGAATGTGTGTGCCAAGTACTGCATTAGGTAGTGAAGAAGACAGAAACACCCCTTGCTCTTACGGAGCTTTCAGTCTGGTAGGGAAGATGAGCATTAAACAAGAAATCACCCAGGAAAACTGGAGGAAGAAAGTGCTGGCTGGGAGGGCCATAGCTGCGCCAGACTTGGAACAAAGAAATCCGTTTCGTGGGTGAATGGCAGTGGGAGCGGTGTCCCTGGGGGTGAGCTTGAGCTGCAATGTGAGGACTGAAACTGTAGGGAGCTGAGTGATACAGAGCTAGTGAAGGTGAGGAGAGTGAGTGGGCAGAATCAGCATGTGCAAAGGCCCTGGGGCTGGAGGCTGGGGAGGGAGGGTGGTACAGGGAAGCTACAGCAGCAGGTCAGGACCAGGCTCATGGATGGCCTTAGATCTGTGTTTTGAAGACATTTCTATTTTTCAGAAAGGCTCCGATCAGGTCTGTTCCTAGAAATGCTTTCTAGCTGCTGAACTGGCAACACATTAGAAGGGTTGAATGTGGGGGGGTGCCTGGGTGGCTCAGTTGGTTAATCGCCGACTCTTGATTTTGGCTTAGGTCATGGTCTCAGGGTCATGAGATCGAGCCCCGTGTCAGTCTCCCTGATCAGTGGGGAGTCTGCTTGAGATTCTCTTTTCTTCTCCCTCTCCCTCTGCTCCCCCGCAACTTTCTCTCTCAGATAAATAAATAAATCTGTAAGAAAAAAAAAGAAGGGGTGAGTGTGGTCATAGGAGGCCAGCCGGCAGGGCTCTGTGGGTCTGGGGGAGACTAGGGTAGCTCGGGCTGGCGGCACGTCAAGAGTGCATGGACCCAGGGGTGGGTACGCGGCAGGACCAAGAGGATGGAAGCCTCCTGGTGCAGTGGTGGGGCTGGAGTGCGTGGGTGAGGAGTGGCAGTGCCCACTGCTGCCGGGCCCTGTGGAGGTGGGTTTCCCTTGGTGGTTATCTCTTTCCATCTCCATCGTCTGGTCTCTCCTCGCTGTTTTGAAATGCAGTTCCTTGCGATCTGATTCGATGCGTGTTTCTGAGTTGGAGGGTTTGGTTTTAGTTGAGGTAGCGGCACCCCCACCCTTTGCAACCCCCCTGCAAAGCCAAGTGGAACCAGATGTCTAACCAGCTCCTGGCACCAAAAGGCTCATTTAAGACTAGATCAAGGGCCAGTGTGATTCGGGTGAGGGATGGGGGTTTTGAAGTGCTGGCCACATGAGATGATGTTTAGAAAGTCTCTTGTCACACCGTGTTGAAGTGCTTAAGAGAAAGGCTCCCCTCCCAGCCTTATCTTTGTTATGACTGCAGCGGCTGCGGGGGGTGGGGGGGTGGGGGGGTGGTGTGGCAGGCACCTAACCGGCTGCCTTCGTAGAAACATAATGCGGGATGGGATGGTGGCCACAACAGGGACGGCCCGGGCTCCGTTTGTGAGGAGGGGTGGGAGGCAGCCCCTCAGGGGAGGAGCGTCCTGCTGCCTCTGAGGGGGGCCACGTGGGCTAGACCAGGGTCTACCAACCAGTCCAACATGTGGCACATTAACTGTGGCTTTTAGATCTGTATTCTGATGCTTTGGCATTTTGGGACCTTGGTGACTTTGGAGGGACTGCCCCTTTGGGGTTAGCCAATTCCTAGAGATCATAAACAACTCACCTGGCACACACTTTTTAAATACAAACCGACCAGTCCAGAGTCCACACCTCCAACTACGTCCTTTATTAGGCTCTGACACTCAGATCACTATCCACTACCACTACTCACCCCAGGGCCGGGTACCGGACAACTAGGGACACCCCTGCCCCCCCAGAGCCCCCTGAGATTATTCAGACTAGCTGATCTCAAAAGTGCCTACCCTGACTCATCCATGCCTTCGTGCGCATCCGCAGCTCCTCTTGCTCCCACTGCCTCCTGACCCACCCTGTTGCTTCTCCGTGTGGCCCCTCTCGCTTGGGAACAGTGAGTAACCAACTGTATTTTCAATGACAGTCGTCTCCTGATCTGTTGACCTCACTGTACCTGACAGGTTCTGCTAGCACACTGTATTTTATTTTTATTTTTTAAATTTTATTTAAATTCAATGAACTAACATATAGTGTATTATTAGTTTCAGACATAGAGCTCAGGGATTCATCAGTCATGTATAACACCCAGTGCTCATTACATCACGTGCCCTCCTTAATGCCCATCACCCGGTTACCCCATCCCCTACCCCCCTCCCCTCCCCCAACCCTCAGTTTGTTTCCTATGATTAAGAGTCTCTTATGGTTTGTCTCCCTCTCTGGTTTCATCTTGTTTCATTTTTCCCTCCTTTCCCCTATGATCCTCTGTTTTGTTTCTTAAATTCCACACAAGAGTGAAATCCTATGATAATTATCTTTCTCTGATTGACTTTTTCACTCAGCATAATACCCTCCAGTTCCATCCATGTCATTGCAAATGGTAAGATTTCATTTTTTTGATGGCTGAGTAGTATTCCATTCTCTCTCTCTCTATATGTATACATATGTATGTATATATATGTATGTGTGTGTGTGTGTATATATATATACACTACATCTCCTTTATCCATTCACCTGTCGATGGACATCTGGGCTCTTTCCATAGTTTGGCTATTGTGGACATTGCTGCTATAAACATTGCATGTGCCCCTTTGAATCACCATCTTTGTATCCTTTGGGTAAATACTTAGTAGTACAATTGCTGGGTCGTAGGGTAGCTCTATTTTTAACATCTTGAGGAACCTCCATACTGTTTTCCAGAGTGGCTGTACCAACTTGTATTCCCACCAACAGTGTAAGAGGGTTCCCCTTTCTCAGCATCCTTGCCAAGCACACTATATTTTAGAATGGTGGGAAGCCAGAGTTTCATAACAAATAATAATGGTTCACACTCTCTTGAGCCCCATGCCTACTTACAGCTGTGATGGGGGTTGGGTGTGCCATTTATTGGGTCTAACAGATGAAGATAATCACACAGGAGTCCCTCCCCTTTCATGGATTCAGTTACTCACCAACAACTGTGGTCTGGAAGCAGATGATCTTCCTTCTGACGCATCGTCAAAGGTCAGTAGTAGCCTAAAGCTACGTCACTGTGCCCATGTCATTCCCCTCACTTCACCTCATCACATGGGCATTTTATCAACCCTCAGCATCACAAGAAGTGTGAGCACAGGACAATAAGATACTGTGAGGGAGAGAGAGAGACCACATTCACATAACTTTTATTATGGTATGTTGTATAATTGTTCTATTTTATTATTAGTTATTGTTAATTTCTTATTGTGTTTATTTTATAAATCAAATTTTATCATAGATATGTATGTATAGGAAAAAACATAGTATATTCAGCTTTCAGTAATATCCCTGGTTTCAGTAATATCTGTAGTATAACCGGGGTTCAGTAATATCCAGGGTTCAGTAATGGCCACTGGGGGTCTTGGAACGTATCCCCCATGGATAAGGGGTGGACTAATGTAGTTGTGGTGGTTTTTGACATGACCTCCAGTTAAATCTGGGCTGGATCAGGACAGGTTTGACCGATAGAGTTAAGCAAAAGTGATTCTACTGACTTTGAAAGGAGATGAGAAATTCCTTGCAACTTCCATCTGGTCCTTTTGAGATGTTTGCTCTGGGAGATCCCAGATGCCCCGGAGCAAGTCTTATTACACAGAGAGGGCCATGCTGGAGAGGCTGCGTGTCGGCCACGCCCTTCTAGAATTCCCGATTCATAAAATCATGAACAAATTAAAGTGGTTATTGTTTTAGGCTCCTGAATTTGGGGGTTGTTATTCATTAATAGTATCTGAAACAGTAGAGTACATTTATAATAATGTAATAAGTAATCAATAACCCAGTATAAAGACATAATTTTCAAGAACACATAGTTTATACATTTCATGTAAAATTACTCATTTTGGAGCCGACATTCTCCCAGGCCATTTAAGTCATGGCCTACCATCTCTCTCTGCAACCCTTCTGGTTCTAGAAGGGAAACCCACAGTTACACTGGGCCTCAGCCAGCTGTCCCCTCCCCAGGATCTCTCTCTCACTACCCCGGGGGGAGCCCATTACACGGGTCTCTCACGGTTGCCCCTGTGAGTGGGAAATGGGGGCTCAGAATGCTATTGGCCTGGCAGGGGGAGCGGGACAGATAGGGCAGGTTGCATTTGAAGCAGGGACAGCAGAGGGCACCTGGGTGCTCATGGCAGAGGCGGACCATCTATGATGTTGTGTTTGTTGAGGGAGTGGGGAGGATGGTTTTAGAGCGGCTCCCGACATGGGCTCTTGGCAGGGCGGGGATGAAAGCCCATGTCCCAGATCACTGACATCTTTCTTTCTTTTTTTTTTTTTTTTCTGACATCTTTCTAATAACAGACAATACAAGGCCCTCATTTCTAAGGCCAGGTTGGGCAAATGCGCAGGCGCCAACAAGGGTAGTAACAGCCACCACATATTGGGCTTAGGCATATGGTGTGCCAAGTACGCTGTTCCCATGGTAACAAATTCCCATGACTTAACTACAAAGTGAGCTCTTCCTATCCCTATTTTCCAGCTAAGGAAACTAGGTTCAGAGAGGTTAAGTCACTTAGGTAAGGACACACAGCTAATAACAGGGGGTGCTGGCATTCAGAGCTACGTTTTCATTCATTCCTTCATCTGAGTCCATCCTTAGTGTGATGCTCCCGGCACTGGCGAAGCACTGGGACTCCCACAGTGGACAAGGCAGGTGAAGTCTAGGAGGGGAGGAGACAAGATGTTGGGAGAACGGCATCAAATCAGGAAAGTATTTTCTGACAGAGATAAGCCCAGTGACAGAGATAAGTGGGAGTGAGGTGAAAGGGAGTATTTAGGGAGGTGAGGGGGTAGAGGATGAGTCCACCATTACAGCCATGCCCTGTCCCCTCTGATGCTGAGCTATGTCCAGCTGATGTCTACGGATCTACAGCCTGGGCACCTTGGTGTCATAGGACTGTAGGATCTGCTAAAGCTGGGTAGCACAAAAGGAGGAGCAGATATCCTGGCAGAATGGATGTTGGACTAAGAGTCTGGAGATCCGAATTGTGGGGCTAACTTTGCGGTAGATTTGCTGTGCAACCTTCGGCAAAATGCTCATGCTCTTTGGACCTCACCGCTACAATGGTGCACAATGGCGAGGGTCACGTGAGCAAAGCTGCACGGCGCCCTGAGGTTCCCGAAGATTCTGAGCCCTCTTTTCCCCTCAACTCTCTTTTTGGATTGACCATCATCTGTCTGACCTTCAACGGGTCACGGAGAGTGGATACCACTTGCTTTTCCCTTAGCTGCCCCGAGCTTCGCTCTTCCCGTCCTCCTGTCCTGGTGGCATGGGGGACGCACTCTCTGCTGCCATTGATAGCAGCTTGATATTAAGCTGTCCTTTTGTCACAGCAGGATTTAGCGCACTCTCCATTCTTGGCACTTGGCGGCCTGGGAGTCCCCGGCTGCCTCTTCCTCTATCAGAACCCTCCAGGCTTTCCTCTCTTTGTCGCTCCAATTCCTGCTCAAAAGCTCTGAGTTATCCTTTTCAAGCACATGTGCTCCTGCAAATCTATTTCCCCACTGGCACCTTTTGCTTTGTCGGGAGCAACCTGTTGGTTTTTCCAAGACAGCAGTACATTGTCTCTGATGTCACCTCCCCCACCCCCTGGATGCCCCCCTTCCTTCTCAGGCTTGTGCGTGGTGAGAATACCCGGGGTGGGATTTTCATTTTCTATGGCTGGGGCCAGTCCCTGGCTGGTGTGTGCCCCAAACCCCATCATTGGCATTCTCTTTCCTTCTACTGACTTCTCCTTTGTTGTGAACTCCATACATTCAGAGGGGTTTGCAGACCTCTGTACTGTAAATTCACATGACTCAGAAGCTCTGGGCAGGGGTTTGTGTGTGTGTGGGGGTGTCTATAAGAAAGAGATAGATAGATAGATAGGTGATAGATACAGAGAATTTATGCATGAGTGGGTGAATACATGTAAGCATATCTCAGAGTAGACAGAAAGAAGGAGCTTTGGTCAACTGCTTCCCCTAACCCACCGTAATAGAAAGAATCACTCCTTCTACCCATCCTCTTGAAATATACACTTCTGTAGTCACACAGCTAATGAGCTGTGGGCTGATCCTTTAGAACTAGATCTCTCACTTGATCTATAAATACTTATTGAGCACATACTGGAGCCCAAGAATTTTACACTGCTCTCAGAGGGGCCCATATGTTGGTGCTGGTGGGAGTGGGCATGATTCAGTGTGAGAGCAGATAGGAGTCTGGAGCAAGATCTCAGAGCTTCCCAGGGAGAGGGCTGGCCCCTGTCTCTGGTCTTCCCCCACTGCACGCTGACTCGTTCACTGTCTCTGCTGTCACTGCATCTTTCTATCCTCTGCACACGGCGATTGTCACACTGGATCTTATACACGTCTGCTTCTCTGGCTAGATCAACGGGCCGAGAGCACGGATGTCCACATCCCCGCATCTCACTCTGTTCCTGGCATGTAACAAGTGCTTAATATTTGTTTGAGGACTTGATGTTGAACATAAATAGAACAAATTTCTTCATCTCTGGGCTGAGGATTATTTTTGAATTCCATGGCAAGAAAAATATTCTAGGTGGCTTCTCTGGTCTCTTTAGTGTGAGTGATAGCCCGAAGCATAGGGATTTGGAGACTTAAATCAAGTACTTAAAGGTAAACAAGGCAGATTTGAGCAACCATTTAAAATATATTCACTTATTTGTGGAACATAAAGAATAGCATGGAGGACATTAGGAGAAGGAAGGGAAAAAAGAAGGGGAGGAATCGGAGGGAGAGATGAACCATGAGAGACTATGGACTCTGAGAAACAAACAGGGTTTTAGAGGGGAGGGGGGTGGGGGGATGGGTTAGCCCAGTGATGGGTATTAAGGAGGGCACATACTTCATGGAGCACTGGGTGTTATACAAAAACAATGGATCGTGGATCACCACATCAAAAACCAATGATGTATTGTATGGTGACTAACATAACATAATAAAATTTAAAAAATTAAAAAACAAAAAGAAAGAATAAATAAAATATATTCATTTAAATATATTCCCATCCCAAACCCTAACAAACTACAGTGAAGGAATTGAAAAGTAAAAACTCCTAAGGACAAAGAGAACGAGGGAGGAGATGACAACACTTGAGATACGACCAGAAAATGTTTGGAGTTGGAAAGTGGACAGACAACCAGGAACTTACTTAGCAGAGGAGGAAGGCAGAAAGCCAGCCTACCAGGTTGGGGAGAGAGTTGGGGGAGGCCAGCAAGAAGCAAGCATCCCACAGCAGAACCCCAGAAATGCTCAGAAGTTGGAGACATTGAGTAGCTCTGAAGGTGAAGGTCAGGAGCTTCAAGCAGTAAGACAGTTCAAAGTCTTTGAAGAGCAGATGGACCCCGAGACTTTCTCTCCCATTCCATGCAGCAGGCAACTGGCCTTCCCCTCCTGCAGCGGCACAATGGAAAAAAGCTCTGGAAAAAAGAGCAAAGAGCCTCCACCTTCCAGGACACCAGCACAGTGGGGAGGGGTTGCCACACTAAGAACAGGGGATTGAGGGCAAGTCTACATTCCGAACAGTGAGACTCCATCCTTCCCCTTCTCCTCTCTGCGGCTTGGCTCCCTGAAAACCGCCCTCTGGGCTTTGTGCCTCCTCGCTGGAGATGGAGGAAGCTGACCAGTTCAAAAAAGACAGACCAGACACTTGAACGATCCTAATGAAAAAGCTGGCTCGCCGTATTCTCACCTGCAGGAAGTTCTCCTGTCACCACGCCGCATCCCTGCACGCAGAGCTTCCAGGAGGCATCCGGTCCCCGTCACGTGAGCATGATCCGGCAGCCAAGGCTCAGCAAACATTGAAGGAAAGCCTCTGTTAGGAATATTGGACAGAGAAAATGCAGAAACAGAGAAAGACTATAATATATTCATATGATCAGAGAGATAAAGCAGGTTGTATCTATTAAACATGAACAGGAGGCAATAAAAAAGGACATTCAGAGAATGAGAAGGAGCTGTTGGAAATTAAAGATCTAAACATATTAGAGAGTTTAATAGCAACTTTGGAAGATTCATCCACGAAATTTCTATAACAGGGGAAGAAAAACACAAAGAGATGGGAAATAGGAGAAAGAGGATGGGAAAATTAGAGGATCAGCCAGGATGGCCAACACTTTATTCATAGGCTTTCAAAAATAAAGACTAGGAAAAATATAAGGGGCAATTTTCAAAGAATCAACACTGACAGTTTTCCTAGAACTGAAGGTCATGGGTTTCCTGACTAATGGGGTCCATGAAATACCCCGCACATGCACACACACGCATGTACATGCACACACACACATGCACTATCCACACCACACATGCAAACACGTGCACAAACACATTGCACTCGGACCATACACACGCCACACACACACACACACACCACACAAATGCACACACACAATACACACATACACAAAACATACATATACCTTACACACGCACACACACCACATGCCACACACATGCACACACACCGCATCATGCACATGCACACACTACACACACACACGCACACACACACACCACATACCCATGTACTCTGACAAACACCACACATTTGCCACACACACACACTCACCCCAACATGCACACACACACCATGCACATACACATTCCCACAAACACACCACGGATACACATCATACACTCACCACACACACACCGCACTATCCATATTCCACAACACACGCACACATACACTCTCACGAACATGCCACACGCACTCACCCCCAACGTGCACACACCGCACACGACACACACCACGTACGCTATAACACACATGCGGTCTCACAAACACACTGCACACTATACACACACCACACTCCACAACACACATACTTCCTCACTAAGACACCGTGCACACACACCATATATGCATCCCCCCCAGCCACAACACGCACGCACCACACACTACTCATAAGCCACATACCACACATAAACACCACAGCAGACACCCCCCACACTATGCACACTCACCATACAGACACACACCACACACTACACACAAGCTTAAACCAAGAAACACGGATTTTCAGGACACAGAACATCAAGGTGGGATCCTTAATTTTTCCAGAGTAGGAGAAGAAACAAAACACGGGACACAGACGGCAAGTCACGGGGCAGGAAAGCCGTAGGATTTTTCTCCAAGTGTGGCCTCATGGAGATTCTGGCCCTCATGAAGAAGAAAAGATGTGACTTACGGATTTTTCAATAAAAAGAAAATTGGCTGATGATCAGTGCTTCTCAGCAGACTCCCTCCCTCCCTCTCCTCCGCCACGCTCAGGGGGAAGATGCTACAGGGAGTCCCAACCAGGCATTCAGTGTCTGCAGTGTGTCTCTAAAGGAGCCCAGGACTGAGCCTGGTCCTCGAGGTTCTCAGGACCTTCTGCTCAGAACTCACCTGCACAGTCTGTCACTCATTCCTTTAAGGGACGGAGTGTGGAGGCAAAGCAGCCCATAAGGAAGGGTTGGTCATTGGCCCTGTGGCTCTGTGGCTTGCAGTGTCCCTGTCAGTGTGACAAGGGGTGGCTTGGCCTTGCCCGGGGCTCTCCCTGGCCAGAGGGGGCCCATTCCCTAGGGCTGGCTGCACAGCTCTTACAGAAATGGTGCACGGACTTCTGCACCTGCGTCGTCCCAGCTGCCTCCACCCATCGAGCTGAGGGACCCTGCGCAGAGCAGGTGGCGACGTTCCTGGAGGTGTCACTTCTCACCAACTCTGGGTTAGTACTTAGCCCAGAGTTCAGCTCCCAGCCTTCGGGCCCATTCTGTCTGGCTGCTAACTGCACCACCCCTCCCCACACAGAAGGTAACGGGGGGCACCCCATGTGGTGAACTTGCAGAGGGACGTGAGTCTGAACCCCAGCACTGCCTCTTTCCAGGAGCACATTCTAGAACCTCTCTGAGCCTTCGTTTCCCTGGACACAGACTGATGGGATTGAACAACAAGATTTGTAAGGCTTTCCTCAAATCCAGGCCTCAGTCAGCCCTGGGGATTAATGATGAACAAGACACAGGCTTTCCGGTTGGACTCCTAGGCTTGCAGCCCAGTCAAGCAAATACACAGAAATTATAGCACTTGGAGGGTGAGGAGTGGCAAAAGGGAAGTCTGGGGGAATGTAGGCCCTCAGGATAGGGGCACACGACCTGCTGGGTCTGGGGGTGGGGGGACAAGGCAGGCATCCCTGAGCCGAATCTCAAGGAAAGTGGAGGGCTTTGCCAGGGGCCAACAGGATGATCTTGCTGGCTTTCAGGTCCACTAGGATATGTCGTAAAGGCTGTGCTTCGAGAGGCGCCGATTACATGCTGGTGGACAGTGTCCCTCAGCTGCGCTGAAGAGATTTATTCTGTTGAGACAATAAAACATACAGTTCTTTCTTGTCCTTTGGGCCTTTGTACATGCTGTTCCTTCTCTCTGGAATGCCCTTCCTGCTGAACTCCCAATTATCCTTTATAATTCAGCTCCTGCAAGATGTTGTTTGGGAAGGCTCCTTCTGATCCCTCTCACAACCGGTAGACGTGTTGTGAATGAATGAAGGAATGAATCAATGTGTGACATAGGGGCCTCTGGAACGTTGTATTTTTAGGCAGTCGTGCCACACACATGCACAACGTCATCTCTACCCTATTGGTTAAAGCCCTCTGAAGCTGTCCTTCCCTGGCCCTCATCCCCGGTGTCCACCTCAGAAAATTGAAAAGGTTAGATCCCCAGCAACCTCCCCTCAGTGCGGTAACCGTGGGGCCCAAGAGAGCTGCACCAGCTGTGAGTGACTTGTTAGATCAGCAACTGTAAGGGACAGAAACATCTGTTGGCGCCCCGTGTCACTACTCATTGTCATGGTTTCCATCCTGACTGCTGACACCTGCAGCTGAGCCCAGAGATGTGATCTGACGCTGGCGATTGGTAAAATGCCACTTCAAGGGCACGCCTGTCAGTCTATGTCGGCCGCGTGGCCTGGTCCCGGGGCAGGGGAGTAGGCAGGCAGCTGACACGGTGATGGTGGTGGAAACTGGGTCCAGCACAGGGAGCTGGCCACCTCACTCTCTGTTTTGAGTGATGCGTGAGGCCATCTCCTGACATCATGTGTCCTTGTTGATGGCTTATTCTCTGACAGAATGTGTAAGTGATGAGTTTAAAGATATCACTGGAAGTGTAGTTATAACTGATTTGTGGACAACTACAGAAAAGAGTTAAGAGGTAGTGATAGGAGATTCTGTCAATCAAAAGCAAATTTCAGTGAAACAAATCTGACAGAGGATTGATAGTCTTCATATATAAAAAGCACTTGGAAATCAATAAGAAAACATTAATACTACATCGGAAAGTGAACTAAGGACAGAAGTATTTTTGGGAGAAGAATTATAAATAAGCAATGAACATAGAAACATTTCCAGCTTTGTTATTAATAAATATGGGTATAGAAATGAGAAGATCTTGATTTTTACCTACCGAACTGGCAAAATGTTTTTAGTAATTAGTCCTCAATTTTTACGAGAGTGAAATAAGATGGTTGCACATTCTTTTGGGCATGAAAACTGGCCTTACCTTTCTGGAAAGCTATTTTGCTTTATGTACCTAGAGACATAAAATGTTCCTAATACTTGACCTGTAATTCCTCTTCTCGAAATGTCTGCCAAGGAAATGGAAACTGGGACAAAGATTTATATGTACAAAGATGTTTATTGCAGTTACTTGGAAGCAACTCAAATGTCCAACCATAGTGGAATGGTTAAATAAACTTTAATATAACAATGCAGTGAAATATCATGCAGTTCTTTTGAAGAATTTTAAATGACATGGGAAAATACTCACGATGCCATTTAGGTGAAAGAAGCTGGATAGAAAACTGTGTACATTGTAAATTCAATTATGTAAATATTGCTTCCCTTTAAATACTATTTTCAGAAAAAATGTTGGAAGAAAAACACAAAAATACAGTGGTTATCTCTGGATCGTGAGATTATGAATAACTTAAATTTTCTTCTACACTATTCCTCAAGTATCCAGACTTTCTGCAATGAATATATTTGTAATGTGTAGACTTATTCATTCATTCAAACAATTTATTGATGGCGTCCTATGTCCCTGGCACTATTCTAGGCACCAGTTTATAAAACCTACAAACATTCTCTCTTATCTCTGGTTGCAGGCATTGGAAGCAGACATTGGGGTGTAATCCTGGTTCCGTTGCTCAGATCTCTACTCTCTCTATGCCTCATTGTCCTCAGGAATAAAATAAAGGATGATACGATACTAGTACCTATCTCATCACACGCTTGTAAGGATCAAACATATGAAAAGGGTATGGCTTAGGGCCTGACACAACCTAAGTGGGTCTCAACCACCGGGAAAGGCACAGGTAAAGATCTTCTCCTTCCCACCAATCTAAATCCCACCCCAATGGTACAGAAGTATAGAGTACAAAAGAGGTTCCTCCTTCCCCATCGGTGCCCCTCTCTTGCCACATAATCCTGCTCCTATCTCCAGAGGTGGCACAGGAAATAGTTTTGTATGTTTCTACATCAAAAAAAGTGCTTTCTCTCCCCTCACGTGCATACGCAGCTATGGAGTACCACAACCCCGTGAGACACGCTGGCTCATGCCCATTTGTCAAATAAAAAAGCAAAGGCTCAAAGAGAGTAAGCAGAGTGATTACTCTCACTCAGATGGTGAGCGCCAGACTGGGAAGGCAGACTCAGACCCATCTAATGCTAGTCTTCCTCTCTGAGCCCCATCTTAGATGGCATTCTTTACTTTATAAGGAACATCACCCCCAGGTTGGGCCAGGACTCAATACAGGGAACATCAAAGCCACTGTATCTTTGTTTCCTACTGTCACTTGAATCTTCGTGGGGTAGCCCTCCCGTTTGCTCTTCAAGCCCAACTTGGGAAGACCTATGACCTTTGTCTTCAACTTTAATTGACCAAGGCCTATATTGCTGCAACCCAGACACAGTTGAGGCATTCAGTCCTCTGTTTCCAGATGTCCTGATTCTAGCACGACTTATAGGCAGGAAAGAGACGGGGCTGCTTCTCTCCTGTGAAATCTCCTCTTCCCCCTAGCTCCTGTCTCCACGGATCCTCGGTGTGGGAGGCAGGGAGGAATGGTAGAAGGAAACTTCTTATTTGCCTGACGCCTGGTGACTTTTGGCTGTCTGCATGAGGCAGATGTTTGCAGCTGTCTCTTGCTTCAGTGGGCACGTTTGGGGGTTCCGAGAGACTTTCTTGCTGGGCCTTTCCAAGCACTCCTTCATATTGGGTAGGGCTCCATCAGGGGGCCAGGCCTGACAACTCCACACTCTGCAGCCTCTTACTGGTGGATTCCACTTTCCATGTCAAGCTACATTCTTGGGGGGAGGATCCATTTCAATATGACCCCAACGTTCCCTACTAACTGCAGATCTGGTCCCCGGGATTCATGAACCGTTGATTTTTGCCAAAGCAGGGCAGGACAAGACATATCTAAACCAGGCACTAACAGGGAATAGAGCCTCCATGATTGTTTCTTGTATGTGGGTGCACACGTGTGTTTGTTGCACACTGAGTCCCTGACTTACAAGATGAAAACGTTGAAACTCAGAAAGACAGTGTCTTGGCTAAGATCTTGTGACTACTTGGTTGTAAAGTCAGAACTCAAACCCAGGTCTTCTGATGCTTGGGGTCAGAGCTCTCGCCCTTAAACAGTTTCATTGTCTATGAGAATAAGGAACCACATTGGATCATCGCAAAGAACCACTGGAGTGTTCTAGGGCTCTGAGATTCTGTCAGTCCCCTAGCTCCAGAATGGACAGTAGTTCCCCATCACAAAGCATGGATGGCACTTCAAGTTGTCTGTTCTGAGTGACCTTGTTCACCATGGCTCAGGCTCATGAATGGCCTTCACTGAGAATCAACACCAACTCCTGTTGATTGATCAAGGACCACCCTGGTGCCAAGCCCCAGACTTGGGACTTTGTGCACATTATCTCTGAACAACAATAAAGGAAAAATTAAGAGTAGTGGGTGAGAAACAATGGTAGATGTTTTAAGCCTGGTTATTTTTCAAAGAGAGGTCAAACAAAAGGAACTCCCCTAAATTATTATAAAACCCTATACATAAATAGTTGCATTGTTCATAATTATTTCAAAAGTGGAAATGACCCAGGCACTTGGGTAGCTCATTTGGTAAAGCATCCAACTTTTGATTTCAACTCAGGTCATGATCTCAGGGTTGTAAGATCGAACCCCATGTTGGGCTCTGTGCTGCACGTGGAGCCTGCACAGAAAGACAAATATTGTATGATTCTTCTTCTAGAAGGTGTCCAGAATAGGTGGAAATAAAGAGACAGAAAGTAGATGAATCGTCCCCACGGGTTGGGGAGGGGATAAGAGTGATGGCTAACAGGTTTCTCTTTGGGGTGATAGAAATGTCTTAAAATTAGATTGTGGTGATGGTTGCACAACTCTGAATATACTAAAAACCATCGAATTGTACACTTTAAATGGGGTGGATTTTATGGTTTGTGAATTATATCTCAATTTTATGGTACATGAATTAAAAAAACCAAAAAACCTAAGTGGCTGAGCCATGAGGATTTTTCCTGGCTTGTTTGCTGAGAGACCTAGGAATCCGATCATAAGAATTAATCAATGCATTCACTTTTGAAATAGAATTACAGTTTGTGCTTGTGGTTCCAGAAAGCCATCCTTCCTCGTTTCCGTATTAGGACTGAGCCCTATTAACTCTGTATTGGAAGTCTGATCTTCTGCTGAAGATGTGAGAGTAAGTAATTTACTTTCAGTCAATCAAATGTGTTAAGGGGGAACTCTCAAGGTAGCTGAGTGGAGGAGGGGTTGTTTTGTTTTTCTAGTGTTACTGAAGGCCCAGCCAAGCAACTGGTAGCCTTTCCACAGCTGGGTGAGGCCCCTTAGCAGGCAGCCCAGTGGGCTGGAATCCTCAGCAAATCATTCAGACAGCCAGGACCATGAAATCCAGCCAGACCCCCAAAAGGTGACCCCCGCAGCCCCAGCGCCCTCTGAAGCCCTCTGAGTAGGCTGGCTTCCATTTCTGGTCCAGCGTGGCCACTGAGGAATGCCAAGCATCTCCATGCCTGGCAGCCACAAGGCCACCAGGTGGTTCTGGGCCTGGGAGGTGTTTCTGCTCCTTCTCCCTGCCCCATGTACAAGCCCTCCCAAATCTCCCTCCTCTGTCCCTCTTTCTATTTCTGCTTCCCCATGGGCTAGAGAACGTGGACAAAGCCACAGCTCTCTCTGGGGGCCGGGGGAGATTGCCGGAGTCCCATCTTCTTGGGGGTATCATTTCTTAGGGAAATGGTTGGGCTAATTGGAGACAGGTGTCCCCAGGTGCTAACATGCAGCCTCCCACTGGAGAAGTGGGTGCAAAGTGAAACCACATGGGCTACTTACAAATAAGTGAGGTGTGAGCCGGCTGGCCCTTTACCTTTCCTTCCTTCTCCTGCCCCTGCCCCATCCCTGCAGTCTGAAGGGGGGAGAAGCCCCCAGACTCACACGTCGGGTGGTATGGTTGTGGTTTCCGCACAGTGCTTTGCTGGGTGCAGGGGAGCTCAAGGCCCTTACGAGGCTTCTCTGAGCCTGTTCCCAGCCTGGACTTGCAATTGGGGTCATGCAGGGGGATGTGCCTTCTACATGGCAAAAGGAGGGGGATTCTAAGAGGAGCCGAGGGCTATGAGTGGAAGTGGGTCCTTTGAGAAGAGGCTCCAAGAACAGGGGCTGTTTGCTTCAGGAAGTTTGGAGACCCTCTGTACACATACTTTAGAAATCCATTTGACCAGCAGGTTTGGAACTTTGGGGAAAAGTACATCCTGACATTTTGAAGCTGTAAAGACCCACGTGGACATCCAATTCCACTCTCCATTTTCCGGACAAGAGAACTGAGGTTCCACTCTGTCCAACATCACACGGGCAGAGCCAGGATGAGCACGGATGCATTTGGGCCCCTGAAGCCAGGGCTCATATTTTGACTGTGGGTTACATCTGGGTGGGTTGAAAGACAGGGAGGGAGCCTGGGCAGATAAGCTGGAGCCCATCTTGGTAATTCCCCTGCCTTCCTTCTTTCCATCTGCTGGATCCTCACTCGCTCTCTGGGGCAAAAGCCTGATAAGAAGGTGAGGGGGGGCATGGTGAGAACAGGGAGTCCTGGTAGCCCCTGAAATCACACCTAAAACACTTCTAAATCTGTCCTATTGTCTGATCCCCACAATATTAATGATCTCATTACAGGTGGATCAGGGGCTTGGAGATGCCCTGATTCAAGAGACTATGTGTGGACAATGTGCCTTGATCAATTCAAACGTCGGGGGGGGGGGCGCCTGGGTGGCTCAGTCGTTAAGCGTCTGCCTTCGGCTCAGGTCATGATCCCAGGGTCCTGGGATCGAGCCCCGCATCGGGCTCCCGGCTCAGCGGGGAGCCTGCTTCTCCCTCTCCCACTCCCCCTGCTTGTGTTCCCTCTCTCGCTGTGTCCCTCTCTGTCAAATAAATAAATAAAATCTTTAAAAAAAAAATGTCGGGGGTAGGAGACCTTGGCGGTGGGGCTCAGGGGAGAGGACACAGTGCCTGGAGACAGGAGTCCTGACTCCCAGCCCTGACTCTGCCACCGACAGTGCCTGAACTTTGCTATGGCACTTCACTTGGCTGGTGTTTCAGCTTCCTCATCAGTGAAAAAGACCTTTTCATTCTGTGGATGGTTTCCTTTGCTCCAGGCCAACTTGTCTATTTTTGCCTTTGGACACCAAAGCCACAGGAAATCATTGCCAAGACCAATGTCGAGAAGACTTTCCCCTATGTTTTCTTCTAGGAGTTTTACACTTTTCAGACCTAACGTTGAAGTCCTTAATCCATTTCGAGTTGATAGGGGTCCAATGCCATTCTTCCAACTGGATATGAATACCCAGTTATCCCAGCACCATTTATAGAAGAGATGTTCTCTCCTCCTTGCACCTTCTTGGCACCCTCGTTGAAGACCGGTTGACTATATATGTGTAGGTTTCTTTCTGGGCTTTCTATTCTGTTCCATTGGTCTATACGTCTGTCTTGCAACTTATGGAATGAGAAAATATCTGCAAATCATTGATCTGATAAGGGGTTAATATCCCAAACATGAATTATTCTATAATCTAATAGCAAAATAACAAATAAACTGATTTAAAATGGACTTGAATAGCCACATTTCTCCAAAGAAGATATATATTTTGCCAGATATATATAAAAAGGGGCTCCACATCACTAATCATCAGGAAAATGCAAATCAAAAGCACAGTAAGCTATCACCTCATACCTGTTAGGATCGCTATTATATGTAAAAAAACAAGTAAGTTTTGGTGAGGATGTTGAGAAATTGGAACCTTATTTACCGGGATTCTAATTCCGGTTTGTGGGAATGTAAATTAGTACAGCTGCTATGGAAAACACTGGAGGTTTTGCAAAAAATTAAAAATAGAACTACCATATGATCCAGAAATCTTACTTCCGGGTATGTATACAAAAGAATCGAAATCAGGGTCTTGAAGAGATATCGGCACTCCGATGTTCATTGCAGCATTATTTACAATAGCCAAGATATGGGAACAACACAAAAGTCCATCAACGAATGAATGGATAAAGAAAATGTGGTGCCTACATAAAATGGAATATTATTCAGCCTTTAAAAAGAAGGAAATTCTACCATTTACAATAACAGATGAGCCTGGAGGACATGATGCTAAGTGAAGTCAGTCAGTCATAGAAGGACAGATACTGTCATTCCACTTACATGAGGTATCTAAGTCAGTCTCACAGAAACAGAGAAGAAGATGGTGGTCGCCAGGGGCTGGAGGCCGGGGAAACAGGGAGTTGCTCTTCGATGGGTGTAAGGTTTCAGCTGTACACAGTGAATGAGTTCTAGAGACCTGTTGTGTGATCTGCCCTGCGGTGCCTGTTGTTAATATGGTGTGCATTTAAAAACCTAAGAGGGTAGATCTCATAATGGTCTTACCTCAAAAACGAAAGCGAAATGCCACAAAAGGACACCAGAAAGCTTTTGGAGGTGACAGATACGTTTATTAACCACGATTACGGTGATGGTGTCACAGGGTAGGTACATGTCCCGCTCATCAAATTATATACATTAAACAGGTGCTGGGTTTTTGTTGGGGGGGAGGTAAGTCAATTATATCTCAATAAACAAACAAACACACGCCTTGAAACTTGCTGCTAGACAGTATTAGTTGCCTCTCTAAGAGCCACCTTAGCCTTTTTCCTCCTTGCTTGCCCCTTGTGAAAAGCCTGAAAAGGTCAGGCCCTCTCTTTCCCAGCCTTTGTTGCAGACAGCGACGGTCATCTGACCCAGTTCTAACCAGTGAGCTGTAAGAAGAAAGTCTGGAGTACCTGGAAAGTGCCATTCTTCTCAGCCAAAGGACAGAAGTTCCAGAGGAGAAGGCTCTTTTCCACCCACTGCTTCCCTGTTGCTTGGGACAGGACCGGGTGAGTATCCAATGGATTCCTGGAACTGGAGCAGCCATCTTGTGGTCATGAGGTGAGACTGTCTCTTCCCTGCCTAAAGTTTCTGTGGCTCCCACTGCTAGTAGAAGGAAGTCCACACGCCTGCACAGGACTTACAAGGCCCCCACAGCCTGGCTCCTGCCCACATCCCCGTCTTGTCTTTCCTGCTCCCTTCCCCCCATGGTCTCCTGTAGCCAACTGCAATTACTTTTCCTTCCCTAACAGTGTCCTGTGGTTCTCACGTCTTGGCCTTTGCAAATTCTGTTTCTTCTGTTAGTATCACTCTTTGCTGCAGCCTCTTCACCTGGTGGCTTCCTATGCTTCCTTCAGTGCAGATGTTCCTTCCTCCGAGAGACCCCTGCCCCGGCCCCCCATACTGGGTGGGGTGTCCTTGCTCGGGCCACTGGTCCTTACCTGAGTTGGGCTTTGCGGTTACCTGTGCACCTGCATTTCTTCCTCACTGGACTGTGAGCCCCCAAAGGGCCGAGGTCACGTCTTCTTCATGCATACAATTTGGTCTCTTACGGTTTTCAGGGGCAAAACCCCATCTCATGCTAGGTTAGAGAAAGGGAGGAGGGGCTTTTTGAACAACAAGGAGTATTGCACACAATGAAGTGAAGAACTGAATAGTCAAACCGAGCTGGTGGGCAGAGATGCAGAAAGGCCCCTGGAACAGTGGGGATGGGGAGTTCGGCTACCTCCAATAGTCACTCTCTCTATCTGTTTCTGTTTCTCTTTCTCTGTCATTTTATTTCCTTCTGTGCCTACTTCCTTGTCCTTCCTTACTTCCTCCGCATGGAGCCAGACACTGCCACTCACGGTTTATGGATCTCTCATCACGAGACGTTTGCCACCGGAGAGGGACTGACTTCTTCAATTCTGGCTTGAAAAATCCCAGGGGAGGCTCTTCATGAGCCAGGGAAGGGTCACGTGGGCACATGTCTCTCCTGCAGGGACCGGATGTCTGGGGTAAGGAGAAGACAAGTTTCCCCAGAGGAGACTGGATTCCCAGGTGGGATGATGGAGGTAACAGCAGGTAAAGGTGTCGGCTACCTCTAAGATGGTCCCTCAGAGGGAGAACCAGCAGCTGGTGCCAAGGTGGCTGTGATCAACAGAACCTTCTGGACGAGGAACAGCCTCTTCCTCTAGGGGAGGGGTTGGTGTGGGAAACCAAAGGAGGCCCCACCTTCACATTGTGCATTAGGATTTAACATACGAATTTTGGGGAGACACAGACATTTACTGAGTTACATGTGGCATGAGCTGTATGCTTGTCACAGCCCGTGAGGGCATGCTGGCCCTTCCCACGGGGGTGTTGTGAGGATTGAGGGCCTGTAGGCTCATTAGGGGCAGGCCTGACTCTGGTTGTTCCAATCAGCTGTTGGGGGAACTATAACTGGGCATGACGGGAATCTTCGTGTTTGTTTTTATTTGTTAGAACGAGGTGTGATAGGGGTGCCTGGGTGGCTCAGTCGGTTAAGCATCTGCCTTCGGCTCTGGTCACGATCTCAGGGTCCTAGGATCAAGCCCCGCATCAGGCTCCCTGCTCAGTGGGGAGCCTGCTTCTCCCTCCACTCTGCCGCTCCCCCTACTGTGTTCTCTCTCTTCTCTCAAATAAAACTTTTTTTTTTTTTAAAGAATGAGGCACGATTGACTGAATCCATAAATCACAGATTGTCAACAGGAGGCCCACTGGCCACCTGTGGTCCTTGGGCCTTTCTGCTTGGCCTGCACACGTTGGTTCTGACAGTGTTTGGAAAAATCTGGACCAGGTATGAACGAATTTCCTGTAAAAATTGGATGCTGGCTCTCTTGGAAAATCAGTTAACCTGGCAAACCTGGGCCCCATTTCTGCTTGTCCCAGGTTGGCTGGTGCTAAGCAGGGACTGCCCCTCTAAGTGGGGCATATGCCCCTCAATTCACCTCGGTGCCTATAGCACTCAGACCTGGCCTGTTTCACTAGCCGACCTGGCCAGCCTGGCCTCCACAGTCTTTTTGACATGCCTGATTTAAGCCAATTCAGATTAATTCATTAAAAAATTAAGTCAGGTATCTATTATGTGTCTGATACTGGGTGATTGTTATTATTTTATTTTTAGTTAAAAAAATTTTTTTTTTATTTGACAGAGAGAGAGAGAGAGAGTGCAAGCTGGGGGGGGAGTGGCAGGCAGAGGGAGAGGGGGAAGCAGGCTTTCTGCCAAGCGGGGAGCCCTATGTGGGGCTCAATCCCAGGACCCTGGGATCATGACCTGTGCTGAATGCAGACACTTAACCAACTAAGCCACCCAGGCACCCCTGACTGTTATTATTTTTAAAAATAAGTACTTATGTTCTGTGGAGGGTAAAAAAAACCTTGGTTTTGTTTTGTTTTGTTTTATTTTAAACGTGGTCTGTCTTGCAAAGAGCATGTAGCCTCCTCAGGAGGTAGGTTGTCTTAAGCAAGAAGGTATATGGCTGGGGAGCAACAGACACTTCCGAGAAAGAAGCAACTCATAGGATGATTCCTTATATTCATGTAACACCACACCTTTTTAAAGCTTTTTCATACACAGTGGTTCCTTTGACAAATCCTGGTGAGATAGGTAGAACAAGAATTTGTCCTTGTGCTTTACAAAGGAAGGGACAGGGGCCAAGCAGTGACTTGGCCAGGCCTCTGCATTTCACTACAGTGGTCTTTCAACCCCCCAGGCAGAGAGCATCCAGAAGGACAAGCCAGGTGTCTGGGGGTAGAGTCTACTGCATGCTAGGAGGGCTCATGCAGTCTGGAGACTCTGGTTGAATGATGATTTCAATATGGAAGAATCATCTCGCCAAGAATAATTCATCAAGGAGTGAATCAGTTCAGAAATGGACGCACCCAAACTGTGTCATCACCTGGGGAATGAGTTCTCATTTTTCAACACAGGGTGCGCCTTAGGAAGTTTGAGAGAAGCCATTTGGCCTGGCCCATTTCCCACTATGTGAGTTCGTAGGTGTATCCGATGATTTGGCTGGAGCCTTTGCTGGAGACATCCCAGGTTCTTGAACTGCAGGGAAGTCCGTGGAGTGGTTGCCGTGTGTGCTGAGCACTCAAGAAGATGCAGATGGACTCGGTGAGCCATGTCTTCAAGCCAGCCATCTTCTTTCTTTTAGCCCCAATTTTCCAACTCGACTTCTGAGCAGCCCACGTTGGCTCTCCGAGTCCTGCCTGGGAAATACGCACCGGGCCTCTGCTTCCCCTTGGACAGACAGGAGGGGATGAGGGAATTATGCTCCAGAGATGCTTCTCCCAGCTGAGTGGCAGCAAAGTCGGAGAGCTAGGCAGTCACAATGCTGGAACATGAATGGAAAGGTGTAGACGATGATCCACTTAGCAAGAGAGGTCCTACCACAAGCGACTGTAGTCAAGTACTATCCTGGTGTGTGTATGTGTGTTTGTGTGTGTGTGTGTGTGTGTGTGTAGGATCTTGATTCAATTTCAAAGACATCCATTGAGGATAGGGTTAATATTCCCATTTTATAGTCAAGGAAATGAAACTTCAGAAACATTAAATATCTTGCCCAAGGAGAGACACCAGGATACGAATACAGAATTACCTGACTCTGTATGTCCTAACCCCCACGCTCCAAACCATCTGGGCCCCCTGACTGATGATAGAGGTCCAAGAACATGTGCTTCCTGACCATCACATTCTTCTATGCAGATGACACTTGCTTAGAGAGGTAAGTCATGGGCCAATAAACAGATATGCGTTGCGCAAAGCCAATTACAATAATTAGCTTGTAACATCCATCCATTTTTACATCTGTAGCCCTTATGTTTGTGCTTGAAATGGCCTGTAGGATTGAAGATGAGCTCGAAAGGAAATAATTACCAGTTATCTGAATAAAATCTGCAACAAATTACCTATAAAACTATAACTATCCAAACAGGATGACATTTACTTTATAAGTTCATGACTCCCTTTCTTTAAAGTTTGCTAAAAAGAGAGCAAAGTAATTACAGTTCTTCTCTGATTGATTAAACATGACATATATGCTAATATGAAAGTAACTCTTGTTCTTTGTTACTCCATTGTCTGGCTTACGGTAATTTGGAAGGTAGCAGATATAATCATTTCAGAGCTGCTAGTCTGAACTTTTCTGTACTAAAAATAGAATCGTGGGTCTCCTTTGCTTCAACCAAGAATTCATATTCCCTTTCTCTTTTTCAACTTTCATATAGACGTGAAATGATATTGTAGCTATTAGAGCATTTTTTTTTTTTGCTCTTGTACATCAGAAAACATGCTCCCATGACTGGTTGGCAAAACAAAACAAAACAAAACAAAAAAACCCACCTGCTAAGATTGCTTTAAAGCAATTATGTAGTTAGTGGTCTGTCAGATGGAGTATTTTTCACCCTCTGAATAAAATAATGTTTGACATGATTTAGAAAAAAACCCACAAAATTTGGAACATCAATAAAATATGCCACTTGTCAAATTATGAGAGAGAGACTTTTCAATTCAAAGCAGCAATTATTTGAAAAATAGGTCATGGCCACATCCATTAAAATTAGCCTGTGTCTTGAGAAGGTTATGATCACTAACGCAGCAATTAGTTATTTTTAAAATCCATAAAAATGAAAGAATCAGAAACAAAATATCATAATAACAACACACGTATATTGTCCTTACTGTGCGTTAAGCATTTTTCGACATTCTTTGCAGGTATTAACTAGATGAATTCTTGCAACAACTGTGAGATAAATACCATGATTGAGCCCCTTTTTACAGACTTTGGAAGATAGGCATCAAGAAGTCAAGGAACTTCCCCAAGGTCAAACAGTGGTGATGTTCCAGATATCCAGTTATCTTCAGATCGTACTGCTGGAATATTCTATCGAAGGAAATAATTGAATTCTTGGTTAAAGAAGATAAAGAATAGACTCTCAACAGAAAACTAGTGAAGTAAGGCTCACCCTAGAACACCATGGTCTGTGGGCCCCTGAACCCCTCTGGGTTTGGTAACTCCCATGAACCCAGAGACCCCTGTGCCTGAAAACAATGCAGATGAAGGAGAGCCCTGAGACTGGGTGGGCCACCAAGATATTAGCCAATGCCCTACGTCTACAGAGCTACCAACAGCTTCAGCCCTGGTCCCTGGGGCTTCTCCCACTAAACTGAAGCTCTTTCCTGACCCCATCTTACCTGACTTTTAGATTCTGACTACCTGCGCTGGTAGAACTTGCTCATAGGTTGTCTTCTCTGGAGAGACAGTGTGGCTCAGTGCTTCAAATATACTCTGAAGAAGATCTATCAGCATCTGAGTCCTACCTTTGCCACTCACTAGCCTCTGGGTGACTTTGAACACATTATTTCAGGGTTTCATGCCTCAGTTGGCTCATCTGTAAAATGGGGATTTTCAGGGTGTTTGTGAAGATCACATGATATAATGTATGTCAAGCTTGTATGTAATGTACAGTTACATATAATGGATGGGCACATGGCATACACTGGGGGGCTAGTCCCCCTCCCTCCCTCCCTCCCTTCCTTCTCCTTTTTTAAAATTCACTCCTCTCTGTGCCTCAAATTCTCACTGAAGAAGAGAGGGACTAGATTATTTATTTATTTTTATTCTTATGTTAATCCCCATACATTACATCATTAGTTTTAGATGAAGTGTTCCATGATTCATTGTTTGTGCATAACACCCAGTGCTCCATGCAGAATGTGCCCTCCTCAATACCCACCACCAGGCT
>NC_138371.1:92236534-92268175 GCF_054177405.1 Leptonychotes weddellii | reverse complement strand
ATTTCCCCCGCTTCATTCTTCCCCTCCTGCTACCTTCTTCTTCTTCTTTTTTTTTCTTAACATATATTGCATTATTTGTTTCAGAGGTACAGATCTGAGATTCAACAGTCTTGCACAATTCACAGCTCTTACCAGAGCACATAGAGAGGGACTAGATTATTGACATCCCTTCATTTTTATAGTCTGTCGTGGACAACTGTGGTATTGAATACTCAAGATACATATGGATCAGTTTGTATTCCAAAGATCCAAAGACCCAGTTGTGGTCACAGTGATGTCTCCTGCTAGATAGTTGAATAGTTAATTAATTTAACACACATACACTGAGTTTGCCAAAGATGAGGCAAACTTGTTTTGCCCTTTTGGAACTGACAGTGCAGTCAGGAAGAGAGAAAATAGGCGGCTAGTTTAGGTTTTAGACCATTAGCTGCTAGAACAGTAGCCCACCCTGAGTGTAACTGGAACTCGGGAGGACCCCCCACAGAGGGCTCACTGGATCCCCTTTAGTGCTCTGCTTACCCCTTGTCTCCCAGCCCTGCATACCTGGAGGCTGATGCTTAGTGCCCAGCACCCTTCCCGCTTGCAACGAGTGACTGCAGACCCCACGAGGGCAGCAAGCTGAGTGAGTTTGGAAGGAAGTTCCTGAAAGATCATGAAAACAGCACCTGAGTACAAAAGCCCATTAGCGGAAATTGGTGAAGTCCTCAAAGTTAGTAGTATGGAATGACACTTCTGTCTGGACATGCCAGACAGGGAATAACCTGACCACAGCTTTTCACTGGAAGGGTAAGGTCACGTTCTTGCCCCTGGCAGGTGAGGCCAAGTTCCCAAAGTTAGCTCCATATGTGTGGTGCAGCCTGGCCCTCTGGGAGGGCTGCTCTCTGCTCTCCTTTTCTTTGCCTCCCCGCTCCCCTGCTTTCTGCCTGAGTCTTAAGAATGCATGCAGCGCTCAAGGCCCCCTTAGAAGTTGGGCTTCTGAGCCCATGCTTCCAACCTTTCTAAGTAACAGAATCACTGGCATACACGATTGTTGGTGCATAGGGCCGAGATAATAGGGGTAGCTACTACCATTTACGCTTTACCTACGTGATGTCAGCTCCCCCTGGTTGGGATCAGGAAGGCTAAGGAATTTGCCTACAGGTCACACAGTTGGGAGGATGGAATTTGAAGTTCTACCTTCATTCACTTATTGAACAAATATCAAGTAAGAGTGACTGTGCCCCTACTGGACAAGAGAGGGACACAGACACTTTGGTGGTCATAGGTCCACAGAGAAGATGGATGGATGATAAATGTTACAACAGGGACCAGCACAGGTTTTAGTGGAAGCAGCAGCAGCAGAGTCAGGGAGTCCCAAGAAGGCTGCCTGGAGGAGGTGCCGTAAGAGTTTAGTTTTGGAGAATTAACAGGAGTTTGTCAAGTAAGTGCAGGGGATGGCGAAGGGCATCCTAGGTACCAAGAAAGGAGCCACACTACCACGTGTTACGGGCACTGCAAGTGACAAACGTGAATGCAGTGTGGGGCAGACTGGGGCTGGGGAGGCGGATGAGGCCAGATGCCAAACAGGACATACAAGGAGCTGGAACAGAAAAAAAAAGAGCCTTCAGAGAAGTGTAAGCCCCTCCTTCATCTTGTCTTTCATCAATGCCTTCTTCCTTTCCAAGTGCTCTTGTGATCTATTTCTGTGGAAGCAACCATGCCAAAATTCAGTAGAGGAAAACAACCCTCATTTCGTGCATGTATGTGGGGCCTGTGGATCAGGAACTCAGAAAGGGCGCAGTGGGGACATCTCAGCTCTCTCCAGTGGCCGAGCTGACACTGCAGGGGCTGGAGGAGGCACATGTAAGGTGGCTTCTGCGTCCCGTGCCCGGCACCTGGCCTGCGTGGCTGAAGGAAGCCCATCTGGGAGTGTTGACCAGAACGCCTGCTTGGGGGGCTCCAACATGGCATCTCCTGGTCCCTAGACTTCCTACATGGGTGCCTGCATCTTTAAGAAGGAGTGGTCCAGTGAACAAAGAGGTTGCTGGAGGCTTTTTCTGACCTAGTCTGGAATCACAGTGCCAGCCGGTCATGGGCCCACTGGGGCTCAAGGGGAGAGGGCACAGACCGTCTCTCCATGGGAGAGGTGTCAAAGAACTTGTGGCCATCTTTTAAAACCCACAGATCCCCCAGCAATTGCACTACTGGGTATTTACCCCAAAGATGCAGATGTAGTGATCTGAAGGGGCACCTGCACTCCGGTGTTTGTAACAGTGATGTCCACAATAGCCAAACTATGGAAAGAGCCTAGATGTCCATCAACAGATGAATGGATACAGAAGATGTGGTACACACACACACACATACACACACACACACACACACACAGGAATATTACACAGCCATCAAAAAATGAAATCTTGCCATTTGCAACGATGTGGATGGAACTAGAGGGTATTATGCTAAGTGAAATAAGTCAATCAGAGAAAGACAAGTTATCATATGATCTCACTGATATGAGGAATTTGAGAAACAAGACAGAGGATCATAGGGGAAGGGAGGGAAAAATGAAATAAGACAAAACCAGAGAGGGAGACAAACCATAAGAGACTCTTAATCTCAGGAAACAAACTGAGGGTTGCTGGAGTGGTGGGGGCTGGGAGTGATGGGGTGGCTGGGTGATAGACATTGGGGAGGGTATGTGCTATGGTGAGCACTATGAATTGTGTAAGACTGATCAATCACAGACCTGTACCCCCGAAACAAATAATACATTATTTGTTAATAAAATTTAAAAAAATTAAATTAAATTAAAAAAAACCCCAAAGGTCCTGAGACTTAGTCCCTTAACTCCAGTTTAGACTCTTATAGATCTAGATCCAAGATTTTAATGGTATTTTTTAGGACACTAGATTTCCAAAACTTCTCTGCCTCTAGGCACACAGAAGCAAGAAGAGCTGGTGCCGTGGTTGGGAGAGGGATCCCTGCCCACCCGACATCCTCCTGTTGGCTTCCTCTCTCCTCAAAGGCATTTTCTAGGTCCCTTCTCAGCATTCAGGAGGATCCGAGGAGAAAGGTTTCTAATTCACTCTCTTAAAGTATTGTTTGCCTTTAATCAAGACTCACATAGGGAAAAACAGTCTCCATTGGAATAAACACAGGCATCTCGAGAAGGACCCTCTTTCAAGAGTTTCCCCTCCGTTCCTGCCACTCAGGCCAGGGCACATGGGCCCCGTTCTCCTGGAGCAGTAGACAGACCGAGGCCCATTACTGTCTGCACTCTGTGCTGTTCTCCAGCTATTTTTCAGATTTCCAATTTCAGTTCTTAATTTTTCCCCCCTCTATTATTGCCAGCCATTCTCACTTTTTCCCTCCACGCCTCTGCCAATGTAGCCACAGGCCTGCCCTTCCCTTCCATTCTCCAGGCCTGGGAGCGGGGGCCTGCTCCTGCTGGCTATGGCCTTCGCCGGCCTCTTGCCCAAGCACCCGCATGCATCCACCGCTGATCTGTCCTATCAGCCTGCCCTGGAGATGGACCTTGCGGCGTGAATCATGGTCCTGGCAGGGAACAAATGGCACCCTCAGTTTGGGATCTTTTGGGAAGAACTTATTTAAGGGACCATTTCACAGCAGTGGGCCGGGGTTGGGGAGCCATGGGGGGTTGGGGGAGCCATCACCAAAACATGGAGAGAGAGAGAGAGAGAAGGCTGCATGGAAAGGGTGGCCCACGACCTCCTCTGTGGGGTGCAATTCATCTGCGGGGTTCCCAGAGGATGAGAGCCTCAGGGAAATGCGTATCCAGGTCTCATTCTCTTCCTTGCCTCCCCTCACCCTGCTGGTGCTCGCCCTCAACCCACCCAGCTGGGAGCCATGTGCGGGGAAAGCTGGAGCCCCGTCCAAGGGTGGCAGGGTGGCAGGGTGTCTATCTGCGGGACCAGAGTGTACCCAGCACGCTCGCATGTATGGGGTACCTACTCCACACCAGGGTCTTTCCCATTTGCCATGTCATCACCCACCTGCCAGCCAAGACCAGTGCCTCCATTTTAGGGAGGGATTCTCAGGACCAGCAAATGAGGACAGACCCTCTCCTCAAGGTGAATGGCAGTGTGCACTCACCATCAAACACTCTGGCTCTGGGCCCAGAGGATGCCCCACAATTGCCCCACAGCTGCCTCCCCGAAACATTTCCGACACTCATCAGTCATAACAAGCTTCCTGCACCAACTTGCTCTCCCAAATGCACGATTTCTTATTGCCAAGTGTAATTAACATGATACATTGACTTAGGGCAGAGCTAACAAGCACATATTAATTTTGAAAAGTCAGGTTCTTTCACTGGAAATGAGCTCCTGATGAACACCTACCACGGAGTTTAAAAGTGCAGGAAAGGGAGTGGGTAATTATGGGCTGGCACAGCCCGTAGGTCTGCGTTTCTGCCCCCCGGAAACACCCTGACAGTGAATGATTGCCCCCGCCTCAGGTTGCCCCAGCTCTGCCTCCTGATGCCCAGGCTCTCCCTCCCCATCCCCAGGGAGCATCTTGGTTCAGCCTGTCTCTCAATGTAGTTATCCCCGAACAGGACCCCTACCTGAGCTGCTCTTTGCCTAATTGCTTCCCCTGACTTGGATTTACACCCACTCTTGAAAAAAAAAAAATCCATTCTAGGGACATAGGTCACTGGGCAGCCCTGGGCAAAGGATGGGAAACAAAACAAAGATGCTCAGATCCTTGTCTGCCGTTCATTCAGAGCCTCCCTGACAGTTGGAATTTCCTTTAGAACTCTGGTTTCACGAGCCAGATGTTTCAGCAATTCCCGTCCCCCCGATCCCCTCTCCCGATGGGGAGAGAAAACTTCCCCACACACCTTTGTCTATCATGGTTGGGCACCAGGAGGAAAACTTGCTTCCATTATTCTGCTGTCTGGGTGTGGCGTGGCTGTTTTGTGGTAGGGACCCTTTTGGTCTATGAACCCCTTACACACGCAGTGTGTCCCATCTCTGTACCGGAAAGCCCCCTGGAGGGCCAGGATTGGGTGAAGAACCCTTGGGTCTTGGATAACTGTGAAGAAGCCAGGGTCCAAATCCCACTCTGGGTCTCTTTGGGTATGGGAAGCTGGACAAGGCACTCTGTCTCGTGAAAAGCAGGTTCTCTCCCCAGCAACTCGGGGGGATGATCCGCCTCTCAGGTGTCTGTGGAATTCAATGCAGACTTTCGCAAGGTGCCCTCTATGTGGAAGGTTCTGGGCAAATGCTGGTTTCCTTCCTGACTCTGCTCTGCTTCACTGGCTTCCAAGGATGCCAGGAGCTGCTGGGGCCGTCAAAAAGTTTGTATTTCTTGGGGGATGTGAGGAAACCACCACATACCTCTGTTTAAAAGCTTATTTTGAGGTTTCCTTGGTTATTTATAGGACCTTGGCTTTCTCTTCCCTCTTCACTTCGTCCCCAATGCACTTCCCTCATTTCTTCCATCTCCCCTTACAGACCAGTGTCCCAGAAGGACCTGGACGCTTGTGAGGGCCTTGATGCAATGCCTGCGGTCTTTAGATGATCCTCTTCATGTTGACAGGACTCTCCTGGCTGAATTCCTGGCAGCAATTCCCCCTCCAGCAGTCTGGAAAGCTCTCCCTAGTAAACCTCTCCTTCCACCCTCAGCCCCCAACCTCATCCTCAAAACTGCTCTGTGTATGCTTTTTGCCCCACAGGGCCAAATTGGACGACGGAGCCTTGTCTCTTCCCAGCAAGATTTCCAATTCTGGGTTTCTGTCTGGAAAGTTTTCTTGTTACCAGAGTTGATTCCCTCCACGCTGTCTTCAGCTTCCTCCTACCTAATGTGGCCACGGCCTGTTCCTCTCTGCCATGCTGATAGTCAGCACCTCTGCAGTTAGTCCCTCCTCATGGGATTAGTTAAGCACCTAGCCTCGTCTTACAAGCACTTCAAGGATGCGTTCCTCTATCTGGCCCTCTGGGAAGGCCCCCCTCCCTAGGTGGGGTCATGCATTCATGTGAGGTTCCAGCTCACAACCTGATTCTCAAGCCCCTCAAGCAGGGGCTTGGACCCATTTTCTCCAAATTGAACATGCCTAGATTATTGACAACCTCCTCCCAGCAGGAGCCCCAGAGTAACCTCCCTCAGAGGAGCCCCTGGGCAGAGGGGAGCAGTAGGAGGCCTCTCAGAACCCCGGGGCTCGGGCTCCACCTCTGAGATTACCTGGCACGGATGCTAACACTCGTTCTGCTTTTCATTCTTGCATTGGCCCTGAGGACACGTGGAATTTGAATATGACCAATAATTCTCTTAACTCCCTTGCTTTAATAGCTATCAGATGGAAACCCTGGTTCCCTTTATTAAACTAGGCTGGATGTCACCCAGAGAACTACTGTGTGGGGGAATTTCTATCTTGGATGCTCTTTTTCTTGGTTGACTCTTTCCTTCCATCCCTGACCCAGCTTTACAGGGGGCATTGCCCAGGAAGGCAGACTCTCCAGGCTCGCTCCCCAATCATCCAGCTACTGTTTGGATAGAGGAGGATCTGTAGTCTCAAGTCCAATTCCGAGAGGAGTGTTAGTCAGGCTGCATCTTAGTTGAGGAAAATCAAATCAATTATTTTTAAAAGTGAGTAGCTATCTGGCTGAACCAGTGGACTGAGTTTCAAATGGGCAGACTTCATGGCAGACACGTCTGTGTCCCTGGGTCTTGAGCACATGAGTCCATCTCTATTCTCTCTGAACAGCGCCCCCTCTCATCTCCTGGCTGAAGGGATGGTAGCGGGGGGCGGGGGGGCTACTCCAAAGAGGTGCCACCTACTTCTTCACTGGTGTCCAGGAAGCATCAGTGGGTGAGGGACAGCCTAAGGGTGAAGCTGCTTCTCCCCAACTGCACCGGGGCCTTTAATAGGCATGTGCCACGTGCCAGCCACCGGGCTGGAAGCTGTACACCGTTGATCTCCTTTTCTCTTGACCAACAGCCCTGCGGAAAACCACGGCTACTCTGACTTCACAAATGCTCAAACCAGGCTCTGTGGGGCGGGCATGGTTTGGGTTCTCCAGCAGGTAGACGCTGGAGTTCGAGGTGCAGGTGTTTACTGCAGATCAACACCCATAAAAGGATGGGGAAGAAACAGGACCGGGCAGAGAGAGAAGGTGAATTTCAATGGAGTTCCAGCAAACACTCAACCAAACAGGAGAGAGTTTGTCCATCAGGACTGTCTCATGGCAGCTGAAGTGGGTGGGACTTTCTGCCCATGCTTGAACCAGCCACCAGGTGTGGTCGCCCTGGGAAGGGTGTGAAGGGTGTGAAGGACCTGCAAGTCCTTCCGTGAAGTGGGATCTAGACCGTGCACCTCTACGCCTCCCTGAAGGCAGCTCAGCCAAACTGATGGCAGCTCATGCTGGGGCTGGATTTTGTACCAAGGTCAGATTGCCTGCAAAAGCCATGCTTTCTCCACTGCACCATCACACTGAGGAGTTGGGAGTTGCTGGGTTAGGAGTTATTTGCCAGCATGAAATATAACCCTTCCTCTGTGCCCCTGATGGGGAAGCACTCTGACTCATTTTAGGACCTCCTGAAGGAGTGGTCAGCAAGAGCCTTATGAGCACCTGGAACTACCTGTTAACTAAGGTGCCACTGCCAAGGGCAGCCAGTCATGTTGTCTGTAAATCTGGCACCTGCCTCTGACTGAGTTTCCAAGCCAGTCGAGCCCAGGACCCCTTACCCACAGGGGGCATGCCGGGAAATGCCCACCGGCTGTCTTTGCCGTCCTCCACTCCCAATCCATGCCTCCTCCATGTTTCCCGGGTTTTGGCATTTCCAGCTGTCTCCAGCATGGATCGATCCTTCTGTTTCTAAAGGTCAGCCATTTCTTCGGTAGGCGGGGAATGGGGCAGGAACCATCAGCTGCGAGTTTGCTGACCATTTGTCAACAATTTGGGGAGGGAGCAGGACAGACTCTGAGGGAGAGGCATGGGGAAGCTGCTTGTCAGATGCTCCAGCTCTGTCCTGTCTAGGGGACATCCTGGGGCTAATTCTTTTTCCTTTGAAGGGAAAATAGGAAAAACGATCGTTCTCTTCCGTGGGCCTTCATTGACCAGCCTCACAGTGTACTGTGTCTAGGCTGAGCTCAGCAGGTCTAGAACACAGTAATGGCTCTCTTCGGTCAGACCCAGGGCTCGGCAGCTCCACAGGCAAGGAAGGCCCCTGCTTGTTCTGCCATTAAATTGCTTTGCGACCTCTGGCAAATCACTTCTCATCTCCGGGCCTCAGTTTCCCCCATTTACTTGCACACTAAATCAGAGAAGCAGTAATAGAAGTAGTGTATTAGTTTCCTAGGGATGCGGTAACAAAACGCCCAAAACTCGGTGGCTTATGATAACAGAAATGTATTGTCTCACCATCCTGGAGGCTAGAAGTTCCAGATCAAGGTGTCGACAGTGTTGGTTCCTTCGGAGGGCTATAAGGGAGAATCTGTTCTATGTTTCTCTCCTAGCTTCTGGTGGTTTGCTGGCGATCTTTGGCTTACAGATGCATCAGCCCGATCTCCATCTTCACACAGTGTTCTCTTTGTGTGTGTGTGTGTGTGTGTGTCCAAATTTCTTCCTTATATAAGGACACAGTCATATTGAATTAAGAGCCACCCTAATTACATCATTTTAACTTGAATACCTCTGTAAGGCTGTAAGGACCTTACCCCCCCAAAAGGTCAGATTCTGAAGTACTGGGGGAGAGGGCTCCAACAGACCTTCTTTTTTAAGGGATATAGTCCAACTCGTTTCAGGTTATTAAAACACTGGGTATTTTGCTTTATTCTGTTTTATTTTGAATTCCAGTATAGTTAACATACAGTGTTATAATATTAGTTTCAGGTGTACAATATAGTGATTCAACACTTCCATACATCACCTGGTGCTCATCCCATAAGTGCCCTCCTTAATCCCCATTACCTATTTCTTCCCATCCTCCACCCCCTCCCCTCTGGTAACCAGCAGTGTGTTCTCTATAGCGAAGAGTCTGTTTCCTGGTTTGCCTCTCTCTCTCTTTTTTCTTTTGCTTGTTTTTTTGTTTGTTTCTTAAATTCCACATATGAGTGAAATCATATATTTGTCTTTCTCTGACTTATTTCACTTAGCGTTGTACTTTCTAGCTCCATCTACATTGTTGTAAATGGCAAGATTTCATTTTTTTGGTGGCTGACTGATATTCCATTGTATATATGTACCACCTCTTCTTTATCCATTCATCAGTCGACAGACGCTCGAGATGCTTCCATTATTTGGGTGTTGTTGATAATGCTGCTATAAACACACGGGTGCTTGTATCCCTTTGAATTTTTGTATTTTTGAACTTTTGTATTTTGGGGGTAAATACCTAGTACGGCGATTACTGGATAGCAAGGTAGTTCTATTTTTAACTTTTTGAGGCCCCTCTATATTGTTTACCACAGTGGCCACCCCGGTTTGCATTCAGCACTGGCCATCTTTGAAAGGCCCTCACAGAGCTCACACTCTGAGCTCCTACCTGATGGAGGCACCCACAGGCGGTCTTGGCGGAAGGCAAAATAGTCTTTGGGACCAATGAGAGCTAAGTATCTGCTCTAATTAGCCATGTGGCTCAGTCATCCCGGAACCCATGAGAATCATCCTGAAACATCCATGCCTTTGCTGACCCACCATGCGGAGACCACACATTGACCTCGGTTTTCCATTGCTGTAAACCACTTCATCGAGGCCCTACCTCATTCCAGGGGGTGGGACAACAACAAGCAGCTGGTCTTGAGGTTGTCAAGTATTTTGAGCTTTTATCTCATACATAATTGCTCACAGAACCCCAACCTATAAAATGAATCAAACCCAAGCTTCTCTTAACATAGATCAAGGCAAAGTACTTTGGAGGCTGAAGAATAAGCTACAGAGATTCTGTGGAAGGAGTTCCTGGGAATCTGATTCATGGCCTTGATTAGGGGAAAAGTTGTTTGGTGATTTACTTTTCTTCGGGGGACATTGATGACATCAGTTATACCAGTCGTTTTGAACTTTAGCACCCGCCAAGTGATCAGGGGATGTATGCGATGCTAAAGCATTGGCTATCAATGAAGAACAGTTGTAAAGGTAAAGAATAAGGGAAGACAAAGCCATTTTGTATCATATTGTGTTGGTGAATTAATGTGCTTTGCTTCACTTACTATTGCTGAGTCATTTAATCAGCCATTTGACACAACATTCTTTTACTCAACCAACTTTGTCCTTGTGGCAATATCTTTATCTCTCATCTATCTCCCAGGTGTGGGAGTTCTTCACCCTCATCCCGGTGCTTTGGCTAGGTAGGGTTTGGTTGGGTTTCTCTGGCTTGGGAGGTGGTTAGAAAGAGGATTTATAGACCCAGTCACTTGTAAAGCTGCGTTAATAATCTGTCGACATTCTTTTGTGATGTAGCATGGAGACACGGGTTCCTTTTTGTGTGCATTGGTTTTGGGGCAAGCAGGATTCCCACAGAAGTAGGGGAAGGTCGAGTCATGTGGTGGGTTGAGGACTGGGCAGAATGTCAGGAGCCCTGGCTTCTGGGCTTTGTTCTTCCACTAACAAGCTGTGTGACCTCGGCTAAGTCACATTGCCTCTCTGGGAACCAGCTTTCTTACCTCAACAGTGAGGGCTTAGAGTAGGTGATTTCTACAACCACTTCTGACTCCAACATCTCAAGATAAACTGTCATTCCTACCACTCAGGCTGCGTTTGCCTGGAAGGTGCTTCCATTCCTATCCAGAGGGCCCTTGTGTGAGATTTTTCAGTATGGGAGCTAAAGCAAAAAAAAAAAAAAAAAAAGAAAGAAAGAAAGAAAAAGAAAAAGTATTTTATTGGTATTTTCTTTTCTAAAAAAGAAAAAAAAAGGATTTGATGAGAGCTAGTCTCATCTTGTCCATCATAAGGGAAAAACAGAGGCTCTGACAATCCACGACTTTCAACTCCAACTGTGGGTATTAGTACATCACTGCTGAAGGCCGTTTTGGGGACGGGAGCTCTGAGGCAGCCCCAAATCAAGGAGCGAGATGGACCTCCCAACCTGGCTCCAGCACCAACCTCGTCCACCTGTTTCTGTATATCCCACCCTCCCTGCCCCCTTGTGCAGGGAGAGAAAGTTCTCCACATCTGAAGTCAAGGCCATGACCCACCCCCCCAGCACTCTGACCACACCAGGAGGTGGGGGAAGGGGGACCTCACATCCTTCTTAGCAACTCACAAAGGCCACTGCAAATCGCTCTTGGCCATTGCCCAAGCTGGAAAGAACATTTTTTCCCCCAGATCATTGTTAAGACTTTTATACAATCACACATTCTCTTGTCTCACATACAGACATACGCTGCCAGAGAGAAAAACTCATCCCTGAGTATTGGGTCATAAATTATATGAGGTACATTTCATTATAAAGTACATTTCTTTAGTCCTTTATGAATGCTCTCCATTTACCCCAGGGGGGTTGTAATGTACTCTGACATCTTACTTTCTTCCAAGAAGCATTCCTTCATATTGTTTAGTATGTGGGGGCCTAGCTGGGCAAACAAATCCTTCGCTGGAAAATGAAGGCATTCGACTCCTGTATAAATGGGAATACAATCATGCATCTATGCCCGGGCTCTGGGGAGGTCACATATAATCTGTAGAAAAACTGGGTAAATAAACATCAGTGAAAGAAATGTCTGGTGGGGGAAGGGGGCTGCATAAACAGCACAAATGCATAATTGTCCAGAAAGATTGGAAACCCAGAAAGATTGGAAACCCAGTGATTCTCCAGCCAGAAAGACGGGAATGAGTATTTTATAGCAAGTCAATCCTCGTTACGTCTGGTTTTTAATTTTGATACTTTGTTTAGGTCCTTCTCCTTCCCGGCCCCTGCTCAATCCTTCTAAGGCCCTCAGTTGCTCCTCCAGTGGAGAACCGCAAAAAGGGACACAGTGGAGCAAATTAGAAACCACGTCGGGGCCTCCCCATTTTCTTCAATTAACAAAGGCAGATGTAGGGGGGCAAGAGTTGGAGTGTTCGGGTTTTCCTGAACCCAAAATGCTTCAGTTTTACCTTGCAGAAGATCATAAACCAAAGCTCATAAAATTGAACTCAGATGAAGAACACTCCCGTCTTTGGAGTGCTACTAAACAATCTGCAAATTATTTAAATTAAACCAACCCAGCCTTCGACATCTGCACACAAAATGCTTAAGTTCCAAGTGCAACTTTACTGGCATAAGAAAATAATAAGGGGAGTTCAATTTGTGTCAGCATGGCTCAGGAAAATAAGATATCATGTCTTGCTGTCTGCTTGATGTCAACTTCTCAGATGTGAGCCCTAATGCCTCATCCTAGACTGTCCGCACCAGAGCCTGCCAAACAGAGAAGTTCAGCCAAAGTTCACCAAGCTACTACCAAATAGCTTTTTCCCCCCTCCTTTTTCAATCATTAGAAACCTTCTGTTTTATATTGTGCACACGTGATTGCATCTACCTCTTAAAACATATATAGCTCTATTAGCTTCTCCCATTCTTCGGGAACACTGTCAGTTCTGTTTGGTGACGAGTGTGTTCTATGGCTCAGAGTTATTCAGCTTGTTAGCTCCCATGGCCTGTGCTCGGTTCCATCTGAAATGTTTGGTTGGGATACACCGATGAAATCTGTAATATTTGAGGTGATTTGAGAGTAATTCCTTACACAAATAAATAAAGCACGCATGTGCACATGCGCAAAAGAGAGAAAGAGGAAAAAAAAAGGCAGACATCAATCAATCAGTCCGTCTCCAAGATTGATCCAGAAATGCTTTTTCAGCCCTCTTTCCCTCCTCGCCCACATCAGAGGCTCACTCAGGGCGTGTCGGAGAAGTTGCCGATAGAATCCCATCCAGCCCTGGAAGAATCCCCAGCCCAGACCTCCATTCCTATCCCCCCCTTCAGCTGGGAGGCCGAGACTACCAAGAGGGCAATATCACAGGCCATTTTTCTCATTTTCCTTGTTTAGTCTTGATTTACTTTAAATGACTGCCTCTTTCATTCCTCCCAGTGAAACTGTGCACTCACACTTTTAACCATGCAAAACCAACATTTTAATGCTGCTGGATGATGTATCAATTTAGGGTCCTGGGATCACCGAAGAGCTAGAATTTCACTCATCAGCAGAAATGCAGGTTTAGTAGGTGTGTGAAGACAAAAATAAGCACAGTGAAGTCTTTGATCTACTGTGTGCATATTCCATAAAAATACCTTTCCTATAGTGTAACATGTCACATTTAATCTATGTTCCACCCTCAGCATCTTCCTCCCAAGCATCACTTGGTCCTTTCCGAAGACCCGAACACCAGGGCTCGAAGCAGCGTTGTGGAAGGAAAGTCCTCTTTGTTTCCATTTGGTGGTGGTGCTTGGGGTGGGGTGGGGGGTTTTTCACACGGCAGGAAGAATAGCTTCACAACCTATAACCTTCAACCTCATTCCTGGGCCACTGCCTTCTCACTGGTTTCAAAGACTGCGAAAATCCTGCTGAAATTCACATTTCAGGTGAGTTACAGCTGATTATGATTATTGTAAAAAAGCTTCCTCTACATTGAGTATTGATTTAGAGAGCTTTCAGGCTCACGCTAACTATTGTACCATCGATAGCTGAGTATGGTTTAATTAAGCAATTTGATTAATTGTCACAAATGAATCTGGTCTCAATATGAATATTAAAATAAGATAAATCCTAAACTATAGCAATATTAAAAGCAGTAACCTTGTCACATGCCGATCGTTATCATCTTGACGTCTTTTTATCTTTCCTATCATAAAATAATTCAGCTTAAACCTTGCTTTTAAAGGAACTTGTCTACTGATTCATATTTCACTTAATCTGGTATCAATTACTGGCCTAGATTTGGAAATTCAACGTCTGCGTAGACAAAATGCCTTAATACCGTAGATAGTAGCTGGTTTCTGGGTTCAGCCCGAAATGGCATGGTCAGAAAAGTTTAAAATATTTTTGCTAGACTCAAAGATGAGCAAGATTAAAAATTCCCAAATGTGTATTCTGGACTCCCTCCAAAAACATTCCATCTTTATTCATTATTGGATATTGTCTTGATTAAAATTCCTGTTGGTTTGTTCTATGGTTAAGTAGTAATCTTGTATCTTAGCATTTGGAATGTATTGGTATCATGTGACACGCACAGAGTCCAAATGAATATAGAGAGATCTCTTTCACAAGTCAACAAGGAGGACTCAGCGCGTTCAGATTTCAGCAGTGCTGTTGCAAGGGGGGAGGGCGGTTTATCTGTTCAGCACATTCTTTCCAAAAAGTGAGTCAGAAAGAGAGCTGTTCAAAGCAAAATGATTTTTTCCTACCACACCAAGGTCCTGAATCAAGGCAGATTTCTCTAGAGGAAATAAGATATATTTTTTGCCCTTTTCTTTTCCTTTATCTCTTTCTGTTCTATTTCTAGCATTTGGTGCCCTTTATTGCTAGTTTTACCCAGTAACATGTGAAAAATGTATTCGACAATGCAAAGCAGATGACTTGGTCACCATCTTCTGAGTCACCGTTCTGTTCTCTGCATTCTTGCAGATGCCTTTCAAAACCAGAAAATGATTCTGTTAGGAGCCAGTGAGAGGGGAAATGAAAATGAAAAAAATGGGCCTGCTTATGCAGCCATACAGACACTTTGTGACGTGTCCCCCACTGGCAACCTGCTTGGCGTGGGGTGTTCCCAAGGACCCCAGGCCGGGGTCTGGATCCTGCAGAAGACCTAAGAGAGCATGGGAGGCTGCAGGACTTTGGCAGACTTGGCTGGCCTTTTGCTCTGTTTTCCAGCTTAAAGGCCACTTGGAAGTAAGCTCTGTGGCCGAGAGGAAAGGGGAGGCTGTGGCGGAGGTCTGGCTGGGTTCCTTGAGCTGAGGTAAGTTGTCACCACCAAGCTTTTAGGGACAAACCCAACTTTTAGGTAGCTTGTCAGGTACACCAAGTCACTGAACCCCTAGCATGGTGGACGGGGGTGTCTCATGGCATCGGATAAGGATACAATCCCAGCGACATGATTCTGGAGCAGAGAGACATCTGACTGCTTTAGTGACTGAGAAGGAGCACACAGCAGACGCTCAATACCTTTCTCTGCGTCAGGGGGCTGGTCTCTGCCTTGGGGGAAGTGAGTGGACCAGATTGTGTTTGGTGAGGCTGACTTACAGGTGAACTTGTTCACTCAGCATACCCCCTCCATGCGCAGAAATACTGACCAAAGTCAAGAAGCTGCCCAGTTTGTTGAACACAAGCTCCAAGAAGAAGGCTTTGTCTGTTTTTTTCCCCACCCTAAGACGAGTGCCAAGAACAGTGACTACACATTAATATTCGTCCATGAATGGATGGCATCATATGAGGGTTCTGACTCAGAAGTCAACCGCAATGAGCCCCATGACCCTTGAAGCATGCTCATTATTTTAACGAGCCAAATTTTAGAAAGACTGGACCAAGAAAGGGACAGGACTAACAATCGTTGGTACTTAGTATGTGTCAGGAAATTTCTCATGTTCTTGATGAATAGGTACTGTCCCATTTTTAGATCAGGAAACTGAGGCTTGGCGAGATGAATTCATTTGCCTATGGTCGCCTAGCTAATGAGTGGTGGATCTGCGGTTCAGACTCAGGACTCCCATGGTAGAGTGGTTTCAAAGATCTAGTTACTGTAATACTTCATTATTAGAGGTTCACGGCATCAGCATTTAGGGACGTATTTGCCTGCTTGCACTCGATGCTGGAAAAATGTTTTAAATTCTTTTTATGGGAAGTTTTTAGAATTTTGAGATTCAAACCAGATTAAGTAGGTGAAAGTGCTTTTTTAGACTTCTTGGCTCGACACTAAAAAATTTGTTCTGAATCCAAATCCAATATAAGTTGTATTAGCTTTTTTCTAGCCAAGAGTTTACAGAAGCAAGAAATAAATCAACATGCCTCCAGCCCCAAGGGGTGATGCGGAGGAGAGAGATGGATGTGTGATCAGGTCTCAGAGGGCTCGGGCTTTAGTTCCAACTCTGCTGCTGAGCAGCTGTGTGATCTTGGCTGGGTCACTTCACCTCTCAGGATGATAAGTTTATCAACGGGCAAATAAAAACTAATAACCCTTGCTTTGCTTACTGGTTAGAGACAGTTGGAATCGAGAGATGTCATGGAATTCAAATACTTTCCAAGCTTATAGCATCCAACTGAGAAAACTTTTATGTTTGTGATGAAAATGTCCTATATTCTGTAATAATGGGGTTTGAGCCTTTTCCCTTCTACTTAACCTAATTTTACTAATTTAGTTTAATTTTTTTAAAAGATATTTATTTATTTATTTATTTATTTATTTACTTGACAGAGAGAGAGACAGCGAGAGAGTGAACACAAGCAGGGGGAGTGGGAGAGGGAGAAGGAGGCTTCCCGCTAAGCAGGGAGCCCGATGTGGGGCTCAATCCCAGGACCTTAGGATCATGACCTGAGCCGAAGGCAGATGCTTAACAACTGAGCCACCCAGGCACCTCAATTTAGTTTAATTTTTATCTTAGTTGACAACATACACTTTTCACACTTAAAATTTCATTTAGCTTTTTCGCTAAGGTAAATGGAACTTTTCCCCCTTTGTTTGGCATTTGTGAATAGTTTCCTGATTTTTTTTTCTTTTTAATTTTAGCTCAATCAAGATTTACTGTTTTTCTCTAAGGCAATGAGTCCAAGTACCCGAATTCACCTCAGAGGGGACAGAGAGTTGAGTCGATGTTTCCCTCTGTACAGGTTTCTCAGGTTGGCCCCAGATATGAAATATAATTATGGTGTTTTCTTGCCTGATATTAAGACAAGTCTGAGGAAGTCTGGCGTACATTCCTTGGGCTCATGAGTAATTATGGTGTTGGTGATGATCAGCTACTTTATAAGGTCTTGGGCTGTTGGCATTCTGGTTTTTCTGTAATGCACATAACCCATGAATCTAATTACCACTGTTTTGGTGCCTAACAAATATGCTTCACTTGTAAACCTTGTATTTATGTTCAGATGGGACTGGAGGGTGTGTGTTTGTGTGCGTTGTAACCACCACAGCCCAGAAGTTCACAAAAATATCCCCCAAATTCCAATCAGCTTTTTGGTTTAATGGCCCATGCAGTTGATATTCTTCTCTTGGTTGGAAAACTATTTTTCAAGTTCTCTTTTTCTCCACTGCCATTCTCCTCCCTTCCTGTCTCTCTGTAAACTTTATAATACTGTGTTTGCTTTTGAAAGATTAGGTAAGAGGGAACACGTGTGTGAAAGTCGTGGCCACCTCCCGTGTGCTGGGGGCCAGTGAGATTAAGGCCAAAGGCCAAATGACTTCGGCATCTGACAAGTGTGTGGATCTCATTATGGCCATTGGGTCTGCGGGGGCTTAGAGAAAAAATCAATGGATTTGCAGGATGCATGATCAACATTTGGTGAGAAAGCAAGTCTTCCACGACTTTGTTTCTAATGCGTGGCAGAGGTATGGCCCTCCCAGATTTTAATTTTGTCTCCTAACAGTAAAGTTCCCATCTACCCTATACGTTTAAGGATTCACACAGCTTGAAGAAGCATTTGAAGTGATCTCATCTCATCTCTATTTTATAAATGAGTAGCAGGAGTGCAGGAAGAAGAAAGGAAGCTTCCGAAGGCCTCCTCACTGCCAGATTTCCTGTCTGCCAGCTGGATGTCCATCTTTTACACCTGCTCTCATGGCGCCAATGTCCAGGTATCCATGGGGAGCTTTTGAGCACCTATTCTGAGCTTGGCAGTAAGCGGCTTGGTTTGGGGATCACCGAGACGTCATTAAGGCATAGTTTTGGCCTTCAAGGAGTTTGGTAGCAAATTGGAGAGCCAAGACGAACACGACACAATGGCCTCATTATCATTACGGGAAATGGCAGCCTACAGGTCAGAGTTGACATCAGGGGAGCAGTGGACCAGTTCCTCAAGACATTGGGGTGCAGGAAATGGGGAAGACTGGTCTACCCAGAGGAAACTTGGAGGGAGAGCTTGAAGCAGGTTTTGAAGGTTTGGAGTTTTGGAATTCCAGGAAGGTGGCAGGGCTTGCAAAAGGCTTGGGGGCCTTGAGGAAAGCGTGTGAGTGAAGCTTCAAAGTGAGGACAGGCCCACTTCTCATTCTCGATCTGTGTGTGGAAGACGTGGGGATGAGGTAATGACCGCTCTGATCAGGGACATGGGGAAGGCAACAGCAGGTGCCCAGGAAGCCCCTTCACCCAGCAGGTGCCGGGATGAGAGTACCATCTACAATGCCAACTTCTAGAATGACTCATCTCTTTGCCTTCTTCTTTGAGAGGTTTGCTCCGCTCATGCGTATGGCTTTTTCCAGGGGGGGCCAGTGCGGAATTTGATTGTGCACCGTTCCGAGGGCGAAGCTGGAGACAGAAAGAGGGGCAGTTGCCCCACGAGACCAGGATGTCTTAGGCTAACACTAAAGTGCCCAGTGACTAGGTGGGGGAGGGGTCTGCATCCCGACTTGGTGTCTTCCTGCTTCCGAACTCCGGCCAAGCCACTAACACAGTCCAAACCTCAGGGTTCTCACCTGTCCTTTAAAGAGAGAGTAACACCTGCCCTAGCTACGGCACACCGTGTGGCAAGAAGCCCATAGGAGAAGATATGCGCGCGGGAAACAGACTGCAGTCGCCGTCAGGTCACAGCGTTCTTGCTGCTGAGATGGTGGGGCATTTGATGCAGGGAGAAACTGCAGGAGGAAGGACTATTTCTTTCTTTTTTTTAGATTTCATTTATTTGATAGAACAAGAGAGCACAAGCAGGGAGAACAGCAGAGGGAAAGGGAGAAGCAGCAGGCTCCCTGCTGAGCAGAAAGCCTGACGTGGGGCTCGATCCCAGGACCCCGGGATCATGACCTGAGCTGAAGGCAGACGCTTAACAACTGAGCCACCCAGGCGCCCAGGACCTATTTCCTTCCAAGGAAGTCCCCGTCTTCGGCCTTGCCACTTAGAGCATTCTTTCACTTCACTTTTGTGAAGTGCCCCCCCCCACTCCGCCCTGTTTCAGAAGGAATAGAATGGAACTAGCTTGAGGATTCTGCTCAGACGGATGACCATGAGCAGTCTTAAACCAGAACTGATCGATGCTGCTGACAGAGCCGTCAGAACTGGGGTGACTCCACGCAAAGCTGAAAAAAATCAAGGAAAGGATGGCGGGGTGGTGGGAGGTGGGGCAGGGGTGGTAAGATGATTGTCCCTCCAAAAAGAGGAGATGGTTTTCAAACTGTATTTTTAATATATTTTCTAAATTTTAATGACAGCTCCGTCTGAAACCATTAGCCGTTTCTAAGGTTCTCTGAGCAGGGTTTTCCTTGGAGATTGGCTTGATTATAGGTTTAGGTCTTGATTCCTTTCTAAACGTAAAGAATCAGTTCATCTAGAGCTCCCCAGGTAGTTCCCTTCCCTACCCCCCAGGAGGAGGAGGCCTGAGCTGGAAGCTGTGGCTAGCTGGAAAGAGACAGAGTGGGGACCAGAGGTAAGGGGACTCCTAGGCCGGTGAAAGAAAGACTTTAGAAACATAAATAATGGACGCCAACTGGTCTAGAGAGTCAGAGGCATGGAACTGTGTGTGGGAAGGGCATTTATTGAGTGCTTGCTGTATCCCCAAACCTGTTTTTTATTCCAATTTTATAGGATCAGAGTTTAAAGAAATCTGGATTTTTTCTGGAAGACAATAGGAATTCAGTGAAGGGTTTTTCCTTTGCACAATGACCCAGATACAGCCTTAGAGAGCTCATCTGGACTGCCAGGCGGAAGATGGATTTGGGGCAGAGGCTAGGAGTGGGAGGGCAGTGGGGGGAAACCAGGGGGAATCCCCTGAACTAGGGCAGAGGCAGTGGGCAAGGATCAGATTTGGGGAATAATTTGGCAGCAAAAGTGTAAGGAGTTGGCCTTTGAGATAATAGTCCTCATAGTGTTGGCTCCTTGTATTGCCAGCATCCAGCACTTATGAGATGCTTGAGCTCACGATTTTGGAATGCTTGTTGATTAATTGCTTGGTTCACTATATTTCCTAAAGAAAAAGGTCACTGTTTAACCTATCCAGAGACGAGGACCAAAATTTACCCATAAAGATGTTTATTACAGTGTCATTTTTAATTGTAAAATTATGTCCAAATAGGGAAAGCCTCCTTTGTTGGAGAGAATATTTGCAATTATTAAAAATCATGTTTTCAATAAATACTTAATGACACAGAAACTTCTAACAAAATGTTAAGTGTACACATAATACAAATTACATATAAATAGTGTGCTCCTGATTCCATGAAAAAAAATGCATGCACAGAAAAAAGAAGGAAAAAAATATTATCAACATGTTAATCATAATTCTCTTGAGTTATAAAACTAGAACTCCCATTTATTTTCTTCCTCCTGTATTTTCATATTTTTTCAAGTTTATACCATGGAGGGGTCGAAGTTTTCAAATCCTAAGGATAAAAGTCACTGTGGAAGACAAACTTAAGGATTCAGAAGATTGTGTTCAAGTGTCAGTGCTGCCTTATGACTCAGGTGAGTCACTTACCTTCTATGGTCTATAATTTTCTCATCTGTACAGTGGGCATAATAACATCTGCTTGCTAATTACAGGGCTATTGTAAATGTCAAACAAAATAAGGGATGTAGAAGTACTTTGTTACTGGCATAAGTTGCTCCAGGAATATATGAGATTCTGGTTATTGTGAAGTTTCCTCCCCTCATGGGGACTCGTAAGTGGCTGCTAGAGGTCCTTCCAGGTGAGTAGCTGGCAAGCTAATCTGGAGAAGGAGAGGAGGAGCTTACTCCAGCTTGAAACCATGGTGCCTGAATGAAGACCATCAAGCCTAGCCAAAAGTAATTTCAGTGTGTTGAAGAGAGAGTGGAGACAATCCTGGAATGTTAGGGAAAGAGGAAGACATTGGCCAAAGAGGACCTCAGTCCTGACAAGCCTGTTGGGATCCTATGTCTGCAAGGCTGGGCTCCCCTTCTAGCTCTGGGACTCCAGTCTTGAGTAACATTGAACCAGACCTTACTTACTCCCTCTGGGCCTCGGGATCCTCTGGCAAATGGCAGCTTATAAGGGCTGGACCTTACCCCCAACCTTTCCCAGCACTTGTTCTCATATTCTGTGGAATCATCCCTTTCATCACTGCTGTAAAAAGGAGTCACTGTTAACAATTCAAGTGAAGAGGTGAATGAAGAATGAGTGGAACACACACAAAGAGGGGTCGGGAGAATGGGCAAGCCAAGAGATGACATTATGTTGCAACCAACAAACGTGTATTGAATCTGTGTGAAGTGTAGGACTTTGTGCTTCCTACTGAGGGTTCAGAAACATGGGTCCCAGTCCCTGCCTAAGTGGAGAGAGAACAACAAGGACATCATCATGTTCTGATTGCCAAGAACGCTTCACAGAGAGTGAGCACCCAGGAGATCAGGAGTGGATGACAGGTGGACTGAGGAGGAGTCAAAGCAGATAGCAGGTGGCTGGGCAAAGCCTCCCAGCTGGGAATGAAAACAGAGCCCTGGAAAGAAGATAGGTTTAGGGAGGACTCAGTTGACAGCTTCCGCCAGGTCGGAAGCTTCTCGTTGAGTTATCTTCGACAAATCACTTAACTAAATGAACCTCGGTTTCTTCAGTTGTGAAAATGAAGCAAACAATACTTCATGGGCTGTAGGGATGGTTAAATGCAGGAAAGGAGATAAAGTTCCAGGCATATAGTAAGTGTTCAGAAAATAATAATTTTCTTTTTCCTTTTTTCTTTTTTTCTTTGAGGCAGATAATGTCTAGCCCTGGACCAGTTGATTGAAAACTGGTGGCTTAAGAGCTAGATCTCGTCTGTAGATATTGTTTTGTTTGGATCACAGAGTTCTGGCTTTCACTGTGTTTTTAAAACATTTAAATTAGTTGGAGACACTTGAAATTGGGAGATTTCATATAAATACCCAGATTTCCGACGTCTCTGGAAAACTCCAATCTGGCCACAGGGGCCCGTGTTAGCACTTGGCACTTACTGGCTGGCAAGGAGTCAAGGCAGCTCCTGTGGGTGGGGCCACATTCCCTACTTCTCTGCAGTCCCCACAACTCCCTACTGAGCCCCAACCCTGAGGCCAGTGTCAGCTGCAATCTATCATTGTGTTTGCACTGTTTTTTTTTTTAATTCTTAAATTGAGTTAAGAGTTGAGTGAAATTTCTTTTTATAGCAAAAGCAGAAAAACGAAAGATGTGCCAAGAACATCATATGTTTCAAAAACAAAAACAAAAACAGAACAGGAAGAGAACTTATTTCTCTGGGGAAGTGAAGAAAATTCCTGTGTTTAATATGCAGAGAAAGCGTGTCTGTATTGAAAGAAGACACTTGGCTTGCTTCTCTGTTTATATTACCTGCCTGGTCCTTGTAGACATTTGAGTTTGTTGCCTTTAGCCTGGGCCACTTGCTCCTTTCCGTATGTGCTTGTGGAAAAGATCAGTCCCTCTTTATAATTTCCTGCTGCTGTGAAGGGGGAAATTCTGACAGAACTGAAAAAACCATGTGGACACCAATGGTGGTTGCCATGAAGTCCATTGAATTGGCTACTGGACAAGGTCTCTTGCCTCCACAAATATATGTCCATTTCCCATGAGAACATACACTTCTTGGAGATATTTTCTCCTCCCAGAATTTCCTGATTAGCAACCCCAAGACCAAAGATAACTCTAAGCCAATGGGATGTTGGCTGGGAACGAAGGGAAAACAATGGTTTGGAAAGGCATCATCTCCTAGAAATATGACATGAGTCAAAAATGTGAGCCATCTGTGTCATTTGAAATTTTCTAGTAGCCACATTATAAAAAAAATTGAGAGAATAAAGAAATTTAATGTAGTGTTTTATTTTACCTAATTTATCCAAAATAGTGTCATTTCAACATTTTAACATGGAATCAAGATAAAAAATAATTAAATGAAATATTTATACTTTTTTCCCTTCTGAATTAAATCTTTGAAATTTGATGTGTATTTTGGATTTACAGTACATTTCAGTTTGGGCTGGCCACGTTCACAGAGCTTGCTTGCTTCTTATGGCCAGTGGCCACTGTGTTGGATAGTGCAGGTTTCGAAGATAGAGGGGGTTATCCATAGCTATAGATGCTTTACTGGCTTCTTGACTTTGCTGCTAGCTGACCTTGATTGGTCAGACCTTGGTCTATCCCTTCTTGGTATCCCTCACCCTCTCTTATCATGTGCCTATACTTACTCCCCAACTTGAACAGTAAGCAGGCAACCCCATGCTGTGTTTTCCTCTCCTTGAAAACTCTTCTGGATGCAGCGTAGTGTGGGACACTGTAGGAGGTGCTCACTATGTTTTCTTGACCTGGTGTACTCTTTTTCTCAAATTGAGTTTGAGTTCTTCCATGATGGGATATTCGCAGAACTGAGTTCTCTGTTCTGAAGCAGGGTATTGACTTTGCTCCTGTTGAAACTTCCAAGGTTACTGATCCAACTGGAACTTAGACTTTCAGTGTTGACAGATGTTCATTCATTAATTCATGGATTCATTAACAAACATGCCAGGCATAGTACTAGGCACTAGCAATTCCAAAGATCACAAAAGCACATTTATAACTCAATAATTGCTCAGTATGAAAACCAAACAAATGCTTTTTAGCATGACAGGTACAATTATGGATTTGGAGAGAGAGAGAGAGAGAGAAAGAGTAAGGGACATAAATGGAGGAGTAGCCCACTGGTTTGGATTAGGGAAGGCTTCACAGAGGAGGTGATGTTGGAGCGGGGTCCTGAGGAATGAGTAGAAATTCAGCAGGCAGCAAGAAGGGCATGAACTTACACTTGTGTGGCCAGCACATGCAGAACTCTGAAAGAGAGCCCCAAGTTGGGGCTGATGACCAAAGCAGATGGTCCAGCTGTGTCTCTCCATTGTGAGTTTATAGGCAAGATTATAGTCTAGAGACAGCTAGTTTGATATTCACTTAGCCTTCTGTTTTATTGTGACTTTACCAAGATGCCCCAATGTGTGAAATATCTAGCCCTATAACCACTTCAGAAGACGTCTACTCTGTGCGTCTTACAGAAATTTAGACAACTTTACTTGTTTGTACACAGGGACTTCTTGGGCCCCATATAAAAGTCATTTCTATAGAGTACCTTCAACAGACTTCTGAATAACTCTCAAAATTAAGTACCATTAAACCGTAACCAAAATGTACATGTGGATTTGAAATGTGTCAACATGTGTTTTGCATCTTTCACTTGTGAAATTTATGTATCTTGCATGGCCTTTGGACAGACCCCATGTGTTTCACATATGGTTGGTACATTTCTTATTAGGAATGGTATAAAGAGGGTCAGGAGAATCAGACTACTGTATTGATAAACATAAGGTTTGAGATCCACTGATAAAAAATGGCTCCCGAGACACCCACATTAGTGGGAAGAACATTTGTCTTGGGAACGTAGAATTTTATGGCTGGAAGGAATCTTGGAGAGAATCTGGTCTAACCCATTCGTTTTACATCTAAAAAACTGAGACCTCAAGAGGTTAAGTGACTCACCCAAGGTCCTCAGGTATCAGTGGTAAAGCAAGAATGAGAACTGAACCTTCCTGATTTCCAGTCCAGTGCTTCTTTCTATTTTCCACACTGCTTTGCTCATGATTCTCATTAAAAGAGCATTACTGTTTTCCAGCTTCAAATGATTTCTGGATAGCAATTCGAGAGTGTTTTCCAGATTGCAACTGTGAGGACATGGGAAAAGATGGAAAAGTGTGGGAGCAGAGTCGTGTATTTGTGACAGGATTGTAGCTCCAGGGCCTAGCAGGATGCTTAGCACGTAGTAGCTTCTCATTAGCGTTTGGGGAATGAATGAACCACACCAATAACCAAGATGAAGGCCAATGTGCCACCAGAATCTGTGGGAGTGCTCACAAAGATTACAAGACCTATAAAACTAAAATGAGAACCACAATTAGGTGGCCAACATACATTTTGCCAACAAAACAGGGCAAGCTTGATCTCCTATAGAATGTGTCTCTACCCGGAGATGACATTCAAAATACTTAATGACCATGACCACACAGGCACCAGACATCAGAGTAGAGGCTGCTGTGAACAGTTGGAACGGGAGACGTACAGTACCGTCTCCTCCCATTTTACTGTCCTTTTAGATGCTCCTAATGTGGTTCCCCTCCCACTCACCCAATAATTCTCTTTTCTATTGTCCCCTGAGAGAATGAAACTCCAATAAAACTACAGAGAAAAAAAGGAAATAAGGATGAAGGATGTGGATATTATTACATGGAAGCTGTAGTCTCAGTGAGCAAAAATCTGTGGGTAGGAAGAACCCTAGTAACATTGCATGCTGGAGTCTAATTTGGGGGTACTTCTTCAATGAGTTTAGAGTCAACAAGCCAGGGAATTAAAAGAGGACATTTATGGTCATGTATGCAGTAGGGTCTACTATATGGGCATCTGCTAGATACTGGAGCTCTGGATCTCTGTGCACATCCTTCTGCCCACTAGCTATATACCTGGGAAGGGGTTTATCCCAACCCAAAGTGTCAGCAAGTGGGGTGAAGGGAACTATACAAACTACACCTGCTGGGGAACACTAAGTCTGACTGTGTCTTTGGTAATTTTAAGATTAGAAAGCAGGAGAAACCCAACATGGAACATATTAAACAAATGGCATAACAAATGATGGGGAATAAAACATCAAGAAACTTCTTGAAACACTCTGAAGGATGCATGAAGTCTTGTTTCTATCAAATGGGAGCAAAACACTATGAGGAAGAAAGAGCCTAAAATGATGATAGTGAGGACTGCAAATAAGCTGTTTTATATATAAAATAATAAAACAATATATAATTGTAGAATGGAAATCCTCACTGAAGACAGAAAATAGCAAAATTGTTGATGCAGAAGACTGAAGCAAAAATACTAAAGACAAACTAGATAGTCCCCCACTCCCACCCCTGAATTGAGAGAAAAATTAACACAGTAATGAATAGAACAGCAACATAGAATAGAATCAAGCGTATGGACTCTGAAGGTGTATTCCCTTCCCGCTAATAACTAATCTCTCTTTTTCACTATCGTCATAGATCAGCCTTTACAAAAACTATTATTGGAAATGTAAATAAGGAAGTTTTCCTGCTAGATAGAAAGACCTGGTTGTATATACTAGAGGAGCTTGTCATTTCAGGTCATATTAATTAAGAGAACCATTCTTAAAAAGGTACTGGCAAGTTTTATTTTTATTTTATTTTATTGTGTTATGTTAGTCACCATACAGTACATCATTAGTTTTTGATGTAGTGTTCCATGATTCATTGTTTGCGTATAACACCCAGTGCTCCATGCAGAACATGCCCTCTTTAATACCCATCACCAGGCTAACCCATTCCCCCACCCCCCCTCCCCTCTAAAACCCTCAGTTTGTTTCTTGGAGTCCATAGTCTCTCATGGTTCGTCTCCCCCTCCGATTTCCCTCCCTTCATTTTTCCCTTCCTTCTCCTAATGTCCTCCATGCTATTCCTTATGTTCCACAAATAAGTGAAACCATATGATAACTGTCTTTCTCTGCTTGATTTATTTTACTTAGCATAATCTCCTCCGGTTGCATCCATGTTGATGTAAAAGTTGGGTATTCATCCTTTCTGATGGCTGAGTAATATTCCACTGTAGCTTTCAGAAAAGAAGGAGCACTGGAGGCATCCATGGGGGGAATAATTTGTTTCCCTGACTACAAGGGAACACATTTTTTACTGATGTCATCCTGACCCTCTGCTATAGTATATGACAGAAATAATAGGGTAATATTTGTGAAACTTTTGAAGAAAAACATTGTAAGTTGAGAATTTTATACTCATGTGCTAGAGGACTTCGATAATATAACCACAATGTGCCTTTCTTTAAAAAGAGATAGATCAAAAATAAGACACTGATAATGGGGAAGTCATGATATAAAGGGGGTGCTGTAGATATTCATGCTCTGCCCCTATGGCCTTATAGGTCATCCATAGGCAGAGACTCCCACATTTAGATCACTAGCCCTTATAGTAGGCTGAATAATGGTCCCCTATAGATGTCTACCTCCTCATCCCTGGAGCCTATGCATATGTTATCCCACATGGTAAAAAGGACTTGGCAGATGTGACTAAGTGAGGGATTTTAAGATAGATTATTCGGTATTATCCAGCTGCGCTCAATGTAATTACAAGAGTCCTTATACGGGGAAGGCAGGAGAATCAGAATTAGAATAGTAGGAGACATGATGAGAAATTGGAGTGGTGTTAGGAAGGGGCCATAAACCAAGAAATGTAGGCAGTGTCCAGAAGCTGAACAGACAAGGTAATGATTCCCCCCTCAGGGCCTCCAGAAAGAACTAGTGCTGTGGATAGATACTTAGACTTTGATCCGGGGAGACTGGTTTTGGAATTCTTTTCTCCAAAACTGTAAGATAATACACTTGCGTGTTTTTTAAAAGTTGAGGAAAATTTGCATAACAGTTAACCACTCTAAGGGGTACAATTCAGTGGCATTTAGTGCATTCCCAGTGCTGCGGGACCACCACCACCTTCTAGTTTTAAAACTTTTTCTTTGTTATTCCAGAAGAAAACTCCTACCCATTAAGGTAATCACTCCCCATTCCAGCCTCCCTCCCTGGCAACCACTCATCTGTCTCCGTCTCTCCTATTGCTCTTGACTCTAGCAATAGACTCTATTGCAGTAGACTCTTAATTCTATTCCTGCTTACACTCTTGCCGCCATTTTATCAGTGCTTCCTGTTGTATCTGAGTCCTCGCTTGTTTCTTTATTTTTAAATGAGTAAATCATATCATGTCAGTCTCCTACTTAAAATCCTTCAATGGCTTGCCATCATATTTAAAATAAAATCTACCACTCTTCTTATGTCCTTGTGATAGTTAATTTTATGGGTCAACATGACTAGGCCACAAGGTACCCAGACATTTGTTCAAGCATTATTCTGGCTGTGTCTATGAGGGTGTTTCTGGATGAGATTAATATTTGAATCAGCAGACTGAGTAAAGCAGCTGTCCTCCCTAATGGGGGTGGGCCTCATCTGGTCAGTTGAGGGTCTGAGTAGAACAAAAGGCTAACTTCCAATAGTAAGAGGGAACTCCTGCCTGACTGCCTTGGGCTAGGTTGTTAGTTGGTTTTTCCATATTTCTCTCTCTCTCTCTACATACATACATGTATGTATATATATATGTACATATACTTATATACAAGTATGTACATATACAGGTATATATACATATATATATAAACAGAATGAAGGGGAAAGAGATGGAGATAGAGATTATATATATAATAATATACATCTCTCTCCTATTCGTTCTGTTTATTTGGAGAACCCTGACTAATAGCTGACTAATACAACACTCTGCCTGTCCCTCTGAAGTCATCCTGAGCCCCTTTCCTCTGCTCATCATGCTTGAGCCTCATTGTTTTTTTTTTCTCTTTGAGCTGGGACTCGCTCTTCCTTCTGCCTGGAAGCTCTTCCCCAGATCTACATATGGGTGGTTCTATATCATCATTCAGATGATTGCTCAAATACTGTCTCTCCAAAGAGAATTCTTCCCTTACCACCTAAGTGAATGACACCCTACTCTTTCTATTACATTATTCTGTTTGGGATTTGTTCTTCACTGCAGTTAGCTTTAGCTGGACTTACTTTGTTTATTTATTTAAAGTTTATTACATATTTATTGTCTATTTCCTCCACCAGATTTTAAGCTTTATAAGTTTACAGATTTTGTTTTATCCCTAGTACCTTGTCTGTAGTATATGCTCAGTGTGTATTTATTGAGTACATAGATGAATGAATGCAATCAGGTTTAAATAACTTTTATAAACCTACCTGCAAAATCAGAAGAAAATACCAAGAATAATTATGTCCAACTCAAGAATACAATAGAAAAAGGAAAGTTGGGGACAATTCAAAGCTATTAAATGTACAATACTTATCCTCTGAATCAGGGAATCGAAGGAGTCTAAGTATCAATAACTAGAAAAAACATGGAGTAAAAAATAGGGTGTGTATATATCATTTAAGTCAAGGAGAAGATTACAAAGTACATTCTTGGTAACAAAAGACAGAAAAGAATAAATAAGATTTAAAAACAGAAGCAGAAATGTACATAAAGACAAAAGACCAAACATATTTATGAGCCAAACATAAATGATTTACCCCCTATAAAAAATGAAATACCTTCAAATAGGTTTAAAATATCCAACTGTGAAGTGAGTACAGCAAAGTGATGCAGAAATCCTAACAACAAAAAATGGGAAAAGATTTACCAGGGAAGTGTAAACCAAAGGAAATCAAGGTGGCGATATAAATTTCACACACAGTAGATTGCAAGGCAAGCTGTGTTACATGGGATAGAAAGAGTCCTCTTATAATGATGAAAGGTGAAATATTGTTTCTCTAAAAAAAGGGGCAAATCTCTCATAAGTTAAGTAATTAAAGTAAATAAGAGAAAAAACACAAATGAAATTAAGGAGAAGAAAAGGATAAATCAAAAGACACAGGCATTTCTTTAAAGATTAAGTGAATGTTATGTACATTTCTTTGCAAACAAATGAAAGTATTTTGAAGGAAATGACAATTTTTCAGAAAAATATGAAGAATCCACTTTGACTCAAGAAAAAACAAAAACCAGAAGAATTCATAACCATGCAAATAAAGAATTTTTTAAAATACCATTTCTTCAATAAGTCTCTGAGATAAGAAACTTTGACGTGATACTTTAATCTTCCAAGAACCATAATTTTCATGCCATATGAAAATTTCCTGAACAAAGGAAAAAATAGGAAAGCTAATCAATTGTCTTATGGAACTAGAAGCACTCCAATATCAAAACTTATTAAGTATAGGGGCGCCTGGGTGGCTCAGTTGGTTAAGCGACTGCCTTCGGCTCAGGTCATGATCCTGGAGTCCCTGGATCGAGTCCCGCATCGGGCTCCCTGCTCGGCAGGGAGTCTGCTTCGTCCTCTGACCCTATCCCCTCTCATGTGTTCTCTCTCTCTCATTCTCTCTCTCTCAAATAAATAAATAAAATCTTTTAAAAAAAAAACAAAAAAACTTATTAAGTATAAATATATTTTAAAAAGCTATAAAGTAATACCATATATGAATATGTTTTAAAATTCTGAATTAAAGGTGAGCAAACCAAATTCAATAATAAAAAAGAACATTTATTCATGAGATAGTAGGGCACATTAGGACATCTATCTCAATTCTAAGATGTACCTTTTCCTTTTCATGTTTAAACATGTCTGAAATTACAATGTATTTTATGACCAATGGAATATAATAGTATAATATAACTCAGGTCACCCTTACTAGATGCTAAAAGGGCATTAGACATAATTAAACACCACTTCTGCTTTTAAAATATTTAGGAAACTCGCAATAGTAGGATTCTTCATATGAAGAATACCTAACTCATACCAACATTTTACATCATTGTAGCAAAATACAAGAAGTATTTCCACTGACATCGGGAACAGAATAAGGATGCCTACTTTCACCATGAGAACAATAGAACATACAACAGGAAGTAGTAGAATTATTATTGAAAGAAGGTACATTTACTGAAATGTGCAAATGATATGATTATATGCATAGAAAACCCAAGATAATTGACAGAAAATCTTTTAGAATTGATAAGAAAGTTCAGCAAAATTGCCTGATACAAGATAAATAGGCAACAACAGTAGATTTCCCAAACGCCAGCAATATCCAGTTAAAAGGATAATAGGATAAAAAATATCCATGTAGCAGTGGAAAACGTAATAGTTAAGCAAAACAGTAACAAGACATGCGTGGAATCTACAGGAAGAAAAGTGCATTTCTTTTTATTTTTTTCCTTTTTATTAACATATACTGTATTATTTGTTTCAGGGGTACAGGTCTGTGATTCATCAGTCTTACACAATTCACAGCCATAGCACATACCCTCCTCAATGTCCATCACCCAGCCACCCCATCCCTCCCACATCCCTCCACTCCAGCAATCCTCAGTTTGTTTCCTGAGATTAAGAGTCTCTTATGGTTTGTCTCCCTCTCTGGTTTCATCTTATCTCATTTTTCCCTCCCTTCCCCTATGATCCTCTGTCTTGTTTCTCAAATTCCACATATCATTGAGATCATGTGATAATTGTCTTTCTCTGATTGACTTATTTTGCTTAGCATAATACCCTCTAGTTCCATCCACGTCGTTTGCAAATGGCAAGATTCATTTTTTTGATGACTGCATAATATTCCATTGTATATATATACCACATCTTCTTTATCCATTCATCTGTTCATGGACATCTAGGCTTTTTCCATAGTTTGGCTATTGTGGACATTGCTGCTGTAAACATTGGGGTGCATGTGCCCTTTGGATCACTACATTTGTATCTTTGGGGTAAATACCTAGTAGTGCAATTGCTGGGTCATAGGGGAGCTCTATTTTCAACTTTCTGAGGATCCTCCATACTGTTTTCCAGAGTGGCTGCCCCAGCTTGCATTCCCACCAACAGTGTAGGAGGGTTCCCCTTTCTCCACATCCTCACCAACATGTCATTTCCTGACTTGTTAATTTTAGCCATTCTGACTGGTGTGAGGTGGTACCTTATTGAGGTTTTGA
>NC_138371.1:92209868-92236034 GCF_054177405.1 Leptonychotes weddellii | reverse complement strand
GTGATGGGTATTAAGGAGGGCACGTACTGCATGGAGCACTGGGTGTTATACGAAAACAATGGATCGTGGATCACCACATCAAAAACCAATGATGTATTGTATGGTGACTAACATAACATAATAAAATTAAAAAACAAACAAACATATTATGAGCAACTATATGCCAGCAAATTAGACAATCTGGAAGAAATGGATGCATTCCTACAGATGTATAAACTACCAAAACTGAACCAGGAAGAAATAGAAAACCTGAACAGACCCATAACCACTAAGGAAATTGAAGCAGTCATCAAAAATCTCCCAACAAACAAGAGCCCAGGGCCAGATGGCTTCCTAGGGGAATTCTACCAAACATTTAAAGAGGAATTAATACCTATTCTTCTGAAACTGTTCCAAAAAATAGAAATGGAAGGAAAACTTCCAAACTCATTTTATGGGGCCAGCATTACTTTGACCCCCAAGCCAAAGACCCCATCAAAAAGGAGAACCACAGACCAATATCCCTGATGAACATGGATGCAAAAATTCTCACCAAAATACTAGCCAATAGGATCCAACAGTACATTAAAAGGATTATTCACCACGATCAAGTGGGATTTATTCCTGGGCTGCAAGGTTGGTTCAACACCTGCAAATCAATCAATGTGATAAAATACATTAATAAAAGAAAGAACAAGAACCATATGATCCTCTCAATAGATGCAGAAAAAGCATCCTTTCTTTTGACCATTTATTTTTTAATTTATTTTTATTGAAGTATAATTGACATATAACATTATATTAGTTGCAGGTGTACAACATGATTTGATATTTGTATACATTTCAAAATGATCACCATCCATCACCTTAAATAGTTACAAAAAATTTTTTTTCTTGTGATGAGAACGTTTCAGATTTACTCTCTTAGCAACTTGCAAGTACACAATACAGTATTAGTAACTATTTCTACCAAAAGCATCCTTTCTTGATTAAAACTCTTCACAGTGTAGGGATAGAGGGTACATACCTCAATATCATAAAAGTCATCTATGAAAAACCCACAGCGAATATCATTCTCAATGGGGAAAAACTGAGGCATAAGGTACCTAGGAATAAATCTAACCAAAGAGACAAAGAATATGTACTCAGAAAACCATAGAATACTCATGAAAAAAAATTGAGGAAGACACAAAAAATGGAAAAACGTTCCATGCTCATGGATTACAAGAACAAATATTGTGAAATATCTATGCTACCTAGAACAATCTACACATTTAATGCAATCCCTATCAAAATACCATCAACTTTTTTCAAAGAAATGGAACTAACAATCCTCAAATTTGTATGGAACCAGAAAAGACCCCGAATAGCCAGAGGAATGTTGAAAATGAAAAGGAAAGCTGGTGGCATCACAATTCCGGACTTCAAGCTCTATTACAAAGCTGTCATCATCAAGACAGTATGGTACTGGCACAAAAACAGACACATAGATCAATGGAACAGAATAGAGAGCCCAGAAAATGGACCCTCAACTCTATGGTCAACTAATCTTTGACAAAGCAGGAAAGAATGTCCAATGGAAAAAAAGTCTCTTCAACAAATGGTGTTGGGAAAATTGGACAGCCACATGCAGAATGAAACTGGACCATTTCCTCACACCACACACAAAAATAGACTCAAAATGGATGAGAGACCTAAATGTGAGATAGGAGTCCATCAGAATCCTTGAGGAGAACACAGGCAGCAACCTCTTCGACCTCAGCCACAGCAACTTCTTCCTAGAAACATCGCCAAAGGCAAGGGAAGCAAGGGAAAAGTGCCTTTCACTGAGAGATACAAATTTCCGAATAAACTTCATTTTTTTGAAAGACAAATGGTACATTGGAAAGATGTTCATTCTTTTTAAAATAGCTGCTAGTTTTAAAATAAATCCCTTCAAACATGATAGAATGATTCTAAAGTTCATCTGGAAGAAGAATGTCGCCAGAATAGGTAGAAGCAAGGAGAAGGTGTTTACTCTACCCGATATTAATACATAGTAAAGCTGTAATTCCAATATGCAGATTAAAATTTCAAAGTAATTGGCTCTGAAAGCTCCCTAGCCAGCTGATCAGGGACACAAGAGCAAGCAAACACACTGCTAGTTGGAAGTGGGAGGAAAAAAATCACCCCCACACTCACAATCATACAACAGACTAAATTCCGATTGGACTAAAGACTGCGGCATAAAATAGCAGATTGTAAAATGGCAAAAACATAAACATTTCATTGATTCAGGGATCAGGAAGAACTTTTTAAAAAGTAGATGAAAAAATAGAAAAAAATTAACTTGATCCCATAAAGAATTTAAAAGGCAAGTGGCAATTTGAGAAAAATAGAAAAACGTTGAAGAAAAGGATGAATATCTCATATATAAAAAAGGTCTTAAAATTAATAAGTGAAGCATAAGAAATATTTTAAAATCCCCAGCTAAAGAATTTGACTACATAATTAGTGAATGGAATTGAAGAAACCGAATATACTTGTGAAAATATGTCATTCTTACTGCTAGTCAGTGAGATGAAAATTAGCATAAGAACCAGATACGACTTTGCTCTTTTCATATTGGAAAGAATAAAATGATCTGTTAATACAAATAAGGCAATGATTAAATAGCACTCTGGTTAGAATAGAATTTAGTACAATGTTTCTCAAGTGTAAATTTCTCCGTGTGTATCATGAGCCTCAAAATCTTTTATCTACTCAAGTAATTTCATTGTTAAGAGACATTGCCTCATGAGATAATCAGAGACACAGAGGCTTATGCACAAGTATTTCTGACAGACATATGCAAATAAAGTAGGGAAAGGTTCAGACGCTGATGGAATATTACACACTCAATATTACCATGTTCTCAGAGTGAAAAAGTGGAACACAAAATTGCATATGCAGCATTTCTCAATTTTGTTAGAAATACATATATATGTGTTCACAGTAATACAGTATACAGTTGATGGGCGCCTGGGTGGCTCAGTTGGTTAAGCAACTGCCTTCGGCTCAGGTCATGATCCTGGAGTCCTGGGATCGAGTCCCACATCGGGCTCCCTGCTCAGCAGGGGGTCTGCTTCTCCCTCTGCCCTCTTCCCTCTCGTGCTCTCTGTCTCTCATTCTCTCTCTCTCAAATAAATAAATAAAATCTTTAAAAAAAATACAGTATACAGTTGAGACCCGAACAATGAGAATAGGGGAGCGAAACCCTTACTCACTCAAAAATAAGTGTGTAACTTTCTATTCCCCCCAAACTTAATAATAGCCTACTGTTGACCAGAAGCCTTAACAACAACATAAACAGTTGATTAACACATAATTTGTATGTTATACATATTATATGCTGTATTCTTATAACACAGTAAGCCAGAGAAAAGAAAATGTTATTAAGAAAATCATAAGGAAGAGAAAATACATTTACAGTCTGTACTATATGGAGAAAAATCCACATATAAGTGGGCCCACCCAGTTCAAACCTGTGTTGTTCAAGGGTCAACTCTATATACAGATATATACATATATAATATATATGCATATGCACACATTTTTTTAACAAAATTGAGAACATACTGCCTACATGTAATATTATATATGTATAAATACAATAAAATTCTGAGAACAAATATATTCAATTATTACATATTATCTTTGGGTGATGGGATTACAAGCAAGTTTATTTTCTTTCTATTTCTTTGTGTTTTCCAAAGATCTCCCCCCCAAAAGTAGAATGGTCATAAGGAACCCATACAACACAGATAATGAAAACCCATAGATAATCTCTGGCTCTATTCCTGCTCATCTTCTTCCTTTGCCTTCCTGCCCATGATTAAAAAAAAAAGAAAAGAAAAGAAAAAAGAAAAAAAGAAAGAAAAGAAAAATACGAGGTGACCAAAGTGACTTGTTTTCCACGGATCCCTCTAGCTCTGGGGAGATGGGTCATGAGGCAGAAAAAAGAATTTCAACAGCAGGAAGAAACCCCAGCTCTCATTTATCCCAACCCTTCAATTTCACTGTTTGGTTCTTCCTTGTGCCTTCCAGCTTTCTCTTTGGTCTCTATCCCATTCTGCTTCTGGGAAAAACGAAACTTGGTGATTTTCACCTTTATGTGTGTGTGAGTCACCTGATTTCCAAGATGTGCTCCGGGGCTCCACCTCGAATGTGGGAATTCATTCATTGGACAATCTCACAGTGATGACTATGAGCAGGCCCTGAGTAGGTGATATTCAATCCATGAATTTGCAGGCCTCCGTGCCCCCATGCTCCCATCTCAGCCCTGGCCTGTGGGATCCCGGGAGCTCATCAAGAGTTTCCCTGGAATGATAGGTGGCTTCCAGGGCACTGGAGACCAGCAGGATCTGGCCCCCACATGTGTCCCTCCCAGTTAGAGGTATCTCAGCAGGTAGAGAGTTCAGCTAAGGGGAGGGTGCCCCCACCCATGCAAGACCCCAGCTGAGGACAGGGAGGAACAGGTGCCAGGGAGAGCCAGGCTGATGGGTGGGTCTGGCTCTGACTGGCAAGCTGATAAAGACAATGAACTTGGCTCTCCAGAAAGCAGAGAGGTATTGAGCAGAGGTATATTTTTGCACTCTGCAAAGTTCCAGGGTGATTTTCCCATCGCTTCTTTACTTTGGTTGGTGTGTTCAGACCCTTAGCAAAGACAAGAATTACCCACAGAAGGACAGGGGTGGGATAAGAGAGTCCAATTAGCCAAAAAGAAGGCAGTTAAGGAACCAGGGGAAAAGGAAGACCTTCTCTTTCCCTAGAGCTTACAGCACCAAAGAAACTTGCAGCCAGGGACTCTGTGACCTGGCCATTTTTTTTTTCTCATACATACTGGAAAAAACCCATTCTATTTGGAAATCAAAAAATTTTAAGGTTGAAAGCACCATTAAAGATCTTGTGTTTTGTGTAATGCTAGTCCTGCAAGATGAAAAAACAAACAAACACAAAGAACAACCAGCAACTCTATGGTTTAGTAAGTTTGGGAAATTTCGTGAACGATATTGACTTCTTGGAGACTCATAATGACCAAGAGTATTTAAAAGGCTTTGAGAATTCCTGCAGGTAAAACACAAACAAAACGCTGTTACCTTGTTTAATTCTACAATTTTCCAAATTTCTTTGATTGCTGTGGTAGAAATGATTAGCAACGAGTCCTTCCATCTCTTGTAAACATAGACCATTCTTCCCATCCCGCAGCAGAGGCTGCTTGCTCCACACTTAAATCTGCGCTGGCCCTGGGACTTACCCAGTGTGGGAAAAGTGACTTTGTGTTAGTTCTGGGCTTAGCCCTTAAGAGGCCTGACAGCTTCCGCTTCTGCTCTCTTAGGAGCCAGCTGCTGTGCTGTAAAGAAGCTTGCACAGACTCTGAAATGGTAGGAGGTCAGATGAAGGGAAGCCTGGCTCACCCAGGATCACTCAGCTAGTAGCAGGGCTGGAGCCATTCTTTGATAAACATTTGGAGACTCTTCTCGGGACTAAGCCCTGCGACAGGCACTGGGAATTTTCTTCCTTCCTTCCTTCCTTCCTTCCTTCCTTCCTTCCTTCCTTCCTTCCTTCCTTCCTTCTTTCCAGAGAGAGCAAGTGCATGCGCGTGTAAGCGACCGCGGGTGGGGTGGGGGGGTTGGTGGGGGAAGGAGGGGCAGAGAGAGAGGGAGAGAGAGGGTCTTAGGCAGGCTCCACACTCAGTGTGAAGCCCAACACGGGGCTCAATCTCACAGCCCTGAGATCATGACCTAAGTCAAAATAAAGAGTCAGACGCTTAATGGACTGAGCTACCCCAGTGCCCCAAGAGAAGTCATTTTAGTTGAAACCTGAGGATGAAGAGTATGGTGGGTTTGAAATACGTCCACAAATTCTTTGACAATCCTCCCCTCCGAAGATGGAGCCTAATTCCACTCCCATTGAGTGTGATTTCAGTGACTTGCTTCTGACCACATATGTGGCCCAACTGATGGTGTGTCACTTCATTGCAGTTTCCTTTTCTCCCTCCTCCTACCCCCTGCATCTCTTTCTCTCTGTCTCTCTCTCCCTTGCACTGAATGAAGTCAGCCACCATGTTGTAAAGATACTCAAGTAGCCTATGGAGACATCCATCCACCTAGTGAAGAACTGAAGCCTCCTGCCAACAGCCATGAGAATGAGCCACCTTTGCAAGGATCGTCTAGCTCAATCTCGCCTTCACATGAATGCAGCCCTAAGTTAACTGCAACTCATTGAGAGAGCCTGAACCAGAATCACCCAAACAAACCACCGTTTTGGGGCCCAGTGCCACCTTACTCAATTCCCAGCCTGATTTCCTATAGAAGAGGCTGCCTTTGAACTTGCAAAAAGAGATGAGAGTCCCCAGTCTGCAGGTTTAAGACCAACCTCTAAATTATTGAGATTTCCTGCCTGAGGGCCCATCTCTGTGTGGGAAGATTGACAGTGGAAATGATAATATCCCCTTCTTAGCCAGGGAAAAGTCTACCTCCTATCACCGGGTCATAACTTTACCCTGTATTGGTGGTTTTCAACTGTGGCTGCATATTGGAATCACTTGGGAAGAATTCAAAGCTTCCAAATGCCCAGGTCCAATCCCAGAACAATTATACAGAATCTCTGGGGGTGGGGCCTAGGCATCAGTATTTCTTAAAGCCACCACCCCCCACCCCCGCCCCGGTGATTCTAATATATAGCAAAGGTTGAAAACCACTCTGTCCTATGCCCTGAACTGGATAAGCAATTCCCAGCAAATAGTGAGGCTGGTGATTTTTCAGTACCACAGATTTTCACAGGGAAGCAAAAAATACATGAGCAGTACTGGTCTGTGGCTTAGCGTACTCAGATTCAAGGGCAGGACACAGCAGGCTGTGTCCTGTCTCCCAACACAAAGAATCCAGGACTCTGTGGCTCAGGGAGTATTCAGCCCTTAGGCATGACCTCTCTTCTGATAGTAACAAAACGGCTAATATTCATCTAGCATTTACTGTGGCCAAGCACTGTTCTGAGATCTTTGCTAGTCTTAACTAAGTGAAGCTTCGTAACATCGTATAGATGAAAACATTTAAGCACAGAGAGGTTAAACAATTTGCCCAAGTTTACACAGCCAGTGAGGGGTGGAGCTGAGATCACCATCCAGGCATCTGGCTCCGGAGCCATCACTCTTTATGACTTCAGCATTTTGTCCCCCTGGGCCCTTGGTCTCCACTCTAGGGTGACTCCCAATCTGCCAGATTGGGTGAGTGAATGATGGGGTGGGAGAGGAATGGGGTTAAAATGCAGAGTCCTGAACCCCAGGCCAGGTACCGAGCCTGACTCAGTGTATAGAAGGAGGCCAGGAATCTACATTTTTAACAAGCTCCCTGTGGATTCTGAGGCAGAAGGTGTTTATATTTTCAAAACTTGGGCTTAAAGTCTGGAAGCCCAGGCTGTCCGAGCTAGAAGGGATGTCTAAGCTCGCTGGCCATTCAACAGGGCTCCTTTTGCCAGCTGAGTCCATTCTGTTTTGTAGTTTATGGGGGCAGCTGAGAAGCAGTGCATAGATGGAGAGAAGATGATAGTAATGGGTCATAGCCCCAGCATCGTTGTAAGTGCTGCGCTGTATTAACTCAATGATCACAACAATAGTAATATACAAACAGTATGCCCATTTCATAGGCGGGGAAACAGAGTCACAGGTAGATTAAAAGCGTCGCTTAGGATCACTGGTTGAAGGAAGATTTGCTCTCAGGCAACGTACCTCTATAACATCAGTGCTCTTAACCCCTTTGCAACATGGCCTCATGGGGGGAGCCTGAGGGAGCAGGGGCTGAGCAACGTGGCAAGGTGCCAGGTGGCCTGAGGTTAAGAATCCAGCAGGCAATTCTCCGGGGTGGTAATGGCTCAGGGACTTGCAGGAACTTGGCTGCCCATTTGAGTTTTGGTTGTTTGCTAGGCTGGGATGTGGGGAAAATCCCCTGTGGTCCTTCTGACCATCCTCTGTCAGTTGAGACAAGGGACCTCAAGTGAGTCAGGAGGGATTCTGTGTCATTTAGCAGACAGCTGTGGGGTTCCAGGGCCTGGGTAAGAGAAGGAGACAGTTCGGGAAAGCTGTAATTAGAGTGACAGCTTTGAACAAGTCCCACGTGCGGCTCAGCCTGAGCAGACCGGCAGGTGACAGCAAGCCCTTGCTCTGTTCTGCACCCGTCCGGCTGCTCTCAGGCCCCTGCTCTGGCTCTGTGCCCACACCGTCTCCACCCCACGGACCTCTTCAGGCCCCAGAGTCCTTATGGAATCTGACTGATGTCCTGGTGCTGCCTGTGTCCACAGCCCAGGTAATTTGTGGTGTCAGGAGCACTTGAATTTTCTAGACATATAAGCCCCTGCTGGAGTCACCTGGGCTGAGAGCTTGGGGGCTTTCTCTGCCTCTGCGTCTGGCCCCTCCCCTTCAGAAGGGGGGTTACAGTTTACAATATGGCTTCACACATCGCGCTTTATTGTCTGCCTCTGATCCAGCCCAAACCTAGATCTTTATTTCTATTTCGCAGATGGAGAGGTTTAGAGAGCAGAAAGAACTTGTCAAGGACACGCAGGTGCAGGATGTGAAGGTTAGCAGATACGTTGGGCTCAGAGGGAGCTTTCTTGTTTCCAGGCTCCGTCTTGTAATTTAGAGGCAGCAGTTCCGTTCTCTTTCGAGGACTTTGAGCTTTTCCAGGGCAGAAAGTGCGCCTTCTGTTCTGGGTCTGCACACAGCAGGTGCCCCGTGCATGCTGTTCACCAAGTCTCTGCCTTTCCAGAGTCCAGGCTCCCAGGGCCGCCTGCTCAGTTGACATGTCCCCAAGCTGGAATCCTACGTTCACTGAGTGTATGAGTTGGATAGATCCTCAGACTCTATCATTTGTGTTCTCTCTCACCCATTTGAGCCTTCTGCTTAAAGGGAGAGCACGAAGAAAGGTGGGAAAAGCAGGCTCCTGTGAGACCAGTGTCCAGCCATCATGTTGCTTGGCTTTTCAGAACTTTTGCTGAATATCTGCTACATGGCATGCTTGGTGCTCGGCCCCGGGACACAGGAACAAAATAGGCACGCCTGGGCCCCTGTCTTCCTGGAGCTCATGGTCCAGAGTGAGGAGGCACACATTTTAGATCTCTGTGGTGACATCATGATAAAGGAGAAGGAGAATGCAGTGAGGGCGAGAGACCTGGAGACCCAACCTCTTTGGGGGGACCAGGGGACACTGCCCAGAGGATGTGGCTTTTGAGCTGGAACCTGAGAGATGAATTGCAGGCTAGAGTGGGGGAGGAACTGGAGGGTCAGGAGGCAGGAAAGACCTTGGTTACATTCAAAAGTGTCTGGAGCAACATAAGTGTCTGTGTGTGTCGCAGGGGGTCGGGGAGCCTCCTGGGGGGCAGTTACAAGATGAGGCTGAGGAGGTAGGCAGGGACCAGCCAATGTAGGGCCTTTGGGCTTTATCCCAAGGGCATTGGGATTAAATTAATTGAAGGCTTTTGAATGGGGAGTAGCAGGCTTTGCTTTTCACTTTAAAAAGATCTCTCTGACTGTCTCCGAGGATGACTTAATGGCACGGGGGTGAGGAAGTGCGGGGACAGCACTAAGCAGGCTATTGCTACTGCCCGGGTGGGAGATGGTGGTGGGCCGGAGCAGGGCGTGGGCCATGGAGATGGAGAGAAGCAGGCTGAGGTGAGAGGTGTGTAGGAGGCAGCATGGACGTGACTTGGAGAGGGACATGGCATCAGGAGCAATGCCCGGGGTTCTGGCGGAGGTACATGGGTATTGTGGCATCAGTCCCACAATGGGGAAGGATGGAGTGAGAGAAGTGTAGGTGGGTGTTCAGGTCAGGCTGTGCGGGCTTCAAGAGTCCCGTGAGATGCATAAGTGCAGACCTGCTGGGGAGCCGGATGGATCTCCTCAAGCTCTGGGAATGAGATAAGAGACTGGGATGGGGATGCTCATTTGGGAATGCTGACCCTGTGGTAGGGGTTCTGATTATATGGGGAGGAGGGGAAGGGTGAGAAGACAAAAGGCTGGGGCTGAGACTTGAGAAGGACCCTGCTCCAGACAGCTGTGAAGCAGCTGCTGGAGAAGCACCTGGAAAACTGGTGGCTAGGATCATGGCAGCCATGGGAGGGATGTTGCAAGAGAAAGGGAGCTATTACCTGTGCCAGATGTTTCCTGGACAGCAAGGAAGATGGGGGCTGCAAATTGTCCATGGTGGCCTGGAGGTCATTGTAAGGAAGTTTGGGGCAAGTACCTGGGTTTCCCAGGAATAGCAGGTGAGAAAGTGGAGTTAGTGCATGGAGTCAGGTTCAAGTATAACTCTGAGTCTGCAAAGGTGGTTTCTCTTATCTGGGTCCCAGTGTTCTCACCTAAAAAGTGAAGAGGTTGAGCTGTCAGGTCTAAAAGACATTCTCTAATCCCAGCAAAATGGGATTATTCCCATTAGCAGCATATAACTGCAAGAGATTTTTAATGACACGAGCTTCCACTGGCTCCTTGGGGCTGTCAAGCCTGGTGTAACAGGCCAACTGGGAAATTTCCTGCTCAGCTCCACATTTCCTCCACTTGATTTCAGGTCATTGCCCCTAGCGACATTCCTCTCCAGACTATCTCAAATATTCTGATTTCTACACCCGTGGAACACTTACACAGTGGCATAATATTTTCCATTGTTCCTTGTCTGAATCTTTTGCTCCATTTCTTTCCTCCTATGACCTTGCTAAGTACACACATGTAAAAGTCAATCCTTAAGAATTTATCAAACAACAATTGTGTCCTAGGTACAGTCCAAGTGGGGTGTGTGTGTGTGTGTGTGTGTGTGGGCATGCAACGTGCAGGTTGTGATGACAATGATGGGGATTTGGAGTTTAACTACAAGTATAGGTAGTGCACATAATCTGATGGACTTTTGAAGGCCACTTTTTGGATTGGACCATTTAGAGAAAATTCTGGAAGGGAAGGAGTAGAGGAGGATTTTATGACTAAAAATCAATTTTAGACGATGTCCTCTGCCAGTGGAGTCTGGTAGCAAGTTGTTTACTGGCATGAGGGCATTCAGATGTAGAAGAGACAGCAAAGATCAGCACTTTTGTTTTTATCTATCTTGCATCATTATATGGTGCAGTAAGCTTGGGTCCCGGAGAGGTAAGCAAGTCACACAGCTAATGGGTGGCACTACAGAAATGATAAGACTTGTGCATGGGGCTCTTCAGTTCTCCTCTCGGCACTACAGAGCACCCTGTGTGCTAAACAAGGGGCTGGCACCATGGGGTTGCAGGGAACCTTGACCTTCCTTGGGTCTCACAGGGGAGCCAAAATGAAACCCTTGTGGAACAATCTAGGGCTACATCTATATTCATTATATATACATACAAAAGTACTGCAGAGATGAGAGACATGCTATGGGCCTTGAGGTCTGGAATTTTCAAGTAGGTAGAGAGAGTGAGGGAAGGGACAGGAGGATCCTAGGGACAGAGAGAAGAATAGAGTGGGGTGGGGTGAGTGGTCGAGAAGACCTCATGGAACCACAGGCATGTGTGGAGAGAAACCAGGAGGAGAAGTGTGGGCTTAGGTTAGGTGAATCAAGACATATTACAGAAATATAGAACAGTCATCAATTTTCTATATGTACCTATATACACAAAATAGCAAGCTGAGGGGTTTCCTGGAGTTCTCCCTCCATTCCTGTATCACAACATGTGGTGTCTGCTTTCCTGCTTCCTTTTCCCTGGGGAGAGAATGGGGCTCAAAGGTCCACAGCCCCCCAGCTGGGTGAGGTGGAAGAGAAGGGACCCAGTACAGCCTTGATAGTGTGAGCAAGATGGCTGGGGCAAGGGCGAGGGGTGCCCAGGCACTGGGGACTACATACTTGAATCCCCTTAAAGAGTTTGAGAAAGGCAAGGGAAACTGGAATTCTGGTACATTTTAAGTGTGTCCCTAATTGGAATCAGGCCACACTGTGTACCTATCCCTTGCTTAGCCTCTTTAATTTGTTCCCCCAAGCCTTGTCTCTAAGAGAAAAACTGTTGAATGAAGGAAATCATTCCATTCTTTTAGTAGGAAAAATTATAGTAATTTCATCCCAACAATTTTCACCAAAAGAAAAATACATTAACTGTAACAATGAAAAGAAGTTTCTGATATTGTGACTTATAATAAGAAATATATATTTGGATCTTTGTTCCCATTTCTGGCACAGAGTTCCTAAAACCCTTGGAATTTCCTAAATGATGAGACCAAAAAAAAAAAAAAAAAGAGAGTCTTTTGTTATGTTAATGAGGTATGTTTTGGACAGCTCCTAAAGATGGGACTGGTTGCCTGGAAAACCAACTATGTGATTAGAGGGTTGGAACCTTCAGTCCCACCTCTCTGAGCCTCTGGGGAGGGGAGAGGGGTGGAGCTTGACTCAGTCTCCAATGGCCAGTGATTTAATCAATCATGCCTATATAATGAAGCCTCCGTAAAACCCCAGAAGAATGGGGTTCAGAGAACTTCTGGGTTGTGGAGATTTGGGAGATTGGCTTGTTGTTTCCCCATACCTTGCCTACACATCTATTTCATCTGGCTGTTGCATCCTTTTATAATAAACTGTAATCTAGTAAGTAAAATATTTCTCTGAGTTCAGTGAGCCACTCTAGCAACTTAACGGAACCCAAGGAGGGGGTCCATTGGAACCTCCAATCGATAGCCGATTGGTCAGAAGCCCAGGTGACAACTTGGGCTTCAGACAGGCATCTGAAGTGGGGTGGGAGAGGGCAGTCTTGTAGGACTGAGCCCTTCACCAGTGGGATCTGATGCTGTCTCTGAGTCGATAGTGTAACAATTGAGTCGAACTGTAGGACACCCAACTGGTGTTATGAAGAAGTGTTCAGTGGTATGGGAAAAATCTGCCCCCACCCAATCCTGCCCACTGTGATTGGTTTCAGGACCTTAAGTCATAAGAGCAACTTGAAAGTAAATAAATAAACTTTATTTGTAAGTGAAGTGAAGAATTATTGTATTTGCCAAAGAAAGAATCAAAGACTGGATAGTAGAAAGTAGCTGGTGGAAGCCAAGGAGTCATTCTTTAGAAAATGCTTTCTTTTCTTTTGTGCATCATTTTTTAGGGTATATTATAACTTTGGGGGAACTTGTGGTTATCTTGCACTCAAACTATACTTAAAAAAAGCAATGGCAAAGAAAAACATCTTTAAACAAAATTGAAGCACATGGAAATAATGCATGTTTGTAGCAGGCTAAGAAGTCATAGAAGATATTACTTCTTCATCTCTCTTGTTTGGTGTACATAAAACAAAGTGCTTTGAGTTCATTCAAATGTGAATTCTGTTTTGTCCCCAATGGTATTCTTTAACGAGAAAATGTGGAGTCAAGGAAATTGTTGAGTGAGTCTTTGCCTGAAACTATAATGTCGAAACTTCACTTTTTATAACATATTTATTTGTAGTGTTGAGGAGTGAGCAACTTGTTATATTGAATAAAAAGAAGGTGTCATCTGAAAACTGGGACACCTTTTCAAGAGCCTTTATGGTGAAAAGTCATTAACAGATACACAGAGAAAGGAGTAAAATAGGCTTTCTCTCATCTTCAAACTTTTGCCCAAAATATTTCCACTGTCCGCATCCTCTGAGCCTTTTTTGGTCTGGCACACTCTTATTCAAGTTTTCAGGATTAGCTCCGAGGTCAACTTCTGTGGGGAATCTTTGATCTGTCGCTCAGCGCCTTCAGCTCCCTCTGTTTGGTTCAGTGCTTTCTCCTTCATACTCCTAAGGCCCCTGTGCTCCCGACTATCAGAACATTTAGGCAACCACCATACTATGCCTTTTCACATTTTCATGTTTCTGGTCTGCTTTTCTCATTAGACTGTATGTTCCTTGTGAGTAGAGACTGTGGATATATTCAGTGTCAATAGCGCCTGGTGTATAGGAAACATCCGATAAATGTGAATTAGTGAATGTGTGTACATCATTAAGGAAAGAATTAAGAAGCCAAACTTGAGGGCTGTGGAAAGTGTATTTGGGAAGTGTATTAGTCAGTTTTCAGTGCTGTAAAAAACAATCCGTGGCTTCTAGCAACAAACATTTATTTCTTGTGACAATGTAGATTATGGGTAGACTAAGAATCTGATCTAAGCTTGTGCAAATTGCCTCCATGTGTCTTCTCATTTGGGACTCTGTTCTCAAGGTGGAAGGGGGAAGTATAACTCGCAAAGCAAAATATATCGTTACAGTGTCTGCTTTCACATGGATGGGAAAAGCATACTCTGCTTACATGGGGGACATCGTACAAGTCATATCTAAATGAAATGGAGATACAGTCATCTTAGAGGGGAGAGATGGGTAGTTGTGTATAACAAGACAAGCAGATTCAGGGACTTTGTTTTTTTCTTACCTTTATTTTTTTAATAATAGCTTTATTGAGGTATAATTGACATATAATAAATTGCACATTTTGTACAACTTGATAAATTTGGTATATGTATTCACCTGTGAAACCACTACTACAGTCTAGCTCAGGGGTAGGCAAACTAGAGCTCACAGGCCAAATACAGTTGACCACCTGTTTTGCAAATAAAGTTTTATTGGAAACCAGCTGTGCCCATTTGTTTACATATTGTTTATGGCTGCTTTTGTTCTATGGTGGCCGTGTTGAGTGGTTGCAACAGAGACTAAATACAAGTTACAAAGCCAGAAATACTATCTGGCTCTTGATAGAAATAAGTTTGTCAACCCTTGATCTGGATAATGAACATATCCATCATCAAATTTCTTTGTGTGTCTTTAATTTCTCCCTCTTACCCTTTTCCAAATCCCTCCCATCCAGGTAAACACTGATTTGCTCTCTGTCTCTATACGTTGTTTGTCTTTCTTGTAGTTTTATATAAGCGAAACCATACTGTATGTACTTTTTCTTGCATCTTTCACTCACCATAATTATTTTAGAGACTTATCCATGTTGGAGAATAGATCAATATTTATTCTTTCTAATTGCTGATGAGTAATCTATTGAATGGATATATCAAAGTTTGTTTAACCATTTACTTGTTGGTGGACATTTGGGTTGTTTACAGTTTGGAGTCGTTACCATGAGAGCTGCTATGAAATTTATGTATAAATATTTGTATGGTCATGTGCTTTCATTTCTTTTTAAGTAGTTACCTAAAAGTAGAATGTCTGGATTATGTAGTAGAAGTATATGTAAGCTTTTAAGAAACTGTCAAATTGTTGTCCAGAATGGTCATACCATTTTATGATCCCATCAGCAGTAATTAGGGGTTCCGGTTCTTTCACATTCTTACCAACACTTGGTATGGTCAGTCCTTTTAATTTTAACATTCTAATAGGTATGTAGTGGTATCTCTGTGGTTTTAAATTGTGTTCTTTAATGACTAATGATATTGTTTTAATCTACTAGGGCTACCACAAAAAGGTTCACAAACTGGGTGGCTTAAACAGCAGACATTTATTCTCTCATATCTCTGAAGCCTAGAAATCAAGATTAGGCTGCTAGAATAGTTAGGTTTTGGTGATGATTCTCTTCCAAGCTTGTGAATGTGCACCTTCTCACTATGTTTTATTTTTGTTTTTTTAAGATTTTATTTATTTATTTGAGAGAGAGAGAAGGAGAGAGAGAGCACAAGCAGAGGGAGTCACAGGCAGAGGGAGAAGCAGGCTCCCTGCTGAGCAAGAAGCCGGATGTGGGACTCCATCCCAGGACCCTGGGATCATGACCTGAGCTGAAGGCAGACTATTAACCCACTGAGCCACCCAGGTGCCCCTCACTCCATTCTCACATGGCCTTATTTCAGTGAGAACATGTGAGGGATGGGAGGGTGTAGAGAGAGAGAAACAGGAGACTGAGAGGGAGAGATTTCTTCCTCTTATAAGGCCACTAATCTGAATTTGAGGGTCCTTCTCTCATGACCTCATCTAGTTCTAATTACCTCTCAAAAGCTCCATCTCCAAATATTATTACATTGAGGGATAAGGATTCAATATATGATTGGGGGGAAGGCAGACACAAACAGTCGGTCCATTAGCAGATATGGAGCATCTTTTTCCAAATTGGAAATGAAAAATTAATTTTTTTTGTATGTGGATATCCAATTGCTCCAGTACTATTTGTTCTGAATTGCTTTTGAAACATTATTAAAAACCAGGTATCCACATATGTATGCACCTACTTCTAAACTCTCTATTCTGTTCCAGTGACATGTTTATATGCTTTTGATGTGTACTATATCCCATTGTCTTGATGACTATAGCTTTGTACTGTCTTGAAGTCAGGTCATATTAGTCTTCCAAATTTGTTCTTCTCTTTCAAAGTCATTTTGGCTACTCTAGGTCTTTGGCATTTTCATAAAATTTTTAGAATCATATTGTCAATTTCTACCAAAAAAATCACCAGTAGGCTTTTTATTTTAAAAACTGGCAAGCTGATTTTATTTATTCAGAAATGTAAGGAACTTAGATGAGCCAAAACAATTTTGATAGGGAAGATGACAGAAGACTAACACGTCTGATTTTTTTTTTAAGATTTTATTTATTTATTTGACAGACAGAGAGCACAAGTAGGCAGAGTGGTAGACAGGGGGAGAAGGAGAAGCAGACTCCCCGCCGAACAGGGAGCCCAATGCGGGGCTCGATCCCAGGACTCTGGGATCATGACCTGAGCCAAAGGCAGATGCTTAATGACTGAGCCACCCAGGCGCCCCTAACACGTCTGATTTAAAGGCTTATTACAGAGATATAATAAAAAAGACAACATAGTGCTTGTATAAGGATAGATGTATTGTTCAATAAGACTGAATAGAGAGTTCATAAACAGATGCACGTGTATTTGATTTTTAACAAAGATACTAAGTTAATTCAACAGAGAAAGTATACTCCCTTTTAATAACTGGTGCTGTAAGAACTAGACTTTCATAAGGAGAAACAAACAAACAAAAAACCAACTCCAACCTCTATCTCATACCATATAAAGAGATAAAATTGAGAAGAATAATAGACGTAACTATAAACATTAAAATATGAAAGTTCTAGAAGAAAGTGTGGGAGAAAATCTTCACAATTTTAGATTAAATATGCATAATGCATATATATATGTCAAAGGACTTGTATCTAGAATATATAAGGAACTTTTATAACTTTTATTGAGATGACAAATAACCCAAAAAGAGGGGCATAATATTTGAATATTTAACAAAAGAAGATATAAAATGATCAATACAGATATGAACAAATGGTCAACATTGTTAGTCATCAGGGAAATGAGAACTAAAAGCACAATGTGGTGCCAGTATATACCTATTAGAATTGCCAAAATTAAAAAGACTTATCATCACATTTTGGAAGAGATAGGAATAATTAGAACTCTTGAACATTGCTGGTGGGATGGTGAAACGTATAAGCACTTTGGAAAATAGTTTTTGTTTCTTATAAAGTTAAACATACATTTACTACATAAGCCAGCAATTCCATTCTTAGGTATATACCTGAGAGAAATAAAAACATATGTCCACACTAAAACTTATACAAGATTGGTCAGAGCAGCTTTGTCATTAATAGCCCCAAACTGGAGATAATCAAAATCTCCATGGATGACATGATGGATGAGCAAGTTATGGTACATCCATACACTGCTCTCCAATAAAAAAGGAACAATTTTCTGATGCGAACAACAACACAGAGGAATGTCAAATATGTTTTACTGTGCAAAAGAAGCCAGACAGAAAAGAACACATACTACCTCCTGCTTCTATTTATATGAGGCTCTAATATAGGAAAAAATAATCTATATTGATAGAAATCAGATCAATGTTTGCCTGGAGGGGGGAAGGGAGATTGAGTAGGGTGAGCATGAGGGGATGTTTGGGGTGGTAGAAATATTCTATACCTTGACAGGGGTGGTAGTTACAGAGATATCCATATTTGTCAAAACTCACCAAACTGTACACTGAAAAATGGGTACATTCATTTTACTGTATGCAAATTATATCTCAAAATTTAAAATTATAATATCTTTACATGTCAAATGAAGATAGGTGCCTATTGATTTTTCAGCAGACCAAGAAGATACATATCTCTCAGGGATTCAGCATCTACACTCAGAGTGCAGGCAAGAAAAGGCTAGGCTCTGCTAAAGGAATGGCCAGCAGATTTAGCGTGCCTGGCCGATGTAAATCCAAGGTTAAAAGTTATCTGGTATATATGCCCTTTTCATTACCCTTTTATACTGGCAAATGGATGTTGCCATATTGGGCCATGAAAATGATGCCTTACCTTGCCAAGGATCATAGGTGGAGTGAGCTGAAAGGAGCCCAGGACCCTAAGGTTTCCATTCAGCATAAATAGATGACTACCTACCTCTGGACTTCTATGTAACAGAAAGGGAGAAATAGCCTGCCTTATTTAAGTCCCTATTATTTTGATTCTCTTTTATGGCTTAATATAAACTCAACTGGTATAATAATTGTTCAGAATTGTCTGAACAAAAATCAAATCATAATTTAACCTTCAATTCTACTTTGGTTGAACACTTTCTATGTATTACATGTTTCCATTCATGCTTTCTGTTGACTGGTATTCAATCCAAGAAGTATATGGAATCCTCATACCATAATAAATTCCTCCTCAACTCATTCCACCTGGTGTTAAGGTCTGAGACCAACTTGGCCGTAGTTACAGGCCAAAACCCTTCAGAGGTCAGACTGCCCAAGTAGGAAACTTCATTTTATCCTAGAGGCAAAGAGGGTGCTGGATCCTATGTGAACATGTTGTCCAGGATTTAGAGATCTATCTTTGTTGTCTGAAGAGTACTATGAAACTTAAGAACTAGGAAGGAGCATGTTAGAAAGGTTGAAAGATCAAATGGGACTGAGAACAATTACAAAGCTCTCCAAGATCATGATTGATCTCTGTACTGGATTGAACAGTGTCTCCCAAAAAATCCATGCCTTTCCAGAAACTCAGGATGTGATCTTGTTTGGAAATAGGGTCTTTACAGGTTTTGTAATTAGTTAGGATGAAGTCATACTAGACTAGGGTGGGCCCTGTATCCAGTGACTGGTGCCCTTATATGGAGAGACATAGAGACTCAAATACACATGGGAAGAAGGCCATGTGATGAAGGAGGCAGAGATTGGAGAGATGCAACCACCGGCCAAGACACTTCCGTGATTGCCAGCAACCACCAGAAGCTGGAAGAAGCCAAGAAAGGATTCTTCCCTACAGCCTTCCGAGGGAGCACGGCCCTGCTGACACTGTGGTGTTGGATTTCCAGCCTCCAGAACTGCGACAGTATAAATTTCTGTTGTTTTAAGCCACCCAATTTGTGGCAATTTATATGGCAGCCTGAGGAAACAAATCCAGTCTCCAACATTTCAAGTCACCTTTCGTTTGTTTCTGGGGGACCCCACCCCCCACTTTGGCTTCACCTTGGATTTTTGTTGTTTGTTCAAACCCAATTCCTTGAGTCAGGCATTGTTCGAAATTCTTTAATGTCCATTTCACTCTGATGCATAAAAATTACTGTATAACTCCACCTTTTGTTCGAAGGCTCTTCTCTTTGTCAGTATGATGCAGGGGCAACAATGTCTTGAGGATCTCACGTGTAAGATGATGTCAGGGCCCCGCATTGCTCTGGTTGGTGTCAGGCTCTGTTGAAATGACACGTCCCAGTCCAGCCAATCTGTTATGCTTCACGCAACTCTAATTGACAACATTGCAATAGAGGCTTGGAAGCATTTCTCCAAAACCCTTCAAATTTCCTGCGATGTAAATCCCTTTAGCTTAGTAAAACTATGGTAGAAATGAAGACATCTAAATGGATCCTGAACAAGTCCTCAACATCCTAAGACAGTGTCTAGATGCTTCACAAGGCCACTGGTAGTCATGCAAACATAGGCTGTCCTGTTTTGAACTAAGTAGAGTAAGCTGAAAGCTTTTTTCTTTCTTTCTTTTTTTCTGTTCTCTCTTTCTTTCTTTTTTCCTTCCTTCCTTCCTTCCTTCCTTCCTTCCTTCCTTCTTTCCTTTCATATTCCTCTAGAATCTTTTTATGTTGCTGATTCTGAAAGCAAGGGAAACTTTGGAGCACTTCGCACTTGGGTTGGGCTACCCATTTGTGAATCAGGACATATCCCCACATGGGCCACAGGAGAAAATTGCTGTAGTCTCTGGAATGTTTCCAGATGGTAAAACAATTGACATGATTCTAAAAAACAAACACCAGTTGTTGCATTTTGTTTCAACATTTTTGTTTTATTTTCTGCAATGCTTGCCTTTCCCCACTGAGCCATTTCCATTTCTCCAGGATGCATAATGCTTACCTTTAAAGGTGTGATCTCCCAACACTTCATTCCCTGGATGGGTTTCTTTTTAACAAGCTAAAACAGACATAACTGGGGCACTGTTTCAGGCTGATATGACAAATGTGAAACTGAAGAATATTGAAAGCCAATCAAAAACTGGTTTGGTAAAAGACAGTGCTGTATAATGAAACCAAATGCACAGATCAGAATTTTAAAAGAAATCCTAGTGTGAAGATAAAAGGACATGAAAGATAATAAATGTTGAAATGATACACAATCTAATGGTATCCTGTCAAGGAACAAAGATAATATGATAACTTACAGAGCATCCCCGAGCCTCTATAGGTACTTGACCTATAGTTTGCAGGGAAACAATCTTTTTGTTTCATCTGGCTCATATTAAAAATAGGAAAAACAAAACCAGCATTTTTTTTCCCCACTCTCACACAGATGGTGAAAAAATCCATGCAATTTTTAACTGTCTGAAATTCTTTAAAGCAATATAAGACAGAAAGAATTATTAAATCACTTTTCCATTTCATATAATGAAAAACTGCAGTACCTCGGTGGGGCTGGGGCCATCAATTTTGGAGCAAGTGGGTGCTCCAATTGGTCCTGCAGGCCAATCAATCACCTGGCAGTCCTGGGTCCCTATCTCTGAAGTCATCCTGCTGTAGCAAGAAGAAATTTAGAAAGTAATCAAACCAAAGTCAGACTGTTCATTAGCATTGATATCATTCATTTTCGAGGTTTACTTCATATACAACTTAACATATATGACAACCATGGGGGGATTTGAGGCTGTATCTACATTCATTCACCCATTTATTAATTTGTTCATTCATTCATTCAAAAAACAATTAGCAGATGACTCTCCCGGGCACTGGGGATCTATGCCCTGTCCTTGAGTTAATGGCCCACTGGGACGGAGCAATGGACAAATGAATGACTACAATGTATCCTAAGAAATTGTGCATTCGATGTTATGTACGTTGTTGACATCATTATGTATACTTGTCCATTTCCGGGTACTCTGGGACAAAATCAAAAATGTTACAAGGGCAGCTCACTTCTGTTTTATTTACAGAGGGAGTGATGACTATTCTATTTTTTATTTATTTCTGAATTTGGACTCGACTCTAACACAAAGGATATTTGATGCAGCTTATAGTACCACATTTTTAATACTTGAGTGAACCTGGTTAAGAGAAGCCATTTGCTCTTTGGGAGAGAACCTGGTTAGAGAGACTTACTGAAAGTGATGTGTCTCCTGGATTTGCGGATTTCCATGGTACAAGTCTCTAGGGGTTGAAAGCATTGCCTACTGACACGGCCCCTCTCCCCTTGGACCTCTTGTAATGGCGAGAGTGAAGATGAACATAAATTGTTTTTTGTGTACAAGTTAAAGAGTAGCCTGCCTGATCAGACTGCTTGTCTTCTGAATTTGAAGGGATTGTGGTGTTTCCCTCACAGGCCAGGAAACAGACCTCTGTGATTCTCGAAAAGGCAAGAGAGAAGGGGAGAAAAGATGTACAATTAGGAACATACCCCGACAACACGGTGGCCTATGAGGCCCAAGAAGAGAGAGAGAGCTCAAGGATTCCTTGTGGAAAAATATGGGAAGGAAACTTTAGAACCAGGATGCAATGCCTCCCCTTAACATTCAAGCCTTCAGGAAAGGAGCTTTGGACAACATCTTAAGTATGAAGAGCTACAAGAACCGTGGGATGTAAAATGGGAACTGGGTCCTTTATGTGGTTATGAAGGAGGAGGGCATTCCAGAAGCCCGGTAACTTGGTGGACCCTTGGGCACATGTGGCGAGGTCACTGCTAAGATGGTGTTAGTCAGTCAGTTGTTTGGGTAGAGAGGAAGTGTGACTCTGGAGGTTATGTCGGAGTCTGGCCAGCTAAGAAGTGCTCTGTCCACACCACAGCAAGGGCATGAAATCTGACTGAGGCCTGGTTGCAAGGCCAACGGAGGAGACCCAGGTAGGGCCCCACGGACTGCGTCACTCACGTGCATTATAGTTGCTCACTGGTGGCCTGCTTTCCGGGGTGGTAGTGGGGGATTGTGTCTTAGAAACAACACTGTCTTCCTAAAGGGACCTCAGGGACAGATACCTAACTGGGCCCTTTCTTTGGAAACTTAGTCACCCCACAGGGGTGTTCGGGAAGGCATAAATGCGGCTCTTTCTCCCAAGAACATTTGCATTGAAAACTGTCAATTCAAAGCAGTCCGTTCATCCATTCAGCACATAGGAGCACCTGCAGTGAGCAAGGCATATGCCAAGCGCTGGGGTGCATATGTTACGAGATGCTGTCACGGCCCTCAAGGAGCTCCAATCAAGTGAGGAGAGAGAGGAGCAGGGTCAGATCCTGGCCCTGAAGCTGCAAACTGTACTTGGGGTGGGAGGGATGCCGAGGTACGGTGGGGGCACAGCTGGAGGTGGAGGCTCTGGGGGCGCAGGGAAGCCTTGTTGAGTCTCCAACAGAGCCAGGAGGGAGCTGGGTAGGGGAAGGTGTGTCGCCTGGGTCAGGTGCGGGGCAAATGACCCCCCAGCCCAGACAGCTCTCTGGACAAAGGGAAGAAGGGAGGCACCCTGGCCGGCCACCTACGGGAGCCATTTTCTCATGCTGACTGTCTTGGGTTCCCCGGCAGCAAGTAACCTTTCTCTTGGTGCCTCCTCCCCCCGACCCTGCAATAAACAGACCATGAAATAAACACATGGTCCCTTCCCAGCTCCATCCTGTACTTGTTCACAGGGACAAGTACAATTGCAAGGTGGGGCTGGGCTGGATTGAGCCGGCCCTGCGCACAGGAGATGTTCAGACCCATATGCAGCAGCCTGCAGCACAGACCTTCTTTCCGTGTCTATTGTCCCGGGGTGCTGAGGGGACAGTAATCTGGGCCAGTTGCGCAGGCCGCCTACCTGCCCACTGCCTTGCCACCACGGCCGTGTGATCCTGTGCTCCGTGCCCGGGAGCGCCCCAGCACAGGCAGCAGCAGACTATTTCTGCCTCTGCTTGCCGAGAAAGATAATAACCCTCAAGGAAGGGATTTCACAGCTCTTTGAATTGAGTTGCATGTTTGTTCTGGGTTATTTTTTCTGTTTCCTAATATAACACACGTTGCTACTGAGTCAATATTGATCCTGTTGCAGTCGGCATTAGTGGGGAGGAGGCCGAAAAATAATCAGCCAGGTAATCAGGTTTGCTTTGCGGGGCTGGAAGGGCGTGTGGTGGGGGACTGGTTAGGATGGGGGCCATGTCCACGCTGCAGACGATTCAATCAACACTTCGGTAATTACTAGGTCCATTGCGGTCCCTTATAAAATACAAATCTTCCTGGCATAACACCATTTTTTAAGCATCTGTAAATCAGTCTATAATGTAGATCCAGGTCATGTGTATCAGCAAGTAGAAATCGCCTTTGCGTGTGTGTGTGTCGGGGAGGTGGGGGGTTAGTGCTGGCTGTAAATTGAATTACGATTAGATTATTTGGTGATGTGATAAAATCCTCATGAATTAAAATGCTGCTAATGTTGAAGGAATGGTACCTTTCCACCAAGTATGAGCTTTATCTACATAAAGAATTTGGTAAACAAATTAATAGTGTAATCAAGTTTACAAGGGTAATGAACCTACTGTTTTCAAGTTCTCAAGCAGGGTACTAGTTATTTATGTTATTTTTCAGAACCATGGAGCCCAAGGTCATTAAGTGTGACTATTCCCATTTAACCCCTTCTACAATGTCCCTCCAAATGTCCCTCCATCCCATATTGACTATCCAGGGCTGGGCCAGGTGGGCAGGTGCTCACTACCTTACAAGGTAATCGCTCTATTTGGAGAGCTCCAACAGAAAGGACTTCAGTTGTTTCCTTTATTTTAGCCATGGGCCCTATTAAACAAGCCTAATTATTCTTTTAGGTATTTGCAGACATAAATATTTGTGTGCTTTTACCTGCACTTAGAATCCAGAGTCAATGATCGCAACCCTGCTTTCCCTTGCCCTGATCCAACCTAATGTGTAAACTGCTGTCCACATGGGTATCCTTTCCAATATTCATGTAACCTGTGACTTCGAGCAGTGTTGAAAAACTTGCTGCCGAATGATATTTCCTCAAAAATTTTCTTTAATTTAGACCAGCCTCTAATGCAGACTGATCTTCTTCCTGGATTTACCAGAATTAGTGAGATGGGGTGGCACTGTGATTTCCAAGAGGAGATGGTTCTGTGTTGGTGTTGGTCAGACAAGACTAAATCTTCTTGAAGACTCTCTGGAGGAAGATGGTGTCTAAATGCATGAATAAATTAAAAAGCCTATAACAAGCCAGGTAGACCTCCCCATCAGACCCTTGACAGTTCATGAAGGTGGGACTAACACTCCTGATGCTTTAGGCAATTGCTCTGGACTTCTCCCTCTGCCCCATCCTATCCTAACCCCGTTCTCCCATCTGCTTGACCAACTAGGTTTCACTGGCTCTCAATTTCCTGATTCCAGGTCCCAGAATTCTCTCTGATTCTGATTTTGCCCCTTGTCTTTGATGCTGTTCATCTCTGTGGTCGTTGGTACTGAGATCTGGCCCAATTATTCCTCTACTCCCAAACCAAGTAGACTGTGTTCAAGCCTGGCACCCCATTAAAGAAGAGATTTGATCATCGCACATATTTCTTCCCACACCATGTCCCCAAGGCTAACATACGAGGCTGCTCTACCCCCCTCCTGCAGTATCCAGTCCGCTGACAGGTCTGCATTCACCATTACCACATTACCAAGCAGAGAAAGCACAAGTTCATTTTAATTATGAAAGAAACTTTGATGGGATGTAGTATGATGTCACTTAAAGTGACTAAAACAATGGGCAATGCCCTGTGCCCGTGCAGCCTGATCTTCCTCCTGGGCATGACAGGAAGAGGTTGTTGCTGGGACTGTTATCTCATTTTGCAGAAGAAATGGAGGCTGCTAGAATTTAAGAAACCTGCCTGGGATTATACACACATACTTAACAAAAATAGAAATAAGGTAAGTCTTATACATTTTAATTTCTAGTAGTACATAGCATTACTAATTTACTGTCAGTAAAATCATTTAGATTTATAGACCAGTTTAGATGTCACCTATTGCCTTTATGTCTTTCCATTAAATAATGGTTAGTTATAGATCTATATATTTATACCATACCTTGTCTCAAAAAGATTTTGAAGTGGTTTCAATAATACAATAGTACCTTCAAAAATAAAATTACAATAAGAAGCCGAACATGGAATTTAAGGATATAAAACGTTTAGTTCAATAAATGGTTGTAATGGACTACGGGGTAGTGATGGTGGTAGAGGTGTGGTGGAGGAAAATTGGTGGCTCAGGAAAATTATGGGGGAAGTGGAGATGGTGAGGTGGTATTGTTGTTTGTGGTGGTGGTAGGAGTAGTGAAGATAGTCCTGGTCCTGGTATTGGTGTTGGCAGTGGATTTGGAGGATATGGTCCTGGTGTTGGTGGTGGAACTGGTGGAGATAGTCTTGGTGTTGGTGTTGGTGGTGGAGGTGAAGGAGATGATCCTGGCGCTGGTGTAGGTGTTGGTTGTGGAGGAGATGATTCTGGTGTTGGTCTTGGTGGTGGAGGTGGTGGAGGTGGAGGAGATGGTCCTGGTGTTGGTGGTGGAGGTGGAGGAGATGGTCCTGGTGTTGGTCTTGGTGGTGGAAGTAGTGGAGATGGTCCTGGTGTTGGTGGTGGAGGTGGAGGAGATGGTCCTGGTGCTGGTGTTGGTGGTGGAGGTGGAGGAGATGGTCCTGGTGTTGGTCTTGGTGGTGGAAGTAGTGGAGATGGTCCTGGTGTTGGTGGTGGAGATGGAGGAGATGGTCCTGGTGCTGGTGTAGGTGTTGG
>NC_138371.1:92163030-92209368 GCF_054177405.1 Leptonychotes weddellii | reverse complement strand
TGATCCTGGTGCTGGTGTAGGTGTTGGTGGTGGAGGAGATGATTCTGGTGTTGGTCTTGGTGGTGGAGGTGGTGGAGGTGGAGGAGATGGTCCTGGTGTTGGTCTTGGTGGTGGAGGTGGTGGAGGTGGAGGAGATGGTCCTGGTGTTGGTCTTGGTGGTGGAAGTAGTGGAGATGGTCCTGGTGTTGGTGGTGGAACTGGTGGAGATAGTCTTGGTGTTGGTGTTGGTGGTGGAAGTGAAGGAGATGATCCTGGTGCTGGTGTAGGTGTTGGTGGTGGAGGAGATGGTCCTGGTGTTGGTGTTGGTGGTGGAGGTGGAGGAGATGGTCCTGGTGTTGGTCTTGGTGGTGGAAGTAGTGGAGATGGTCCTGGTGCTGGTGGTGGAGGTGGAGGAGATGGTCCTGGTGCTGGTGTTGGTGGTAGAGGTGGTTTTGATGGTGGCATCGTGGTAGTGGTGGTGGTATTGGTAAGAGTGATGGCAGTAGGGAGGTGGCTATTAACCGTAAGCAAAGCAACCACAGCAAAAGGAAAAGAAGGGTCAGGAAAATTATGGTTTAGCCAGAAATAAAGTTAATAGATTGGAGGTGAAAAGGGAAAACTGGTGTTAGAAGAAAAGGAAGTGAGAAGTGTTTGTTCTACCTTCTATCACAACTGAGATATAAAATGGGCTGGGTTCTCAGCAGTCTAGCCAGTGGGAAGAGCTATAATAGTAATAATGTTGACTAATATTTATTGAGTGCTTATTATTGCCAGATGGTATTGCAAAGTACCTTAAATGAAGATCTCATTTGATTCTTATAGCAACTCATGAAATAGGCTTCTATTATTATTCACACTTACCAGATGAAGAAATGGAACCACAGAAAGGTTTAAGCCACTTGATCAATGTCGTCATGGTAGCAAGTGATGGAGCCAGGGTTCTGTGTACAGCTCAAGTTCTTCACCGTAGAGCTTTGGGGAATATGACAGTGAGCGAACTGTGTACACAAGGCTGACCAGCACCCAAGGTGGAAGGTAAAGAAGACCTCGTACTTGCACTTACTCTTGGTTTATAAAGACTCTGTCCTAAATATTGAGGTGAAGAGTCCAGGGAGAAGTCTGCAGCCTCAGTTCAACTCATGAGCCTTTAATCTTCAAGTGCACAGAGAACCAGCTCCTCATGCCTGCCTGTTTCTTGTACGTGCAGTGCTGTTCGTATGTGCAGAGCTGGTGCCTGGGTGTAGACATCTGTAATAAGAATGCGGTCTGAGAAAAAGTGTTAGCTACTTTCCATTTTCACAGTTTGAGCAACAGAGCATTTTTTAAAAAGAAATTTTGATGTCGCTGTTGATGTTTGTGGTCTGAGCTGTCCGTTGTTACCCACATTACTGGCCATCCGTTCTCAGGCCCCTTTTGGGGATGTCTGTGTGCAATTTCGTGGTTCTGCCCTTCTTTGCTGCAAACACTTCATCTGCCCCATCCGAGCAGGCTTGGTGATGGCCCTGACATGTTGGCTTTCACGCATGCTTTTATAATTATCTCCCCTTCCCCCGCCTTGCCATGAGCACATACGCACCCGATGTCTATTTTTGCTCCTCATCTCCTGTTTTTTGTTTGTGTGTGTGTGTGTGTGCGTGTCTTTGGTCTGCTGCTTTCATTAATAAACTCTTTCATGTTTTTATTGTCTTCTTGTTTTTAGAGGAAGGGTAGAAGAGCAGCTGCCTACCTTACCATCCTCGGGAGACACTTCTTACTCAGCACCAGTACATCCGTGGGCCCACAAGAAACTGAAGCTGGGTTTCGAGAATGTTGAGTGCCTGTGGCTGGAGTTGAAACAGTATTGTTAGCTTACTCTTCTACCTCACAGAGCATCCTTACAAAATGATTTTGTGTCATACAATGTCTCATAGAACGTCACTCTAACATACTCATCATGGAGAGAGAATTATGCATTTGATTCTTTAATCTTTTTGATTAATTAAATTAATGCATTAAATAAATAAATAAAACAAATGCATTAATAATCAATGATTTCAGAAGATTGACGTGTCCTGGCATTTATGCCACAGCCCAAGAAAATGGGAAATGTTCTCCTTTTAAAACTTTGCATTTTTTTTTTTAATGTAACGAAGGTAAAGTCACTGACTCACTTAGGCATTAATAAGAATGAGAGGAAAAAGAACACATGAAAAATAAAAATATGTTGGCACTTACCAGGCTACAGAAGTGACGATCTTTTTTCATCTTTTTTTTTTTTTTTGGCCAGTGTTTATAGGAAAGTCAATATTGAGGAATTTTTAGTATTAAAAAAGTCTTAAGATTATAAAGTTTCTAATAAAGTTTTTTTTATGTGGTAACAATACCATACAACATAGAACTTGTACTGTAACCTCAAGTTTAAGCTTTTTAGGGGAAATGGTTGTAGCGGAATGCCCAGAGAAGATTTGGAAAGCCAACAAATGTGGCGTTTGTCAGAACTGATTATAGACTGTTACCACTAGCATTGGAGTTTGGAGGTGGGAGTCATGAAACCTGCTGCTCTGTAGTCCAGAAAGATGTTAATGATGCTAACATTAACAATAGCTAGCTAATCTTCACATCTCCTGAAGTTTTATACATCGGTTAAAATTTGCAACACCATTGGATAAAATTGCATGATTTATAGAAGTACCATCACAATAAAAATTAGAAAGACACCTGTCAGAATTTAATAATCCCGTACCGGTCTTCAAGATCAAGATCAGCCACAGCATTCTGACTGATGAGGAAATTGACGTGATTGTGCCCATCGAATTGTGCTCAGACTTAAATTATGGAAGATGGCAATGTGTATTTACAGAAATGTGTCCATTTGCAAAGGGGTCTTGTTCAAGTTCAGGGAAATGTTTAATTTGGAGTGAACAGAGCAATAAAGTGAATTTTAAAATGACTTTTATTGAATTCAAAAACTGTGAGCTAAAAGCACTTGAGTTAAATTAAAAAGCAGTTTTGTTGAGTTAATGGTGAGCATAAAGAATTAAATCAATAAAAACCCTCTTGCCATTAAGTTCAAAAACAGTAAAAGCATTTTATTAACTGTGTTGTTTTAAATTCAACAATATATGTTCCCTCAATTTGCCAAGCTTTTTTTTGCTCCTGAATGTGGGCTTTAAAAATTGCTGGTATATATAAACACACATGTATCTAATCTAAACCATGAGCAAAACTGACCTTGGGCAGGCCATTTAACCACTCTGTTCAGTTTCATCACATGTGAATCAAGGACAGCTACGTGTGTTTCACATGTTGCTACATTTACGAAGATACTGGTGTCCCAACCAGTGAGGTGGGCCCACACTAAAGGCTTCCTATGCCCTTTATAATTTATAAAGCTATCACAGATAAGTGAAGGTGAATTCTCCATATGGCAAATATTAGGTCAAAACATGAAACTGCTGTTTTTGTAGGTCAAAGACAGTTGAATAGCAGCAATTTCATGTGGTTCAACCTAATATCGCCCTCTGGAATTTGTCCGTCTGTCCATCCCATCAGTCATTCAACAAATCAAGAGATTGCTCTTCCAGGTGCTGAATGATAAGTTATAAACCCAGAAAACATGGAAATGAAGACAGAATGAGAGACAGAGAGCCACAAAGTTTCAAATAAGCATATAAGTAAAAATCATGATAGGTGCCATCAAAGTAAGAACTTGGGATGACAAGGACAATGGAGGAAACCAAGGAAGGTGGCTCAGGGGCAGTGCCACTTAGGCTGCACCTGAGTGATGAGATGGAGTGAACCAGGTGAAGCACAGGGAAGGGCGCACAACAGAGGGAACAGCATGTGCGAAGCACGGAGGTGGGATGTAGGTGACTGTACCTCTACATGAGTCTATAAAGTCATGGTGAGAGTGCCGAGTTCCATTGCCCAGCTTGGAAACTGGATGCCCTCTCTTCCCAGCCCCATGGAATTGATGCCCAAATGAGATGGTCTGGCCAGCTTGCCTGCCCACCTGTGCCCATATGCTTGCAAGGGGCTGCCCATGGGGCCAAGCTCTACCAGCCTCTGGGAAATGATGCTGTTATTCTTATGAGCCCCTATTCAGAGTCTGGATTTTGAGCCTCGGGGCCCAGCCTGAAAATGAGGAAGTGACGGGTAGCTAAGCCTGTCCCATCAGTGGGAGCTTTGTATTCAACCGGACACTGTCCCTAACAGAACATTGTAAGAATACATCAACAAGAACACATGTTGTATATATTGAGTACTTACTGTGTGCCAGGCACCAACATACCTACTTTATTTAAACTTTTATTGCTCAATTATATCCAGTGAGCTAGGCATTATTATTACCCCATTTTATAGGTATGGAAACTAAGGTTCACAGAGGCTCAGTGACCTGCTCATGGTCTCACAGCAGGGAGGTGGTAGGGCTAGGCAGTTTGGTCTCATAGGCTCTGCCCTTAACCTCTCTGCTATGTTGACCTCCCCACCCTACCCCACCCCATGCTGTTACTGAGCATGTTGTGCTTTGGTTTTCTTCAAGGAATGTTACAGTCAAGCATGACCCTGTGAGTCAAAGGTTGGGTCTCTCATAATTGATGAAATTTGCTTGTTGAACTTATTTAAGAAAGAGGGGAATTCTCACATGAGAACATGGACCATGAAGGCTGCGGGTCCCAGCAGACTGGGAGAGCAAGCTCAGCTTCTTACTTTTGGTAGAGCTCCCAAGAATCAAGGGACCTGTGCATATTGTCCTGGCTGATGGTTAAGAAGGGCCTGTGGGAGCGCAAGAGCTGAGCAGGGAGCCATCCACGGAAGCACAGACCTTCTAGCTCCATGCTTCTCTGAGGGACCGCAGCCCAGTCTCTGCAAGGCACTAGAAGGAAGATTTGGCCACCTTGGGCCAGACTGATGAGGGGGGAGGCCATTGCAACAGGAACAGGCAATTCCAGGGAAAGGTGAATCCCAACTCCAGGGTCACCTTCTCCCCTGACGGCTTATCCTTTCCAATGCCAACCCACAGAGCCATGTTTTGGAGCTAACACTTTTCCTTGCCCTATTACAAGTGACTAAACTTATTTCATAATCCCCTGGGCAGAGCTCACAGGCTATGTTATCTCTGCTTCCTGGGGGCTGCCAAACAGGAAAAGATGCCCATGAAACCACTGGCGCCACAAGTGAAGAGGAGTGTCCTGCCATTCCAATAATCTCCCAAGTTCCTAGGCAGCGGGGAGGCCCGGTTCAGGCAGCAGGACTAAGGCACATCCTGCCCAGGCAGTTTTGGATGGGGGCCCTCCTGGGCTCTCCAGTGCATGGATCGATTTCAGGGCCCTGCATGGAATCGGTGCTGGGAAGGGAAGGACTGAAACACTGTGAAATGTGATAAAGCTGGTTGGGTTCATGGTGCCCATGCTTTGTGACACCTGCCTATCTCTTCCACTGATGTTGTTACACAACTGTCTGGGAATTCCCCCGCATCCTCATGTGTGCAACAGTGCCAACCTACCCCCAAGTGGGTGGGCATTGGGAGGGAGGGGTCCCACTGGCCTTCCTTCCCCCTCTTTGGCTGTGCAGAACTCCCACATCCACCAAATGACACGCCGGTGGGAAGGGTCAGCATGAAGCTAAATTGTTAATTTCAGGGACGCCATTAGCCTACCCTCCCTAAAATCCAGATCACAGCAGATGTTCCGCCCCGGGTCAGCCTCCCAGAAAACCCACGCAAATTTTAAAGCTCAGGAAAGGAAGTTGTCAAATTGCTCCAGGAATACTACTCAGTAGCCAAAAGGAAGCACCCACTCTTGGGCCAGTGTGGATGAGTCTCAGAAGCATTGTGCTAAGTGAAAGAAGCCAGGCTCAGATGACCACATGCCCTACGATTCCACTTATATGACATTCTGGAAAAGGCAAAGCAATCGAAAAGTAGTTTTCTGTATGTCACTTCTCTATGATTGCTCCATAACAAGCCATCCCAAGACCTAATGGCTTAAAACCATAACAGTTTGTCATTTCTCTCAATTTTGTGTGTTAGTTGGCCTCCGTTGGGTGCTTCTACTGTTCCATATAGTGTTGGCTAGGGTTACTCATATGGCTGCATTCAGCCAGGAGGTCATCTGGGTGCTCTGCTGGGGCTGGAATGTCCGAGATGACCTCAACCACATGTCTGGCGCCATGGTCTTGACTGTCCCCTGGGACACCTTAGTTCTTTTCCATAAGGACTGTCTTTGTCTCTCTCCATGTGTTCTCTCATCAGTCCGTAGTTAAGCCTGAGTGGCTGGCTTCCAAGGGAGAGAAACTGGAAGCTGCCAGGCCTCTGAAAAGCTGAGCCCAGAACTGGCAGGGTCCCCTCCACCACATTCTATTGGTTGAAGCAAGACACAGAACAGCCCAGACTCAAAAGAAGGGAAAACAGATGTTGTCTCTTGATTGGAGGAGCCCTGTGCACTTACGGGGATGGCAGAACTGCTGATGGCCATTTTGAAGACAATTTACCTACACTAGGTTCTTGCAAAGTGCAAGAGGACTCATCATTGTAAAGGATTACCCCCTGTACCTGCCAGAGCAATGAGCTCCTATGGCAGAACCTGTCTGATTTGCAACTTGGGATGTCACTGGAAAGCATTTCCCATTTGTTGAGATAGGATATAATGAAACAGGATCTCACAGCAAACATCCTTGGGAAGCACTGATCCCATACTTCCCATACACTGTGGAGTCTATAGTATCTATCCAAATACTTTATTTCAACTGGAAAGTCCCTTCTGCTTCATGTTTCTGCTCCTTGCCTAGAATACATCCTTCTCTCTCATTCCTTTGCTTCAGCTTGGCCCATTCTTCAAAGCCCACCCCAACTAGCCCACGGGGGTCTTACCAACCTCCCAAATCCATTGGTTCTCAGGATCATGGTGTCACAGAGCTTGAGAGCTGGAAAGCTTTTCTGAGCTTCTAGTCCAACTATTCCAAACCCTCCAAATATTGACATCTGAGGAGGGGCCTTGGCTGCATAAGGGTGATGGGTGGGTCCTATAAGCCAAGCTCTGTACTGGCCACTTCCATTTCAACTTAAAAGCTCCCTTATGTTCTGTTTTAATCTTGCTCTTCCAGGTAAAATATGATATAGTAATAAAAAAAGACTTCATGCTTAAAACAAAGTTGAAAACCACAGATCTAATCCAATTCCTTCTTTTTGTAAATCAGAATGACTGGTCTGCAGACCTGGAGTAAACTGCTCACTTTTAGATAAGTAGCCAGTGGTGGGTTCAGAACTCAGGTCTGACAACTGTCTGCCATTTCTAGATCATTCTGGATGAGGACAAGATCCATTCATTCAAAGAGTGAGAGTAAAGGTCTTGATACTGCTTTGCTTTGTCTTAAGAAATCTTCTATTTGACTGAGATCCCGCCTCTGCTTTGCTGGAATTTTCTGTGCTGCTGAAGAACGATTATTGCAGGATTATCTTGTGCTGCGGGACTGTCTCTAGAGCCTGCTGGGAGCTTGTTTTGCTAGCTCAGCTGTTTCTCGGCTTGCCCTGCCTGGATGATGTCAGCTGTGATGTTGTTTCACTCAAGAATCCTCCCTCCCGCTGCTCACTGCCTCGGAGTCTTTTGGTCCAGCTAGCGATGTCTTCATCTTCCCCCCGTTTTTCCTGTTCTCTTCACTTTTGATATCCTTGAGGCTGATGGTGTTTGTCAGGTCTGTCTTTAACTCTGGGGAAAGAGCTGGTGGAGCCATCTGTGGGTTTTGGAGAGCATCCCTGCTTGTAATTATTTTTCCTGGAGTCATCCTTGATGAGGCGAAGGCCCATTGTTACATTATTACCCGTTGTCGCCTGGGCTTTCCCATCATAGAGTGTGTCTTGTGGGGCAACAATAGCATGATGGGCCTCAGAAAAACAATAGTTGTTGACTTCTTCACAGACAGTTCAATGAAGAAGTTGGCTCCCAGGACGATGCTGGGTTTGGTCCCTCACATCATTTGGCTGCAGAGTTCCCTGCGGCAGGAGGAGGATTTTCGTCACTTCTCCTCCTCCCAAATGTCAAGGGGATGTCAGAAGCTGGGAGAAAATGGAGAATGGGCACTTTCTCCATACGAACAGAAAGTCCTTTGGCCAGAATAATGGGTAAAGAAAGATGAAATCATCATAAGCCCTCTAAAGCCTTAGTAATTTGGGCTAATCGTTGTGAAGGACCAGTGAGAATAATTGAAAGGGCTAAATCACATTAAATTCAGCTCAAGAGTTGGAAGAGAGTTGATGTTAACCGAGCACTAGACAAGGGGTTGAAAAACCAGCTTTTAATCCAAGCTTTGCCATCAACTCGCTGGCTGACTTTGGGTGGGATTCTTCCTTTCTTGGTATCTATACTTCCTCACATACAAAATGTGGAGTTTTAAACAAATCATCTCTGAAGACCCATCAACATTTCATAATCTAGCATTTGGAATATTTGTTAAATATCAACCCCAGGCAGGGCAGTGTTCTGGACCCTGCAGGGGCAGCAAAGGAATATATGACCAGAGCCAGTCTACACCATCAGCTTTTGGTGAAGACCTGCCACTGTGTTCAGTTCAAGCAGAACTGAAGCATCAGGCTAACAAATCATTGGCAAAAGGAATTGGCTTTATTCAAATAGAATGTTTGTAATTAGAACATTAATTGTTTAAATGTAAATGCTTGCTTATGAAGTGCTCAAAAGGACGCTTCTCCTAAATAGGTTGAGCAACCCTCTTGCAATTGTCCTTTGACGTTATTTAGCTCCTGTTTTTTTTCATAGATTATTCTTATGACTATTCATGTTTTATGCTCTGTCTCCTCCAGAAAGGACTTGAGGCAGTTTAAAGCTGAAAACACACATAAACCATGACAAAGAAAAATTTTAAAAGGATTAAAGAAAAGACAACACAAAGCAATTATAAGTTGGGGGGGATAGGCTTTTCAAATACCTGGAGGACTTGGTTTCTGCCCTTGATCCCCAGGTTAACTGCACTGTTTTGCTCTCAAAACACTAAGGTAGCCAAGAGGAATATGGAGTCCAGGGAGTATGGTCAAGGACCTACTATGTGCATGGTTCAGTAAGAAGCTGGATTCCTTCCTTTAAGGACAATTGGGAAGACAGGCCTGCAGACATCTTCTCAGGATACGATGTGCTTAGTGTACGTTTCTCAGTGATCTCCACATTATTTTTTTCAAGATTTTATTTATTTATTTGAAGGAGAGAGGGGGGCAGAGGAGCAGAGGAAGAGAGACAAGCAGACTCCTCTCTGAGCGTGGAGCCCGAGGCAGGGCTCGATCTTAGGACCCTGAGATCATGACCTGAGCCAAAACCAAGCGTCCTATGCTCAGCCGACTGAGCCACCCAGGTGCCCCAATCTCCACATTATTTTGATTGCGTACCTCCATCAGAAAAAGATGTGGGGCATGTACCCCCTTATTATATGTGTATTTATTTGTATATAAGTTATACATGTGAACTACGTATTAAGATCTTGTGTACATCATAAGACATACACAGAAAAGAAATAAAAATCTTTGAGATAAAAACCAACATATGGAGTTCTAACATTTCCTTCCCACATTCAAGTGGTGTGGCTTTATTTGGATGCAATGCTTCTAAGAACAATAGTTATTTAAATGTTAATAAATGGATGAATGCTTATAAAGTGCTGAAAGGGAATGTCTTCTGAGTATGTAAATCAACTCACTTGCAATTGCATTTACCCTTATAAGCTGTTCAGCAAATGTGGTCTTTTAAATAAATTCTTTTGGGCGGGGCAGCAGTTTCAGATTTATGGCAAAGTTGTAAAAATGTAAAGAGTTCCCGTATACCCTCCACCCAGTTTCCCCCAGTGCTAACATCTAACAAATGTCTTTTTTTCATAGATTGTTATCACTTTGAACACTCCCTGGGATATTTGCCGCCAAGCCCCTTTTGGGGACAGCTAGCCTTTTTCTATATTCTATATTTTAAAGTAAACACTTAAGTATTGAGTATAATATGCATACAGCAAAATGCAAAAATCTTGAGTGCATGCACATACAAACACACACACACACACACACACACACACACATACATACACCCAGCAAAGAGTAAATCCCCAGGCAGCGTACCTAGAGAGTATCCATGACAGCTAACAATGGCTTTCCCTGTGCCCCATGGTCCCAAGTGGAGCCTGGAAGATGAGCCTCCAGCTCTCTTGTTCACAGCTGGACCTCCAGAACCTAGAAAAAAGTCCAGCACAGAAGAGGCACTTAATAAATACCTAGTGACTGGGCGCCTGGGTGGCTCAGTTGGTTGAGCGACTGCCTTCGGCTCAGGTCATGATCCTGGAGTCCCGGGATTGAGTCCCACATCGGGCTCCCTGCTCAGCAGGGAGTCTGCTTATCCCCCTGACCCTCCCCCCTCTCATGCTCTCTGTCTCTCATTCTCTCTCTTGCAAATAAATAAAATCTTAAAAAGAAAAACAAAAAACCTAGTGACTGAGTCATTGAGGAAACAAAAATTTCTCCAAGTATCTTAAAAAGTAGAGAGGGGCCATCAATACCTTATTTTTTTCTGCTACGTGTTTAAATGAAAAAAAAAAAAAACAGAACAGGGTTTTCTCAGTCATAGAAAAAGGTGGAGATGAACGAAAGTTTTGCCATTTATGCAAGAAATTGCATGTTAGCTGGCACCATAGTTCCAACTTACTCCAGTGACGGTTTGGAGTTCTAAGTGTGTGCCCTGAGCAGGCGTGGGCCTGGCCCACCTCTCATCCTGGCTTAGGTACCGTGTGACCAGCATGTGTTTTTCCTGTTAAGGTTTAACTCACATGGGGAAGACTTGTCTGGCCCAAGCTGGTCTCTCCCTTTCCTGAACTCCACATAGAACTTTCCATCTCTACTGACTCTCATAATTGTATTGTCTTCTATCTCCCCTATGGATCTTGACTGTTTAGTGGGTGAGGCTGTGCTAAATTAATTAGTTTCGTGTGTGCAATCCTTGCATCGTCAACTAGATAATGAGCTCCTTGAGCATAGGCCGGTGCCTTCTCATTTCCTAGGTCTTGCAGATTTTAAAGCATGGCGATATCAAATTAAGATGGTGGAATTCTCAATTGTCATGCAGCTGTCATCCAGGAAGGGTGCCACAGAGAGGCATCATAACCTGGTCATTCAACAACCCTCAACAGGTATGCGTTAAGTACCTACTGTCTGCAAGGCCCTGTTTACTGCCCTTGAGTGTGGGGGGTGTGTGTGTGTCTTAGATGGGGTGGATAGGGACTGCCTTTCTGATAAGTCAACCCGTGAGCAGAGACCTGAATGAAATGCGAGAATGTTCCATGAGGATTTCTGAAGAATAGCAGGCAAGATGGCAGGAACTGCCAGCGCAAATGTCCGAGGGGAGAAAGCTCATGTTGAGCCATGAATGCCTTCCTTTGATTCCCACATTTAGAAGAGTTTCAGTCAGCTCCCTGGGACTTGAAAGGGCCCTTCATCCCTTTGCACTTTGGTAGGGCTTACCAGCCCATTAGGTGCGTCAACTGGCCCAGATTTCCAACCTAACATTTTTTGTGACTTTATAGAAAAACTATTATGTGATGGAGAAAACACATTTTCTCTCCTACTAGCTGAGACATTCTCTACATACTTCATTTCTCCACCCCTCCCCCACGTGCTACGAACATACACAAACACATTTGCATACACTTCCGTTGTCTTTTTATTTTACGGTCATGCTAAGCAACATATGTGAGTGTGATCAACACAACTGTGTGTTCAAGGTTATGCACTGACAATTGCTCAGTGATCTAGGTTGAATAATGCCACTGGCACGCTCCACCTGCCCAGCAATGTGCACAACTCTTGGGAATGCTGAGGTCCCTAAACTAGAAGTTTCCTAATGTGGTTACTTCCGTTGGTGACCTTTCTCATGGACCCCTTTTTCCAAGGTTGCCTGGGTTTTGAGCTAAACAGAGTCACCTGGGGAAGTGGCTTTCACTTCATTGTCCCCTCCCACTGCATTTGGGGAGCTACCAGGTATCACTGGATTTTACAAATGCCACACCGAAGTTTGGATCACTCTAGCCACAGGCATGATTTCCTTTAATTTAGAACTCTGTTCATTTGGATTAAAATGGAGCCTGTGGCTTTGATTTATTTACACTTAGATCATGAAATGATAATTTAGCAGCTAGTGAGCAAACAAGAGGACCTTCCCCCGTCTGCCCTCAGGAAATTTTGGGAGCCTCTGTTTCTCACAGCATTAACTTGCTCCACTCTGACTCTGAGCTGGCCCACATCCCCTAAGGCGTGGTCCTAATGGGACTGGGGAAACCGTAACTGGCAGGGGTTTTTTGGGATGATGTCTTGGCACAAATGTCCTGACTCCCTAGATCCACATCAGAGACTTGCCTCAGGACAAGAGTGAAAGGCAACTGCAGACTGTTGCTGCTTCCTTATGATTCCTGGAAATGCTGGGTATCTGTTATATTTACATATCATGGGATGTAGTAAATTCCCATTTTTCAGAATGGATGGAGCTGAATTTCTGTTCTCTTCTCTATATACCTCTGTTCAATCAGGATCCTCAATCCCCCATGAGGAACAGACCACTACCCCAGCACCCCCCGCCTTTGTACCAGCCTGCGACCTACCCAACATTCTCTTCTACCTGACTCCTGACATCACTTGTCTCTGTTGCCTTGACTTTGGAGCTCTTTCTCAGCTAGATTTTCTCTTCTCTTAAGGAAGTAGCTCTTAATCATTCTGGGGTCATAGGTCCCTGGGCCATCTCTTTCCTAAAAATAGCCCACATATAGAATTTTACAGCTTCAGGAGGTAGGAGGATCTCCCCCATCTTACCTGTAGACTCTGGATTCCAGATTAAGCACCCTTAAGAGGGGTGATTTCTCTGTCTGTTTATAGATCCCACTGGGTTGCAGATAGAAGTGGCCTTTCCTCACCCCCTACCTTTCCACAGCTGATGCTATTCCCATGGCCACTACATAAATTATCACAAACTTGGTGGCTTAAAACAACACAAATACATTATCTTTCAGTTTGGGGTTTATAAGTCTTAAAATGATGGTGTGAGCAAGGCTGTGGTCCTTCTGGAAGTTCTAAGGGAGAATCTGTTTCCTGGCCTTTTCCAGCTTCTAGAAGCTGCCTGCATTCCTTGGTTTGTGGCTCCTTCCTCTATCTTCAAAGACAGCAGCACTGCATCTTCAAAGCTCTCTCTCTGAGCTCTGCCTACACTGTCACATCTTTTTCTCAGACTCTCCTACCTTTTCATTACAATGGGCTCACTGGGATAATCCAGGATCATTTTCCCATCTCAGGACCCTTAACTTAATCACATCTGCAAAATCCCTTTTATCATGCAAGGTAACAAATTAGTAAGGATTAGGATGTGGACTTCTTGGGGGGCCGTTATTCAATCTACCACACTATTCTTAAGCCTCACCTCCTGGGACCTCTTCCAGATCCCTCAATATCCAGAATAAGAGAGGCTGACATAATACCAATACTGATAATAACTAATAATACCAAGCTGACAGGGCCTCTTCCCTAGTCAAGCCCTATTTTCTCTCTAAGGAATTGCTTCTTTCCCTGGTGAATGACCTCCCCTGCAAGCATCCTCGAGCTGGACCAATTGTTAATGACCAATGTGAGATCCTAATGATGTACCTTCTAACTCTTAGTTTCAGGGTACATTTATCATGATCCAGCACTATGGGGTTAGCCCTGGCATTGTTGGTTAAGATTCAACCATGTTACGGGAACAATTCTTATGATACCGATATTGATGATCAAATGTATTGGCAGACTGGGTTAAATGTTCCTCAGAATGGAATATTGATAGAAAGTGACTTGGCCTGAGGAAGAACTGGATTTAGCTATTTATCAGCTAATTTTTTTGCTACATGGTTCTGTACAAGTTTATTATAAGGTACAAATAGTGGTAAAATAAGCAATCAAATTCGTACACATGCAGTGAGTTCCATGAGTCCCCTTAGCAAACCAAGGGTAGTCTGGGAGACCCCAGAACTTTCAATTGGTGTCAAAAGTGGGGGTGGTCTTGGGGACTCCCTAACTTGCAGTTGCACTCTGACTCTGACCTCTGAAACCTACCCATTCTTAATGTCACTGTTGAGGCCCTGCTCTCAGCCAGGTCTGAACTGATGGTTGATAGACTGCCTGCTGTTCTAGGTCAGCTACTAACAGTTCACAAAGGCTGTGCTGATTTCAACCCAAAGGAAAGGCTGATGGTGGGCTATTTGGCTACATTTGGCCACAGAAGAAGCAGGATACTGGGACTCTCTTTATATGACAGGCAGACAGTTGCCAATTTCACCCAAGGCAGGCTGTGTCCAGGCACCCTGCCTATAAGACAAACATTATTCAATTTCCTTGTTTTGTTTGGTTAACTTTTAGAACACATTTGCACATTGAATAGGGCAAACTGGCTAGCTCAGATACTCGTGAACAATGCTGAACATGTCCTGACAACCAAGATGGTGACAACGATCATCAAAGAGGACTCACAGTGTGCTGGCCATTGCACAGAGTTCCTCACTTAATCCATGTGACAATCCCACTAATGCACATTGCCCAGCCTTCTTTCGTGGAGGAGAAATGCGGCAGAGGAAGCTTTAGTAACTTGCTCAAAGGCCGACTCCAGGGTTGGCAACCAGAGTCACTGTGCCTCTTGTCTTCCTTGCATTGTGCTGCTCTGCCATTGATTCCGTTGGAGAAATTACAGTTAACTAGGCCAGAAAGAGGCACCCAGAAGTCAATAAGGTACTCAATCTACCTGCATTAAAATGCAGGAAACAGTATTTATTGATTAATTGACATGAGGAAGCACAGCCGATGCCCTGAAAGGGAGGGAGGTCAGGGTGGAATATGGGGACAGTGGGAAAGGAGCTGGTCTTTTGAAAACTTATTTTATGTCAGGTTCTTGATCTAGAGGATTTTGTTTAATCTTTGTAGTCCTAAGAGGGATTATTAACTCATTTTCCAGATGAAGTAACATTAACTTTAGGTTATAAACCCCTGTTCTAATTAAAGGCTAGGCAATGGGCTGAATTGTGTCCCCCAAGACTTATCTGCTGAAGAGGTGACCTCTAATACCTCAGATATGAGTGTATCTGAGGACTGAGTCTTAAAGAGATAACTAAGGTTAAATGAGGTCATGATTGTGGGCCCTAATCCAATAAGACTTGTGTTCTCATAAGAAGAGGAAATTTGGATACTGACGCAAAAAAAGGGAAGACCACGGAAGAACCAGGGGGAAGGCTGCCATCAACAAGGTAAGGTAAGAGGCCTCAGAAGAAACTGGCCCTGCTGACAACTTGATCTTGGCCTTTCAGCCTCTAGAACTGTGAGGAAACCAGTTTCTGTTGTTTAAAGCAGGCCAGCCTGGGCTACTATGTTGTGGCAGCCTTAGGAAACTCATACAAGGTACACTGGAGATTCATCACCAGGTATGACTAATTCCAAAGCTCCGGCTGGCCCTTTCTCTGTACCATGGAAATGATCAGCCAGCGATGTGGGAGGCAGCCAGGCAGGAGCCAAATGAGTGATGTGCACAGTGATTAAATGTGATGGGAGGGAAGGTGGGCAAGGGCAAGGGTCAGGCAAGGTCCCCCAAATGAGGTCAGCATTGAGTCGGGAAAGGAAGTTTGGGAAAGACGCAGATGGGCAGAGGGAAAGGAGGAGGGCATTTCAGGCCACAGGGCTGCTGATCTTGCTGGATTCCGGAGCCGCCATCCCTGCTGTCTGGATGGACCTTTGGCCAGCCAAGCACACATGTGGACACAGTGCTGAGGAATGTTGGCCCTGACTGAGCATGAGGAGATGATCTGTAAATCAGGAGTCTCTTTTATGGACAACTCCTTCCTCTGAAACCCCAGAAGATGACCAAGAACAAAAAAAGCCAGCAGCTTCTCATATTTATTAAGAAGAAGAGAGTACAAGAAGAAGGGACCAAGAGGTACTGGCAGAAAAAGGACAGTTAACCCTAGAACTCTGGGCCTTGGAAAAACAAAGCTGATAACAAGCCAGTCACCGGGTTGAATGCAGAGCATGGGAACGAGTGAGGGGAGAGGTCCTGAGTCTGACACACAATGTATCAAATATAATAAGTCCTGTGAGGCCAATCAAATCCCCTGTCACCCCAAACTGACACTATGCCAAATAGCAAAAGCAGATGTTTTGCAAACTGGTAACAACTCAGAAGTCTTTCCTTGTGATTGGCAAGAGACGCGGGGAGACTGCTGGGAGGGGTGCAGAGACAGGCTTTTGGGATAGGTCCCAATATTAGTGCACCAGCAACCTTACCCTGAGCTCCTCCTACAACAGAAAAAGAGGGATTCAATTTGGCTTGGGCAATGAGAGAAGATCTATTGTAACATGGAAGAAATTCAAGCACGATAGAAGAACAAAGCGACATTTCAAATCACTGTGATTTATCTGGCCCCATAGCCCGACCCATTTCTTTCAAATACCAAGCTGACAGGGCCAGTTGCAATACTTCATGGTAGTGTGGGGGGTTGGGGGGTAGAAGGCCCCTGTTATGCCTTTGGAAATTCAGTCTCTCCGCACTTCATCCTGAGCCTTTGGCCTTCCTCTTTCTGGCAGGGGAACACCCCCACCCCCACAGCTTCCAGCACATTCCTGGTGGGAGCAATCACTAGAGGTAGCACAAAGTAGACATGACATTTCTTCAGCCTAAAGACAGCATCCACATAGCAGCCCATGTCCATTCCATCTGGTGGCCTTGCAGGGAGATGCTCGAGGCTGGGCCAGGAGAAGTCTAGAACTTCACAGGGGGCCAATAGGAGTCGAGTGGTTTGGGTGTAGGCTTCAGGCAATTCATTGATCTTCTCTGCTTTGCTTTCCTGACTTCTCCAATGGGGAGGACATTATGTGAGTTCTATGTTTTTAATTTTTGGTATGACATGCAAAAAACTCTACATATTTAATGTATAGAACTTGATGAGTTTGGAGAGAAGTATACATTATTGAAACCATCATAACAATCTATGGCATAAACAAATCCATCACCTCTCAAAGTTTCCTCTCACCTTCCTTATTATTATGATTCTCACTATCATTGTTATTTTGTGATAGGAACACTTCATATATCTTCTTAGCAAATTTTTAAGCATACAATACAATATAACCATTATTTTTTTTCAAAGATTTATTTATTCATTTGAGAGAGCAAGAATGAGAGAGAGTACATGAGAGGGGGGAGGGTCAGAGGGAGGAGCAGGCTCCTCGCCAAGCAGGGAGCCCGATGCGGGACTCGATCCCAGGACTCCAGGATCATGACCTGAGCCGAAGGCAGTCGCCCAACCAACTGAGCCACCCAGGCGCCCCAATATAACCATTATTAACTATAGGCACTATGCAGGAGATCTGCAGGATTTACTCATCTTGCATCACTGAAACTTTGTATCCTTTGATTATCCCTCCCTGTTTCCTCCTCCCCAGGCCCCTGGTAACCACCATTTTATTCTCTGCTTCCATGAGATTACTCTTTTAGATTCCTCATATAAATGGTATCATATAGTATTTGTCCTTTTGTATCTAGTTTATTTCACTTAGTGTAATATCTTCCAAGTTCATCCATGCTGTTCCAGATGGCAAGATTTCCTTCTTTTTAAAGGCTGAATAACATTCCCTTGTGTGTACATAACCCATTTTTTTCTTCATTCATTGGTCAATGGACATTTAAGTTAATTCCATGTCTTGGCTACTTATTGTGAATGAAACTGCAACAAACTGTGATCCTACTTCAATTCTTCTGAATATACAACCCAGAATTGGCATTACTGGATCGTATGGTATTTCTATTTTTAATTTTTTGAGGAACCTCCATACTGCCTTCCATCATGGCAGCACAAGGATTTTCTTTTTTCCATATCCTTGCCAACACTTTTTTTTTTTAAATAATAGTCATCCTAACAGGTGTGATGTGATATCTCACTTTGGTTTTGATTTGTATTTTCCTGATGACAAGTGATGTTAAGCACTTTTTCATATACCTGTCAGTTATTTACATGCCTTTTTTGGAGAAATGTCTATTCAGTTCCTTTGTAGTGTTCTGCAAACTTTGCAGAGTTGCTCATTCCTTCCTTTATTCCACCCATATACCCTGTGGTACAGCAGGGAGCATTGTAACATCCTTGCTTACATACGCTTATCTTTGGAGGGGTGGACAGTGGGAGACAAATGACAAGTGAACAAATGTATCACCTGGTTATGATGAGGACAGAGTAAGTTGTAACTCTGGAGGGTCTCTGAGCAGATTTGGGATATGACTGTGTCCCTGGACAGTACTGTCCTGTTGTCATTGGAGAGCAGCTGGATGAGGAAACTCTTTGACTCCGGGTGGGCAGAAATGAACTTGATTGAACACTCTCTTCTAAAGGCAAGAAAGAACAGACCATTAATAAGATAACTCTGGCAGTTTTGTTAAGGAATCTATTGTGATGATGTTTTATTGAAACCATCTGGGAGTATGAAAGGTGTTTCAGCTTCAATGGCATTATAACTATTCATGTTCCAGTCATATTCTCGTGCAGGTCTATCATCCCAATTCTTGCATTGAAAACTGGGCTCAAATCTAACTGATTAGAAGGGAACTGACATTTTTTGGTTATCTTTCAAGCTAATGCAAAACCATAATTAAGGCCTTTTCTTATATAATTTCACCTAATCTTTGCCTCAACCCCGTGAGTTGTATACAACATTATAGATGAGTGATATTCAATAATTTGTCCAGACTTAGGTAGTTACTAAGTGGTAAAAGTTGATATTTGAATGCTAAAGCCCTTGGCTCCTTGTCTTAATAAAATCCTCATTAATTTGAGGTAATGAGACTGAGAATTGAACAGTGGCCCAAGGAAAATACATTTTTCATCTATTCTCATTTCTGGTTTGCTGGTGTCAATTTTGCCATCACTGAAACCATTTTATTTATTGCCCATTGATTTCTGGGCTTTTCACGTTGCCAGCTGCCAGAAAGTGGTCTGAAAGTCTCTTTTAGAAAGATCTCAAGACAGACAGAGTGCTATTGTTCTGTTCAAGCATCACATTAATTATAACAATGATCTCTGTTGGCCATTGTTGACCTTAGGGTTGACAAAATAAGAGCTGGTAAGTTCTCAGAGAGGGGGATGCATGGTGAAGTTGAGGGGAAACACCACAGGTCTCATTTCCTTCCTGTGGATTGAAGTTGTGAAACACATAGGAATTCATATTCATGGGGACTATTGTAGATAAGATATATCTGAATTTTAGAAGTTGTTGACTAAATCCCTTAGAATCATACCTAAACATTTAGGTGCTTTCATGGTCAATGGAAATTTTCACCTGAAAGTGTTAAATGCCTTCTTCTCATTCTGGTATCTTAATTCCCTCTTTCCCTTCATTGCCAAATTTCTTAAAAATAGCTAATATTCATTTTATCAAATTTCTCAATGTTTTTCTTAAAGCCTACTACAGTTAGATCTTTGCCCCATAATTTAGTCATTAAGGTTCCCAATGGACAAAGCGAGGGGACTATTTCCAGACTCATTCTTTTTACCTCCCTGGAGGTCAGTATTTGACATTAGTGATGCATCCATACTTCTTAAAAGTTTTTCCTTGCTCCCAAAGACCGAAGTACTCCTGTGTCACCTGGATGACTACAAGTCCTCTCTTTGTGTGGCTCTAATATATACAAGTTTTGGTTTCCATAGTTTAAATAACACCAGTCCCCAATAAGATGGCTCAAACTTTAGTCACCATGACCTATGAATTATGAATGATTGTGTAAACTTCACTGTTAGCTCCTAAGTCCAAAAATCATCACAGAAATCACAGATATGCATCAGGATTAGAAGTGCACATCATATCTTTTAAAATCTTCAGTCACTGTGTATTAGTCAGTTTAGGCACAGACAGCAAAGCATGTAGTTGTGTTGCCTCCTTGTGTGCTAGTGATAAACCTACAAAATGTTTTACAAAAATACATCATCAAAAGCAGAAATTGGCTAGCAAAGATGGAAGTGAAGCAAAAAAACTCCCAAATATGATAATATTGGAGTAAGACATGAATGAAATGTAGTGGACAAAATAGCTGACCAGAGGCACATTTCACTGCTGCTGACGGGGAACTCTAGGTGTGCAGCCTGAGGAACTTATTGAACATGAGCTTACTGACATAAATGAGGAAAATGGTTGTCATAAGAAAGATGATGTCCCAGGGCAAGTGACACAGCATGAAGCTTCCCACTAAAGGAACTCTCAGAGATATTTCACAGTATTGAAAGCACCAAGGATAAAGTGTTAGAAGCTGACCCAAATTTAGAAAAGAGTATGAAAATTGACCAAGGCTTAGAAAAAAGATACTATCTCTGTATCAAGTTATATAACTAGAAGAAGGCAGTCACTCTTGATAAGCTCTTTTTTCCCCCATGAAATAAGATACTTTAATTCTCTTCAAATGTTTTGAGTTACAGTGTATTAACTAAATCCAAGTTTTCCTATTTTTTCATTTCTTATACATGTACAGCCTACAATAAGAGTTTTTAATGGTTTCACAAAAAATTTTAAAAGTCACAGAACAATTGTAATTGACTACTAAGATTGTTAGTAGTTGTGTGAATGCTGCTTGCCCAGTCTTTTTTGCAGTGCTATACTACCACCTAAACCAAGAACTGCCAGTATGAGTGCCTCCAAGTTGACATGACTATAATTTTACACATTACCTTAACCTCAAACCCATCCCCATCTCTTGCATTCTTGAGTTCAGTTACAGTGAATAGGGCACAGGGGGTAGCCAGTAAATATGCCTTTCCTTTTCTATTTATCCCATTGTCCAAACCATCATAGACTCCTCCACTGCCCATCCCTGCTTCCCATTAACTGAAAGTTCTGTCCAGTATGTCTCCTAAACTTGGTTTGAATTTGACCCCATTTCCATCCTTACTGTTTGCCTTCGGTTTAAGTTATTATTGTCGCTCTCCTGCGGCTGCCTCTTGATTGCTCTTCCATCTAACAGTCTCTGTTTTATCTACCCATAGACCTCTCTCACAAATGCCAGAGCCATTGATCTAGAAAAATCATCCAGTCATATTCTGCTACTTTGCAAAACACTACTATTGATTGTCTGCTGTCCTTGATGAGCCGAACTTCTCAATATTTGTCAAAGAAATCCTACCCCTTTAAGCCTTCATGCCTATCCTCGTGATGTTTCCCCCCTTCTGGAAGGTCTCCTCCTTTTCTGGGCTGACTCCATTTATACATACTTTAAGATCCATTTCAAATGTTTCCCATCCAAGCAAGTCTTTTCAGTGTCACCAAGTTACTTAGTTACTGTTCTGTCTGTGGTTCTAAAATGCTTTATTTATAATTCTATGATGTACCCATCATAGAATAACATTTATTTGTATACCTGTATTTTCCACTAGACTATAACTCCTCAGGATGAAAACCTGGTCTCATTCCCTGCTTCAGGGCAAGAAAAGCCCAAGAGCAACAATAACACCAATATCAATATCATATACTCCTTATAATATATATATTTCTATTGGCTCTATTTCTACCAAGTTGTTGACCAACGATGGGCCATTTCTATGTATATAAGTTTGGCTAAAGTGTGCCAACACATATACGAAGGTGTTGTGTGAAACCTGAAAGTTGAAATAGCTTCTTTTAGACATCAGCAACTCCAATATATGCATTTAAGTTGTAGATGTTTCTACAAAATAATTAAATAGTTCGATTTTCAGGAGGCATGTTGAAGTTTAAACACACCTTTCAGGCATCAGGCCCTTGGTGGGTAATCCTATCCCCTAGCCAGCGACCTCCCCTTTCTAGAAGATTCCTCTCAGGGAGCCCCTGTGTGAACAAGGTCTGCCCAGCGGCTCCTGCATGGGAGTGTCCTGGGACATGTTTATGTAGTACAAGCAAAGAAAAGCAGAGAAACGCATTCCTGTCTGTTGCTCAGAATATAAATCTGTCACAGGAGGCTTCCAAAGACAGTTTGGCCTAGGAGTAATGAAGTGAGGGAATCTGTAGGTGACCAGGGATGACACAGTAAACTCCAAATAATTCAATACGATTAGGGAATTAGCAAGGACGTAGGCGAGCTGGTGAGAAGAGATGCGTAAATTTCCCCTGGCGTAAATGAGCGGGGACTCAGCCTATCCAGGGAAGGGAGGCGACTGTTCTCTAAAGCTGGCTCAGGTTTTTAAAGGCTCTACATCTCTAAACAAATCCAAGGGATTGGCTTTGAAGATGAAGTCAGCGTTGACAAAGAAGAGGCGGGTCGACAGAACCGCGAAGTGTTCTGTCTGCAGACCGGCTGGGAAGGCAGGCATGGCTGCCTGCCGGCCCGGAGACTGGCGCAGGACGGTGGGTCACGTCAGCAGAAGCTGGGATGCCCTACGTGGCTGTGGTTCCATTTTTAACACTGTGCGGGGAATCCGGGAACCCCTGACCACCTCGGACACACCAACCTTTGTGTTACAGGCTTTGTTTCCCCCACGCCCCCCGCCCCCACCCCCGGACCAAATCTCCAAAAATATTATTGATCATATTTATAATGTTAATAGAAATGCTTCAAAAACATTTTAGTTTGCATATTTATCTCATAACCATATCTAATAACCATAATCTCATTTATTTCCATGCATGTTTATCTCATTTGCATCTCATAATAACCTGGTAGATAGGAAGATAGAGTAGACACTGACCTTTTAAAAATTGTACAGTCCCTCCTTAGATTTTCTTTTTCTGCAAAATATCACATGTTCATTGAACAAACTTCAGAAAATATAGGTGTGTATCAAGAAAAAAATTTCAATCACCTGTAACTCCTTCATAAAGCTATGTGTCCTTTTAATTTCATATACCACTTTAGATTCCACTTATACATACTATTTCACAACTTGTGACATATTTTTCAATTTTTAATAATTTTGAAAATATTTACCTATCAATAAATACACAATTATATAATAGTTTTTTTAATTGAAACTTAGTTGGCACACACTGTTACATTAGTTTCAGGTGTGCAACATAGTGATTGGACAAGTCTATACATTACGTTATGCTAAACACAACCGTAGCCAGCCACCATCTGTCCCCATACAACGCCATTACAGCATTTTGACGTATTCCCAGTGCTGTACCTTTCATCCCTTGGCTTATTCATTCCATAATTGGAAGCCTGTACTTCCCATTTCCCTTCACCCATTTTGCCCATCCCTGCACTCCCCATTACATAATCTTTTTAAATGACTGCATATCGGTACCATTCTGTTGTGTTGATGTGCTTTGATTAATTTAACCGATCCCTTTGTGTTGGATAATTGAGTCGTATTCAATGTTCACTGCTGAAAAGTTATTAAAATTGTTTTTATGTATGAATAAATCAAACTGGTTATTATTCTATCATTATGTATAAACATACAACAATAATTACATGATTCGTAAAATAGTGTGACATTAAATAAATACTTATTAACATTCGAAATAACAATGACGTTAACATCCTTGAGACTAAGTCATCAGGCATATCAAAGATGCTTTCCTGGGTTTTTAAAATCAGGTTGATTCTGCATTCTTGCAGGTTTTCCAGAGCCTTCAGTCAATGAAAATGAACCTCAGATATCTCTGTCTTCATCCTGGAATTGCAAACTGTCTGTCTTTGCACCCACTGTTGTGTCTCATCCTTACTCAGTTTTAGCTGCCATCCGTCTTCTAACATTTTCAACATTCATTCAAAAACCAATTTTCCAATCGTTACATATGCCAGGCAGTATGTTGTATACGAGCGCAAATGGCACAGTGCCTAAGACCTGGTCCCTGCCCTCAAATTGCATGCAGTTCACCTGAGAATACGAACAGGAGAAGGATGATTAGAAGTCAGATTTAGAAATGCTGTGATGTAGAGAAGACGCAGAGGCCGTATCATTCCAGAGAGAAGATTTTAACCCAGACTGGGGAGTTAAAGAAGCTGATTGCACAGAAGATGAAGTCTATGTGCTGCATTTGCAGTGATGACTGTGAGTTAGCCAGGATGTGGAAGGGCCTGAGGCGCAGAGCAGGGGACATTTCAGACAAAGGAAGCCATTTTTTTTTAAAGATTTTATTTATTTATCTGACAGAGAGAGAGAGAGCACAAGCAGGGGGAGCAGCAGAGGGAGAGGGAGAGGGAGAAGCAGGCTCCCCACTGAGCAGGGAGTCTGACATGGGGCTCGATCCCAGGACCCTGGGATCATAACCTGAGCCAAAGGCAGACACCCAACCGCCTGAGCCACCCAGGCGCCCTAGAGGAAGCCATTTTTTTTTTTTAAGATTTTATTTATTTATTTGACAGAGAGAGACACAGCGAGAGAGGGAACACAAGCAGGGGGAGTGGGAGAGGGATAAGCAGGCTTCCCGCAGAGCAGGGAGCCTGATGTGGGACTTGATCCCAAGACCCTGGGATCATGACCTGAGCTGAAGGCAGTCGCTTAACCAACTGAGCCACCCAGGCGCCCGAGGAAGCCATTTTTACTATGTTCCAAAGGAGATGTAAGGATGACTCATTTATTGCTGCTCTTATTCTTTGTGGCTGCTTGAGAAATACAGCTCAAGCATGGAGAGGAAACAGGATGTGGGCACAACGTCAGTGGTGAGTCAATATGAGAGCTTCTAGCCCTTGTAGGTGATTTGGGGTGCCTGGACCCACATGAATGTATCCCAGCATATGATAAGAACCTGCAGATATGACTTATCTCATTGTCAGTAATGCTTGAAAAGTTTTGAGAATATTTGAGGCAGTCAAATAATATACTTATTTTTGTTAATGGGGCAAGAATGTTTCAAGACACTTTGTACTAGTAGAGTACATTACTCTTGGTTAATTCCAGAACATGTTGTTAACCAGAACAGGTGGTTTGTGGGCATTTTGAAAATCATACGACTTCTAGCCATCTACATAGGTTCACTAGGAATATGTCCCACCAACTAATCTCATTGCCTTTTCATCCAGGATTACATGGATGGCGCATCTTCAGCAAAGTTAGAGGATCCTAATTTCAGCAAAGCATATGGGACAAAATGTGAAACCTGAAGGGATGTATAGAAGAAAGAGATGATACTATAAAAAGAAACTTGTTGCAAACTTAGGTTGCCTTAATAGATGTTTGTAGTTCCAGTTAGGGGGTGAGTTGATCGTCTTGTGTGTGATGGTGGTCATGCTGCCTCTGAAGCAGTGGATTTTAGGGTAGATGGCAATTTGAGGAGGAATGTAGATGTGCCAGTGCTCAGAGATGAAGAATTGGGGATATAGCACCATGTAGGGAAGACAGCAGTGTTATTGTGCATGGAGAAGAGAAACTTAGAGAGAACATGAAGTCAGTCTTTAAATTTTTGAACTTCTTGGGGCACCTTGGTGGCTCAGTTGGTTAAGCGTCCAGCTCTTGATTGTGATCTCAAAGTCTTGTGATAGAGCCCCACATTGAACTCTATCCTCAGCGAGGAGTCTGCTTGTCCCTCTGCAACCTCCCCCAGCTTGTGTTCTCGCTCTCTCTCTTTCAAATAAATAAATAAAATCTTAAAATTTTTTTAAAATTTCTTAAATCTGTCATTTGATATTTTTTCATCAGTTTTGGGAAATTCTCAACCATTTTTGTCTTTAAATATTTCTCCTGTTCCTTTCTCTCTTTTCTCCTTCTAGGACTCCAGTGAACTATTTGGCTATTAGAGCTATCATTTGGGTTTTTATTTTGTGGTTTTGCAGTTATAGAACTCCCATTCCATTTTACATTATTTTGTATATTTTCAGTTCTGTGATGAAATTTTTAATTCTCTTTTTATCTTTCTGAACACCAAAGACATTGTTATTGAAAGGCTTTATTGATAAGTTCAATAACTGGACACCCTATGGATCTTTTTTTTTTTCATTTTATTTATTTATTTGAGAGAGAGAGTCTGTGAGAGATAAAGCACTAGCAGGGAGAGGGAGAGGGAGAGGGAGAAGCAGACTCCCTGCTGAGCAGGGAGCCCCACTCGGGACTCGACCCCAGGGCCCTGGGATCAATGACCTGAGCCAAAGGCAGATGCTTAACCGACTGAGCCACCCAGGTGCCCCTGGACACTCTATGGATCTGAGTCTATATTCTGTTATTTCTATTTATTACTGATCATTTTGCCTTACATCTTTGTATACCTGCTTTTCTTTTGATTATGTTGTCAACATTGTATTAAAAAATTGTTTGTGGAAGAAGTGGTGATACCAGAGATGGTGTTATCTTTCTCCAGAAAGGGTTTTTCTGTTAGTACTGGCAGAAACCAGGGGGACTAGGAGTCAGTGGTCACCTTAATCCAGCTTTACAGCTTGAGATTCTGAGGGCCATTCAAATGACATGAAGCTGTCCATGTCAGGGTTGGTTTATTTCTGATTCACCTTTATTTCTAGGGTACAGTCCTTTAGGGTTGCACCCTCAAATATGGGGACTTATTACCTCCCCATCATTCCACCTTGGCTGGCTCTGGATTCAACTCTTGCTCCTTTAGCTCCATGAGGCTAAAAACCAGGGGAGTACTGTTTAGTCCCAGTACCCTGCATCCAGAGTCAACATCTGCTTTCAGGCGAAATATAACCCCTACCAAAATTATATCTCTAGATTTCCATTTTCTTCTGGATCTTGGCCTGGAACTTCTCTATTACTTCAGTAGCTTTTAAAACACTTTGCTCATCTCTTCTACTTATTTTCTGTAGGAGGATTAGTCCTAATTACCAAGTGTGTAATTACTAGAAGCCATTAAGTGAGAGAATAGATTTGTTCTCTTTTGTCCAGTAGTTGGATGAAGTCTGATGGATGGAATTTACAAAGAGGCCAATTTCTACTAAACCAAAGGAATAACTTCCTAGCAATTATCCTAACAATAAGAAAATGGGTGGCTCATGAAATTGAGAGCTCTCTGTCATGTCTTAGTTAAAATGATGCTTTGCCAACATTTCTTCTGGGAAATCTTTAGTGGCAGAGGGAAGGTAACTTGTATCCTGTGAGACTGTTTAGATATGGAACACATGAGATTTGACATTTTCTGAACCTAAGACAAATCTCAACCTAACCTAGTCCAAACAGAATTCTGGATTTCTCCCCCATATGTGTAATGGCACCCCACCCCAACACAAATGCTCAGGCTTCAAACCTAGGAGTAGCCTTCATTACTCTCTTTCCTTCACATTCCACATCTGATCCACTAATAAGAATTGTCAGTTCTCCTCCAAAATGTACCTTGGATCTGACCACTTCACTTCTCACCCACAACCTTAACCTAAGCCACTATTTTAGTTTGCTGGGGCTGCCATAACAAAGCACCACAGACTGGGTGGCTTAAGCAACAGAAATGTATTGTCTTACAGTTCTAGAGTATAGAAGTCCAAGATCAAGGTGTCAGCAGGGTTAGTGTCTTCTGATGCCCCTCTCCTTGGTGGTAAATTGCCATCTTATCCCTGTCTTCATGTGGTCTTCTTTCTATACCTGTCTGTGTCTTAATCTTCTTTTCTTATAAGGTCATCAGCCACAGTGGATTAGGATCTGCCCCCAATTACCCCACTTTAACTTAATTACCCCTTTAAAGACCCTATCTCCAAATACAGTCACATTCAGAGGTACTTCAGGTTAGAACTTTAACTGAATTTGGCGGAACAAAACTCTGCCCATAACAGCCACCATCTTTCCTTGCTCTGACCACAGCAACAGCCTCCTTCCATTTCTTTCGGCTTCATTCTCCCACAGCTCCCAAATCTACCAGCCACTTAGCAGTCAGAGTGATTTTTCTGAAGTGCCAATTATGTCATATTATTCCTGTGTTGAAAACACGCAACAGAAACCAGTATAAAATTCACATGTAGGTCCACGGGCCCTGTTCGATCTCACCTTTACCCACCTCTCTGACCTCACCTCCCACCAACATTCACTCTGCATCAGCTATACTGGTCCTCTGTTGTCTCTTTAAACATTCAAACTTTGTTCTCAGGAATTTTGACAGTGGTCTCTCTCTCTCTCTCTCTCTTTTTTTTACTTGGAAATTCTTCTAGTCTTGCATGGGTACCTTTTTTTTTTTTTTTGTCATCTCCTCCATGAGCCTTTTTTGATGCTCTAAACTCAACACACCCCACCTCCACCTTCTATTATATAGCTCTCCTTTATTTTATTCATATTACTTCCAAGAGTCTGAAATTGTAAAATGTGTCTATTGTCTACATGCCTATTACCTGCTTTGCATTCTAAAATGAAAGTGCTATGAGGACAGGAGCCCTACCTGTCTCAGACACTGCTGTCCCCCATGTCTGATGCAGTGTCTGCCATGGGAGATGCCTAGGGAATATTTCTTCTGTCATTGATTTCAAGAGTAGAGAGTGAAAAACTTCTCTGCTTCCCCTCAATGTTTTAGTAAAGTTAGTTACTGTGAGCCCTCATTCTTTCTGTAAATTCACTTACCCTTTGGCATAGACTGCGTATCACTGGGGGGCAAACAAATCCTTATTCAAAAAGCTTGGAGTAGAGAATTACTAAATCTGAAATGGCAAATTGGTTTCTTCCTGTGTGGCAACACTGATTACCTGGAGGTTGTTAAGAAGGACTTTGAGGCACCACCTGAGTTCATTGGGAGTATCATGATTGATTAGTAATATTTGCCATTGGCACCATGTGGGAATGTTCAGGCTCCTGTGCTGAATGTCTGCTGTTGTAGGCTCAATGGTGTCTACTGCATCCATGAATATATCAAGAACTTGTCTTGTATTCAGTGGTGCTTTAGGCAGAATTAAAGACTAAAATGTTCTACAAATCAAGATTCATATAATCATGGGGTTTATTTAAAACTATGCTAATCAAAGACTAAAACTTGAGGAAAACTTGACATATCTAGTCCCCTATCTACATGAAGATAAATAAACTTAAGCATCCATTATTAATGACTAAGAATTCTAAAATATTTTCAAGGATAGAGTTTCTTCAACTTTTCCAGTAAACTTATTTACATTCTCTATCTTCACTTGGCTGTCGCTTGGCTGCTCTGGGAATTGTTCCAAATGTACACCAGAAATCACTATTTAGCTTGAGCACACGCCCTCTTGTTTAGTTTCTAATGAAAATAGAATATAATTTATTCTCTTCATTCATGAATTCAAAAGTTGGCAAACGTCCTCTGAACATCCACTATGTGTAGGTGCATCAGGGGTGTAGAAGTGAAAGAACTTTCCTCAGGCTCCCATTCTAATGGCGGAAAGACAACTGCAGGGTCCTGTGGTATGTTCTGTGCTTGCTCGGGGTTATAGACACTGTTAAACTTGGAAACAGAAATCTAATTGCTCTTCAGTCTTCTATTCTTCAGGAGAAATAGTACCATTTCCTTTAAGCTTTCTTCAAAATCACATCAGCATAATTTCCTTGAACAGACCCCATGGCCAACTTCAGCGCCAATAATATTTAACCACACAGCCGGGCATACCCAACCTCAGAGACACAGAGCCAACCACAGCCCCATGAGTTCTGACCAAGCCTAAGTATTGTTGCCAAAAGAAATTCCTTAGATTGATTGAATGCTCAAATCTCAAGGCAACCCTTCAAGATTTTTGCCACTGAAGATTATGTTTGCAGACCAATCAGCAAAATGTAGAATGAGATTATCCTGCTGGTGGTTTGGATAAGGAAAAGCACATTCTTTACTGTGTAGATGAAAGTTGAGAAAAGAGTTGAGTGGGTGTTGCCCATTTGAGTTCTCTGGATCCTATAATTAGGGATACCTGGGACTTTGGGGATGTTAGACATAAGCTAACAAATGAAAGCATTTTAGGAAGTGCTGGGGGAGTAGCCCACATTTTCCCAATTATTTAGCAAAACGTAGCTCTTGGACTCTTTGTATGAGCAAGATAATCAAGGCGGCCACTCTGTGACCTTCAATGTCATTAGAGCAGTTGTTAATGGACATTCTACATAGTGACCAGACAGCAGCTGGCTGCTAGTTCCCAAGGATCGAGGTAGAAGCCACCTAATCTGGGTCTCCTGATCAAAACAACCACGACTCTCATTTCCAAAAACCAGGAGGTCCTTTTCTAAAGGGAAAGCCTATTGGTTCGCTCCATGTATGAATTTGCCTTAAAGAAGGCTGTAGAACGAAAGTATCCACTCCTAGGGGTGTCATTATTGAATAGGCCTCAAACAAACAAACAAACAAATAAGTACTTACAACCATCTATTTGGATTCCAGGATATATACATGTAGATATTCATTGTATTTGATCTCCTGTGTCCTATTCCTTCTGTGTATTCATTTGTACATGTGTGTGCTTGTGTTTGTGTGTTTAGGTCTGCATGAATCTATATGTCAGATATAAAATGCATTTGCATATGGAAGAAGAGACAGCCTCAGCAAATCAGTAAAGCTGCTGGAGTTGCATAGCCCTTCCTTGCATAGCCCTGAGCTCACTCTCTGTGTCCTGCTTCTGCTCCCCGACACCAAACCTGGTAGGAAGTAGTCTAATCCTAACGGTGGGCCTCTGTTGGGATTGCCATGAGAACATTGTTTTATTGGGTCTTCACATCTGTCATTTGCAGGTAAGAAAACAGAGGAGAAATGAGAAGGGTTTTTTTTTAAAGATTTTATTTATTTTCGGGAGAGAAAGATTGAGAGAGAACACTTGTGTGCATGAGTGGGGGTTAGGGGGCAGAGGGAGAAGCAGACTCCCCACTGAGTCGCTGAGCAGGGAGCTTGATGCTGGTCTCGATCCCAGGACCCTGAGATCACGACCTGAGCTGAAGGCAGATGCTTAACTGACTGAGCCACCCAGGTGCTGGAGAAATGAGAAGTTCAGAGATCATCTTACAGGTTGGGATGTAGACACAGGTGAGTGTGTGTGTGTGTGTGTGTGTGTGTACATACATTGTAGCTCTGATAATATCACACTGTACTCTCATAACACTGGTGGCATCTATTTTTGGATCCTCAAATAAGCCAGCCTCTAATCCTCCTCCTCCATCCCAGTGTTCGTAGGGCTCCTTCTCATCTTCCTATCCTAAATATACTATTCAGAGAGGCTTCTGTGACCATATAATTCAGATTCCCTTGTTTGCTTTCTTCAAAATTCTTATCATAATTTATAATTACCTTCGGTTTGTTGATTTGGTCATTTGTACACTGTTTGAATGTCTCTCTCCCATGAAGAGGCGAGCTGCGGGAAGTCAGAGGTCCTGTCCCTCATTTCCTGCCATGGTCCCAGCACCCGTGCATAGTGTTTAATGCCCCAGCAGTATCCTGGATGCCCAGGAAACCCCACTTTGCTGCCTCACTCAGCTCTAGGCACCCTATAATTGCTGCCCTGGTGGTCCTGTTCCTCTGGAATGGTGGTTTCATTCATTCAATCACCCCCTCACCAGCCTCTGAAAAAGTACTGAATGCCTCTTCTGAGACAAGCCTTGTGGAGGATACTAAGGACACTAATATGAATAATATATGCTGTTTGCCCTCTGTAAGTTCCTAGACTATGGGGTGAGGGAGTACTGAGCAGACAAAGGGCTCTGAGAAAAGCAATCACAGGGGTACTTTGTGGGCTCAAATGATGGTGCCCTAGCCCAGTCTGGATGGGCAGGGAAGCCTTCTGGAGGAAGGGACTCAGGAGAGTGTTTCAAAAATTAAAAAAAAAAATTGAAATGATTTATTTTTTCCAGCTTTGTTGGCATATAATTGGCATATGACATTGTATCATATTTTGTTGTATTTTATTTACTTACTTACTTATTTATTTATTTAGATTGGAAATAAAAGGCTTAGCATAGGGAATATAGTCAATGGTGTTGTAATAGTGTTGTAAGGTAACAGATGTTGGCTACGCTTGCGAGCATAGCATAACATACAGAGCTATGGAATCCCTATATTGTACACCTGAAACTAATATCACATGGGATGTCAACTATCCTCAAATTAAAAAAATAAAAAAGAAAGGCTTAGACAAGTCACTTAATTTCAATGACTAAATCATAGGATATGTGAGGATTTTTCATTCCTATTTAGAGGGTAGGGAATACACAATTAAAATTCAAATTGTCTTAAAGGTACATGCATTACTCCTTTGAATGGAGACTGTGTTTAGGAGGATCTTGAAGGACCAGTAGGATTTAGTCAGCTAGAGTGGAGCTGGCCTGGTATGGGGGGTCGGGGTGGGGGAGAGGAATGCAGAGTGATCCAAAGGAAGAAGCCCCATGTTCAAAGACAACAAGGTCTTCTGGGGCCTGTCCGGGGGGGGCGGTTGGCATGGCAAGCGCCTTGCATAAAAACACAGGGGAGGGTAAGGGACAGAGATGGTCCTGGGCAGGAAGCGTGTATCTTGAGATGGGCTAAGCATTTCGGAAAACACCCTAATCACTATGGGGAAGCACAGAAGGATTTTTTAACAGGAGAGTGACATGATCAGAGCTGTCTTTAAAAAGATCACTCTGGTTGCAGGGTGGAGAGGGTACTGAGGGCTTGTAGAGTGTTCCTTCACTCGTTCACTCATTCATCCATAATCTTGTGCTGGGTGCTGGGGATGAACAATGATGAGCAAAACAGAGTCTCTGATTCTTTAGTTCATCTGGTCTAGTGGAAAAGACAAATCCAGCACCAGAAGTCAATAGAAAAGCACAAGTTGTGGTAATGGCCACGAAGGGGAAGAAGGAGGAGCTGTGGGAGCATCTGAGAGGGCCCCAGGAGGAAGGAAGCAATGTCTGTGTTGACTTTTGATGGATGATGAGGTGTTCACTGGCCCTGGGCATTATCCCAGCGCAGTGTTCTGGCTTTGAACCAAGGTGGTGGCAGTGATGTGAGGGAAGGAGGCAGGCGAGACAGATCTTAAGGAGGTAGAACCAGTAAGACTTGAAGGCATTTGGAGTAGGGGACAGGGGAGATGGAGGCCAGGGGGAGAGAAACAAGTCAGGAATGGTCCGGGTGGGTCTGGGTTGGGCACTCTGTGAGGGTGATGCCCTCAAGGGGACTTCAACACAGAAAGACACAATGACAAGGCTTGCCGTATCTTCCAAACACTTCTACTGACTCTGTCTCACTTCTCACGACAGCCTTATTGGCTATCCCTCCTCTATCTATCAGGCACTGTATTAAGTGCTTTGCATGGATTAACCCTTACGGTCGTCAGATGAGGCAGGGGCTCTTAGCAGATGGAGGCTCAGAGAGGCAAAGTCACCTGATTGGGGCCACAAGCTCATCACTTCCAGAGCCTGGTCTGGAACCCACCTCTCCAGAGTGAGTGGCTGGACCCACACTGGCAGGGTGAGTTTGGGCTATCTACCACATATGTTTATCCCTTCATATTTGCGTTTTATTAGAACTGTCAGTCCCCTGACTCAAAGGCATCATCCATTTAATGACAGCTGAGCACTGGTGAGCTTTGTTTGTCAACCCTTTATGGCAGCATTTGATTAAAACCTCAAGTTCTCCCTGAGCTAATAGGACTTGCTAATAGTGCCACGTAACCACTAAGAGACACGAAAGCAGACAAAGCAGACTACCTACCAATTCCCCGGCCACCTTGGGAGTTCCAGTTTCCTTCCAGAGGACACTGGCCGAACAGGAAACCCCCAGGTGTGAGCAGAAGGGGGAAGGTGGTGGAGGTTCACACGTGCTAAAACTCTCTGAGGTGCTGGAGACATTTCACAGTGAAGGATGCTCTGGCACAGACCAGCTAATGTTTTGATAAAGTTACATGACTAACAGGTGGCTAGGAGGTCCGGATTTGAATCTGGGCCTGTCTATATCCCTTACCCCGCCAGAATGACATGGCAGGAGAGGTGGAAGAAAGTGGGAGAGTTGTGTTGGAAAGGAAGGACACAAGGCTTTCAGGTGAAATAGAAAATAGATACCTTCTTCCTGAGGCTCTAATAGGCAGAATTAGGACCAAGAGCAGAATTCACATTCAGCCAGCAAACACTAACCCTGCTGTGTGCCAGGTGCTGGGATATGAGAAACAAAAACACCATCTTCGGCCTCTTGTAGCTCACAGTCAGGGAGAGCAGACAGACGCATGGCCTGGCGCTTCTCACATGAGCCCCCCATGCTGAGCGCACGAGCAGACCCGGGAGTGAAGGAATGGGGCCCGACTGCCCACAACTGGGCTTACTGGGGGACACTTGGGGTAGACGATGGCCTTTACAAGGGCTTCAGGGAACAAGCAGAGCCCTGACAAGCAAAGAGAAGGAGGGAGGACATTCTAGGGAGCAAGGACACTGAGGCAGGCGATCCAATGGAGTGTTTGTGAAGAGTGATTAGCAGGTAGGTTCTCTCTGGAGAAATGCCAGCCATGAGCCCCAAGGTGGACTGTGGGGGACCTTGAACATCAAGCTTCCTGAAGTAAAAGTTGTCTTGCTTTAGGCCAACTTGAAAGAAGAACATCTAGATTTACACAAAGATAGTCACTGTTGGCTGGAGCTCTTTAAGATGCTGCTGATAGGGTGATTGCTGTTGAAGTTCAAGATTTGCTCCTAGGAAAAAACCTCCCCACCCCCATCCATCACAGGAACTCATGTTGCTCTCTGAATATACACAGTCCCAGTTACTTTGCTCTTAAACATGAGCCTGAGATCAGAGCTAGCCCAAAAGGATTTGAATGTTTGTCAGACCACTGAGGGTTGTCCAGCTGAGGGAGATGACACGTGGGTCAGGAGGGGAAGGGAACTTGGGAAATCAGATGCTACAGGGGCACCCTGGGAATGCCATCCTGTTTGGCATTAGCCAGATGTGAGAGGAACAAAGTGAATGATACCCTGACGTTTCCTTTCTGATGACTATCTCGCCCTGCGTATTTATGGAGAAACAAGCACCAACATGTTTTGGCATTTTTTCAAATATTTGACTCTTGATTGCAAAAAAATTGTAACAAGCTTAACTGCTTAGTTAACTTCCTTAGTCAGGAAGAATGGAGGTTGTTAGAATTATTATTATTTTTTTACCATTCCCCTCCAACCCAAGTCTGCTATTTTTCACATAGTTAAAGAAAGACAAATAGTTGAAGAAAGGCAATTGCTGGTCTTTAAATGGAAGAGCGTGGAAGAATGTGTTGGGAGAAGCAGCATTTAAGAGGTGAAAGATTACCATGTATTTAGTGTTTGAGCCCATCCATCTTTGAGGGCAGAAGTCTTTAATCAGGACCAGTGATTACAGGGATAATGTCAAGATAAAAATCATATGCATTCTAACATTTGAAAAAACTCTCTGGTTTAAGTCACTAATGGTAGCTTAGATTATTAGCACAGAGATCATTCTAGAGATCTAATGGGACCTTGCTGGTTCCACTCTTGGCAGGCCTTGGGCTCTGGGTTCACCTTTGTAATTTGGCCTTTGGCTTGGAGTCTGTCTGTCAATGTCCACAGGCACATTGATTTGGGAGCTGAATTCATCTGTAGAAGTGACTCTTACTAAGGGATTCCATGCTAGATAACCAGATGGTTGACTGAAGTCAGGAGTTACAACCAAGTGGATTGAGTAGGCAGCTGCAATTTCCCTTTCTCTTTGGAATGACTACTTGGCGGCATATTACTCTCATATTTGTATAGCTTACATTTTAGTGCCTGTGGGCCCTTGTGGTTTACAAAATGCTTTCCCGTATCTTGCATTTTTTTTAATTTAAATTCGATTAACCAAGGTATAGTACATCATTAATTTTTGATATAACGTTCAGTGATTCATTAGTTGACTATATCACCCAGTGCTCATCATATCACATGCTCTCCTTAATGCCCATCACCCACTCACCCCATCCCCCACCCACCTCCCTTTCCACAACCCTCAGTTTGTTTCCTGGAGTCAAGAGTCTCATTTGGTTTGTCTCCTTCTCCGATTTCTTCCCGATCAGTTTCCCCTGCTACCCCTACTGTCCTCTGCACTGTTCCTTTTTATGTTCCACATATGAGTGAAACCTTATGATAATTGTCTTTCTCGGTTTGCATTTGTTTAATGGACATTGGTTAAGAGCTTATTACATAGAAGCTCTGTGCTAGGTGTTGGGATGAATAAGTGAGCAAGAGACATAATTCCTTCCTGATGAGGCATATAGTGGAAGCATTCCTTCTTTCATCATTCTTTCTGGCTTTCAACAAATGTTTACGGGCTATCTATCATGAATGCCATTGATCAGGGGCTGGGCGAGCGGTAGAGCAAAATCTCTGCCCTCAGGCGGCTTGCGTTCTGGAAAGAGATGTCCAAAACTCACTATGTAATATGTCGGGCGTTTATGAGAACTGTGAAGAAAAATAAAACCGGGAATACAGAAAGTTTTAATCAAAGGATCACATTTCTTATCTCCTTTCAGTGGGATTAGTAAGCGCATTCTTAGGATGTGAATGACAAGGCCCTGGGTGCATGTAATTGCTCCCGGTCCTGCCGTGAGCTGCCTACAGAGGCAGGATTTGCCCCCGGGCTACACTCTTCTGGTTCTCAGCTCTCTGCACGGACACATTGTCAGTCACCACACTCTGCTCCCTTCCATTTGGGGTCTTACCAAATGGGGAGATGTTTCCCTTAAACAACCTCCAGTTTCAAAACTATCTCCCACCTTCAGTCATTGCCCCAGAACTTGACTTTATTTCAGAGGGTTTTATTTATTTGTTTTTCCAGAAGGAATGACTTAAATGTGTCCTTTCTGCTCTTTTAATTTTAAGATCCACCCCCCCCCACCCCTAGGAGGGAAACCAGCGACATGAATAAAGCTCCAAAGAACCAAAATAGATGAATTGGGAAGGACCTTAGCGTCACATGATCTGCCTCTGAGGCCTAGGTTTGCCACTCTCTGTCTGCATGACTCATTTTTCTCTTTCCCTCCCTTCTTTTCTCTTCTAGAATCTCCCATATCTGTGAAGTCATTATAACAGCAGCGCCCCTGCCCACGTCCGAGGGTTGCCACAAAGATGACCTAAGAGAGCACATAGGAGTCCATCATGAACATGCCCCTGGGGCCGATGCCCAGGGTCATTGGGTGTAACGGGAAGAGCACACATTCTGGGGTTTGGGGAGCTGGGTGTGACCCCAGCACACCTGGCCGGCCCAGGTCCTTCCTTCTCCAAGCCTGTTTGCTCAGGTCACCGTGGAGCCGGCAAGGGCGACCCCCACCCAGCCAGGGAATGGGGACAGTAGAAGGAGGATTGAACGAAATGCAGATGGAAAGGCCCAGCTCGGCCCCCAGTGTTCCCCAAACCGCCGGCATTCAGGAGCACCTTTGCAACATTTGCTGCAGCAGCACTTGAAATAGTTTCATTTACATTTGCACCTTAGCCATATCTAAACAATCAAGGCCACAAATCACAGGTTTTATTTCATGCATGTCTTAATACCCCTTGGCCTAAACACGCAATCCTGAAAATGCATAATTCCTGAAATCCTTGTAAGCAGCCCGGTGCCATGTGGGCCATTGTCTGGAGAGCCCCTCAGAGGGAGCCCTCACTGTCCGTCTTAATTCTCCAGCACATTCTCATGGAGCTTTAAACTCTTACGTTGCCCCTTCGCAGAGGCCATCTCATCTGATCCTTCTGATATTTGGAGCTGAGAGCAAGGCTGAAGTTATTGTCTCCACTTCATGGCAAAAAGGGATCGGAGAGAGGAAATAATTTGCTAGTTGGGGTGGGAGCCAGGAAGAGAACGCAGGGCTCTGGACTCCTAACCCAAAGTGCTCTCTTCCTTTGGCTGGGATGTCCTCGCTCATCCCAGGACCCTGGGCCACCCACCCACTGCTGGCTCCTCCCCTCCAGACCTGGCTGAGGCCTCCGAAGGCTGTCTGGACTCTCATAGCTCAGTTGTAAATACTAGAGAGGGGTTCTCTTATCTTAGAGTCACTTCTCACTCAGCCAGCTGTCAGCAGCCTGAGCATCCGTTAACTTGCAGATTGCAAATCAGCGCCAAACTGGACAGCAATTCCGTGAGCCTACGCCGGAGCCCCAGCAGACATCACCCCTTGCTTGGGGAATTGCAGAGAGAATTTTAGGACTATTTGTATATAAACAAATAGATGAGGTAAAGCACAGGGGTTAGCCTAACCATAGAAGTGCAGCCAAGAGCCACCTTGTTGAAAGGGATGCTCTGAGCCCAGACACATTGTGCTGCCTCCTAGGAAGAAAGACTAGAAGGAGGGAGCCAGGGACTGGAAACCAGGCCACCAAGCCCCAGTCGGAGTCACACAGGGAAGAGGAGGGAGGGAAGCCCAGTTCCAAGCCGGATGCTGTGTCCTCCTGAACACACCAGCTCTACATCCGGAGAATCATGCAAAGGCACAGATAGATGCCAGTGCCAAAACTTTGGGGCTGCTTGGGATTCATGCTCAGAGAAGGGGATCCTTGTCTGCTCCCTGGTCCCTCACCCACCAAAACCAACTTGGAAATCCCACCTTCTTACTGGTATTCGTAAAGACAGATAATACATGGAATAAAAACAAAGCAAATATTTCTATATTTCCTGGAAGTGGCTAAAATATATAACAAAACCTGTAAGGCCTTCCAGGATGGGGCCCTTGCCCAGCCCCCCAGTCCTGACCCTCCTAGGTCCCACCTGGAATATTCCTGTCTCACCGACCACGTGGTCTCTTAGATAGGCCTGATGTTCGCAGCCTCTGGGCCTTTGCACTCAGTACTCCTCCTATTCCCACTGAACTCCTACTCACCATTCAAGAGTCTGCTTCTTCACCCATTCATTGATTAATTCAACCAAAACATATAAACAAATAGACGAGGTAAAGCACAGGGGTTAGCCTAGCCATAGGAGAAGAATGTCCATGGCAAACACCCCAGCAGGGCCAGTAAGGGAGGCCAGAATAATCAGGCCTGAGCCCGCACTGAGTGCCTTCTCCGGCAGCCCTCACTGGTCCATCAGCTTGATCCCTAGCTTGTACCAGGGCCCTGTCTTTCTTCCCTCCCAGGCGGATCCTGTGGAGCTTGGGGCCCAGCCCTCTCAGAAATGTCCCACCTTTGACGAAGCTTGTTGGGGTGCTGACAGTTGAACTCCAAAATGCCTGTTGATACCTTGTCATTGTTGGCTTTTTCATGCCTTCTTTTTTTGTCTCCCCAGACTCTGACTTCGTCAAATGGACCTTTGTCTACTTCTCTTTGCTCACCTTCCCCCATCCCATGCCCTGACCCCCAGCATCCAGCCCCAGTGGTCCACAAGGCGGGTCAATGACGGATTCAGGTGGGCTCTCCTCTCTAGAGGTGATATTTGTTTAATATTCATGCCCTTGGTGCCCATATTTTATCAAAGAAAGAGATGCCTTTTAACAACAGTGTTTTGAGCCACTTAAAATGGCTCAGGATAAGGGTGCCTGGGTGGCTCAGTCAGTTAAGCATCTGCCTTCAGCTCAGGTCATGATCCCAGGGTCCTGGGATTGAGCCCCATGTGTAGAGCCCCGTGCACTGGGCTCCCCACTCAGCGGGGAGTCTGCTTCTCCCTTTCCCTCTACCCCTCCCCCTGCTAGTGCTCTCTCTCTCTCAAATAAATAAAATCTTTAAAAAATAAAATAAAATAAAATAAAATAAAATAAAATAAAATAAAATAAAATAAAGGCTCAAGATAATTCTACAGTACCTGGGAATATTTCTCCTGGGAGCTCAAAAACAATACAATGGCAAATATAAATAATTCTTCTCTTCCATTTGTTTCTCTGATGGCCTTCTACTGTTTAATGGCTCCCCTTTGCAGATTGGCCAAGGACACAGAGGGGTTAATTTTAACTAGGCTGAGAAAGGAACAGCCCAGGCACAGCATGGAGGGGACGACAGATAACAAGAGTTCTAGAACTCAGGCGGTGTGGGTGGCAGGTAAATCTCAGAGAGGCAGGTCTCCTTCCCCACCTCTCACTGACACCCATATCATGGCCACGGACGATTTGGGGTGGCTGAACAATTTAAAATCTTTTTTATCTCACATGGTCCTTCCATTCGTGTCGGCAATTATTGCTGATGGCAGGGCATGCTGGTGTCTTGGCAGAGTGGAGCCTTCCTGCTGGGGAGAGAGGTTTTGAGTTTTATGTCCCAATATGACTTTGATGGATTCAGACAAATTTCTCAGACTTGGTGGACCTTCGCCCAGGCTGGAAATCTTCCCTGGGCAGCAGGAAACATCTGAGACACCCAGACCCCAAATAGGGTGTTTTGCTTTACTAATCCCCAGATCTTGGTGGACGATGGCCAAAAGAGCTTGAGGAAGGCAGAGCTGGGGTTCAGTCTCCAAGGCTGTAAGTAATAGCAGTGGAATCCCTCAATTTAGAGTTCGGGCATGGTTTTTTCTAAGCCCTTTGCTAGATTGGACCATGCCCCGCCCCAGCTGTCCTGGGATGAGAAAATACAGAGGGTGGGGTAGCCTGGCCTGTACTACTGGGAAAGTTCTACCCCGGGGCTATACCTTTAAAGAAGACCATAAACTGTCTGTGATTACATGGCCAAGAGAGAGAGGTTTGAAAGAAAGACAAGAATGGAAATCATGGATAGAAAGGGGTAGTGGTTGTCAATGGGTAGGACAAATCAGGGAGCAGAACTGAAGGAATCTAGAAAATGGGCAGTGATTCCAGGGTCAGGAGGAAGCACGTCAGCCTGGAAGTTAACGCCATGAAGGTTGGTCATCTACTGTTGCTGCCATGTTTGAGGTGAACCTGGAGCAACATAGAGCCAAGTGTGGACTGAGACAGACCCAGCTGGGGGATGGGCTCAGGCACCTGGCTCTGCAACCAGGACCTAGCCTGCTCCACAAGGGATGCCATTTGTAACCTCAGAGCTCAGGAATGAGGGTCAAAGAAGCCTTCCAAGTTGCCAGGAGCCAGCCTCTGTCCCAGCCTGTCGTCCCCACAACAATGCCATGCTAAACCTCTTGGGCCCTAAGTAGAGATGTATGATAGAGTATTTCCCTTCCCCAGTTCCTGGGCCAAACTCCTCAGAAGATTCGTGCCAATGGAATCCTCTTTACAGGCCAAGGATGCAAGCTGTTATTTAGTATGTGTTATGTGTCAGGCACTGTGCCATGCTTTGGGTTCCAAATGTTACCATAAGAATAGTCTTTCAGCCTAATGAATGGGAGAGAGCCCTCTATGTATGTGGGCTTTGACCTCACAGATGTACAAAGTTAGGAAGTGATCCAGAGGAAGCATGCCTCAAGGATATGCAAAGAGGAGCTAATAATGCCTGGGTAAGGTTTTGAAGAATGAATAGGAGTTCTCCAGGGAGCTAGGGGAAGGGAAGGCATGACAAAAAGAAGGAATAGCTTAGGCAAATGTACAGAGACACTGAGTCCCCTGGTGTGTTCAGGGAATTGGAGGTGGGAGAAAAGGTCACACAGCACTCATATACCCTGGTAAGGAGTTTGCACTCAATCATGGAGGTGACAGGGAGCCACTGAAGAGTTTTAATCAGGGTGTCCCCAGAATACAGATAACAAGACAGCTTGAAGAGTGGAAGCTTTTCTAAGAAGAACGCTCCAAGAGGAGGAAAGGCAGACCCTGTGCCCACTTGGCCAACTGATGGCAATGACCCACAGGCACTCCTTTCCCCTCTGGGTCCTTCCTGCATCGTTGGCCAAATCCCTTCTCGAATATACTTACAGTGCTTTTGTAAGCAGAGCGTCTCTGGAAGGGAATGGGTATGAAAGCTCTTTGGGAAAAATGGGCTACACATGCAAGATGAGGCCATGCTTTTCCTACTTCCTGAGGGCTTAACAAGGATCGCAACCCCATCGGCTCCAAGTGCCCACCCTGCCACCCAGGAAGGCTTAGGCCCACAGCTTCTCAAGATGCACCATGGAAAATGGGGAGCAACGTCAGCTGCTCGCGGGTGTGCCAAATCGGTTCAGCTAGGGTGTCGGACTGTCTGGTGCCCTCCCCAGCTGGGGGGAAGATTTGTTGGGGCTTTGAGGCCCGCAGTAGCTTCTTCCCTCCCAGGGCCCACCCTCCAGCAAGACTCCAAGGAGTCACCGCAGATCCTAGCTTGGAAACCAGATCCACCTGTCCCAGGCTGGCTAATCTCCTAAAGGCTCTGGTGATGGTGACGGGCCAATTGATCACCGACTGACAGGTCCCCAGGCCAGCTTGGAATGCCTGCTTGGGGTGAATTGGCAAAGGAGTTCATGGGAACGTGCTGTTCTAGTACAAACAGGCTGGCATGCATGCAGGCCGGGGAGGCAGAGGGCTCCGGAGCACGCAGAACACAGTGGAAAACCCTCAGAGTGCCTGGGAGAACAAATGGATGCTCCTTTGAGGGGGCCTTTGCTCTTTCCCCCGCATCCCAGACTCCCGTCATCTGCAAACTGTGTTTATTTTCAACTGCTCCCAAGTGATCAGCTTTGGACAGATTTTGGAGACTCGATTTTGTCACCGACAAACTGGGACGAACAGGCACACAACGTTCCTGTTCGAGGTCTTGGGCTCCTCGTCTGTAAAACAAGTCTAGATAATTCCAAAGATTTCTGGCCTGGACAGAGTGCTGGAGGGCTTTGACGTCAGCGGATGAGGATTTAAACCCAGCAAAGGGGCCCCCTTGCTGTGTGGTCTTGGGGAAGCTGGTTTCCCTCACCTTGCACAATGTCCAGCATTGTGTAGCTTCTCCATTCACAGCAATAAATGTTATTACCTTTTATTTCGGTGTAACCATGTTTCTGTACATCCGTTATATTACTCAATACAAACCCATCTTGGGCCAGCTTCCTTCTACAAGTAACAGAGATCTTATGATGGCACTGGGTGGTTGTGGCTCGCAGGTGAGTTTTGCCTGCAGAAGGGGCCAGGTGCCTCTTAAGCACTAGCTCCAGTCCAGGCCCCATAATGTACTACTGAGATATGCCGTGATTTTCTCTAGAAAGACAGGAGCACCCCCTGGGCCATGATGCAAGGGCCAGCGATCTGGGATAAACCCACTACGGCACCAGGGGACAAACCACTTGGATCCTGTTTCCACATGAGACTGAGCAAGACTTCAGAGGGCCCATGGCGGAAAGTCAACCCAGCTGGTTTCCCAGGTGGGACTCAAGGGAAGCCTTGGTCTCTGGACGGTGGGGGGCTCCTCTGACTCAGTAGTCAGAAGCCTGACAGATCCCCTCACAACAGGACCCCAAGGGTCCCCAAGGAGCATCTGTCACTACAGACCCTGTGCCTGGGCCCAGACCTTGACTCTATCTAGAGTGGATCCGGGGAATATTGGCTGTCCCCCTGAGACACCGAGCTTTCCTTCTGTACTCCCTAGGCTGCTCCTATATTAAGAGTCCTGAAGAAGAACTAGTAACAAATCGGAGAAACAACAATATCAATAACTGACACCCATGAAGCAAGGCAGACAGACATCCACTTAAAGAGAAGCAGTGCAGCTGTTGAAAGTGATGAGCACAAAGACTTTTCCCTAAGATCTGAAGGTGTGCGTCCTGTAACGTTGAATAAAAACGGATACATTCAGCTGATTGCAAATATGTTAACTAGAAGCTTAGGCAAAACAGTCCCCAAAAGAACTCAATCGCTTGACTCTAGGTGGTCCTTGCTGGCTTTCCCTTTGGAGGTATTCGCAAACTTTCCAGGGTGCATTTCATATTTTGAAACGGGGCGGGGGAGGGGGTAGATTAAGCTAGACTTTTCTCGCCATCACGTTGAGACAGGCAAGCTGGAGGGTTGTGTCTGCGTGCTTAAACCATGCAGCAGCTCAGTCTTCTCAGCGTGATGGCGAGAAGATTCTGCACCATGTAAATGCCAGGATAAGAGCCAAGGGGCAGAAATCTCACTGCCACCACCGCGGAGCCCTGCACGTCACACAAATGTCTTTCCTTCCTGGAGCCTCCAGCGAGAGGACGAGTGACAACAGCCAAAACAAAAGCACACTAGTTAAGAATATAAATAAACGTAGCTGAAATGGGTTGGTTTGTTTGTTTTTCCACACATACAGGAATTTTTATATTCTTTCAAGTGGATGCTGGTGCTGCAGAAAAGTCCCCGAGACAGGCGGTACATTTATTCCCTCCCTGCTGTTTCAGCTCAGGGAAGAAAAAATCTTTGTCTTCTCTTTGGAATAGTCCCGGGGTCCACAGCTCAGGCTTATGGATGTGGTCTGTGTTGCCAAGCCGTTGCCTTTTCAAGATAGATTATGATTTTCCAAAAGCGTTTTTTGCAAACTCTGTCTGTCCTTACGCTGGGCAATCACTTTGGGAAACCTTTTCTGGTAAAAGTAAAACAGGACTGGAAAGACCAGAGACAGAAATCAGCAGCCCAGGAGGACGCAAACCGGGCTGGCGCGAAGCTCTCTTGCCTGCCTGCAGCTTTGGAATATTCCGCACCATCTCAGCAGGGGACTATTCTGGGGGCCAACACTCACTGTCATGTATTAATTTGCATCTGTTTGCAGGAAAAAGTCAAAGCTCTAAATACTCCTGGAGACTTGATCCCCGTGTAAGTTGGAACCAGAAAACAGAGAAAATGAAACACACTCTTGATGTCTTCGAGGAGCTCACCAAATCTATCTGGCATGTGTTTATTTTTTGGTCCACCTATTTCAATATTGGTATCTGTAAGAGGATGGGGAAATGGCCCGTGCCCAGGGCATCAGAATTTTTATAAGGAGTGGGGCAGGGACCTGAGGGCAAAAGGTCAACTTTTGGACAAGAGGAAGATGAATCTTTTCTTGTCCCTCTGCTGCCTGAGTCACCTGGAGCAGACAGACCTGGACTTTGTTACAGGTAAATAATTACAGTTGTATCTGCCATAAATATCTCGCTGAAGGGGCCATTGCAAAAAATTGAGATTGTATCTCCAAGCAACTGTCAAATGGCTAGAATAAATTCAGAGGACTTGAAATACTGATGTACATTTTCTATCATAGATATCTCTCGGTCTAGACTTTCAGACTGCATCTTGACAGAACACCTAGGATGGCTGAGAAATTAAGGAGTCAGGAACAAAAAAATTACATAGTGTTGGTGTTCTGTGGTTTGTGTCTTCTTTATCTGTGGTCTCGGCAAACAGGAAGTCCTTGTGAATTGGGGGGCTTGAGCAGAAATGTTAAAGGCACAGATCCCTGGGAATTAAAAAAGCCAAGGAGGTAATAAATCTCCGACCAAAATGGAAAGCCTGAAGAGGTCAGTGAGCTACAGCCAACCTAATATCTGTACTTCTCAGGGCCGCAATAAATCTGACACTATTCCTTCTTGGCTCAGCTGGCTTCTGTGCAGCCGGCTGATCAAAGTCTCTCCCAGTACCCTCTGCAATCACCTGTTTCTCATTGGGCCTGGTGGGTGCAGCGGGCAGGAGGGGGAGGACGGGGTGGGGCCGCCCCCTCCTTCTCAGAGCCATCTGGGGGCCATATTTAAGCACCCGCAGCCTGGGGTTTAGGGAGAGGATCCTGGGCTGGGAGGAAATCCACAAAGGCATTGCCCCAAACTGGAAGAAGTACATGATCAGCCACGGGATGGCGGGGAATCTATCTGGGGACGCTGTCCTGTTCGGGTGGGAAAGGATGAAAGGAGGGGCACCATTCCTCAGGCTTTCTCATTTTGATCAGAAGAGGTCTCCCACTTGTCCATTCCAATTCAGCTGGCTCTCTGTCTCACACATTCTCCCAAATTATTCATTCCACTCCCCCAGATACTAATTAATGTGCCCATTTTGTTATTAGCTAATAATTTATCACAAATCCCATGTCAGACATCTTACTCCTCACTTGCTCATCTCACAGCTCTGCAAAGGAGATGCTCCCTTCCTTCAGAGGAGGAAACTGAGGCCCGGCCACTAGTGGGGAGCAGAGCCTGGATTTGAATCCAAGCCTCCGTGGCTGAAATTTCCACACTGTTCTTACTCCGCCACAATAAATCTCCTGTGATCAGGGCACCACTAAATCCTGCAAAGGATGTAAAAATAAAGCAGAAGAGGATCCTACTTTTAAAAAAAATGGTCTGAAAGTTGAGATCTGACATTTCTATAAATAATAGTGATACCAAACAGAGTGTGATAAATGCCTGGAAAGAGGGACAGATAAAATATGAAGGGATTTGGAAGAGGCAGCGAGTACCTCTGGGCACTTTCTCCCGATCTGGGAGCATCGGTAGGATTTGGGGCTCAGGCTCTAAGGGGAGAAGATGTTGCAACGGAGAAAACTCCTGTTCAGGGGCCCCAGATAACAAAGCATGGAGTGCATTTGAGGGACTTCCACTGGAGGACGTTGGCGTGAGCTACCCAAAGAGGACAACTGAGAAATAAAAAGCCTGGTGGTTTGGAGGGGCGGAGCAAGATGGCGGAGGAGTAGGAGACCTGGATTTCATCTCCTCTCAGGAATTCAGCTGGATAGGGATCAAACCATTCTGAACACCTACAAACTCAACAGGAGATTGAAGAAAAGAAGAGCAACAACTCTCTCATCAGA
>NC_138371.1:92110221-92162530 GCF_054177405.1 Leptonychotes weddellii | reverse complement strand
CTAAAACTAATGATGTAATGTATGGGGATTAACATAAGAATAAAAAAAAAAAAAAAGCCTGGTGGTTTAAGTATGTGCATGTCTTCTGATACCAGATAGAGAGTTTGGCCTTTTTTTTTTTTTCTATAAGCAACAGAATGTTGTCGAAGATTTTTGAGCATGTGATTTAGAAAGCTTATTTTTCATGGCACCGCGGACAATAAATTGGAGAAGAGAGAGAGGAGGCAGACAGACAAGGGGAGGAGGCTATCGCAATAACCCGGGTTTTGAGGAGGTCGACCTTGAAGACTGCTGGACTCCTACTCATTTCTGCCTTCTTTGTGGGGTAAGATAACTTCTCAGTGTCCACCAACAGAACTGTGTGAAGAACTTACCATTCTGTGTCCTTTACTTTGAATCATTCTCTATGGCCGAGCACGTCCCCATTGACTAAGTGTCCAGGTTTTGACAAGGATGTGAGTAAAGTGGCAGATCGGTCTTGGCTTTCTCCAGTGTCTCTTCCAGAGATCCTGCTACTTCCTGACCAGCACTGCCCCTGGCTTTCCCTGCTCAAGCATATAGAATCTCTCTCTGAGAAGTGGTTGATAAAATCGAAAGAGGAGCCTAGGATGCATCGAGATTGGAGACGGCTGGGAATCAGGACCCCTGATTCCAGGCTCTGTCTTGGCCCTCAACTTCTATTTGACTTTGGATAACTCACCTTACCATTTTGGATTCGGTTTTGCCATCTCCCAGACATGGAGAAGGTAATTCCTGGTTCCTCTAAGGTCTGATGGGATGATGTAGTGCAGATCACACAGGGTATCCCTTTTCAGACTGGGTCCTAAAACTCCAGGGGAACCAGCAGCTATACAAGAGAGCACAGGATCAACTCTAAATAGTTGTGAGATCTTCGGCAAGCCATTTATTTTCACCTTGAGCTTCTGCTTCTGCATCTGTCACATGTTTGGTTTGAATAGCTTATCTGTGTCCCTTATAGGGATGAGGCTATATTTCTCTCTTGTATGGGGATTAGTGGAATAAAAATAACATGTGCTGTGACAATGTTTGAACTAATACTTAGAAAGTAAGGTTCTTAGCACATGAGCTATGCAGACTATGAGCAGATACAGGGAGTCAGGCCTTGGGGCCACCAAAATAGGCATGAACCCAAACCAAAATGCATGTGCTTTATTCTTAGGAAAGTCACCTAGGCCCTCACTCAGAGCTTACTAATTCTTTGTTTACGCACAATTCTAACGTGCCTGGCTATCTGGTGTTACAGCATGCAACAGAAAACCCTGGAGCAGGAAAGTGACAGCTAGAGACAGGTATTTAAGAAAGCAGTATTAGGTGACTGAAACCAATCTAGTAGAAACGAAAAGAGTGAAAAACATTGCAGAGCTGGAACAAGAATCCAAAAGTGCTTGAAGATCGGGATTATTGATCATGGGAGGACATATTCTCCCACAATCTAGTTATAGCCACCTCTCTCTATGCAGGAGTTAAGCTCATGGGAAACCCAGAGGTATCCAAGACAGTTAAAAAATTGGCTCCAAGTTAGAATAGATGACTTAAAGAAGCAAAACCAGGAATCCATCAGATATTTGTTTTAAAAAACCAAGCTGTCAAATCTGAGATCCAAGGGAGAAACTGACTTAAGAAGAGCATGAAATAAAAAGCACTCATGGGGCTAGTGGATCTGATAGTAAGAAGACTGTCAAAGTGGTTCCATTAGACACACTAATTGATGTTCCAGTAATGATCCTGAGTCATGTTGGCAAATATAAATTATGTTTGTCGCCTCTACTGCAGAGAGTGTGAAAATGTGTAGTTTCCCTGGGAAGCTTCTTAACACACAGAGTGAATTGGGGAGGCAGGTGGTTGGAGATTCAAGCTCTGGTAATTAGAGGGTTTCCAGTTACCTGGAAACACCCTTATCTAAATTCTCCATAATGTCTGGTCTTCCCATGGTGGATCTCCTTCCTCTAGGGGGGTCCATGAGATTCTGGACCCAGGGGTCTGAGGGTGGGGAAGTTCCCAGTGAGCCCCAATGGACACCATACCCAGAATGGCCAGACATCTGAAGGAGGCTTCAGTGCTGTCAAGGGCTCTTTCCACCTCTATTTTGTGCTGCTTGGGGAGATACACAGAGGGAAAGCCTTCCTGAAAACCCCAGCCACCTCATGCCACACAGCACCTCCTTCTTCTCTTCCCACCACCTGGCCGCGGCCAATAATTGCAACAAAGTTTGTAGATTTGGTGACTGGGGGGTTGCAGGATGGTGGGGGACATGCAGGACCCTGGGCCTGGAAGCTTCCACAAAAGGCCAAGGAAATCTGCTTGGATTCCTGTTCCTTGCAGTTACTCTTCCCTCAGATGAGTGCCCATAAATGCAGAGGAGCCTTCTGGACTGTGGCCAGGAGGAAGCAGAGACCACTTCACAGGAGCAGCACTAGGTTGGGGCAATGGGACGACTCTGAGGGGAAAACTTGGCTGCTGTTGCCACGTTAGCACCGAGGGCACCTGTGAATACCAAATGTGAACAGGCTCTAAATCGGAGGTCTGCCTGGGGGCACTGCACGAATATAGGGGATTTACCCAGTATTCCTCCAGATACTTGGGATGGTGGGATGCCTGCCCCGAGGCAAAGGGGAGAAGGGAACTAAAATGTGCCAGGCACTTTGCCAAGCCCATTCCTTGCATTTGCTGCCTGAGTCCTGACATCAGCTCTTGGAGGTGAGGCACTGCTGGACCCATTTCACAGATAGTGGCTCTGAGGCTCAGAACGGTTAAGTGGCTTTCCTGACATAACATTCCTAGTGTGACAGATGAGGGTTTTAAATCAGGTGTGTCTGTGAAAAAGTGCTCAACATCACTTGGCATCAGGGAAATACAAATCAAAACCTCAATGAGATACTACCTCACACCAGTCAGAATGGCTAAAATTAACAAGTCAGGAAATGACAGATGTTCGTGAGGATGTGGAGAAAGGGGAACCCTCCTGCACTGTTGGTGGGAATGCAAGCTGGGGCAGGCACTCTGGAAAACAGTATGGAGGTTCCTCAAAAAGTTGAAAATAGAACTACCATATGATCCAGCAATTGCACTACTGGGTATTTACCCCAAAGATACAAATGTAGTAATACGAAGGGGCACATGCACCTCAATGTTTATAGCAGCAATGTCCACAATAGCCAAACTATGGAAAAAGCCTAGATGTCCATCAACATGAATGGATAAAGAAGATGTGGTATATATATACAATGGAATATTATGCAGCCATCAAAAAATTGAATTCTTGCCACTTGCAACCGACATGGATGGAATTAGAGGGTATTATGCTAAGCGAAATAAGTCAATCAGAGAAAGACAATTATCATATGATCTCACTGATATGAGGAATTTGAGAAACAAGACAGAGGATCATAGGGGAAGGGAGGGAAAAATGAAAGAAGACAAAACCAGAGAGGGAGACAAACCATAAGAGACTCTTAATCTCAGGAAACAAACTGAGGGTTGCTGGAGTGGAGGGGGGTGGGACGGATGGGATGGCTGGGTGATAGACATTGGGGAGGGTATGTGCTATGGTAAGTGTTGTGAATTGTGCAAGACTGATGAATCACAGACCTGCACCCCTGAAACAAATAATACATTGTATGTTAATAAAAAAAATTTAAAAAAATCAGGTGTGTCCAATGCCACCAAATCCTCTGCTTCTTTCCCTCTACGGGCTTCCTGGAGGACAGAGAGTGGGTGCTGCTAGAGGAATGTTCTCCAAGATGTTTGAGAACAACACCCTTCCATTCTGGACCACCTGGGGACTTGTGAAGAATGCAAATTCTCGGCCCCACCTCAGACCTACTGAATGAGCAGCTCTGGGGGTGGGTCTTGCAATTTGTGTTTCGTTGAACCTTCCAGGTGATTCTGATTGCAGCTAATGCTTCAGAACCACTGCTCTAAGGCTGTGCTACTCAAAGTGTGGTCCCAGGACCAGATGTGAGGCATCAGCAGAAAGCCTGTGAGAAGTGCAGAATCTCACATCCCCTCCTGGACCCTAAATCTGAGTCTGCATTTCAACAGGATTCCCCGGGATTCAAAAGCACATCAAAGTAGCACAACTATGTGGCTCTGTTGGTTGAAGGCATTGCTGAGCCCTTGCTACGGTGTGTGAGTTGGACAGGAACCAGGTTCTCTCGAAGTTTCAGGAATGGACTGGCACCACTCCAGATGGAGCAGACAGGTAGGCATGGGTGAGCAGGCTGGGCTAGACTGTGAATGACCAGACCAGGCCCAGTGCTTTGATGTTTTGCTTACTGGAGGCCAGAGCCCCCTGGACTTTTGCAAGAGACGGCATCCTCTGAAGACTTCCCTTTTGTTCAGTGCTCCCAGAAGGATAGGGATGTAAAAGCTTTCTCCTTTCTTACCAAACTGATGAATACATAGTAGCTGCTAGGCTGTCTGGGCTGAGAAGGATACTGTCTGTGTCTGGGCTCAATGGTAATGAGTGCTGGGATCAATTAGCAATGTCTGTCATGGATGTGAAATGGGGCAGTAGCGGTATGCGTGGGGACAAAGAGTTTGAGCAGATCAGGACAACTAAGAAGTTTGGCAAACACTTGATTGTAGATACATTTTTCTCTTTGTAGAGTTTATAAACAAATTCTTCTATATCATTTTTACAACTTGGCCACCATTTTCAAAAGATAAAAATGAATATGGAAAAAAGAAATGCAAACAGTGTACAAGTACATAGCCCCTCTTCTTCTGATAACCACTCTCAACAATTTCTAGGATATCCTTCCAGAGATATTTTTATGCACACACACACACACACACACACACTTCACTTAGCAATTTATTTGGAGCTTGGCTCACTCTAAAAATTATTTTTCAAGATTATATAGTATTCCATCACTTGTATGCACCATAATCTATCTAGCAAGTCCTCCATTAATGGATATTTTGATTGTTTCTAATCTCTTTACTACTGATTACACTTTATACTGCAAAGGATATCCCTGTATACGTGTCTGTGTTCTCAAATGAGAGTATTTCAGTAGAACTGATGGTCCAAGGGAATGTGCATTTTAAATTCAGAAGATTCAGGCCCAGTTGTCTTCTCGAAAGGTTGTGTCAATTTTCACTCCCACCTACAATACATCAGCTGGTATTTTATTCTTTAAATTTTTTTAAAAAGATTTTATTTATTTATTTATTTGTGAGAGAGAGAGAGCGCATTGCACAAGAGCATGGGTGGAGGGGGAGAGGGAGAAGGAGAAGCAGATTCCCTGCTGAGCAGGGACCCTGGGAGCATGACCTGAGCTGAAGGCAGATGCTGAACTCCCTGAGCCACTAGGCACTCCCATCAGCTGGCATTTTGAAAAATATCTTTTCATTTTGAAATAATCACACAGTTACAGAAGAGTTGCAAGTACAGTAGTGCACAAAGAACTCGTTTCTGAGCCACCTGAGTGTCCATTACTGACCCAGTCCCCCATTGTCTCTGAATATATTGGTGCTCATTTCCAACGAGCAAGCACATTTTCCCATGGAACCACAGTACAACCTTCCAGATCCGATAACTAACAATCCTCGGACCTTTTGAATCTCACCAATTCTCTCAATAATGTCGTTCATAGCAAACAGGGCCAGGCTGGAATGGACCATTGCTTTCAATGTAGTTTCTCTCTCTCTCTCTTTTTTTATTTAAAGATTTTATTTATTTACTGAGAGAGAGAGAGTGCAAGCGGGTGGAAGGTGGAGGGAGAGGGAGCGAGAGAAGTGTGGTGTCTCATGAACATCCTATTTGGAAGAGTCCTCTGGTTCTCCCTTGAGTGAGGGTTACAGACCACCGACTTCATGGAGAGTTCCTCAGTTGGGGTTTCTCCAGTGATAAGATTCCGAGTACACACCTTCGGCAGGAGTATCACACAAGGGATGCCGGGTCTTCTCACTGCCTCCCAGCAGGGGCACACAAGTTTTATTTGTCCCATTTCTGCCCATGTTCACTTTGATCACTCACTTCAGGTGGCAGCTCTTTGGCTCCTTCACTTCAAAGTGACTTTCTCTTCATATAACTAATTAGCATTTTGTTAGGAGGGATTTTGAAACAAATTAGTATTTTGTTAGGAGGGATTGAAACTGTTTAAGTATGCATCAGACTTTCAGTGTACTAATTTATTGCTATGTTTTTTTCTGTTTTATTCAATAGGTTATATTCCATGACAATCATTGTTTATTTTGGTGCTCACCTTGTCCTGACTTGGCTAACGGGAGCCCTTTCCAGCTGGCTTCTGTGTGCCTTTGACCTGGCCGGCTCACTACCCTTTCAGCCTTCTTGCTCTCTGGCACTGCGAATGTTCTGGACCCATCTTACGCTTTCCCTGTTTTGGTCCTGGATTCCGTCACTTCCCCAAGAAGCCCGGTTTCTTTTAGGGGAGAACAATATTTACACACACACACACACACATGCACACATTAACACTTCTATTATTTCTAGATCTGTCCATACATATTGAAAGTGGTAAGTTCACAATGGTGCTTTCAATTGTAATCCAACACCACCCCAAGGGTGAGTCTGGTTTTCTCTCTTCCTGTATTTTTTTTTCTTTTCCTCTATTTTTAACTCCCCTTTCTAACAATAAGAACCTTAGATCCTATTATCCTAAATATATTTGCTTATTTGTTCAAGCTTCTTGTATATAATGCATCTCCGATCTTGACCAGTACCCTTTCCCCACACAGATTCCCTCCAAATTCATTCTGGCATTGACGTCGTAGGCCTGGCCATGCACAGGGTGCTCCTTCACTTCACCCTCTCCCCTCTGAGGAAGTCCCTCCCCACCTCACTCAGGCCACCCATCCATGCATGGCCCTCCCTGGTCCTCTTGGGCTGGGGTTCCCCATGCAGGGCCACACACCCTGACATGGATGTCCTCATGATGCTGGGCTCTGGCTCCCACTCTGAGTCACTGTGACCCTCCCCATCCTCAATCACAGCGTGGACACCTACCTTGTTCTGCCCCCCCACCAAACAGCTTTAGGACTGAAATGAGCAGATAGGAAGGAGAGGAAGAGGAAGAGGGAAAGGGAAGAGGAGGAAACCAGCTAGTAGGTTAGTGACCTTCATTGTTCCTTACTGTTGAACTTCATCTTCCACCATCATGGGGACCTTTCTGCTTCATAGGAATGTAGAAATTTTTCCTAAAAAAGAAGAGATGCATGATGTTGGGTTCTGGACTTGAGCAAGAGCATATGTGAGGATGTGTTTCTTAGGCTGTGAGTGGGGCTCAGATCCATTCTTGGAACTCTTCTTTTGGGTGACTTGTGCAAATTTGGAGCAGACATCAAGATGGAATGGGACACGCAGGAAATCCATTAGGGGTGGTGATGGCAAGAGGGAATGGGGAAGGGGGAGTGTGGAAGAGCTGCCAGACTGATGCTGACCTGACCTCCAGTGAAGGAGAGAGGGAAGGAAGGAAGGACGGAATGCTGGACAGAAGCATTTCAGGCTGTCGGGCAGTTCCAAGGGACGTTTGACAAGGCTTTCAAGGAGTGCCACGCCACACTCGCCCATCAGAAGGCCCCAGTCTCCGAGGAAGGGGCCTGCCTCAGTATCCCTGCCACATTCAGTTATCGGCTAGGGGGGCGCTGTGGAAAGAGTGGTGGCAGCATGAACGTAATGCTGGGTTTAGAGCACAGCAGTGGGGCCATGAGTTAATTATGCTTCCTGAAGTCAGAGATTTGACAGGAGCCTTCTCGTGGCTGCCACATGAGCAGAAGGGCAAAGTACCTTCCTGGAAGGGAAAGACTGAATTGTAATCTGTTACCAAACAGAAAAACCAGCAACCAGAGAGATGTAACCTGACCATAAGCAGAGTCACCCAGCAAAAAAAAAAGGAGGAAAGATTAGCAAAGAGGAAGACAGGTAAGCTTTCTTGCCAGGTATTCAATGCAATTGGCTTTGCATTTTTAGACTGTTAAGGGGAGGTACCCACTGATGTACCCCTTTGACTGGAACATTTGAAAACCAGCCATTTGCAAAGCCAGACTAGCCTCCCGTAGGCCCCCTGTACCCATCATTCCCCACTCTTGACTCTTACATCTTTGATTCCTTGGTTTCTTCCACACTTCAACTCCCCTTAATTGACCCTCTTCCTGGTTGGCAACCCATTCTTATTCCTTTCTTGGGTTTAGCAACCTCGGCACCTCCACATCAGTGACTTTTCAACAAGGTGTGCTTCCTTGGGCTCAGAGGCTCCCACAGCTACATGTGGGATCATTTTCTCTTCCAACTTTTCTCAGCAGGGCTCGCTGGCCAAGCCAGGATATTGACCTTCACTCCCCAGTGTTAGTGGCAAGTCAGGGAGAGTGGGGACAGTGTTGCTGGCTGGGGCACATGGCTCCTACAGGTAACGCTGGGAGAGAGCAGGGGAATTCATAATCTTAGGCCTTCTGGGTTCAACTGACTATACCATTCCTTTTGTCATTGCTCAGAGGCTTTCAATTTTACCTCTGATACTAGGAAATAGGTCCAATCTTTACATCTGAGTAGCCACTGTGTCTCTTTCTAGGCTTCATGGTCATGCTATGAAGCATGTGATGGCATTTTACAGTGAGAAAGTGGAAAGCCCAGAGAGGGTTAAGTGTATGCCTAAGGTCACACAGCTAGACTAGACAGAAGCACAGCTGGGTCAATGCTTAGTCAATTGTTCCTCCCACAGCTTCGTATCTATTGTGTGCCCCTAACTCATGGATTCTCTCTCAACTCTCCTGAGAGCCTGCTACATTAATTCTGATTCCTCCCCCATCTTCTACAACCTTATGAAATGACTTGCTCTACTGAATCATCGCTTTACCTACAAGATATAATTTTATTCTACTGCCTCTGATTTCATTATCTTTGTTTTGTCACTCGATCTCGCTTTTTCTAGGGGTTCCAAAGGATTTACAATGAATGATAAGAATGGAATTATAAGCACCAAAAAATAGAGAATAATTAAATGTCAGTCATGGCCGTGATAGAGTGAATGGGATTCTGTATCTCACTATTTGGGGCACTGACTATGATGATACTCATTAACTGTTTTTTATTCTTAAGGCTGTGAGTTTGGCTGGGAATTCAGCTGTACGTGATGTATCATGCTTACCTTGCCTTCCACCCACCCACACGCCTCCCCTTGCAGAAGATAAGCATCTTTGGGAGCGAGAATTTTTAAATGAGATTGTTTATGCATCAAGGAATAAGTATTAATAGCTAAAGTGCATTCATATGGTGATTGTTTTCTGGTGATGAGAATGGGAAATGTTATTTCTCTATTAAATTATGGAGGCCACCAGATTATGCATGCCACACTGATGTGTCAACTCTGTTTCTGTCTACTCAAGGTGATGCTGGGAGTCTTATTTTCAAACTTGATGCCTCTGTAAATTGGCCCAAATGTTTTGTGTGTACATGGGCATTGGTGCCAAGGAAAAACTATGGTTACTAAATAAGCATGTTGAGTCTACTACGAAGTCTGCATTATAGGTAGAGAGTGCCAGAGTCTCCATCGGGGTCTGTCCTGGAGTCCTGTGCTTTGCCCAGGGCCCTGCCCTGCAAGGGACATAGTGAGTGCAACCAGGAAGGGAAAGCTGTACAAGGTGAGCCATAGGAAGAGCTGCTGAAGAAATCCGGGGTGTTTGGCATGAAGAGGCAGAGGCCAGAACCGATGTGAGGGTTGTCTTCAGATACCTGAAGGGGAAGATTCTGTCCAGGAGGTGACATGTGCTCTCTGTTGTCCTGAAACACAAACATAGAATTTAAAGATAGAATACTTCCAGGGGCATCTGGGTGGCCCAGTCAGTTGAGCGACCAACTCTTGGTTTCAGCTCAGGTCATTATCTCAGGGTCATGAGATCAAGCTCTGCATGGGGCTCCACGCTCAGCGTGGAGTCTACTTGAGATTCAGTCTCTCCCTCTCCCTCTGCTTCTCCCCCCAGTCTCTCTCTCTCTCCAATAAATAAATAAAATCTTTAAAATAGAAGATTTCTAGTTCTACAAAATGATACCATTTTACATTATTGCAGTACCTGACTACTCACAACCTCCTTTCAAAGACACCATCACTAGAAAATAATCTCCAGGATAATAGGAGTTTTGTGCCAAATTTTGTTTTTCACTTAGGATCTGCAGCTGCTATGATAGCGTTTGGACATAGTAAGTGCTCAATAATACTGGCTGAATAAATGAATGAATGAGTCTGCGCATGTCAGACCTGATGTTATAAGCCCATTTTGCAGATGATAAAAACTGAGGTTCATACATGTAAAGTGGTTTCTTCAGCTCACATAAGTGAAGTCATCTTGAACCCAGGGCCTCTAATAAGAGTCTACTGGCTTACTTGGGGTTTAATGATGCTGGCTTTCTACAGTGAATTGGGTCATCTCCTGTGGTAGTTAGTGAGCCCCTCATGAAAATTTGAATATACTATTCATGCTGCTGTCACTATTATTTCCTGCATCATCTGGATAATCAACCTTAGAGGGGTTGGGTGAGCCACTGAATAGCTGTTTTTCTTAGTGTGGAGGTAGTAAGAACATGGCTTTTCACACTTCTGTCTTTCCATTTCTCATCTCTCCCTTATCTGTGAATTTTTCATCCCTCCCAGCTCTCTAGAATTCCTCTACCATGTAGCTTCTCTCACCCTCTGCCCCTCCGGTGAGAACAGAAGCTATTGTCATGTGCAGTAGGTTAGCACACTACTTCTTCCAGAGCTATTTGCCTTTCCAAAGCATTCACTATAGAGAAACACCCAAAGGAATAAGTCTGTAATAGTTGAATTGCAGGTACCATGTACCTTGGAGTATGAACTATTCTCGGAGAGGAGAAGAGGGAGGGGGACCCTTTCCAGTCACCCTGGAATCACAGCAATCTGGCAACCTCATACTCCACTTATAACAGCCCAGACTTGCTTACAGCAGCTTTGCCTGAGGGTCCTCACCTTTTGCCCCACCTGGTTCCATCACCCATCCCCAGAACATGATCCCAAATGCACCCAGCTAGGTTTCCAGCTTTTTAAAAAAGCTTAGAGAAAACTGCCCTAGCTGGAGGGTCTATGGGTGTGTTTCTGTGTGACAAGGAACCCAGGAAGAGAAGTGATTAAAGAGAAATATTCATTAAAATGCCTAAAGGTGAGGGAGCTTTGAAAATCTGAGATTAAAAGAGATCTACAACACTCTTGCTTCCAGAGTCTGCAAATAGCCTTGTTCTCCTATCAATGCCTTTCTAGGACTTCAAGTCCATTTGTCTCTGAAGGAGAGCCACCTGCAACCCTCTCACCTGGCTTTTGTTATTCAAGCTCCAGGCACAGGGGCTCTGGGCTCCCAGGAGCTCAGTGAACCATGCCTCGCTTCTTCCCAGCCGCTGCTATGGACCTCGAAGGATAAGAAACATAAGAAACGACGGGAATTTCAGGAAGCATCCAGCAACAAGAAAATAGTTAATGGGACCACTAATAAGAAAGCAAACCTTGTACAGAAAATCTGTCTGTTCTACTTTCCTCTTATCAGTATTGCTCTGAAAGTCAATTTGTCACCGTGTAGTCACAAAGCTCACCCTGGTCTCCTTAAATGTTTCACGCTAGGTTTACCCAACAAGAGTAATAAAAATAATGACACCATTATTCCTCTTCTCTCTTTGTTTTCAGTGCTCCACTTGCAGATTTGAATAATGAATTATACTCACATTATCTGTACTCTCTTGCTCTTGACTTCCTCTACTGGCTAAAAGTGAAGCTATTATCCGATTGTCAAAGACTGAGGAGCCTTTCCTCCTGCAGTCAGTGATCCTGCGATGTAGATACACTCTGGAGTGAAATTATCGAGAGCACAATTTCAAGCTATATAAGGGAAAATTACCAGCCAGTGTGGAAATGAATCTGGAAACTGGTGAAATATTAAATATTTCATTAGTAATCCTTTTGGAACAAAAATAAGGAGACAACAGAATTAGTTGTAAGTTGGGCATAAAAGGCTAATTAATGTTATTGTATTCAGCTGATTGACTTTGAGGCTATTAAATCATTATTTTATTGTCGGGATCTCTTCCTTCTTCACGCTAAAGAAGCCATTTCATCAGAAAAACTGTGTTTTTCCTCTTCTTCTCTCTTTTTTTTTTAACTTCTGTGCTTCCAAGGAGACCCACTCCTGTGTCTGAACTTGGTTTCTGACACAGTTGAGGTTACATCTTTGAATAGACCTTCCGGTGCATTTTAGAAAACGTAAAGTCCACCTCTGCCATCAAGAACAGATTAAAAGTATACATGGCAACCACCCTGGGGAGACCAGAACCCACATCTGGAAGGTACTGTGGAGCTCATGTTGTCCGTGGCTTTGTACCAACAGGTGGGTCTCCGGTCTATTGTTCATCAACTTCTCCATCTTCATTGGTTTTGTCTCCTTCTGTCTCTTGCAGAGCTTTGGCTCCATATTCCATTCCATGATCCACCATCTGCAGAACCAAGCAAAGTAAATCTTTCTCACACACAAGCTCAGGCAAAAACATATCTGAACCTATTTGTGATGACTGTCTCCAAGTCTCTACTCCTAGTTCCACAGGTGCTATTTAGCAAGGATGGATGTTGAGGCCCAGCCTAAGTATCCAAAGGGGGCTTCTCACATCTTAGCCTGGGTCTGGTGCATGGTGGCCACTGACATCTCTATCATATGGCATCTCTAAGTGAACTGGAAAAAAGTTCTCTTTGACCGTGCTATTGCAACCTCCCACCAAGTCTTATAGCTTGGTAAGTAAAGTGCGGGGTTGAATTTCAGCACTACTTGTTCAGTACTACTTGAGCAGCCAACAATCTGAACAACCATACACAGCAGACCCAGGAAGGACTCTTGGCAGAGGTGACTTTCAACAAAGATGTAAAGTGGACAAAGTCCATCTCTAGGGCTCTCCATCTTTGCCTTCCTGTCCCTTCTTTCTTGCCTGTCTGTCCATATACTAGAACTTATTCTTTAATCAGTAGCTAAGAAGGTGGTCTCTTTTCAGGGGACCTTGAAATCCCATCTTAATAGGGTTTCCTTAAACAACAAGAGGATTTTGAGATGCAAAGTAAGACATTTTAAAGGTGCAATTCCAGGTACCCCAAAAGGCAATGAAGGCTTTCTGATGTCTTACTGATTGGCCTTCTGTTGGCTACTTTGGAGAGAGGGGTGTCTATATAACAGGTAAAGTTCTCCCTGGATTCTGGAGACCAATTGGTGAGCCTTCACTTTTGGGGTGTTAAGACCATTCTCAAAATAGCAGAAGCTAGGCTAAGGGGTGGGCCAGACATGAAAATCCCTGGAGGTTGGGCTGTGTTGGTCTAATTAGAACTTTATCTGGGCTGCTTTTGGCTTCTGCAGAGACTAGGGGAGTGGAGAGGCCCATTACATAAACAATTCAGACCCCAGTTGAGCCAAAATGAGTAACTTGGGCCACGTTGTAACATGGGACTCTGGCCCCATCAATCTCACTTGAAAATAACTCAACTTTTTACAAAGTGTAGATCTAACCCAATACTCACTTTTTCTTACCACTCCCCTTTTCTTTTTCCTTTTTTTTTTTTCCTGAGAGGCAAATGGAGACAGCAAAAGAAGAAAAAAAGTGAAGTTGAAAGAGATTTTTCCCATGTTAGTGGGCATAGTGGCTTGGAATTAGGTGGAAACCTTTTATTTTTATATTTTTAAAATCAGTCGCTCTATTTTCTCTGGATAAAAGGGATGGAAATAAAACTGGATCAGTAATTTGGAAAGAAATTATACAGCACCGGATGGGTGTGTGGCCTGGTTCTGCTTTCCTTTTTTTTTTTTTTAAAGATTTTTTAAATTTATTTATTTGAGAGAGAGAGAATGAGATAGAGCATGAGAGCGGGGAGGGTCAGAGGGAGAAGCAGACCCCCCGCTGAGCAGAGAGCCCGATGTGGGACTCGATCCCGGGACTCCAGGATCATGACCTGAGCCGAAGGCAGTCGCTTAACCAGCTGAGCCACCCAGGCGCCCCTGGTTCTGCTTTCTTAATACAGTTTCCTAATGACAGGGATGTGACTGGTGAGGGGACCTCTCCATGGGTCATGTGAGGTGGAAAGGTGGAAGGTGGAAAGGAGAAGCTAGTGGGGTTTGAGTGCTTCCCCAGATATGATCCATAGCCCTGGCTCCCAAATGTGGTGGATTTGTACCAAGGAAAACCACATCACTGTGCTTTGAATACCAGGGTACTCCTAGCTGAGAGGGATGCTTTACAGCAAGCTTCTTTGGAAAACTACCTGGTCGTGGACCTGGAGGTGTGTGAACTCAGTGGGACAGAGCCTGTGAAGGAGGCCACAGTTTCATGTGCCATCTTTCAACATGGCCATCTTATCTCAGACGGCCATAGCATGAGGCCCATCCTCTGACTTTTGTGAGGGTACTTGTGGCACCGGGAGAGATGGGCTGGGTGGGTGATCGAACTTCCACAAAGCCACCACACACTTGATAAGGCAGGAAGCGTGTTCATTCCACACCCATTTACTGCACCTTTGGCCCATTCCGGGTACCCAGTGCTGGGCAGGACATTCAAAGACAACATAGGAACAGCCCTGGCTTTAAGGAGATCATCATCTGAAGGATGAAGCCAGAATAGAAACAGACAGTGAATGAAGTGAGCTCAGACCTTATAGCTCAGAAGCACAGGGGAAGGCCCCCCATTATATTTCTGGAAGCAGCTAAAAGAGTCAGACTCAGTTTGGAGGCAGCGAGGGTGGGGTTCCTTCTAAAATGGGGCCCTGGCAGTCCCTAAATGTCATTCATCTTGATGGGTCAGCGTGGACTATTAGAGAACATGAGATAGAGAAGAAAGATGAACAAAACCTTGGTCTTGCTCTGTTTCTCTTGGGAATCTCCATCAGCTGCACTTAGAGAATAATAAAACCACTTCAAGACAGTAGCACCCACCGAAGGCTGCATGCGGTCTAGTAAATGCTGGGATTGGCTCTCTCAACTTCCATTTTTCCTCCCATTTTACTTGGAAAACTTGGAAAACTATAAATCTTCATTGTCCAGAAGATCTGGTGGCTAAGAATCTGCATATAAGTTAGGTCCTGCAAATCTCACGCATGTACGGGAAATTTGGAACACACGGGTGGTGGCTATCTTGGTTGCTGGCAAGGAAGGCTGGGCAGAGATGCGAACTCTCAGGGGTCACGGCAGTGCCAGGGCAGTGAGGGTCAGATGCAGTGGCTGCAGTGGAGCACCAGCTTCCTGACTCCTGGACCACAGTCAGGGTGGTGTGACCTTGAAACCGGTAGTTTAGTGGTGGTTCCCGATATCTGCTCCTCTAGCACTTACTTCCAAATGTTTTGCAAGCAACTACATCATGTGTTAAATCTTTTCATTCAAAATAGAGAGATTTCTGTTTCCTGCACTGAGTCCTGACAGATACACATGACCAGCATTCCCCTTGGTCAAGATCTATTTTCCAAACTAACTGGCTTCAAGCTGTCTTTTTGGGTCTATACTGGATTCGATTTCTCTGACCCTTGGCCCCCTTCTTGGACCATAACTGAAGTTCACGTCTTGGACTCATCCTAGGCATTTCGTGTGCTGTTGATGCCCCATTCCATACCCCCTGGGCCCATAACCTCTTCGTCTACCCAGCCTGGTGCCAGCTTAGAGCAGAAGCAGCCCCAAGGGTGAGGAAGTCACAGCTAGGGAGCAACCTTTAACCAATGAGGAGTTGAAGTCACTGGGCTAATACACCTCCTCCTGCTCCATCCTTTTGTAGGACATTTCTAAGACTATACGGTTTCTCAGAGGGCCTTCAGCAAGATTGAGTTCCTGCTACCTATTATGGAAACCAGCTTTCTGGTTCCGTCCCTTATCTCTCTTATACTCCACATTGCTTTACTTGCACTTCCTACAATCCCTTCTCAAGTAAACTGCCTGCATGCGAGTCCTCTTGTGGGTTTGCTTTTAGGGAACTCCACACTGAGACCAGGATAAACCTGCCAGTCAATCCAGCTTGTGTCTTTGTGTTCTCACTGCATCTGTCACAGATAGGCCTAGGGCTGTCCTGGCTTTGGCCATGGAAGTCCCATTTCCTGGGTGACCCCTCGGTCCTGGGAAAACCAGGATGGCTGTTCACCCGAGCATGGGGCTGGCAAATGGGAATGGATTATGCTCTATTTTATGGCCTATTTCATAGAAATCTATGAACTCCTGTGCAAATGGGGTTCTAGAAAAATTCCTGATAACTTGGAAACCAAAATTTAAATGCTAACACTGTTTGGTGTTAATAACAGTTGGTCTTATAATGAACTGCATTAAATTCCACCCTTGATTTTGGTTTATACCTTTAAAGGGCCATGGCCAGGAAAGCTGATGGTTGGAAAGCTGGAGGTTGGGACTCTCTGGGTGCAGGCCCTGGGGTCAGCAGCTCTGCAGCATTTCCCTCTGGGGAGGCTTGGCGGCAACTTCGCAGAACTTCATGACATGACTGGAATCCATCTCCTGCCACCTCCCTGACTTTCTGGACTTGTGAGCACCTATTGGGTGTCCAGCTCCATTCTAGACATGGTGACAAAGAGGCCTAATGGCACAGCTCCTGCCCAGAAGAAGAGTTCACAGCATTCTTATCTCCCCTGGGGATCAGCCAGGTCAACCCAAGTGTCTGTTGAGCACTTAGTAAGTGCTGCTTCTTCCCTAGATGTGGGGATTACGACCGGGCGGGGCAGAGGTCAGTACTTTTGCAAATGTGAACATTGATCAAATAACCACACAGGTAATGCATCAAACTTGTGTTAAGTGCTAACAGAAAAAAATTCTAGGGAGCTTTGAGGATATGAAACAGGCACTGCACTGAGCTTACGCTTTAGGGAAATCTGTTGCAAGGAAGTGACATTAAAGCCTGGACAAGAAAGGAGTACAAGACAAGGAGAGAAGGAGCAAGATGGAGAACGTCCCAGGCCCTGAGAGGTAAGTGCTTTTCAGAATGAGGACGTATGCGACTCATGCGTCGAAGCAAAGGGATGTGTTGAATGAAGGTCAGCAGAGGTGGTGGAGCCAGATTGGTAGGCCCTTGGAGGTTGTTTAGGACCTTTTGCTATATTCTTAGAACAATGGGTAAAGGTCAGACAGTGCAGAGCCTCATCCGCTCTGCTGCTGACAAGGTAGCAGATGCTCAGAGAAGGAAGGTCAGGGAGGATGCATGGGGTGGGGCTGAGACCAGCACTGCCCTTGAGAGCATGGAGAGGGGGCAAGAGGGATACTAGCTTGGGAAACTGGTGGAAACCCCATTTCAGAGACAGCCCGGGCCCAGCACATCCACAGGGCTTTTGGCGTGTCTGAGGAGCTATCCCACAGATGGACAGGTATGGAGGGGGCTACAAACCCCTGGTCAGCGTCCAACCCTTCAACTTCCCACCTCTTGCTCTCCAAGTATTTTCTAGAGTAACATATATATGAGCACTCTGTGAACCATGAAGGTGTCACAATGCAAAGTATCATTTTTAATAGTATAAGGTTAAAGTCAGAAGACACTTTGGTGATGTAACACTTCACTCAAGAAAAATGGAGGCCCAGGCTGGTTTGACACGTGCCCAGAATCGTTTTGCAAGCTAGAAGCAGAACATGGTGGAGGCAGCAACTATGCTGACCTCCAGCCTTGTGTCCTTCCATCACTCCACAACCTACTGGATAACTCCACCTGGACCTCCCAGTCTTGGTCTCATAAAATATGAAGCAGGTAGGAAGTCCCCAGTTTGGGACCCTGACAAACATCTAAAATCATGCACTGTAATCTAACTGTTTCTCCTTTCCCGACTTGCAGCCAACCCTTCTCCCAAAACCTCGGCAGCCCTCCCTAATTGTGGAGAAGGGCTCTGTTGCTCAATGAAACCAAGAGACTCGCTAGTTTTCAAGAAATGCAATTCACTGCTGCTTGGTTCATCTAAAGACTCTGTTAGTGGGAGCAGAGGAGCTCAGCTGGAGTCTAAGGGTAGGGTCTCCACCCTTTGTATAAAGAAAAGCCACTTTGTGGAGGCAAAGGGGGGGAAACATGGGTTTGAAGGTGGGAGAAAAGATCTTTTCATTGTAGATCTAGATGGGATGGAGTTTCTGGCTGCCGTTCCAGCTTGCAGGGGAAGGTGCTTGGTTGGAATAGCCAAGGTAAGTGTTTGAAATCCGCTAAGGGTCTGTGCTCTATGTGGGGGTCCCCAACCCAGAGCATCTGGCAAGGGATTTAGCAAATATGTACAAAAATAGGTGTAACAAACAATTGCAAAGACAATGAAGGTGAAATGGGAAGCAAGGGCTTTTGGCAGTAGTCAAACTTGTGGTCAGACCCCAACTGCACCATTTGATAACTACCACCCTGGGAGAGCTGTTTCATGAAGATAATAGTTGGTATATCATGGAGCAATAATGAGAATTTAAGTTGACAAATTAACTTGCACATAGTAGGTGCTCATTAGCATGCATTTCTATAAGCAGAATCTATACTTATAATCTTTTTTTTAAAGATTTATTTATTTATTTGAGAGAGAGAGAGAGAGAGAGAGAACATGAGTGGGAGGGACAGAGGGAGAGGGAAGGAGAAGCTCAAGCAGGCTCCCCACTGAACACAGAGCCCCATGCAGGGCTCGATCTCATGACCCCAAGATCAGAACCTGAGCTGAAACCAGGAGTCGGAGGCTCAACCGACTGCGCCACCTAGGTGCCCCTGTATTTATAATCTTGAAAATAGTTTTAGGCTAACAGTCTTTTAGGCTAAATGTTTTCCTCGAATGCATATTTATCCACCCGCACCCCCCCTTACACACACACACACAGCTACTTTTTCCTTTGAACACTGACTAGACAGCATCATAAGAGCCTCACATTGCAATCAACAGCCCTGATTATGGAGATTTGGGTAAAAAAGGCAGGAATCCTTCCAGCAGACCTGCCACAGCCCGGCACACATGGGCAGGTGGCAAGTGTTGTCCCCGGGCACGTGTCTTGTTTTACGTACGTTCCCAAATCGAGTGGTCTGTCCATCCGGCCACATGCCTGCACGTGTCCGCGTGTGCATGATGAAGTTTTCCACAAAGCACAATGCCAGGTCCGAGTGCTAGTGTGTGCTGAATCAAGTGCATTTGAATTTCATAGGTCTCAAACCAGGTTGGGGCCGCGGACTATAAAATTTACGAAGGCACACTCTGAATTAATCAGCAAATATATACTAATTCACGCTGACCTTTTTTCAAGCTGAGGCCTTTTTATCAGTCACTGTAGGTTTAACATTGGCCTACCGAGTGTTATTACAAAGGACTCCATGGTTGGCCATAATTATATAATGCAAATGACATTTGCTGTTTTGTTTGAGCGTATTCCCTCAGATGTTTCCTTCCTTTATCACGCTCCTCACACATCTGTGTCCCTGCAGTGGCTCTGCAAGCTCCCCCTTGCCTGGTCCCCAAGTTCCTGGTGCTGTCTGTCCCGACTGTCACACAGACACGGCCCGCTGTGCGGATGCTGCGGGTGCGACGCGTGCATCTGACACAGGTTATGTTGGCAGCTGGTGTGAACAGGTGTACGCTGATTCTACCATCAAATAGCAACACACATTTGGCTTCCTCCCAACGCACAGGCATGAAAAACCTGTTCTCTTCACATTTCTTTGGAGATTGATTGACTGTTCTTTGACACAGCACACTGTGACTGTTTGTAAGTTCCCTGGTCCTTCGCCGGCTCAGACGTGTTCCAGGGAAGTCTCAGAGAAGACCTGCATGGGGGCACCATGAATTATTCATCTGCTTCTCCTGGATGGTGGTGAGGGAGAATACACCCAGAAGACGCACTGCCACATATGTGGGGAGTTAAGGACAGCGAGGGGATGGCTGTTGGAGAAAAAAGAAAAGGCATGGAAGAGGTGTAAGAATATCTTACTTTTGAGATGGTTTAAAACAGGAGCATCCTTCTCAAAGACTAAGTGCATCCAGTTACAGACCCGAGGTGTTGTAAAGCAATGATGAAAGAAACCACTTTCATAATTTAATGCAACTTAAATCAGTCATCCCTAGAAAGGAGGGAGTGGAAGATTGGGTTCTGTCGCAGTAAAAAAGAAAAAAGAAATTAAAATAAGAGAATAAAAAAAACTCCCATGATAAAATGTCTCGGTTAAATTAACAACAACAACAACCACAACAACAAAAGTTCCCATTTAAGAAAGCAGCATTGTGACCAGCCGAACGTTTTGACAATTTTATGAGTGGGTGATGTCTGGTTTGAACTCTGTGGGAGCTCTTGTCCCCAGTCACAGACAAAAGTGGCTTTTTTTTAAAGATAGGACCAAAAAAGCCAAATGCTGTTACCAATCAGTAAAAGGGTCTGTAAGCATGTCAAATGTACCTGCGGGCCCAGGGACGAGCAAGTTAAAAGCTGCGACGCTTGATTTTTCCATTTCCAGGAGGATCGGGGTCCCCAGGAAAACAGAGGCAGATAGGGAATCAGGGATCACCACCCCACGTCCCCCACCCCGCACTTTCCCAAGAGCCTGGCTCTGGCAGTTCCGGTCTGGGCACGCTTGCCCTACTGGACTTCCCTCTCTTCTCTCCTTGCATGCTGACGATTATTTTCATCCCTGATTCATTTCTTTCACTCTCTTCAGTGGGTGGAACAAAAGAGCTCCGAAACCAAGATGGCTGTAGCTGGGGGGCAGCAAATGTAAGATTAAATGTGTGCTTTGTGCAACTGGATTTTTATCTCAAACCTCACCCAAGGCCTGAAGCTCAGAGCAGGAATCTGTGAGCTGATTTTGGGGTCTGTTTGGAAAGTATCATATCAACATCTAATGGCATTTCAGGGCTTTCTATGCTCAGAAACTGCCATTGTTATCCTGAATTGATGATGCTATATTAGCACTCCACCAATTCATTTCACACAAAGTACAAATCTAATAAACTCATCTCAAAAATAGCCCTGATGTATTCAACTGCTAATGCCTCAGCAGCCTGATATATTTGTATACAGCAGAATTCTAAATCCAGCGGAGAATTATAAGATGGGTTTATGCATTGCATGCTTCTCATAAAACCTTATTTGAACATTTGATTCCAGTTTACATTTTATTAGCAAAGCTCTCATTTTTCACCCAGAATGAGGAAGCAGAGGGGAGGAGAAGTACATTCCTGCAACTTCAATTCTGTGCCCAAATAACTTACAAGACGGACACGAAATGGACAAGACTATGACTGCCCTGAAGACAATTACAAAAAATACTTAATTAGGATGCAATGCCGGTTATTTTAAGCCGTACAAAAGAGTTCTGTACATAATAGAGTGGCTGTTTCATGCAGCTCATATGATAAAATTCTCACCAGTCTTAAAATGACAGATGTAATATTACCTTTAATAAGTGTCTACCGATGCATGCAAATTGAATTAGATAGTGGGAGTACAAATTTGTCCGATAATTAAGATAAAATTTCATGTCAGCTTAAACCCTGGTGTATATTAGTAACTCTGTATATTTCTTTTCTCTGTTCTCTACCAATTATTTTTCAGGATGGCCTCTTGATTACCGGAAGAGTCAGGTGAAGGGGGTAAAAAACATGGCCCCCCAAACATATTATTATCAATGGGAGCCAATCATGTCCATGATCACTACTCGGTTTATGCTAAGTTTTAAATACTGGGCATAATTCAAATAACTTTGAACAAATTCAACAATGTATTAACTTAATTTTTCTGGGGTCTCATGAGGTGTTACTATGCCCTTAAGGCAAATGCTGAACTAGCGCCATTTAGGAGAAATAAAAACACAGAATTTGGAAGTTAATAACCTCAGTGATTTAGAAAATCTGAGTTTTGAACCGATTCGGCAGTGCTTTAATGCTGAGAATAAACTGGGTGTTCCATGTAATATTTTGTTTACAAAAATCTCAGAAGGCCAAGAGAATGTACACACATGCACACGCACACAGGCAATCCCTTGTGTGTGCACATGCAAAACGCCATGCGCACATACACACAGCTTAAAGGGTAAGTGCTCTGCGTGGCATTCAGCTCCATTTTAATACCCTCCACTGCTGTGATCGCAGTCCCCCAAGGGAGGCAAATATCCTGAGCATTATTAAAAGTGGGATTATCCAATCTAATACTGAAGATTTGGGAACCAGCCAAGAGGAGTCATAAGCAGGAGGGTAAAACAAAGAAGACTTATCGGGGCCCGGACCACCGGGTTTGCCTCCCTAAGCTTTCGCCTGGCTGGGTATGATTGACAGCACCTGACAGGTGACTCTCACTCGCCCGAACAATGAATGTCCTCGGATGCAGGTCAGTGGGGTGTGCCCACCATACTGCCTATCCATGGGAGGGAACACTGGGACAGACTTCCTAACGACCTGCCGCAGGTCCGCTAATTGGAGCCTCACAACGAGCCCTTGAGGGTTTACTATGATGATCATTTCTTTCTTTCTTTCTGGTATGGAAAACGAGGCTCCAAAGGATCAAACGGCATGCCCAGTGTTGGAGGGAAGTGTCAGGGCCGGCATCTAGATGCTCTCCTTTTCACTCCAAAGACAGCTCTTCAAGAAACCACGCCGATGTCCACGCTTGGTTCTTGCACTTATTAGTCATGTCTGTTGCCAAGTCGAGATGCAGCTTCAAGGGCCTGAGACATTAGATTGTGGCAGACTACCCATCAAGGGAGAGGAGTCCCTCTGTAGCTCCTCCACTCAGTTACCACCATGAAGAACACATCATTTGCCACCCTACACCCATGTTACTCATTGTGATAATCTGCCTGGTGGTTATAGGCATGTGGATTTGCAGTCCTTCTACACGTGGTCTTTTTTCCTTCTTCTGTCCCGAGATGTATTTTTTGTCTTATGCTAATCAGATATTATTTATATCACTCTTTAATAATTTGGTGCATTTTCATACTGCAGCCTGCCCCCCTAGAACTCATTCTTATAGCTCTCATGTTACCTCTCAGCCTAGTTATGAAATTTCTCACAAAGGATATTTTTGGAACATCCCTGTGGGCAGTGTGTGCTAATGGTTTACCTTCACTATACTTTCTCCCCTTTTTCCTTAGTAGCGAAAGTCTGGTATTTTACTGCACAGCTACATACTAAGTCAACAGACTACATTTCTCAGCCTCCCTTGCATCTCAATGTGGCCACATGATTAAGTTTTGGCCAGTCAGATGAAAACACAGTGCTGTGTGTGGTACTCTCTTGACAGCTCCATAAAGGGAGGGGAGGTCCACATTTGACCCCTCCCTCCACTGGAGACCTTGGACATAGACTGAGTGGAGTACTTGTGGCCATTTAAGATCATGAGGTGACTTTCAGACTTAAATTGCTTCCACTTCTGGTACTGGCACCCAGTTTTAGCAGATTAATCTTCCTACTGAGAACAACTAGACAAACTGAGTTAGTTTATTATTTTTTTAAATAAAATATCTAGTTGAAGATCTCAGGAACTGTCAAGGTGGTAGGGATTTCAAAAGACCAAACAGCAGGAGTGGGAGGGATGCTGTGCCCTCATCTGTCAATTTGAGAGTGTACGGACTGAGATACTGACATTCCAAAGTCTTTCAGAGCCCTTGCCATCCCCAGATATCTCTGGCCTTTTTTCTGGATTCTTCCCCAAGTTCAAGAGTAAGAAGCACAAAGGCACCATCTTTGAGTGGGGTGCTCTGGTAGCACTGAAAAACGTCATGGAAGGTGGAATATGCTTAGTAAGCTCTACTACCTCCCGCACAGAGGGTATGAAGCCCATTGAGGAACCTTCTCTTCTATCCCCTGCAAGGCTCACCCACCACAGGTAGGTATTCATGAGATTCTTAGAGAAGAAAGTCAAGTGAGCCCCAAATTCACTGCCTCTTTCTCCACTAAGGCATTTGTCAATTCCATTATGGTGGTTTAGGGCTGAAAAGCAGCATAAAGCATTGGCTGAGATACTGAGAGCTAAAGAGAGCTTCCAGCAGTCTCACCAGGCTGAAGGCCATGGCCAAAGATTAGAATCAGGAGAGGCCATGGCAAGCATCCAGGCTTCAGTTGGGACCCCGTAGTGCCCTATCTAGAAGGGGTGTGACAGGTTGGTCCTTATAAAAATGGAAGTACACCTTCAAATCAGCTCAGTCCTAACTGGAATAAAGTAGACTACTCCTACCTTAACTGCCTGCCAGAAATAAAAGCAAATTTTCTTTGGAGGAAAAGCTCATCATGTTTGGACTTAAAATTAATTCTATTACTTTCAGCTACAATATCTGACATGCAGTAACAATTTACCAAGCATACCACAAGGGCAGCATGACTAAAACTAAGAGAAAATATAGTCAATAGAAATGGACCCATAAATGAAACAGGTATTTGAGTTAGATAAGAATTGTAAAATAAATGTGATTAATATGTTAAAAAAATGAGATAACTAGATGGGAAATTTCAGCAGAGGGACTGGAAAATGTAAAGAAGTTTTAAAGGGAAATTCTGGAAGAAAAAAATAAAATAATCAAAATTCAGAGCTCAGCAGAAAGCTTCTCAAAGTAGGGCAGACATAATCATAAGTGAAATTGCGAACCAGAATGTTGTTCAAGAGGAAATATTCAGACAGATGCCCCTAAGGAAAAAAGTGTGGGAAGTAGAGAAAAGAGCATCTGAAACCTGAAGGGCATGGTGAAAATGTCTAGCATATGTATAACCAGTGCCCAAGAAAGAGCAGGAAGGGAGAATAAGGAAGAAGAGGTATCTGGAGAGAGAATGTCCAGGATTGGAAACAGCATATGGAAGACAACAGACAAAGATGCCATCATGCTGCTCCTGGCCTGCATACTTCCAGATTTCTTTTTCATGGTAGAGAAATAATGCCTATCTTGACTTAGCCACAATTTTTCAGACTCATAAATGCTAACTGAAACACCCCTCATTGTTAATAGAGATCTATCAGTGCAAATGTTCGTGTCCTCTCCCATGTCATATATTTTTTAAATGTAAAACATGTTCATAAGGAAGAAAGACCCTATGCTGTGTGGCTCTGAATGCAAGAATAAGACCTATCTGCAGGCAGGAGTTAGAGGGAAACATCTTTCAGTTCAGTGTGTGTTCTACATTCTTTATTCCAACAACTATTTTTTTTAAAGATCTTATTTATTTATTTGACAGAGAGAGACACAGCGAGAGAGGGAACACAAGCAGGGGGAGTTGGAGAGGGAGAAGCAGGCTTCCTACCAAGCAGGGAGCCCTATGTGGGGCTCGATCCCAGGACCCTGGGACCATGATCTGAGCCGAAGGCAGACGCTTAATGACTGAACCACCCAGGTGCCCTCCAACAACTATTTTTGAGCAACTACTCTGTATCAGGCTCTGTCCCGGATATTAAGAATGCAAAGTCAAATAAGACAGCTTAACGTCTGGTTGGGGCAAGACTAACAGAATCTAAATTAAGAGTCACAAAATCGAATGCTTATGGGGACCTGACAGGTCAGGTCAGGTTCAAGTGAATGAGGTGGACTGAGGTGGGCAGGGGGTGAGCCAGAGAACACAGACATCCCCTGAGTGCAGCCTCCATGCAGGTCCCCTGATTGATGCCATTGTGAAGGCAGTCCCCGTGTGGCCAGATCCTCTTCTTTTTCCAAAGAAGCTGGAAATCCAGGTATTGATGTGGAATGTCCAAATGCGTACAGTGTTATGCAGGAAAGGGCAGAATTTGACCCAAGGGTGGCCATTTTGCCACACCTTATATAATGGCTTGAATGGTGGCACCAAAAAAGTTCTGTCCGTGGCCTAACCCTTAGAACCTGGAATGTTACCTTATTTAGAGAAAGGGTTTTGTAAATGTATTATGTAAAGGAATTATGGGTGAGATCATTCTGGATTGTCCTGGTGGGCCCTAAATCCAATGACCAGTGTCTTTATAAGAAACAAAAGACAAAAGACAGAAGCAGAGATTGGAGGGATGTAGCCAAGGAAGACCAGAAATGCCAACAGCCACAAGAAGCTGAAAGAGGCAGGGAAGGATTCGCCCTTCAAGCCTTTCAAGGGAGCACAGCCTGCCCAACCCCTTGATTTCAAACTTCAAGCCTCCAGAACTGTGAGAGAGTGAATCTCTGTTGCTGTAAGCCACCCAGTTTGTGGTGCTGTGTTATGGCAGCCCTGGGAAACTAATACACTCTAAGTGCATAGTCAAGGTAAGCCAAAGTGCTGGGGGAGCACTGGAGAGCATCTCCAACCCTCTAGATAGAGACCAGAGGGAGAAGAGTCAGGGATGAATTTCAGAAGGAATTGACACATGAGTGAAATAGCAGGTATTAGGCACAGTTTGTGTGTGTGTGTGTGTGAGGGGAAGGGAGGTGAGGCACTTCTAGCCAGACATAATAAATGGAATTGTTCAACAATGAGGGTTATTTAATGAGGTAGTGAGCCTCCTGTCAAGCAAGGGTTTAAATACACACATTGTACAACTGCTTGCTGGAGATTATGAAGGACAATGCATTCACGAGATAAGTGTTATACTCATTACTAGGCAAATTTGAAATGCCTTCTGAACTTAAGATTCTAATGACCCCTGTCTTTTCCCATCTTATTATATCTCCCTGTGCTGGCAGGGCTGACTGCCAATGCAGGCTTGTCGGTTGCAATGATTCCAGGACACTAGGCTGAGTTTCAAGGGGCCAGATCCCCGCTGCTCCCCATCCCTCTATCCCATGGTGTAGGCTGCTGCACCTGCCAGAAAGTAAATGACCAAATCCCCTCAACCTGGGAGTTCTACTCCATCTCTTGACCAGTAAAACACAAACTGGCCCCCCTTCTTAAAGAGCTTTGGTTGAATTAGGACCATAATATTGGGTGGTGAGTAGATCCCATTTGCACACCAGAAATCTCAGGAACCACAAATGATTGTATCTCAATTTGAAAAAGATTAATGGTAAATGAAGAGGAAAACACTGGCCAAACACATCCTAGGGGCTGTTTTGGGTTAGACTCCTCTTTCAAATTGACAGAACTAATAAAGGGAGGTGACAGATGACAGGGTATAGACCCTTACGGAGCTATGTTCTGTCTCTCTACTCACACTGTTCATTTCTCAGTCTCAGGGATGTGTACTCTGTTAGGCAGAGATATGCCAGAGCAAATCTGAAGTCATAGAATAAACAGGCCATATCTCCCCTAGAGCCCCCAAACTTTTTGATCTTAGAACCTCTTTGTATAACTCTTAAAAATTACTGAGGATGCCAAAGATCTTTTGTTTCTGTGAGTTATATCTATCAATATTTACTCAATTAGAAATTAAAACAGAAAAATTTGAGACACAAGAATATAGAAGCATACATTCCAATATCCATAAGAACAGTGACATCATGGCATGTCATATAACTTCTGGAAAACTCAAGTGTATACTCATGAGGGAATGATCTCATATTAGTATTGCAGTGTATTAATATTATTATGAAAATAGTTTTCACCTGAATTAGTCCTAGGGACTCCTGGAACTCCCTAGACTATGCTTTGATAACCATTATCCTAAGCCTTAACTTTCTCAAATATCTAGAGAAAAACACATTCTTTAAATGCTTAGGAAAAGGATAAATTATACAATTTAGGATAAATTATATAAATTATAAAATATTCAAAACTGATATAAGGGTAGCTGGCTTTCCACTTGGGAAAAAAATTAATTCTGATTTCACCCTATTAAAAAAAATCTATGCGGGTTATAGATGTAAACACAGAACTATGGAAGTATCAGATGGTGGTAGAGCTGACCATATTCTAGAGTTCTGCGGGGAGGATGGCCTTTGTAAAAAAAAGACACAAACCTCAAAAATCACAAAAGGAAGAGAAGCGACGATTTGGCCAGATTAAAGGTAAAACTTCTGAACGGCAGACATCACCAAATATTTGCAACATATTTAATATGCAAAGGTCAATTTCTCTAACATATAATGATCTTCTATAAGAAAAACCAAATATGACCAGGAAATTCAAACAAGAAATATTAACAGACAATAAATATAGGAAAACGAACTCATCCTAAATACTATCTTAATGCAATGTAAGCCAATAACGATGGTGCAGTTTGCATCTACTAAATGGTCAAAAAATGTAATTTTCATTGATAATGTATAATACTGGTGTATGTGTGGGTAAATGGGCACTCTCATATTTTACTTGTGAAAATATAAATTAGAACACTTGTGGCATAGCAATTTGCTGTATCTACTACAGATTTAAATGTGGATAAGAGCCACCAGTGTTTCACATAAGAGTCTGTTCTACAGAAATTACAATAAAATAATGAGGATATGTGTCCAAAGGATGTTTACTGCAGCATTGTTTGAAGTCACAAAAAATTGACATGAAATTGGCCACATTGTAAATGTCCATAAATAAAGTAATTGTAATGTATTGATTCAATTGAAAACAATGCAGACATGAGCAAGAGCAAAGTAGACCTCCCTGGCTGATACAGAAAAATACCTATCATGTAAGGTTAAACTTGAAAGCAATTTGAAGAGTGATAAGTATGGCATCATCCCATTTTTAAAAAGTTTTTATTTAAATTCCAGTTAGTCAACATACAGTGTAATATTAGTTTCCAGTGTACAGTATAGTGATCCAACACTTGCATACATCACCCTATGCTCATCACAAGTACCCTCTTTAATCCCCATCACCTATTTCCCCCATCCCCCCCCTCACCTCCCCTCTGGTAACCATCAGTGTGTTCTCTACAGTTAAGAGTCTGTTTCTTGGTTTTCCTCTCTTTATTCCCTCCTCTCTGCTCATTTGTTTTGTTTCTTGAATTCCACATATGAGTGAAATCATATGGTAGTTTTTCTCTGACTTATTTCATTTAGCATTATAATCTCTAGCTCCATCCCCGCTGTTGCAAGTGGCAAGATTTCACTCTTTTTTATGACTGAGTAATATTCCTGTGTGTGTGTGTGTGTGTATACACACACACACACACCATATCTTCCTTGTCCATTCATCTTTCCATGGACACTTGGGTGTTTCCTTAATTTGGCTATTGTAGATAATGTTGCTATAAACATCGGGGTGCATATATCCCTTTGAATTAGTACTTTTGTATTCTTTGGATAAATAACTAGTATAGCAATTGCTGGGTCGTAGGGTAGCTCTATTTCTAACTTTTGGAGGAACTTCCATACTGTCTTTCAGAGTGGCTACACCAGCATCATCCCATTTTTTTAGGAAAAAGAAGTATGTAAACAAATATATGTGCAGAAGTACAGGAAGTGGTTGAGAAAGGTCCTAGCAATTATCAGTTGTTAGCGCTAAGGAGGGGGATGAGGCCTGAAAAGAAATTTCATTTTATTATTTTATTTCTTAATGCAAATAACCTTAAAAGGTATGGAATTATGAAAGATTATTGTTTTTTGTCTGCTTTCTTAGTACATTTTCAGGCAAAATTAGAGTTAATGTTTTTTTTTTTTTCTTTTAAATTTGAAACATGGTTGATACACGTTATATAGTTTCAGGCGTACAACAGAGTGATTCAACAATTCTATATTCTAAGCTATGCTCACCATAATAAGGGTAGTTGCCATCTCACACCGTACAAAGTTATTGCGATATTGTTGACTGTGTTCCCTATGCTGTACCGTTCATCCTAGAGTTAATTTCTTTTAAAGATTTTATTTATTTATTCTAGAGACGGAGAGAGAACCAGGGAGAGGGACAAGCAGACTCAGTGCTGAGCAAAGCCTGAGGCAGGGCTCCATCTCAGGACCCCAAGACCGTGACCCGATGGGAAAACAAGAGTGAGATGCTCAAGCCACTGAGCCACTCAGGTGCCCCCATCCAAGAGGTAATTTTTAATAATAAAATTCAGTATCTCACAACACAATTGCTTTGAGCTCCTCCTGGGGCTCCTTCTCTTTTGCCCTTAGTGAAAAGCCGGTAGAGAAGAATGAGGCACCTGTGCCTGGGCCAGGCTGCCTCACCAAATGACCCAAAGGCGGGGAGGGTCCTGAATTCCACCAGGTGGCTAAGGACATCTGTGACTCTGGGCTGATGATCGGGCTGGTGCAATTGGAGTACCTCATCCCGGTTCTTCCCTTTGCTTGGATCTACCCCACCTACCGTCCAAAGCTGTGGAGTTCTCCATGCCCTGAACACATTCATGCCGTTCGTGCATGCATGCACAGGGCTAGGCAGCCAGGTAGGGAAGCTGCTGTAGGGCAGCACATGGTAGGACGTGCCATATGCCCACCTCACGTTTGCCCAGTTCCCACTGTCCCCAGTGACAATCTCAAATATGAGCTCTCTTTCTCCTCCTCCTCCTCTCTCTCTCTGCAGCTCTGTTTTCAGGATTTGAGAGCTGGAAGGAGCCTGAGAGTTCTGATAAGCTAACACTCTCCATTTACAGAGGTGGGAACAGAGGCCAAATCTGGCCATGACCTGCTCGAGACTTTACAGTGCATGGTGGACATGGGGTAGGGACGGGGGACCTGTGTTGCAGCTGGAGTGAAGAGGAGGGTGTCATGCTCTCTGTCTCTTCTCAGAGGAGGGTGACTGAGGGAGCAGAACTGTGAGGGCCAGCCCCAGGAAGTAGCAAGGTGGGGTCAGCTGTTCGAGAAGGAAGTTCTAAGGATTTGGGGCTGAAACCATGTCACCGAAAAAGAAGGTTCGGAAGGGCACTGTGACTCTTCAGTTTCTCTAAGAAAAGGTTTTATTTCCTTTTCTTTAAAGAAAAGTTCCTGTTCTCTGCCGTGTAGGGCTGTCAGGAGAGCTCCCCAAACCAAAACTATGGTTGGCTGGGCATATCAGTGCCACCATCTGTGTCCCCTCACCTCAAGGTCACCAGCTGCAACTGCTCCCAGGGGACAGTCAGAGGTATGCCTCTTCGAGGCGGCCTGTGGAGCACAAAGGAGGTGTTGGGCCAGCAGGTGGTGGACAAGTGCTTGTCGCAGGGCGGCAAGCCAGAACCAGTTCCTGTGGTTTGGATCAGCTGCATTCTGCTCGAGCCTCAGTCTTCCCATTTGTAGGATGAGAAGCTTGGACTGGATGATCCCAACACCCCCCATTGTATGACCCGAGGCTCTGCTCAGAGCATGGCAAAGTATGCAGGAGGAAGAGGTGAGGTGTGAGCACCAGCACCCAGCTCTCCCACACCCTCCTGCCCCACTGAGCCAGGGCTTCAAGTGAGATCTCACACCACTGGCTGAATTTACATAGGGAGCCTACCCTTCAGTCCTCGTCTGCATCTCCCTTAGGGACAGGTGCTTCAGAGCTCTCTTTCTCAAAGCCCCCATTGAGGAAGACCGTGACAAGCCATCATCTCTGCAGCTATCAGGCATCAAGACTGAGAGTGGGTTCCCAGCACCATGGTCCCTCTGTTTCAGGGCACCTTGCTCCCTGCCTCTGAGTGCCTCTGAGTGCCTCTGACCACCATGTCCTGAAAAAGGAGGACACACCAAGAGAGGTTCACAAGATAAATTTGATCAGACTGGCATATGATTTTAGGTGTTGTACCCAGAAAAAGGGGCTAAAAACCACTGAAGCCCACCAGGAAAGAGAGTGGCCCCCTTTGGAATGCTTCTTCAGTCCTTTGGATGAGCCCAAGGAGAGTCTCTATTTGTGCTGGTCTTTTTTCCCTCCCTAACTCAGGCTAAAGTTCCTATTTAACAAAGTGACAATAAGTTCTGGGCTCAGAGCCTTCATCAGGAAATGTTCAATACTAATGTTTGGTTTTATTATATATACTTTTATAGTTACCATCTCTTTATGGTGAATGAGGCCAGTTTTCCATTTAATAGCAGTGTACAAAGTCTAAAATTTTATTTTAAATACATAGGGGGAAAAAGGAAGTTGATTTAAGTAAAAATTATTCCAGATGGGGCTTGAATGGGGCTGGAGTTTGGAAAAACCCAACACAGAGAAGGTGGGAACTTGCCAAAGGCAATAATCCTTGCCCTCAGCAGCTGGACCAAAATGGCACTCCAAGTACCCATTTTATCTTAGCCCCCATTCCTCATCCCAGCCTTCCAGTTCTCTAACTGCATCTCCCAGGCATCAATATTTGTTTTGGGCCTCCTGCCCTGTTTGGGTGGTCTCTGGTTTACCAGTCCATCAAACTTCTTCAAAAGGCACTTCTTCACTCCAGGCTGGTGCCCACGTGGAGTAGGGCTGGTGGCCCATGCTGCCAGATTCAGCTCCATAGAACACCCCCTCTTCCCCCCACCACCACTCTGCCAGTCTTTTCGCCAAGGCAGACCACCACCCAGAAAAAAAGGTAAGTTACTTTGATGGAGCCAGCTTCCCAATGTGTACGGCAGGCCCATCTAACTGACAGAGCTGGGGCTCTTCACTGAGGGAACCACAGGGGTTCAGTTACCTCCCTCAGAAACTGTGTTTGTATTATATATTATGTGTATTATTTATTATATAAATTGCATTAAATATTATATACACGTGAAGATTCTGGGATAAATGTGACAAAATTCTAACTCAAAAATTTAGCAGGTGCTGATGCTCATGATCAGATTTACTGCGTTCTCACTTGGGCTGTGCCTTGGGTTCATACTTGCTATAAGCTTGAGTTCTCATACCCCACCTTCCCTTCCCTTCCCCCCCAAGACCAGGCTCTGCCTTCTTGTTACTGCCACCTGCTGTGTTCCAAGCACTAGCCATAAGCAATCTGTCTCATCAGGAGGGTGACTGGGATAAACGAAGGTGTTCCATTAATATTAGCTGAATAAATGATGAATTCCGTGCAAGGTTTCAATCATAAGTTGCTTTAGGGTTTTGCAGAAGATGGAAAGTTCCAGAAGTTATCTGGGACAGCAAGGAAGTCTGACCAGACCCAGTTAGATCTTTGGGGTTTAATTTCAGTTTCATCAAGTAATTCCACAAGGAAACAGTATAAATTTGAAGGCTTGAGTTTAAGGCCCCTAAAGAAATCATTTCGTTATTACATTGCTAGTTAATATTTCCTTTCCATGTGCAGTTTGCCCACATAAGCAAAATTATCATTTGCACTGCTTTTCAAGAAAGAAAAAATTTAATATAAGGTACTCAAACTCATAACTGTATTCAAATTGAAATAAATTAAATTGGGTATTCAGATCAAAGTCTATTGAAGCTGAATTTTGTGTATATATTTTTTCCTCATGCAAATCTATATATTTTCATGCTGTGCAACCTGCTTTTTGTTCCAAAGATATTGTGAACAACTTTCCATATAAGTAGATCTGAAACAATTGAACTAATAACCCACAATTGAAGTTTTAGATTGTTTCCACTTTTTTCTTTTATAATGAATAATATGTGTCAAACTTCTTGTTCTCTACTATGGAACAGTTAGGTTCTTTGCAATTTTTAAAAATGTTCTAAATAGCACTTCATGAAAAATCTGTTAAGAACATCTTTACATATTTATCTAAGTATTTCTTAGGATAAATTTTTAGTAGTTGGGTTGCTTGTCAAAGAAGAAATGTACTTTTTAATGATTTTGGTAATTGGTTTTCAGTAATAATGTAACAATTTCTATACCCCTCCACAAAATATGAGTGTGCCTACTTCCTCACATACTCACTAGCATTGTGTATTATTTAAAAGTACTTCCAATTTGATAAATGAAAGTGCTTTTCTTTTTTGTATTGTTCCAAATTCATTTCCCTAATTACTTGTATGGTCTTTGTATTTATTGGTTATCCATTTTCCTTTTTAAGTAAATACTGTACTCTATTTGCGCTTTGGCTTATGTTTTCCCCCTACCGGAGTAGCCATTCTTTATCGACCCTTTGTCTACTTCATACATTTTTAGTTGTGGTTTGTTTTTATTTTTTATTTTTTTGCCATGTTTACATAATTATTATGTGACTAAATCTTTCACTTTTATTGCTTTATGGTTTCTGGTTTTGGTGTCAGAAAGGCCTTCCTTCTCCCAAAATTATATACATTTTTACCTGCAAGTAAAATTTATATAATTTCATTTTTGCTTTCAACCTTCATTACTTTTGTGGCTTTATATTTTACATTTATATTTTTAAGGAAGTTAAGTTTTCATAAGGTACACATTAGGAACGTAATCATTTCTCCAAAATGTTTAATCAATGTTTCAGAATGTTAATTATCAAATAATTAATATCTTCCCTATTACTTGAAATGCCACCTTATTATGTACTGAATTCTTTTCTTTTCTTTTTTATAGATTTTATTTATTTATTTGAGAGAGAGTGAGAGTGAGCACGAGCAGGGGGAGAGGCAGGGGGAGAAGCAGACTCCCCAGTGAGCAAGGGGCCCTACGTGGGGCTCCATCCTAGGACCCGGGGATAATGACCTCAGCCGAAGGCAGGCACTTAACTGAGTGAGCCACCCAGATGCCCTGTACTGAATTCTTATACTTGTGTTTATTTCTGGACTTTCTTTTTCATGATTTTCCACATCTGTTCTGGTGCTGTTGCCATACTGTTTTGATTACTATAGGTTTGTAATACATTTTAAAATCAGATGGAACAAGGAGTCTTCTCTCACTCTTTAGAAAATTTTCCTGCATAGTTTTACTTGTTCATTCTTCCATATAAACTACAGAATCACTTTGTCATTCACAAGCACACACAAACATATACCATTAAAATTCATATCAAATTGCATTAAATTTGTAGATTAACTTAGAGCAGACTGCCATCTTAACAATAGTGACACTTTCCAAGCAAGGACGTGATAAGGCTATTTATTCAGGTGTTTTATAAACAACTTTCAGCATCATTTCAGATTATATTATCTAAAATGACTCATGGGATGCTAAAAACCTACCAATGATCCATGGCTTAGGAGTACCAAATTTACTTACATGTCCAGGTCACTTTCTTTTTTTTTTTTAAAGATTTTATTTATTTATTTGACAGAGAGAGAGACAAGAGAGAGAACACAAGCAGGGGGAGTGGGAGAGGGAGAAGCAGGCTTCCTGCAGAGCAGGGAGCCCGATGCGGAGCTCGATCCCAGGACCCCGGGACCATGACCTGAGCCGAAGGCAGACGCTTAACGACTGAGCCACCCTGGCGCCCCCAGATCACTTTCTTAAGATGAGTACTTGAAGTCCAGATATTGGAACTGACTTAAGTACAAAGCCAACTTTGGTGCTCACCCTAAAAAACCTAAGAGCAATAACCTTGCCAAATATTACAGGAAAAACCATTTTTCTTTTAATGGGGGGGTATCACATTTTAATGGGGGGAAATATGATGGTGTTAATTCTTCACCTTGTCCCCTCATCTACATTCCACCTGCCCTCCAAAAAAGTCACCTGCGGTCACATTCGGTGGTGATGGAGAAAGACCAAAGTGACAGCATTCTGAATGAGAATTCTCAGTAATTCTCTGACAAGCCCCCCGCTGCCCGTCCAAATCCAAACCCAGGATGTGTGTGCCATGCACTCTATAACGTCTTGTAATGTGTCCCCACAGCCGCTGGAATGAGGAGAATTGATAAGAACACGGGACTCTTTGCTTTTGCCAAACTCCGCAGCGAGTTTCTCAAATTTGAGGGAGAGGAGGAGGTGACTGCACTTGGAATTAATCCCCACGGTTGTTCAGGACTCTAAATGACTATTTAATTTCTGACCAGATACAGGAAGCAGGCCGTACCCCCAACTGAGGGCACGCCGACAAAATGGCCAAGTGTGATCCTTAATTTGTCAATAATGATTTTAGGCCGTGACCCTTAATAGGACCCTGTCACTGGTGAGGTGATTTATGCCTCCTGCGATGACATCAGTACGAATAGTGCTGATAAAAGAACACTTATATTGGAGCAAACAGGATGATGAATGGAATCCGGGTCTCCTTAGTCATCTCATTACTGCCTCCCCTTCACCACGGAGCTAATGTAGCGAGTCATCGCGCGCCTGGGGAGTAGTTTGGAGGCTGAATTTAATAGCGAAAGTGCGGGAAATGTATTGCAGCCCTGGGTCAGGAGTGGCGGAGGGTACATTTTAAGTCTGTGTATACAAGAAGAGGCAATCGTGCCGAAAATCGCTACCCGTCTGTGCCACCCAAGACCGCGCCGTGCCCACATCTCATTGGATGGCAGAGTTTTCTCCGCATGTTTTCAGAATGTGATTCTAAAATCACAGCGTCTGTTATCTTCAAGACCATGAGGGTCTTCCTCTTGAATATATGCCCCCACCATCCCCTCTCGCAGAGACCCCTGATCCTCAGGCAGAGATGAGACTTGCAGAAGCGCAGGAATGGTGGGAAGAGGCCCCTCCCAACATGTGGGGCGCAGGGGTGGGGGCTCCAGCACTGGCTAGCTGTGTGGCCTTGGGCAAGTCACTTGGCCCCTCAGCAGCCCTAAACGCTCCATTTTTGGAAAAGGGAGGGTCTAGGTGTATTTCCAAGTTTTCTTCTTGCTCTGGAACATAAAGCTTCTGAAGAGTCCCTGCTATGAGAGCAAGAACGCGAACAATTAACCCAATCTTCCCCTGAAAATACCAATTCTGGGTAATATCAATGACAGAGGGGCTTTGCACATAATAAGGAGGGGAAATACATCCCCAGAGGCTATTCAAAAGATGTGTGTGTCACCCATAATTTGGCCAGCCCTTGAGTGCAGTGACTGTTGTACAGAGGGCAGTAGATGCAGTTTTATTAGTGCAATTTTATTGCCCTCACCAGCTGCACTCTTTTCTCTATAAAAGGTAATTACTTCCAATAGTAACAAGCTAATTGATTGCTAATTAAATCAATTGGCACACTAACCGCTGTCAGAAAGTGACAGATTAGCGGGTCATGTGATGGCGTGTTAGTAATGAAAAGTGGACATGGTCTGAGGGTGATTGACACATGAGATGAAAAGCGATTTGGAATCTCCGAGGTGGTCAGAGAGAGGGCAGGGAGAACATGATTGATTCAATGGTGACTGTCAGAGAGGAAATGAGAATTGAATGGAATTCAGTGTCTGCCCAAACCCTCACCACATGATGCTCCACGTTTTTTCACATGTAAATCAGGGAGATGGGGACTTCTTGCAAATGAAATGCCAAAATAGAAAGGACAGAAGGGAGGGGGTGCCCAAAGTGAGGATGTGTAAGCCTTAAAGAACAGAGTTTTTTTTTCATTTAGAAACTTGCAAAAATGTAATAAGAAAAATAAATATTGTTCATAACTTGCCCGCGAATCTCGGCAACCTGGCTGTCTGCGCGTGCTTCTCATCTTTGAATGCGTTTTAGAAGGTGCTTGTCTGCTGTCATTATCAAAGAAGGAAAATATTTACTGTCTGCCTTTGCAATGCATCATAGCCTGATTAGGACGATGGATTAGATGTAAATTTTGGGTCCAGGGAACGTGCAAAATGACTCTGCTGCAGTGTTATAAATATGTTCCAAAGGAAGTGACACTGTCATAGTTCACATTTGCCATGCCCACTGCCTTGTGTGCAGCCCCTCTGAGTCCTGAAATCACTTTGGAAGTTCTGAGCTGCCTTTATGCAGAGATGGAGTCAGAAAGACAGCGCGGTGTGGTCTGAGGTCAGTGGAAAGTCCCTATCTTGATACCCTAAGATCTCTACCTACAATCTCCTGAAGGCTGAAATTCGATCATGAGCCCCTTACCACTTTGGCTTTTGACGTCTCCTAAGTCCCCTCAGGGAGAAATGGCAAAACGAAGACCTGGGGGTAAATCCGACTGCATTTACTGGCTGTGGGTCTTCAAGGAGTCACCCTAACTTCCCTGAGCCTGTTTCCCCACCTGTGAAATGGATAGAATACTACCCCCTTCCCAAGGCTGTGGCGAAAACAGAGACAGCTTGCACAGAATACCCAGTGCGCAAAAAGTGCTTGAGAAATGGGAGTTAACAGCATTGATGCTAGCAGTAGTTAGAGCACTGAGCCTCAGCATAGACACCGGTGCAGCCTGGTCTGGAGGCAAGACTGGATTTTCGAGCCAGAAAGAGGTGGGGTGAACAGGAATTCTGAAATGTCCTACCCTTTGAGGAATTTACCTAATGTCTGACATCTCCAGTTTTGTGATTTGAGAATGGAGTAGAAACACCTATCTTACATTTGGGGCGATTTGGGATTCAATAATTTAAAACACGTGGAGATTCTAACACAAGTGCTAGTAAGTGTTACCTCCTTTTCCTACCCACTGAGACTGGAAAAATCGGCAACATTGCCCCTGTATGGGAATCTTGAAAGGCTGGTTTTTCTGGGAAGCAGGAGCATGACTACAATGGACTTTAGAACTCTGGCCTTTTTTTTTTTTTTTTTGTCCTCTACAAGTCCCTGTCCTGGGCATCTGTACCATATTAAACACTTCTGAATACTCTAGTTGTGATTTCAGTATCCAGTGGGTGGGGTGTTGGTCCAATAACAAGGCAGCTTTATCACAGGATCTCCACGTGGCCCATGCGAGGTCAGGGTCTGCAGAGCCCTCTCGTTGCAATAAGGAGCCCCAGGGCCTGGTGTCACAGCTTTGCTGGTGATGGGGAGTTCTCTCAGACATGAGTATGCCAAGAAGCAGAGAGATGAGCAGTGTGTCTCCTCCTGCAAGGGGCACTCTCCGGGACACCCACAGCACACCTGCAGCTCTCCTGGAAGTATGCAGGACCAATCTTTTGGGGGCCAATGATTTCTCAGCAGCACAGCTGTCTCTGATTATCCTGAAGCCTCTCTGAAACAGAACCATGTGTCCATATCCCTTAGGAGCGTGTGCACACACTCATACCCGTCCTGCTCTGGTTCTGCTCAGAGGAACCCTGCTCGTCCCCCAAAAGGTGAGTAATCTCACAGCAGAGAGAAGGGTCTGTTAGTCCACAGGGACTGGTCATGATACTTAGAACTTTTCTGAGTGACATAAGGACTCCTGGACATACATGATGAAAATTCTCACCATGCCCATGAGGACTTGGCCCAGTGGTTTTCAACCTGGCTGCACATGGGAATCATCTGGGGAGCTTAAAAAACACAGAAGCCTGAGTCCTGCTCCTGGGATCTTGATTTAGGGGTCTGGGGTGCCGCATGGGCATTGGAATGCTTTTAAAGCCCCCAGATGGTTTTATGACAGCCGAAGTTGAGAATGATGGCCTGGCTAGATAAGGCAAATACCCGTGTGGAGCAAGGGAGCACCCAGGGAATGATTTTTTGCCACATGAAAGTGTTCTCAATTTGCTCCTGGGTTTCTGAAATCCTGTCATCTGGAACAACCATCTATGGCGTCACGGTATGAGGATTAGGCTGCAAATCAACCTTCAGGAGGAAGGTGGGTTCCTTATAGTGGGTGCTCTATGGACCTTTCTAGAGAGCACGCTTCATGGAAATGAGTAGTGAGCTTAGGCCACTGGGTTCCTACAGGGGAGAAATAGTTGTGTAGATGAGTGTTGGAGAGCCTCCATATTATGCTGAGATCCGGGCCTGGCTGCCAGGCCATAGGCCAGTGTTTGGAGGCTATGGGGTTCTTCTCCTCCCTCCTTCCCTCCCTTATCCCCGAAGTCACAAAACCCCCAGAGATACCATGGACAGAGCCCAGTCCTTTCTCATGGATCCCTCTACCTTGTGGGCATGCAGGTTTCAGTGGGAATAGATCTTTGGTGAACTCCAGATATTCAGAATCTTGAGTGGCTTCCATCTCAGTAATTGAGACCTGAGCTGTGCTACCTTCTGCAGATAACTTGTGTTTGCAAAAACAAGACAGTTTTCAGCAAATTGTCTCAGGAAAATGTACAGAGACTTTGTGGTTTGAACTCATCTCCCACCTCGACAGAAGGAGGCCAAGCACCAGCAGGGAGTGGATAAGTTCTTCCCAGTCTACCCTGTCCAGGTTTTCCCAGACAAGTTACAATCATGTACTATCATTTGCTGACACAGAGAACCCATCCCATTACCCAGGCTTCTGTTTAGCCACAGAACGATTGTCCTTCCAGACAGATGATGCAGGCTCGGTAATGAGAGGCAGTGTGATACAGTGGTCAAGGACACAGACTCTGGAGCCACATTGCTGGGGTTCGAAGCCTGGCTTTGCCACTGTCTAGCCATGTGATTGTGGACAAGTTCCCTGAACTTGTCTGTGTGCCTGTTCCTTCATCTGTACAGTAGGAGTTAATTACATGTATATACCCCATGAGGTTGTTGTAAAGATTAAACACACAAGTATATCTAAGAGTGCAAGCTATTATTATAACAGCCCAAAAAGCATCAGATAGAGGACACATACAGAAAGAACCCTGCAAATACAGAAGAGCTGCCCTCATTTTAAATGATTAGAGGCAGATGTTTTCCAGAAACTATTGGAAGAAAAAAAATCCTTCTTAAAATTAGCAGTTGGATTATTGTTAAAAAGTTTGAATTAGACAGCTTCAGATAAAGACTGTAGCTTTTCTGGTTAATTATTTGTTTGATTGGAGGAAGCAATCAATTCTAGCCTGGACCACATAGTAAAGGAATAATATGAAGAAGAAGATAGGTAGGTGTATATTAGGAGATTCATTATAAGGAACTAGCCTCCATAATTGTGAGGTTTGACAAGGCAAGTATAAAGTCCATAAGGCAGGACATCAAGAAGGGCAGGCTAGAACTGTCAGGCAAGAGCTGGAGCTACTTATCCATAGGTAGAATTTCTTCTTTCTTCCTCAGTTTTGCTCTTAAGGTCTTTCGGCTGATTGAGTCAGGTCCACCCAGATTATCTAGGATAATCTACCTTATTTAACATCAACTGATAATGGACTTTAGTCACATCTATAAAATACCCTCACAGCAATACCTAGATTAGTGCTTGATTGACTCATGACTACAGCCTCGTCAAATTGATAGACTAAACTGATCATCACAGTCTACTCCTTGTCAACTTGGCATCCATACAGATCTTCTTAAACCAGTATTCATTTCCAAATAAAGGTAATAGCAAAGTGATACTTACACGTAAAATGAGACAACTATTCTGCATACAACCAAAACATGCTAACCTTTTCCTCAGGAGACCATGCAAAGTCCTTGGAAAATGTTCATTCTTCTCCTCTGATATTTTATAATTTAAATACTGTGATACAAGGCTAACTACCATTAGTATTATTCTATGTTAGATGACAAGGGGATAATAGAAGAAGAAAACAAAAATTTTTGTTAGTATATAGAGAAGCATATTTATAACAAAATAAGGAATAAATACTCATAACTATTATAGTCCTGATTTCTGCAACTGGTCATGGCTATAACTATCTTCTTTCCCTGTGGAGAAGAGAGGCATGAGAAACCCAAAGTAGTTAGGTGGCAATCTCAACTTCCAGTTTAATGGGATCACTGTTGCATCTCCTGCTGGAAGCATTCCTCCCTTTGGAACTAAAACCTCTAGACCAGAAGAGTGTAAGATCATTGGGGGTGGGAAGCAAAAGTTCTGCTAGTAAATGACTAGGGGTAATGGTGAGTGAAGCCACTCCCACCTCTACCTCTTAATTTCTGGACCCATGAAATACTAGGTATGGGAGACAGGGTGTGACATTTTTTTTTTTTAAGATTTTATTTATTTGAGAGAGAGAGAGACAGAGAGCATGAGAGGGAGGAGGGCCAGAGGGAGAAGCAGACTCCCTGCCGAGCAGGGAGCCCGATGCGGGACTCGATCCCGGGACTCCAGGATCATGACCTGAGCCGAAGGCAGTTGCTTAACCAACTGAGCCACCCAGGCGCCCCAGGGCATGACATATTTGATGCTGATTTAGAACATATCCAGCCTCTTGCAGGACATTACCCAAGCCTCACTTATATTGCCACCTACCACTTACATTGCACTACAACTGAGTCTTCATAAGGCCATTCCTCCATTCTATCAAGTCAGTTGCTTCAGGATATTGGGGAACATGTTAAAACTAGAGAATTCTATGGGTATGGGCCCATTGCTATACTTCATTTTCTGGGAAGTGACTTCTTTTACAAGAAGTAACAATGAATAAAATATCATGATGGTGGATTAGGCATTGAGTCAGCCCATGGATAGTACATCTGGAAGAAGTATCACATGAAGGAAAGGCAAATCTATATCTGGAGTAAATGTGTATTATAGTTAGAACAAAGGGCTCTCCCTTACATGATAGAAGCAGTCCAATGTAATCAATCTGCCAACAGGTAGTTGGATGATTATCCTAGGGAATGGTGTCATACTGGGGACTCAGTGTTGGTCTTTGCTGCTGGAAAATTTGGCACACAACTATAGCCAGATTGTCCTTAGTGAGTGGAAGTCCATGTTACTGAGTCCTTGCATAACCTCCATCCCTTCAATTATGGCCACTGGGCAACAGCAGGAATGGCTGGGCAAAGAGGCTGACTGACATCCACAGAATGGGCCTATCCATTTAATTACTAAAATTTTTCTCTGCCAAGGTCACACTTTGGTGAGCATTCACATGGGACACAAATGTCTCCTCATTCTTTGCCTATTCAGAGAAGTCTATTAATATCCCTCTTCCCTAGATCTGCTTGTTGCCAATTTTCTAATCACATTTCCTCCAGGTCCATGACCATCCAACAAAACCATTGGCTGAAGAACATAAATAAGTACGGACTGGTACCTCTGGCCATTTCTCCTTCCTATGAACAGTCAGGTGCACTGCTTAAAATTCTGCCTGTCTCTTTGAAAATGAGACACAGCCCTTCATGGGTGTCCCACAAAGGGACTGTAGTTTTGTAACTGTCCACTTTCAGGTACTGCCTGAGTAAGAGGTAGAACCAACTATTAACCAAGCAGAATTTTCTTTTCCTTAGTCATTCAGTCATAGGAATATTCCATGAGGCCATATATGCAGTCTGGGATAGAGAAGGTTGTAGGAATCATAGCCATGGATATTTGGGCCATTTCCTCTTATAACTTACTTGTGCCTTCTAGCTCTGTTTGAGCCCAATCTCACATATACCACTTCCATTTGATAATAGGGTGTTCTTGTGCATGACCAGCTGTATGGTTTGGTGGGTCAGTTCATGATGGGCAGCTCAGATCATATGATTAAGTGTTCAGTCACTATTAAATCCCAGTAGCAAGCCAAACACTGTTTCTCAAAAGGAGAGTAGTTATCGACAGAGGATGGCAGGACTTTGCAGCTAATCTTCAAAGCCCCAAACAGCCATTTTATTTGCCACTGATACTTCAAGCCCCATAGGATTTGCTGGATCAAGTGGCAGAGAAGCTTGTGCAACAGCCTTGTTTCTTCTGGACCCTACTCAAAATTATCAGCTTTTCGGGTGACTTGGTAAATGGGCTGGAATTAGCACACCCAAATGAGAAATGTGTTGCCTCCAAAATCCAAAGAGGCTCACCATGCATTGTGCCTCTTTTTTGGTAGTAGGAGTGTCCAGATACAACTCATCTTTCACCTTAGAAAGGATATCTTGACATGCCTCCTACCACTGGACTCTTAGAAATTTCACCTAGGTAATTTTTGTCTGATTTATTTCCTTTGACATACAAATGTCTTAATATATTTAGAGTAGTTTCTATTTCCTGCTCAGTCAGGTCTATTAGCATAATATTTCAGTGTAATGGGCCAGTGTGGTGTCTGGTGAATGTGAAAAGTAATCAAGGTCTCTATGGACTAAATTATGCATAGGACTGGAGAGTTGACATACCCTTGAGATAAGACAGTGATGGTGTATTGCTAGCCTTACCAGTTGAAAGCAAACTGCTTTTAGTGATCCTTGCTAACAGTTTTCAAGAAAAAAAACATTTGCCTTATCAATAGCTGCATACCAAGTACCAGGGGATGGGTTAATTTATTCAAGCAACACAACCTCACCTGGAACAGCAGCTGCAATTGGACTAACCATCTGATTAAGTTTATGATAATCCATGGCCATACTCCAAGATCTATCTGTCTTCTGAACAGGTGAAATAGGAGAGGAGAATGGGAATGTGGTGTGAATCACCACCCCTGCATCTTTCAAGTCATTGATGGTGTCGATAATCTCTGCAACCCTTCCAGGAATGCAGTATTGCTTTTGCTTTACTACTGTGTAGGTAGGGTTCTAGTGGCTTCCACTTGACCTTCTTTACTATAATAGCCCTCACTCTGGAGGTCAGGGAACCAATCTGAGATTCTATCAGTTGGTTCTGGAAGTATGAATATATCTATTCCAATTAGGCATGTGAGAACTGAGGAAATAACCATGGGATGGGCTCAGGGACCTACTAGACCCACTCTGAGATGGATGAGCTAAATCACTATTGATCACCTGACCTTTGTAAAGCTCTACTCTGATTCATGGCCTGCAGTGACATTTTGAGTCTCCAGGAATTAGTGTCAGTCCAGAGCCAGTGCCTGATAGTCCCTAGAAGGTTGAATATTTCTCTTTCCCCAGTGCACATTCACCCTGGTATCAAACATAGGTCCTTTTGAGGTAGACTGGGAGAAAAATTAACAGCATCAATTTCTGATAGTGTATTAGAGGTCCTCCATCAAGAGAACACTTTCATTCAGTGGGTTCTGGGTCTACAAACTGCTCAAGTCTAGAATTTGATTGAGGTGCTGTGACCCTCTGTTTTGATGACTCACACTAGACTTCTGTTTATTCTATCTGGAACTCTTCCACTTATATAGGTCAAGTAAAAATTACATAGAGTGCCTCTCTATTTCCTCTCTAAGGATATGAAGATAACTAACCAATATTGTAGGTCTCTGCAAATCAGCCTGCTCTGATTACTACTTTGACACTGTTGGCCATTACAGTAGCCACACCCACATTGCCTTTGGTAATTAAGTGCTGCCACTTGTCCCCTGTCGCTCTGGGTTCCAATGATCTCCATTGCATTTAAGCATCCCAGTTCAGTGGTAGCAATGCTCACTGGACCTATGAGAAGAACAACCACAAAGTTCTTCAAGGATGCTGGAGATCAGATCCCCTCACATATTCATAGTTATGGTAAATGTGTGTCCTCTGAGCCCTTTCAGGGTGGATGAGGAGGTCTTACATAATGAAATCCACTCTACCATTCCACTCTCCCTAAGCCTTTGGATGCCTGTCTCTACAGTATACCAAGACTATTCTGGCACTTCAGTTCATTTAATGTAGATTACTTTCAGGTCTGTGTTTCAGCCAACCAAAATACTTTTAGAGCCTTTCTAAACCCTCAAGCTAAAGGATATATGAGTACCAAGCACTCTTATCTTGAAAGCCACCATAAGGATAATAATTAACAGTCAAAATAAAACTGTTTCAAGCCTCTATCACATTTATTATTAGAGCCAATGTCCTCCCAAAATTTTCATGAATTTTGAGGGGTTTAATTTTTTGTTTTCAGCTTTTGTTCTGCCTTCCTTTTGCTCCTGAGATCTCAATTATCTTTCCTTCTGGGGCTCTTTTTTTCCCCTCTAACCTGAGTCACCCCAAATGGGGAACAAAACTCTGCTGTTTCCCCCTAAATGTTTCCTGCACAAGGAAGTTGTGTGAAACAGATTTAGAGGAATGGAGGGAGGTTATTTCACAACTCAAAATGAACCTCCAGCTTTAATGTGGGAAGTCCTCAGCCTTTTCTACCTGTGGGACCTACTTTCTGGGGTTTCTTAACCTCCTGTACTAGGCTTTTCCCAAGGTGGCAGGTCTTCTCTGCCCTTCTGTTCTTACCGAAACCTCTTGGTTTCTCCCTTGTCTTTCTTGGTTCCAGGCATCCTCTCTTCCCTCTCTCAGGCTGCCCAAGCACCTTCAAATGTTCTCATTTCATCACACACCACACTTTCATATGTGCTTTTTGCTTCCTTTCTCCACTCCCTGACCAAATTTTCCCCAGGGAGGAATTTTGTCAAAAGCTTTTAACAATCAACAGTTTTCCAACTCTATATAAAGTTTAGTCCTCTACAAATCTCTTTGCACATCTTTGCAAAATTTTTCAGGCTGATAGAGCAGGTGAGATTCTCACCAGTTTGCCAATGAAAGGGTTGAGATTGGGAGAGATGACGGGGCAGTTTCTGATCACCCAGCCAATGAGCAACCCAAGAAACAGACCGAGAGCTGATAAAGAACCTTTGACATCATTTTATCCAGCCTCCCACTGGGCATGGGGATCTTTTTTTACAGTGTCCCTGAAAGTTTCAAGAATGCTTGTATGATATTTGTTTAATGGAAGAAAACCAAACATTGCATCATTTACTTGTTAATGATCTCATGGCAGACTATAGGGAATCACTGTTTGATGATCATCTTCAGCATAGAATGGCCTTGGCACCTGGTGCTTCCCTAAGTAGTGCCTTTGTCACACTTAGATTATGGAGACTATAGTTCATGCCTCTCACTTCTCTGGGGTTATTTTGAGGAAGGAGCCTCTTTTTGAGCTGTCTTGGAGGGTCTTCCTTGGGAATTCAGAGGAGTGGGGGCAGAGAGAGTCTTGACTCTGGATGATGTCCTACCTGCCCTTCAATCTGACCAACTTCAGTTTTGACAGTGAATCCACCTAGCTTTCAGTTAAAGTTATATTTGCCCATTTGCCTCATCTCTCCCACCACCATAGCTACTTGATTCCTTATCAAATTGGATATTGGATATTGGATATCAGCATCTGGGTTCACGCTAGGGCTGGAGTTGGCCATAAGGCAAGATGGCTTTACCTTCTCCAGGGTCAACTTGAGAAAGGGGCTAAGAGTGTCTTCTGGAGGTTACATTAATCTGGGACACAGAAGCTGTGAGAGCTACATGGAGAAGCAAGGCCATAGTCAGGAGATCATGACAGTCTCTGGGGAAGTTAGAAGGCTTGCAGGCCAAACATGAGGAGTGAGAAATTCAGAAAAGTAGCTGAAGGTTGGCAGTTTCCTCTATGCATTGTGCCAGGGTGAGAGATTATGCTTGCATCTCTCCGCTGATGGGGGCTGCAGTGAGTATCCTTTTAGTTTAGGGCCTAGATGGGTGAGGGCGTGGAGTAGAGCAAGCTGAAAAAACTCACTGGGCTGGAGCCTTGGATTTGCCTGTGTGTCTCCCCTCCTCCCTGCTCTCCTAAGGCTCTAGTATTTCCCCAGATCACAACTTTTTGTCCCCACCCTGTTTTTGTGACAATGATCAGAGTGGATCCTTCCTCATTAAGTCTACCACTGCTGTGGCCCCCACCTGGTAATAAAGAAGGATCAGACACTGTTCAGGCCAGTCATAGTCAACTAGTGAGCCCCTCACTGACTGACAGACTTTGCTTACTTACTTGTACCTTTGATTTTTAGGAAGAGAAATTAGAAGAATAAACCCCCTGTTTCTTTTCTGTCTTGCCCTCATTCTGGGCTTCATGGTTTCTTAAAAACAAAATCCTCAAACTAGCTAGAGCATCTCTTAGGGACTCCAAGGCCATAGATCCTTGCCCTGCCTCCTTTATCCATTTCCTCGGCCTGTACTTTCTGGTCTGCCATCTTGTAGGGCTGCATTCTCTCAGGCAACATGCTATGCTTTTTTCTTTTTTCTTGCTTCATGTTTCTTGACCTAAGCCGGGTCATTTAACTTCAAGGAGAGCAGCCAAGTGTCAAATTTGGCCTTTCCCAAGTCTTGCTTACAGAAGGCCAAGCAATCCCCTGAAGTGATTGGCAACACTGTCTTTGGGCCAAATGCAGACGGCAGCTGCAGATGGTGCTATGGAGAGATAGTGTGCAGAAGGCACCTCCTGCCAATCCTGGACACCTAGGCCCGGCCAGGCCACCAGATTCCTGGCTCCTAGTCAGGATCCCAGCCTTCCCCCATGAAGGCCATGTGGGATTGCATCCAGATACCTTAGGAGACTGTCTGGCAACCTGTTCCCCCAGCATGAGGTACCTCCCTTCCCTAGCCTTGGAGCCAGCCAGAACTTGGGGGAAGAATGCCTGACAAAATTCAGGTCTCAGGGCCTGTCTGCATCTTCACAGCCTTTAGGAAAACCCCACTTTTCTTAAGCTTTTTTAGCTGACGCTTTTTGTTCTTATGTTCCATCTCTGACACTGTGGATCTGTCACCTTACTCTCTGAAACTCAGGCTCACAAAATAACCATCTGGCATGTTTGTGGTTTCAAAATGTTCAGCATTCATCACCCATTTCTTCTGGGAACAACATCTCAAAGTTCCTTTGTCCACTCCTAGCTCAGTCCATATGGATTTGGTGAGGATCCTGATTCTAGGTAAGGAGAGCATAACTCATGACTGGCCAGACAACACTTTGCATTCGCCAGCCACAGGGATTGGTTCAGGGATGAGCACATGACCCAGCCTAACCAATCAGTGTAATTCCATTGTCTTGACCCATGGTTATTGTTTCAATGTTAACACACAACTCAAATTGTAATTAGAGTGAATTTTGCAACTTATGATATAGCAACGTGGAAAAGTATTCAGTTTTTAGCTGGATTTGAACCTGGAAAGAAGTAGGATGAGAGCTATGGGCACTATTTTACCACTACATGGTGCCTGAGAATAAAACCCATATGGTGACAGAGTCAAAAGAGAGTAACTAGGTCTTAAATGACATCATTTAAGTTCTGGGGTCAAACATTATCTGAAACTATTTCTACTCTTGGATTTTCTTTCCTGTTATATAAAATACTTATTTTTTCATACTTAAGCAGTTTGATTTTGATTTTAAAAATCCTAATATACCCTCTACGACACTCTCAACAGTTGATGTATCAAGCCTCATTTGAGGCTATATAAGAAAATGTTTCTTTGTGACCCAGGACAAGATTCTGGCAGCTGAGTTTAGGCAAGAGAATGCAATTTCTAGGTGCAAAGGTATGCAAAACTTCACTTTTAGTAGTTACTGCAAAAGAATACCTATTCAAATGTTTTGCCCATTTTTTTATTGGATTGTCTATATTTTGTAACTGATTCATAGGGGTTCTTTGCATATTCTGGTCCTTTATCAGATACATGTTATGCAAATTTCTTCTCTATAGTTTCCTTTTCACTGTTTTAATCATATCTTTTGATGAACATTAGTTCTTAGTTTTAACAAAGTTCAGTTTATCAGTGTTTTCCTTTGTGATTTTTCTTTATATATACTGTTTAGGATATCTTTATGTATCTCAGCCAAAGCTATAAAGATATTCTCCTACATTATCTTCTGGAAACTTTATTGTTTTACTTTTCACATTTTTTTAAAGATTTTATTTATTTATTCATTTGAGAGAGCGAGAATGAGAGAGAGAGAGAGAGCACGTGAGAGGGGGGAGGGTCAGAGGGGAAGCAGAATCCCTGCTGAGCAGGGAGTCGATGAGGAACTCAATCCTGGGACTCCAGGATCATGACCTGAGCCGAAGGCAGTCGCTTAACCAACTGAGCCACCCAAGCGCCCCTTACTTTTCACATTTAAATCTATAATCTATCTGGAATTGATTTCCACATATGGTGTGATCTAGAGGTGAAGTTCAATTTTTTTTCCATAGGAATAACCAATTGATCAGGCATCAGTTATTGAAAATGCTATTCTTTCTTCACTGCTTTTCAGTGGCACATATGATATTATATACATAAGTCTGATATTGGATTTTCTATTCTGTTCCATTGGTCTGTTTGTCTGTTCTTGTCGCAGCTGCACACTGTTTTAATTGCTGTTCTTGTCTAAAAGTCTTGATCAGTCCTCCAATTCTATTCTGTTTTCTTTAAAACTGACTTACTACTATTGACATTTTGCTTCTCTTGATAAAATTTAAAGTAAGTTTGTCAATGTCCAGAAAAAACTTGCTGGAAATTTTATTCAGGTTGCCTTGAATAGAGACATCAATGTGGAAAGAGTCGACATTTGTAAAATATTCCCCTGCCAACCTGTGAGCGTACTATATCCCTCTGTTTACCTGGGTCTTCTTTACTTTCTCTTAGTATCTATAGTTCATATAGGTCATGTAGTTCTTGTGCAGAGGTCTTGTACAACTTTGGCTAAATTTCATCCTATGTAGTTAATGGATTTGATGTTATTGTAAATGGTTTCATTTTAAAATTTCATTTTCTAATTATCTATGTCTCTATAGAAGGATAGAACTTATTTTTATTGACTCTATATCCAAAATTGTTCTTTACTTATTTACTTAGAATTCTAATAATTTATTTCTACCTGCTTTGGGGTTTTCTATGCACAAAATACATCACCTGCAAATATGGTAAGTTGAATTTCTCCCTTTCTAATATTTATTTATTTATTTATTTATTTATTTATTTATTTATTTATTTATTTTCTTAACTTATTAAGTTAGTAAGGACCTCTGGTACAATCCTGTTATAAGTGATGATAGACATCCTTAACTTAGCTTAGATTTATTGGCATAAAGTTGCTTATAGTGTTTACATAATTTTTGATGCCTGTAGACTCTGTAGTTACAATCCCTTTTTCATTTCTGATATTTTGTCTTCTAATATTTTTTTTGGTCATCTTGCTAGGGATTTATTAGCAAATCATTTTAATTTGACTTTGTTGATGCTCTCCATTATATGTTGGCTTTTGACTTCATTAATTTCTGCTCTTCTGTTATTTCCTTTGTTATAGTTTCTGTGGATTCAATTGCTATGTTTATTAACTTGAACTAAGCAAAATAGCAGTTCCTTGAGATGGGTACTTAGATCATTGTTTTTCATTCTCATTTGCTAATATATGCATTTAAGGCTATAAATTTCCCTCTAAGCACTGCATCAGCTTCATCCCACAAAACTGATATGTAATCTTTTGATTAAAAGTCACTTCAAAATATATTCTAATATGTATTGTGATTTATTCTTTGATCCATTGATTATTTAGAAACATATTGCTTCATTTAAAAACATTTGGAGGATTTTTGAGTTACTCTTTGTCTCTGATTTCTTGCTTAGATCCATTGTCAGATAACATACCCTGTATGATTTCAATCCTTAGGTATTTGTTAATACTTTCTTTATGGCCCGATGTACAGTCAATTTTGGTAGATATTTCACATCTACTTAAAAGAATGTTTAGTTTTCAGTTATTACATCCAGTGTTCTATATGTTATTGGCATTTATACTGTTTGGTATTCTTTGAGATTTTTGGTTCTGTGGTTTGGTGTCTGATATTAGTACAGGAAAATTCAAAGTCATTATTGTTTCAATATTTCTTCTGTTCCTTTCTCTCTTTCTTCTCCTTCTGGTATTCCCATCACATGTATATCATACCTTTAGTAGTTGTCCCACAGTCCTTGGATATTCTGTTTTTTTTTTTTCCTCCAGTTTTTGTTCTCTTTCTTGAATTGTGGGTTTTGGGGAGAAAGACCACAGAGGTAAAGTGCCAATCTTATCACATCATATCAAGGGTACATGTTATCAGCATGAAATCATTGTTGATGACCTGGCTGAGGAAATGTTTGTCAGATTTCTGCACTGTAAAGTTATTCCTCTTTTATTTTGTATTTTTTGGAAGAAAGTCACTAATGACAGCCCACACTTAAGGGGCGGAGAGTTATGCTCCATGCCTTTGAGCTTGGAGCACCTACATGAATTATTTGCAATTCTGTACACATTTGCACAAATATGCACAGATTTGTTTTTTATCCCCTATTTATCTATCCATCTATTTATTTAATCATTTATTTTTAAAAGATTTTATTTATGTATTTGAGAGAGAGAGAGCATGAGCAGGGCCAGAGGGAGAGGGAGAAGCAGACTCCCCACTGAGCAGGGAGCCCAATGTGGGGCTTGATTCCAGGACCCTGGGATCATGACCTGAGCCAAAGGCAGATGCTTAACCAACTGAGCCATCCAGGCACCATATTTGATCATTTATTTATGTTAGTATGAACTCTCAGATATTTTATACTCTGTTATAATCCAACACTAATTTACTTTTTGCTTAACTTGTTCCAGCTTTGGCTGTTGGTTGCCTTTTCAGTTGGCTCCTGTGTTCCTATGTTCCTTTGCCATCATTAATGTAAGCTTATTTTTTTTAGCACTTCCTTAATTTTTGGCCTACAAGATACTCCAGGCTCATCTTGCATATTCCCAACCACAGTCCCAAGAATCAGCCATTTCTTCAAGGATACATCATTCCTTGTATTGGTGGATTTTATCAGAAACCAAGATCTGGGTGCTAGTTGTGCTCATTATTAATGGAGTTTTTGCTTCTCTCAGCTGACAGAGCAAGAAAACATGTGTATGCATATTAACCTGTGTATATATACACACATCTATAAATATTTCTATGTATATCCATCTATGTGTATCCATTTATAGGATATCATCATGCTGATATCTTCATCTGAATACCTTCAAGTTTTTCTCTTTTGGTTTTCAGTGTTTGAAAATGAAGTGCCTAATTGTGGTTTTCTTTTCATGTAATATGTTTGAGATTCTTAAAGTTACTTGAATGTGTGGCTGAATGTCTTTCAATAGTTTTGGAAAATGTTTGGTCAGTATCTCTTCAAATATTACTTTTGTTCCCCTCTCTCTTTTCTTGGGGAGGTGGGG
>NC_138371.1:92012738-92109721 GCF_054177405.1 Leptonychotes weddellii | reverse complement strand
CTCATGGTTCATCTCTCCCTCTGATTCCCCCTCCTTCATTTTTCCCTTCCTTCTCCTAATGTCCTCCATGCTATTCCTTATGTTCCACAAATAAGTGAAACCATATGATAATTGACTTTCTCTGCTTGACTTATTTCACTTAGCATAATCTCCTCCAGTCCCATCCATGTTGATGTAAAAGTTGGGTATTCATCTTTTCTGATGGCTGAGTAATATTCCATTGTATGTATGGACCACATCTTCTTTATCCATTCATGTGTTGAAGGGCATCTCGGCTCTTTCCACTGTTTGGCTATTGCAGACATTGCTGCTATGAACATTGGGGTGCATATGGCCCTTCTTTTCACTACATCTGTGTCTTTGGGATAAATACTCAGGAGTACAATTGCTGGGTCCTAGCTTGCTTAACAAGACCCTTCCACTTTAGTAGGTGCTAAGATCAGGTTTTGACCCCCCAGCACTATAACTCCATGGAAATCTCTCTTTAGTTTTTAGCTTTTCAGTTCCTGCTTGGCTTCTCAACATGTAACTTATATGTTGACAAATGACTCAATAGGAAATTGTATACAAAATATCAAACTCAATGTATTAGTTTGCTACAGCTGCTATAACAAAGTACCACAAACTGGGTTGCTTACCCAATGGAAATGTATTGTCTCAAGCTCTGGGAACTAGATGTCTGAGATTAAGGTATTGGCAGGGTCTTGCTCTCTCTGAAGGTGCTAGGGAAGGATATGTTCTAGAACTCGTTCTTAAATTTTGGTAGTTCCTTGGCTTGTGGAAGCATATGTCCAATCTTACATGGTTTCCTGCATCTCTATTTCTGTGTCCAAATTCCCCCTTTTTTATAAGTACACAATCATATTGGATTAGGGACATAACCCACTCCAGTATGACCTCACCTTAAAATTACATCTGCAAGACCCTATTTCTAAATAAGGTCATGTTCAGAGAGACTGGGATTTAGGACTTCAACGTTGAAATTTTGGGGGAGATACAGTTCAATCCATAACACTCAACACAAAGCATTTCTATTTTCTTCTGTATCTTTGTCCCTTAAATCCTGGCTTTCCTTGTCATTGTTTAATGGCTTCAAGCATTTTTTTTCAAATTATATTCTGTTTTTATAATTATTTTTAGCAAGAAAATTAATCTGATACTAGCTATCCCAGCATGACTGAAGGTATAAATCTGACTAATGCAATTTTTAACATGGTATTTTTTTTTTCATTTGAAAACTGAAGGAGAGTAATATAATGACCATATCAGGCATGGGATGCATAGTTACTGGCAAAGAGACAGCTGGGGGTTTCCTGGTTAGGGGAAAATGTTATTGAGATAAGACAAGGGAATTCAGCAAATAAATCTACACACATCCTAGGTAGCCCGTGTGTTTTGGGAGTCTATGTAGGAGGAAATCATTCCGTGGTTTCGTCATCATTTTTCTGAGAATTGATTTAACCCCTGGCCAAGCATCTCCTTAGGTGAATTGATAAGCTTTTTGTGATTAGCCGTAGACTGCCCATATTCACTGTATTTTAAAATAATTCCTTTTTCCCTCCCCCTGCTGGAAGCATGGGGGAATTTTTCTCTGATATTTACTGTGAGAACTTGGTCCAGCAACTGGAGATAAAACTCACAGAAATGTGAGGACACCCCTATGATTTGGTCCCTCTGAAATTTTTCAACTCACAGCTGTCCACACTGAGCTTTCAACAATTTGTCAACTATAGTTCAGGTTTTCCTGCGTGTGAGTCTCTGCTCCAGTATGCCTTGACACTTTGGGCTACCTTCTGTCTCTCTAATCTTGGGGGCAATATTGGTTTGCTCTGCGTTCTCCCCTCTCTTACAGATTTAAGGAGAGTTTTTGATTCTCAGTCTGGTCAGCTCTTTATTTGTTGACGGAAGCCAACATATTATCTAGTTATACTTGTTAATTATGCCTTTTAAACCATCAGTATACCGTATGATATTTTTCTTCTTTGTTTTTTGATTTGTTAAAGAGTTACGTTAATATTTCTAGTTCTAGTTCTCCTTTTAGTTCTGTCCTTTTTTCTGTTTGTTTGCTTTATATGTTTGAAGTGACAGACAAGTTCTTACCTTGGGGAGTTCATAGTCCAGTTGAAGAGGAAGACGTTATTCAAATAATCTCAGAAATGTAAAATTGCAACTTGGATAAGAGGGAAGGAGGAGAGGAGCATATGTTCTGTGCTCATAAAAACCAGACCCCAAGGTTGTTTGTCAGTCTAGCCAGGTCTTCTTAAACCCCACCAGTAGGCAGAGCATCCGAACAGGCTTGGTATAGTGGTGGTTCTCAATCCCAGCAGCATATTAGAATTATATGGGTGCATAAAAAAAAAAATCCAAGACAAGAACCCACCCCCAGGCTGACCAATTAGACTCTATGGGAATGGGATCTGGCATGTAATATTTTAAAAAATAAATATCCCTGGGGGATGTAAGAGACAGGCTGAATAGAGAACACTGTCTTGGGAATAGAGAGTCCCAGATGCCTTAGCTTCATTGTTTGTCACCTCTTGGTTGTCACCTCTTGGTTTAGCTACCCTTCTGATTTCTGCCTGGTCTCCTGCTTTCAGTTATGAAACTGTTGCTTTGTTCACTCACCTCAGTTCCAGCACCTGGGTTCCTGGCTCATTTGCTCGCACATTGGCAATAGGAATCTCTTGCAGCTGATCAGGACCCAGGACCTCGGCGTCCACGTAGGTGTGGCCAACACCCACGTCCCTCAGCCAGGGCCTGAGCTACTGAGGTAACTTCTTAATTTGAATGACCTAAAGAGAGAGGGCAATAAGAGGGGTCCAGGATGTGCAAAGTGGGGTCAAGGCTTTCTCGGGGGAGGGGTACAGACACTCCCTGAACCTCAGTGTGACCAGGTGGTGTCTACTGCAGGACACAAGCCCAAGGTTACAGTGGCTCTGAGCTTCTAGGAACCTCCCAAGACAGTGCTCAGAGCTACAAGGACCATATGACTGGCCAAAACACTTGCCTTCAATTTTTTGGTGAATGTCCCCCACTTCTAGGACCAACATATACCCTCTCAATGCCCCTCTCACAAGAACCTCACTCCCTGGCCAACTCTATTTCGCTGCCCAGTGGGGAGCACTCATGGGCCCCAGAGCCCACTCATTTCCCTTTTTATGTCATTCCTACTGTGTCTCAGTTCCTACCTCAGATTGCTCTGTGAGTTCAAAGCTTGTTATAATCCCCACCAAAATCTGTGGGTATTTCCTTTTCCAGATTGAGGGACGATTCATATGCTTTGATAATAAACTGGACAAGACAAGGCACCCACTTCAGTGAGAAGAACTCAGTTCCTCCTCCTCCGTTTATCCTCTTGAGGACTTGGGGGTTTTGCCTCTGAATTCCAGTGTCAGCTGCCAGATCCTACAATGACATCACTTCCTGCCCGGATTCAAACTCCTGCCTGTTACTGGGCTCCCTTGATTGGCCAGGACCTCTGCCTGGCCTGACTCCTGCCCTGTGCCTGCTGCTCTGCCCTTTGTCTCCTCTCCTCTGTCTCTTCTGTTGGGTTTGTGTGGGCTTCTCTGGGGCCCATGGGTGCTTTTGCCTTCTGAGCACCAGAGGGTGGATGCTATGGGTCAGTAGAGGGAGAGATTCCTGACGCCTGATCTGTGTAGAGAGTTGGGAATACAGAGAAGAAGGAGTGAGGCCTCTGTGGTGGGCGATGGAGGGGCTTTCCTCCCACCACATGCATAGCGTGGAAGGTCATGGGATGTTGTAAACTTGTCACAGTAAAAAAAAGGATAGGGTTGCAGGAGCCTCCGATTTTGTAGGGATTACGGGAGGGCCTCTTGCAAGCTGATTTGATACCTCTGAGCTCCACTAAAGGCTCAGTCAAGAGGGCTGAAGTTTGGTTATAAGAATCAATGTCTGAAACTTCTAAGAAAATTGTTCAGAACAATGGCTTGTCCAACTACTGAAATCCAAAAGGATTATTTTTTTCCTGTGGGTGTTTATAAAAAGGAGATGGCTAGTGGATCAGGAAGTAGACCCAAGAGCTGGAATGCCTGGATTCAAATGCCAGCTCCTTCCACAGTTTGGCTATTGTGGACATCACTGCTATGAACGCTGGGGTGCAGGTGTCCCTTCTTTTCCCTACATCTGTATCTTTGGGGTAAACATCCAGTAGTGCAACTGCTGAGTCATACGGTAGCTCTATTTTTAACGTCTTGAGGAGCCAAGATGTCCTTCAACAGATGAATGGATAAAGAAGATGTGGTCCATAAACACAATGGGATATTACTCAGCCATCAAAAAGGATGAATACCCACCATTTGCAGCGACATGGATGGAACTGGAGGGGATTATGCTAAGTGAAATAAGTCAAGCAGAGAAAGACAATTATCATATGGTTTCACTCATATGTGGGACAGAAGGAATAGCACGGAGGATCATAGGGGAAGGGAGGGAAAACTGAATGGGAAGAAATCAGAGAAGGAGACAAACCATGAGAGACTCTGGACTCCAGAAAACAATCAGGGTTAGAGAAGGGAGGGGCGTGGGGGCTGGGGTAGCCGGGTGATGGGCATTAAGGAGGGCACGTGTTGTGATGAGCACTGGGTGTTATACGCAACTAATGAATCGTTGAACACTACATCAAAAACTAATGATGTACTATATGTTGGCTAACAACATAATAAAAAGAAATGCCAGCTCCTCTACTTCAGAGCTGTGTGACTTTGGGCGATTTGGGTAACTTCTTGTGCCTCAGTTTCTCTATCTACAAAATGTAGATAATTGTAGAATCTACCCTGTAGGGCTTTAATGAAACTTAAATGAGTTAATATTTGCAAATTTCTTGGAATAGTACCTGGCACGTAGTGTCATACAAGAATTTGTTAAAAAAAAATTTAAGTATCCTCTTCAATGGTAGCCGACAGTGTCCTTAACAATATCCCAACATTTACAATTTCAGTAAGTTTCAATTACTTCAGTAAGACACAATATGTTTCATTTAGCTGGTTTGTGTGTGTGAACGAGCATGCCCAGTGTGTGCATGCACACATTTTGATAGTATCTCTTTATTCAGATTCATGGCTTATACCCAAAGTTCAGGGAATAAAAACAATTGTTCATAGAACCAGCTCTCTGGTGATTTTGAATGACTCAGGTACAAATGAAAGACATCTAGAGTGATCGATTTCAAACTAAGCTCTCTGGCATCTCCTCAGACTCTCCTGGGAGTTGGGGTACGGTGGGGGAGAAAATAAAGGTATAGATGAGGTTCTTATTCCTTCATCCACTTCAATTGGAAGAGCTTTGTATCCATCTCTTCTATCCTTGAACAAACATTGCCATGGTTAAGAAACACTTAAATACAACTGATCTAGAGAAAGATTTGAGTCTGTGTGCCCCTCAGACAATTACCTACAGGGATTATCTCTCATCGCCAATCTCTTGATGAGTGGGATGAAAGTGAGTTCAAGGTTGTTCTCCACAGCAAGAACCTGGGGTGAACATTTTCCAGAAGAAGTGACAGGTCACACACCTTGATGAGCAACCCGGTAGATCAGGTTAAAACTCCCTTATAAAAATTACAAAGCTTAACCAATAACTGTGATCGAAAGGAAAGACACCCCCTCTCCACATGGGGGCTGAAGGAAAACCTATGGGTTGGGCCAGCACAGTCCTCCAAGAGTGTTTGCAAAGGACTATAACACACTAGACTCACGCTTGGACGAAGCTGCCATATTCCTGCCTCAGGGAGCCCCAGCCTGTCTAACTTAGAAAATGCTCACTGGCAATACCTGCCCTGGCCCTCTGGAAACCACAACAAAACACTCATCATACATCTGATTTGGGCCAATGTTGCCCCATTCTAGGACTATAAAGTAATAAAAACCATTCAGGAAAAAGTATACACTAACATATTAAACATATACATCAGCTATAAAATATGCTTCAATTTTTCAAATATTTTTAATTTTTAAATTGCACCTTAAAATCAAAGAAATAGGAGTTTTGCAAATTTGGACCCCCAGCTATTATATCAAATTATTAGTCATAACCAGTTTAATGTTGCACAACACTCGCTGAATATGATGGTTTGAGTTTTGAAATAAGTAAACTTTAACCAGTGGACAGTAATGATCGGGTTGAAGTCCCACCGGGAACAAACCTAACGTAAACGTAAACGTAAGATCAAATAATCATTGTAGAGAAGAGTATTTAATTTCCAGATTGGTTAGTACGTATCTAGTTCCTTCAGAAGTCAGTTACAATCATTGAGATCATTGTTAAAATAAAGTGCATCATGATTCTGACAGATAATGATAGATAATGATAATTATCTAGCAAGATAATGATAATTTTTTTCTTTTATTTTTAGTATCTCTTCCTTTCATTTTTTAAATTCTGTTTCATTGGGTAGAATTTCCACAACAATCTTAAATATAGTGCCTAATAGAGGTCATCTTCATCTTTCCTTAATTTTGATAGAAATATCTCCAGTGATTAATTATTAGATGTAACCCTGGCTGTTGGCCTTAACTACATTTTATTTATTGTTTTGCAGAAATATATATCTCTAGTTTACTAAAACATTTGGAAAGTAGAAACAGAAGCAGAATTTAATCTGATGGCTTTTTTGGTATCTATAGAGAGGATAGTATAATTATTTTTTTATTTAACATATTACATTAGCACTGTGTGTTAGTAACAATTTGAGTACTAAATCACACAAGAATCTAGCATTTGCAAAAGGGGGGGTATCAAAACATAGCACTGTTTTGTAAAGTGAATTATTTGCTTTGCGAATTACCTATGACAAGCTTCTAAACCCAGAAAGCCAGTCTCTATGAGTCAGCATGTGGTTGGGGTCTCAGGGACCAGAGACTAATTATAAAAGCTCCAGCCTAGGCAGGGACACTATTAGGAGGTCAGACCTGCCAGAAGAAATCAATTATAGGAGATGAACCTTGTTTGGATGTGCTTTGTGCACCGCCCCCTCAGGTCCAAGGCCTTGCTTCCTGGTGCAAAGATCATGAATGCCAGAGCCTAGCATTTGTGTGTCACTTGGCACAGACTGTCCCCCCGTCACAGGAGTCTTCACCATTCTGGTCAGCACAGAATTAGCGACAAGACATGGGAAGGACGTGGAGCTAAGGACTCCTCTTTATGGAGCCACTGACTTCAGCCAGGACGGCAGATTGCAGCAAATCCAATAATCCTCTGGAAGAAAACAGGCACGTGTGCACATTTGCACATACATAACTCGTACACTTATACCCCTCCCCTCACATTAGGGGATTTGTTGAGCGTCGTGGTGGCTTAACATGGGCTTATTTCATGAGTGAGTGAATGAGCAAGTAAACTCAGTCGTCCAAGTACGTCCTCATACTCATCACATACGATGTCCGCTCACAGATACGCAGGCAAGTGGGGGAGCACCCTCCCCACAGCTCTCCACACATGTGTCAACTGCTCTCCCTGTCCCCTCCAAGCTGTGAAACACACCCTCTAGAAGTCTCTTCAACAGTCAGGATGCTTTCAACCTCAAGGGTCAAAAATCTCAATCCAAAAAGCCTCAACTACAGAAGGATTTATCGCTGCACATAACAGGAAGTTGAGGAATAAAGTCAGTTCTGGGACTGATTGATCTGGAGGCTGTCACCAAGCACTGAACTTCATCCTGTCCCTCCTACCATTTCGAGGAATACCCTGAGCCTGGTTCCCCTTGTGGGTGCAGGATGGCTCCCAGGAGCAATCAGGGCTACATGCTTCCTAGTTCATATCCCGGAAGAGAAAGGAAGAGGTTTCCCTAGCCTATTTTTTAAGAGCAGAGAAGAATGTTCCAAAAGTCAATGGTAAATTTCTTCCTCTACGTCAAAGATTGTTAATTAGGGCAGGGCCCTTTCCTGAGTCAAGGAGATGGGATGGTACTTAAATCCAGCAAGTCCACCTCCCGAGGCAGGGGTCACAGTGATGAAACAGATTTTGGCAAGTCAAGCACCTGAAGCGCAGCAGCCTGAAAGTGATCTGTGCCAAATAAGTGAGTTCCCAGTACCAGCCTTATGCTCAGACTAGGGCGCAGGGTGGAGAATTGTGGGCACAGTCCTGTCTGGCTCTTCCTCCATCACACCACTGAGGCAGCTGCCTCTGAGAGACCCAGGGAAGGCAGCCTCAGCTGGTCCAACCAGACTTCATTATTTCTTTCACTCCTGGGACCTGTGCTTGGAGGCTGCTGAAGCGAGATCAGAGTCCCCCCACTCGCAGTCAGTGAGAAGTTCAAAGCGAGACCTTCATTCTTCCCTCCTCCACTCCCTTCCTCCGGCTCCAGAGAAAAGAAATGAAAACAATTGTTTTGGTACTGATTTATGTTAGTCCCTAACTATTGTCCCAACCAAAAAGCCAGGGTAGTTCTTCTGCTGGAAGGGCTGATGAGTGTGTAAGTGTGCTGTGTCTGTGTGCGTGCATGTGTGTGTTTGTGTAGGAGTCCAGGTGACTGCATGTGTGTGTGTGACTGTGTGTATATGTAAGCGTGCGTGTTTATCTGTCTGGGTGAATGTGTCTGTGCATATGCATTGGGTAATGAAGCCCTTGGCTGACTAGCATAGAGCACAGGATACGGAGGCTCTGAAGAGAGAAGATCCTCTGCATGAAAAACAATCTTAAAGTGGTGGGGCTGTAGCTTTCTAATTTGTTTTTGCCAGTTTCATTGAAATAGAGTTCACACGCCATATAATTCATCCAGTTAAACTGTCAAACCCAATGGTTTCTAGTGCATTCACAGAGTTGTATATCCCATCCCATCAGTAAAATATTTTCATGACCCCAAAAAGCAACCCCACACCTCTTAGCCATCACTCCCCAGTCCCTCTATCCCTCTCAGCTCTAGGCAACCATTAATCTATATATTTGCTTATTCTGGACATTTTATATAAAGGCAATCATACAATATGTAGTCCTTTGTGACTGGCTTCTTTCACTTAGCATATTTTCAAGGTTCATCCATGTTGTAGCATGAAGCAGTACTTCATCCCTTTGTATGGATTAAGAATAGTCTTGTAATGGATACGCTAAAATGTTATCTATCCGTTAGTGAGCTGATAGACATTTGGGTTGTTTTCACTTTTGGGCTGCGTTATGAATAACGCTGCTATGAACATTCATGGACAAGTTTTTGTGTGGACATACACTTTGCTCTCTCTTGCGTATATGCCTAGGGGTAGAATTGTTGAATCACATGGTAACTATGTTTAACCATTTGAGGAACTGCCAGCCTATTTTCCAAAGCAGCTGCACCATTTAATGTTCAGCAGTGGATGAGGGTTCCAGGCTCTCCACATCCTTGTCATACCTGGTATTATCTCTCTTTGATTACAGACATCTTAAATGGGTATTTCATTGTGGTTTTGATTTGCATTTTCCTGATGGTTAATGATGCATATCTTTTCATGTGCCATTTGCATATCTTCCTTGGAGAAATATCTATTCAGATCCTTTGCCCATTTTTATTGGGATATTTATCTTTTAATTATTGAATTGTAATAGTTCTCTACATATTCTATATACAAGCCTTTTACCGGATACATGAATTGAAACATTTTTTCTCCATTCTGCAAGTTGTCTTTTCTCTTTATTTAAGGTGTCATTTAAAACACGGAAGTTTGTCATTTTAATATGTCCAGTTAATGTTTTTGTTGTTGTCACTTGTGTTTTTGCCTAATCCAAGGTCATGAAGGTCATGAAAATGTAAGCCTATGCTCTTGTCAGAACTGTATAGTTTTAGCTCTTTCACTTAGATCTCTGATTCATTTTGAGTTGGTTTTTGTATATGGTCTAAGGTAGCACTCCAAGTTCATTCCTTTGCATGTGAATGTGCCAGTGCCCCACTATGGGAAAAGACTATTCTTTCCCAATCAGACTGTCCTGACACCTTGCTGAAAATCGATTGTAAGTGTAAAGGTTTATTTCTAGATTCTCAATTCTATGCCACCAGTCTATATACCTAATTTCAGGCCAGTACCTCTCTGTCTTGATTACTGTAGCTTTGTAGTGTGTTTTAAATTTGGGAAATGTGAGTCCTTTGACTTTTTTCTTCTTTTTCAATATTGCTTTGGCTCTTCTGGGTCCCTTGAATTTCTATCTGAATTTTAGGTTTAGCTTGTCAATTCAGGTAAAGGAGTCAGCTGAAATTTTGATAGAGATTGCCTTTACTCTATAGATCAGCAGGAGGATTACTGTCATTTTAACCATATTGAGTCTTCTGATTCATGAACATGGGATGTCTTTCCATTTACTTAGGTCCTCTATAATGTCTCTCATCAATGTTTTGGAGTTTTCAGAGTATAAGTTTTGTACTCCTTAAATGTATTCCTAAGTATTTTATTCCTTTTGATGTTATTACAAATGGCATTGTTTTCTTAATTTTATTTTTTGTTTGCTCATTGCTCCTGTATAGAAAAACAATTCAGTTTTGAATACTGATCTTCTATCCTGAAACTTGCTGAACTTGTTCATCAAGTCCAATAGATTTTTAGAGGTCTTGGCTTTTTTTGTTTCTTTTTGTTCTTTACAATAGTTTACCTCCTTCAAGGAAAAGAACAAATTTAATTTTTAAGAACCACAACAATTCTTATATATGGTGCAACTATTCTGTTCCATTTCTTGATGTTCCTCAAATCTGCTAAGTGACTATTCTTTGGATTTAAACATGGGGAAATTAATCTTTAGAGAAGCTGAGTAACTTCCATAAGGTAACAAGGTAAAGCAAATATTCTCCTTTTACTGTAAGACATGTGGAAAATGAAGATTCACTACCTTTCTTTATACCACTTCAGTTCCTAGGCTTGTGTGAGCATACACACACACACACACACACACACTCAGGGTTCATTGTTTTATCAGACCTCTGCTCCTGGAGTTCATCTTTTTGTCTACAGGTTTTCTCTGGTTAACTTTCTAGAAGTCAGTACTGATGCACTTGTTAATTATGTTGTCAAATGATGTATATGACTTTAGGGTAAACCTCAGTCCTCCTTATCACCAGTTACAGATGAAGAAAGTGAAAAAGGAGGAGGTGATTTGCCCAAGGTTACACAGAAAACAGTGGCAGAAGAATTGTTTTTATCATTTCAACCCTCTTTTGGTTTGTACTAAAATCCTTAGCCTTTTTTTCTTTTTCTGGGTCTATAAACACTCCTCACATCCTCTAGAGATAAAACTGTATAGCCAAGATGTTGAGTCCCACAGACAAGGCTGAGAAGGACTAACAGCCATCTGCTGGGGAGGTAAGACTACATTCATCTATGCACTCATTCAACAAATAATTATTGAATGCCTATTATGCTATTATGCAACAGGTCATGTGCTAGGGGTACAGAGATAGAAAAATAACCTTTGCTTTCTACAAACTTACAGCTAATGGGGAATGCAGACAAACCAACAATTTCTATAATGTATGAAAAGCTCTGGGAACTATGGAAAAATGTCAGTCATTTATTCAGCATAGGGGGTGAGAGAATGATTCTTGGAGGAGAATGTATCCAAGCCAATGACAAAAGTATAAAACAAAACAAAAAGAAGTATGAGTGAGAAAGGAGAAATAGGGTCAGAGTCGCAGGAGGTAAGCAGAGTTTGAGAAAGCATGCCACCTTGGGGAAAATTAAGCCATTCCATGTGGCAAGAGCAGAAGCGTAAAGGGCAATGAATGGCTAAGTATGTGTATGTGCATTCAGTGCTTAGACTGCCTGGCACGTATTCCAGTCTCCATCTATCTGTATTCAGTGAATAAATGGGTAATGGAGGTATAGCTGGAGAAGGCAGTAGTCAGATCAGGAGGGATCTTGTATAATTGTACAGCGAGTTTGAATTTTATTCTGAAGATAGGATTTTCATCTGGAAAGTGCTATAGTCAGATGCACCCACTGGAGGTGTGGAAAGTGGACTGGAGATGAATAAGCTTGGAGAGGTGTCGAGTTTGTTACAGAAATGCAGGTGAGAAGTAAGGAATGTGGAGGAAGGAGCAGAGTGGAGAAGAGGTGGCAGCTGAGGAGAGTAAGGAGGTATTCAGCAGTTAATATCTGGGTTGAGAATGTGGGCAGAGGGAGTGGAATAAGCGGAAGGCTCCCAGGCTTCTCCATCTCTTTTGATTTTCATCATGTGAGGAGGGATGGAGTGAGCGAGGAGCTGAGGCAACAGTGAGGGAGGAAGCAGAGGTGCCCACCAAGATAAAAGATGCCGGCCGTCCTCCCTTCTTTCTTTCCTTCCATATCACTTCTCCAGAGAGAAGGATGGAAAAGAGGTGATGGTGGACAACTCATGAATCCTTTATAGCCCTCCAACTCCCATTTTTAAATGAAGGGGTTGGATGATCACTGACGTTTCTTCCAACTTGGAAATTCTCTGTTCCATGATGTATCTTTTTCAAGACCCACCCGGTTGGTGTGGATTTCCTGAGCAGAGGGAATTATTAGGAGATTTTGGTAAGAGAAGATGAGTTGAGAATTGAGAACAACTGGCTGGGATTCAGGAAACTTGGCTCAGCCCAACTACCTGGGGGACCGCAGGTAGTCAATCCACATCTCCAAGCTCTGAACTCACCCAAAATAAAGATAAAGGATGGTGGATGGCGTGATGGCAAAGGAGTCTCTCCACACCAGCAATGTCTCACTCTCTGGAGTGGCTTAGAGAAGGCTCTTCCTTCACCCTCCCGACCCCTTCTTTCTTGCTCCATTCCTATTCTATACATTATTGATTCTTCTCTTTGGCCTGATTAATTTCCTCGTGTTCACTCTACTTCCTGAGGAGGGCTCATCTTTGACATTCAACTTAAGCTGTTCAGGAAATTCAAGTGTCATTCACTTTGGATTAGAGATAGAATTTACTAATCGGGATACATCTGCTTCCACTGTGGGTACCAAGGTCAGTATCTGATATCCTAATTATTTGAAGTCTGCTCCTGGCTTGCCATCAGGCACACAATGTATAATATTTATATCAGTGATCGATGAACGCTTCCTATTGGATAAATGCATATGAACAATGCTTCCCAAATGTAAAGGGTAATAATAATCTTTTTCATGGTAATGAATGCTATTGACTCAGACTCTGAAATCTTCAATAGCCCATCCATATAACTTAAGATTTTACTTAAAGATGAAAATCAAATACAAGGAATGAAACAAATGAATAACAAACAAAAAGCAGAATCAGATCTATAAATACAGAGAACAAACTGATGGTTCCCAGAGGGGAGAGGGTGGGGGATGGGCAAAATGGATGAAGGGGAATGGGAGATACAGGCTTCCAGTTACGGAATGAAGGAACCACAGGAATAAAAGGCACAGCATAGGGAATATAGTCAGTGGTATTATAATAGCATTGCATGGTGACAGATGGTAGCCACACTTGTGGTGAACACAGAATAAGGTATAGAGATGCTGAATCACCATGTTTTACACCCAAAACTAATGTAACATTGTGTGTCAGCTATACTCAAATAAAAAAAATTATATCAAATACAAGCATTTGATGGGATATGCATAATCTAAATCTTAGGTCAAACTACTGTGCGTCTTGATCAAGAGAGCAATGATTTTTAATTTGTTATGGGTTATGCAGCTATTCTTGATTCTGTAAAATGTACATTTTTTATCTAGGAATTCTTTCTTATATTTGGAACAAATGATAAATTCTTAGTGGTTTTAACATTTTGTTCAGTATTTGCTTCTCACCTTTTCTCAGCTTTGGAGTGCTTCCAGATAGACATCTGCAGAGAAAAATAGGGAAAATCTGAAGGAGGGAGACCCCAAACCACTTTTTCAAATCACCTAAGAAAGATGCTGAGGGGGTGGCTTAACAAAAAGGCAACGACTTTGCTAACGTGGGTCTCCACTTATTCAATAAAGTTAACAGAAGATGAACTTGGGTATCTGGGAATATTTAATTGCTGCAGGCAGAGTTTTAATTCTTTTCTTTAAAAAAAAAAAAACCCAACAATGTGATTTGGAGACTGAGTTGTGTGTTTTTTTTTTTTTTTTACTTTCTCTTTTAGATATACAAGCAGATAATTTTGACAAAAGAAAAATACTGTTTACAGTGCTGTGTGGCTTAGGAACAAATATTCACCATCTTCTCTTATGAGTCCCAGTCCAGTCCAGCTCCCATCCTAGCTTTGCCTGCCCTGCATCTTTGTGTCTCTCACTGAGCCTTCTGAGGTTTTCTCTCTTTTTCTGTGTGCCTCCTATGCTCTAGGGGTTTTATATATGCTCATTAAACCAATGATGGGAAACAAAATGTTAAGTCTTTTCCACCTCTTTCCCCCCCTCCCCCCATCCCCAAGTAGTAAAAGAGGTTGGGTACACAATCCAATAGGTAGGTTTGAATCTCAGGTTACCACTTTTTATCCTTGCGCAAGTTACACAATATGTATCTGAGCCTCAGTTTCACCGGGAGTGTACAGGTATCAGTGCTCTTACCTTGAGCCTAATCCATTCTCACTAGGAGTCAAAATGATTAGGACATGTCTGGAAGGGCCCACTAATTGAAGGGGATCCCCCAGACAGAACTCTGGATGGTAGCTTGGGAGATAGCACAGAAGGTACATTTCTCTCTCTTTCTTATTTATATGCTCACTTTATCTGGAAAAGTGCTAGCTATGCCAATCAAATGTTGGGCAGAGAGACAAGCACTCTATATGGGCTAGAGAAATTTAATGAACTAGCACTTTTTTTTTTTTCCAGTTAGCTATAGAAAACATTATTGGCTACTTAACCAAGAACCAATCCTTCCAAATGGTGTCCCATTAGATTCCAGTATGCATGTTTATCTATGTAGCCATGGGGTTCAGGGGAGGTAGACTCCACCCTCTGGGTGTGAATGCTGATTGGTCTAAAATAGTCTTTAGAACATCACATTCCTTGCCACTGATTGGTTTGAGCATGAACAAGAGAGAGAATTCAGATGAATGTGTCATGGGGAGATGATATGTACTGGGACCAAAAAGTGTGATGGTGATAGAGCAGACAGATGCAAAGAACTTAGGTCCATGCGTGATTATCGTGCTGCTGAATTAACTAATCTTATGGGATAATAAATGTTTATCATTGTTTAAGCCACTCGATTTAGAATTTTTCATTGGGTGCAGCTGGAAGTACCCTAACTGGCACAGTGGGTTGCTGCCTCATTGCCCTCCTGGAGGAATGGAGAAGGGGTACAAGTTCCTAGGTCATCTCGGCTCCTGGACAGTCATTGCTGAGGTGTCAAGGAAGTCGGTGATGTTAAAGTTAAAGTAAGTGGTCCAGGTATGACTAGCCCAGAGGTCTCCTATGAGTTTCTTTAGATGAAATTGGAATGCAAGCCACCACATTGCTGCCATGGGGTCAGTTGTAGTTTGGGACAATGTTTTATCTCTTGATAGGATTCCCAAACAGATATTCTTGGTGTGAGTCAGTACTCCAACCAATTCCTTAGGCAAGTGGCTTAAGTTTTCTCATTAGTAAAATAACAATCGAAATAATAATATCACATAGGATGGCTTTGCAGATTGAGATAAAGCATATAAAGGTAATAGCATAGTGCCCAGCATATAAAAATGCCCAGTATTTGTTAGTGATCATCATCATCACCATCATCATCACCATCATCCTCAGGTTGTAATTAAACTGATATCCACAAAGTTTCAATGCTGGTTAACAACTTCTTGAAATATGGTCAATTAATGATTCTATTTCTATAGATAATGGTTTGTCTCCTGCAAAAATAATAACATAGTAATAATGGCTATACTTTATTAAAAGCTCACTATATACTGGATACTGTCTAAGCATTGTATGTGCATTATCTCAATAAAACCTCATAACAACTCTGTGATGTAGTTATCATTATTATTATTATATATATTTGAAAGAAGAAGAAACTGAGACACAGAGGTGAAGTAACAGTCCCAAATTCTTATGCCCCATAAGTGGCAGAGCCAGCTTTGAAGCCAGGGACTCAGGCTTCAGGAGGCATACTCTAAAGACACTCCGCAGGGGCGCCTGGGTGACTCAGTTGGCTAAGCATCTGCCTTCAGCTCAGGTCATGACCCCAGGGTCCTGGGATCGAGCCCCACATCAGGCTCCCTGCTCAGTGGGGAGTCTGCTCCTCCCTCTCCCTCTGCTCTCCCCCTGCTGTGCTCTCTCTCTCTCTCAAATACATACAATCTTAAAAAAAGAAAAAAAGAGAGAAAAGAAAGACACTATGCTTGCCACCTCAGTCATGAGACCCTTACTGAGGGCTTACCATAAGCCACTGATCAAAGGCTCTACGAGTATAAACCCAATTAATCACAATAATCATGTGACACAGGTGGTAGGAACCATGAAGGGTCTGAGTAAGACTTAATCCTGCTTTCAAGCTAACAAGTTAGCCTGCCAGCATTTGTTGGATGCTGGTAAGATTTCTGGCTTAAAGACAAAGAACAATGTTACTCACAGCAATAGAACTAGCCAGAATATCAGTATTTTTGTGACAATTCCCACAGAGTGGTACAAAGAGGGCTGGATGACACCTGAACCCACGGTGGGTTCAGTTGCAGGAGGTAGACCCTGAGCTTCGGGGACCTGAATCTTTTATAATGGGCAGTAAACATGCCTACCCTTCACTCTGGAGGGAGACATGATCTCTATCTTCCAAGGCTATAGAAACATTCTTGAAAAGATAGTCCAAAACAAAAGGCAGTCAGTGCATTGCTCAACAAGATGTGCAGAAACTCGAGCCCCATGGAGAACTATCTCAACAACAGGTACTATTATTAACCTTATTTTGCAAATGAAGAGATTAAAGCCCAAGATTATGTAACTTGCTCAAGGTCACATGGCCAGGTTTAAACTTCCACTCTGCCTCTTCTTTGCTATGTGACCTTGTTTAATCTACATAACCTGCCTATTCTACCTCCTTACCGTCTTCACTAGAGTCCGTTCCTCCCTCTTCCCACTCTATCTCCATATCAACCCATGTGACTTCTCACCTGGATCATTCATTGTACCAGTTTCTAACTCCTTAATTTTGCTGTTCTTCAATCTTACCTACAGATTTCAGCCAGGCTTTCCATTCTAGAACGCAAATGTGATCCTATGATTCCCCATCCTTGAAATCTTTTAATGACTCTCCCCAGCATACAGGGCTTACAATGTCACGTGTGACCCTCACTTACTTGGCTATCTTTTTTATGGTCCCTCCTGCTAGAACTAATTGCAGTTCATACTCTCTCAAGCTCGCATGCACTTGCACTTGTGCTTCTGTCTGCTGGGAAGCCCTTTTTCTCCATTGCCCCTGGAAACTGTGCTCATAGTTTTTAGAATCTCACCTGTTGCATCTCCTCAGTGAAGCTTTGTTGGACCAGTCTCTCTCATCCGTCTGATGAGTACTCGCTCTTTCTTTTCTCTCCTTCTCCTACCTCTCACTTCCTCATCTCTTTTGCTCCTTTCTCCATTCTTCTGTCTTATCACATCAGATCCCATAGCTTCACCCACCTATGTCCCGCCAGCAGCAAAGACCCATAATCCCCAGAACCATATATGCATTTTACTGTGGTTTCTAGAGTCACTGTCCTCCACTTTTGAAGTCTGTCTTGGCCTTTCTCAAAACTGAATGATGGTCTGATCCCTTCAGAAAGTGCAGGGATCAGTGGTTGCCTGGCAGTAGGGCTATAAGTGAGGATCAATGGGAATGGGCACACTGGAAACTTTCAGATTGACGGACATGGTTGATATATTGATTATGGCAAATGCCATGCTAGGAACAGTCCAGGTCAATGAGATATTAGCTGAAGTTTTGGGTGGAACTTCTGGGGCAATCTCCTTAAAAAGAGAGCACACTCAGCTGGCACGTGTCCCTCTGCCTCTTATCTTCTCTACTTCTGCCTGGATCTTGGAAGCAATAGTGAAGGTAGAGCAGCCGTCTTATCTCTGTGAGGCAACAAGCAGAGGGGAAGGATGACAGCAGAAAACAGGAGAAGTTTGGGTCCCTGATGGCTTTGTGAAGCCATTATAACATCCCTGCCTGACCTCCTTCCAGATAACTCATTTGTGCTTCAATCATCTAAGCCATTGTTTTGCAGATTGCAGTCACTTATAGCCAGTTCTTAACTGACGGATCTTTGAAGCTGTGTGTCTACACTGGGAATATCTAGAGGATCGATGAGTAATACATTCAACCGGTATAGGTCGACCAATTGATTCGAGATTTTGACTCAGCAGTGAAAGTCATTTGCTTGCCTCACTCCTTCTGTAGCAGAATTTTACTTCCCAAACATCCAGGTATTTGCTTTAAGTTTTCTTTTTCCTCTATTGGTGTGTCTGCATCATTCTTGGTCTTAGACTCGCTGTTCAGATAGAAATCAGGCCCTCTCCAGTTCTACGGGGTAGAACAGGTTCTAATGTAATCAGCTTAGGCCAGCCCTGGAGAATTACTTTGTTCTTTGTTTTTATATAAAAATCGGCCAACCAGAACCAAAATAAATCAATAGTGGCTAAACATGGAGATTCCTCTTTTCAAATTTCTTTGGACCCCTCAAGAAATCTGAAAACGAGAATTAAAGAGATTGCATTAGGAGTCCTCATGGAGGTGAGAGGGGGTCAGGGCCGCCTTCGGCATAAAAGCAGAGAAAAGTATGTGTTCTTCATTAAGTCCAGCTCTGCCTGCTTCACCAAGTTCATCTCAAGGCCCAGGTTCAGTCCCAGGCATGGCAGGACAGAGGTCTCCGGTCCAGCCAGGATTGGTGCAGCCCACTTTTGTTCCTGGTCAAAGGGCCCACAACTCGCACACACTTGAGATGGGCTTATTCTGTGGAAAGACATTTCCAAGTTTCCTCTTCCACTAGCAAAGAGTCCCAGGGTTGAACCGTTCTCTGAAGATTCTCGAAGCAGAGCCTCCTCATCTCTCGCTCCTTCCTGGGGCCACTCTGGTCCATTTCTCCTGTCATGCTGAGCCCCTACTCCACACCAGCCACTTCACTAAGGCTGAGAACACTGAGAAGAAGGACACATGTCCCACCCCCACAGACTCCTGGGCTGGTAGAGCACTCCCAGAAGCCAATTGCCTACCCATGTAGGCAACTTCTTGGGAATCATATTGGCAAGGATTTATTGGGGAGAGGCTGATGCCATCAGTCTAGGGGAAAGGGAGGCTGGGAGTGTTTTGATTTCATTCTGCTGGGGAGTCTGATGCAGAGCCAGATTGGGGAACCACATTCCTAAGGCACACAGAATTCTCTGGTCTGGCCAGATTGCTCCATTCACTGCTCCCTGAAGCCCTATTCATGTCCATCTTTGCTCAGGCCTTCCTCTTGCTCCATCCTTATTGATATCCAACTATCACTTCAGTCCCTAGAGCTGAATTTGGTCCTAACCATCTTCCTGAAGCCTTCAGTGGCAATCCTGGTTTGCAATGATTCCTCTTTCTCTGCCAGGCTGTTTGATGTTGGGCCCTCCCCTCATTGGGGTGAATCCACAGAGCCATGGTGATTTCTCTTGTCATGAGTATGCTTTATGTCATTTATCAAAGTGTAAGCCCTTATAGGCCGCATGTCTGTTGTATACTTTCTGGTCTTATAGTCCCTTAGACCATTGTGACAAAGTCACGGGGCCTGAACAGTCTCTGCAGTTGTCCAAACTATGAAGTTAATTCTCGACTTTGCAACATCTAAGACCTATGACTTTGGTCAGATTCCTAAGTTCCCTCAGTTGCCTCAGTGACAGGTAAAAGGCTTGTCACAGAACTAGGCCCTGAGTAAAGTAGTTGTTATGATCGATTTGGTTATTCCTTTTGCTTTCTTTCTTTTTATCTCCTCCACTCTTCAGACAAAATTCTGGTGGTTGGCGTGAAAATAATGCAGAGATACTAACGTGAGGAGGATGCGTAAACTACATCGGCAGGCATGTTCTGGTTGTCACAGACCACATACCATGCAACTCCACTACATTTGAAAATGAGACACAGTCACACCACAGATGTGCACTTAGCATATATGCTTAACACTTACGAAGCTGTTTGTTTCTCTTTAGGTCCTGTACACACAGTTGGGCTCTTCAGATACTGGCTGAACAAAGTCGATTCCTTTGTAGCTTTTTTAGAAAGACAACCATATCCTGGCAAGTTGAGACCAGCAGATTGTCCCTTATGTATGTATCTTGCAAACATAAACATATCTAAAAGTACCTAAACAGAGAGTGAAACAGAGACAGAGAGGTCCCTACAGATCTTTGCAATGCAAAGTGGGATCTGCAGACCAGCAGAAGAACTATCACCTGGGAGCCTATGAGCGCAATGCAGAATCTCAGGCTGCACTTGGGATCTACAGGATTGGGATCTGCATTTTAACAAGATCTGCAGGTGTTTGGTATGCACCTTAGAGCTCGAAAAGAGGCTGCTATAGAGAACCATTGGTAAGAACAACAGGAAGAAGAGGTCTAAGATGCCATTTGGTCTCTCCCCATAAGTCTTAACTGATGTTATGCCCTGCTAGGTAGCACTTCCCTCCACATTCAGAAGAGGGGGCTCCTGTATTTGACTTATGCTTCATAGGCATCCTTAATAGAAATGGAATCAGTCATTGTTCACATATTACTGCTCCTCAATATCTTCGGCCACCAGGCTTGCTTTAGGTAATAGATTCTAAAGGGATGAGATTATGACCATGTTAAATCCATTAACATTTATATCTCCCACCGGCAGTAGACATAGATAGGCTTACAATTCATTTATTCCTCAATGATTTCACTGAGGATCCAGGCACTGGGTGAGGCCCTGAAGATAAAAAGATGAACAGAAGATGGCCCTTGCCATGCTTGATGAAGAAGGTGGGTGTAAGAAACAGATCATTACAGTCCAACATGCGGACAAAATGACGGGACTTTGAACTCCACGGTGAAATTGCTGATGAAGGTCATCTTTCCCTTTCCTGCTTTATAGAAAAGAAGACCCCAGGAAGAGGAGAATAAAGGGACACCCACGGAAGACCTTTGTGAATCTGACTCACAAGACCCCCTCTCCTGTGTATAGCCTTTTTTTTCTCAGGCAGACACGACTGCTTCCTACACCCTTATTAACCCTTAACGCCAAGGATGGAAAGTGATGTCTTTAAATTTATTTCCCCCTTAACTGAGATCTATAGCTTGCCTTGAGTTTATTCTTCCTGCAATTTCTCAACTTAGGTTTTTCTAAATATTTCATAGCATCTCTACTACAATGAGATCTGAAGACAAAGAAACAAACCTTATCGGTGATTTCTGCCAATATCTGGCAATACCGTGGAAGAGATGTTTTGATTAGGCAATTTTCATTACTAAAAGCACTATAGCACAATAAATTAATTCAATGTTGTGCACTTATCTATTAGACACATTACTATAGGAGCATAAAAATGTTAATTATTCATTATCATTGCTCTGATTATTTGTTGTGGCTGATAATTACACTGAATATATTTTATATCAGTAATAACCTTCTGTCTACATTTACAACATGTCGTATCTTGGGGGCTTGTCAAGTTTTTTCCCCAAGCCTTTCCTTTATTAAGACACAGACCTCAGGAGTACATAACCTTTATGTTGAAGGCTGATTTTCTTCTTTCATATAAAGAGCAAATATTATAGATTAATTAATCCAGGATGATTATAGTTTAATCACTCTTCCTCTGGCTTCACAAGGGATTCAGCTTTTATTCAGTTGCTCATTCATATTGTTATGAAGAATAAATGCAGTCATAAAATATTTGTGTGTTATGAATTCACAGAACAACCAACTGAGAAGCTGGAGGGGGAATGCGTGCTAGCCGGGCACCCGCTTGAGTCCCACACCATGTGGCCTCAGCCTGGAATACAAGCTAATGACCAGAAGGTGAAGAGCCTTAACCAGGGCGGGAGAGGCCAGCCTCTAACCCAACTGAATTTGGCATGCTTCAACCACAAACGATATATTTCAGCCCCACAGAACTTACCTAGCACCTACTATACACCAGCACTGTGTTAAACTTTGAGCATAAACTACCTACTAATTGCTTGATCTTGGAATTGTTATTAATGTCTTTGTGCCTTGGTTTTGACATCTGTAAAATGGGTTAATAAGAGAAACTTCCTCACTGTGTCATGAAGATTAAGTGAATTAATAATAGGTATTGAAGTGCCTTGAATGGTGCCTGGCACTGGCAAACAATAAAGGTGAGCTGTTTTGTTGTTGTGGTTGCTAATTTTCATTCAGATGTCTCCCTTGTCAAGATGACGGCAGATGTATAAGAAGTAAGTAACAGAACTAATTGTTCAGATGCAGTGGCAGGGATCAAAGTCTATTTAAAGATACAAACGCAGGATGTGGTCTGTTTGCTCGGGGTGTGGTATGTGAGGAAAGGCTTCCCAGAAGAGATCTGTGGAGCTGACTCACTCAATAAATACGCTGCTGTGTTGTGTAGGTCCACAGTGGGGTGGTGGTGGGCGTCAGGTAGGTGCCCTTCTAAGAAGAGGGACAGCTGTTCCTAAAAGCTGAGAAGCTTATCGGCCGTGGTGGGGATGGAGGGCTCTGGCTAGGCCAGCAAGGACCAAGCCCCGTGGAGACAACAACCATGGTGGGCCGGCAGCTTGGGCTTCACCCCCAGAGGCATCAAGGCACCACAAAAGTGTTTTCAGCCGCACAGTCACAAGATCAGCATTGCAAGACTGGCCCAGCCGCAGGCTGGAGTGTGGAAGAGATAGTGGCCGAGAGTCTGTGGAGAGACAGTCGGTGGTAGGATCCAGGCAGGGGCTGTGAGGTCTACGCTGACCTAGGCAGGGACATGTGGGCTCATGGTGCCGAAACCGTTCAGAGGCCCAACTAACTCCACAACATTCTGAGAGGAGGCAAAGCTTTTGGGTTTGGTTTTAAGTAACAGCTACGTTATTGGTGGGGTGAGGGTGGGGGACAAAAGGGAAGGAGGGAAGGGCTACAGGCAAGAAGAGCAAGGTGAAGACAACGAGCAACATTTATTATGTGCCTACTGCATGCCAGGCGCTGCACAAAATGCACTTTTATTACCTCATTAAGACCTCACAGAAGTTTAGTGAGGAAAAGGCCATTATGATCCCATTTTACAGATCAGGCCACAAAGGCTCCATTTGTTACATATCAGGGCCACAGAGCAAGAAAGTGGTAGTTTCGAATTCTGGACCGTTCCTCCCTTGATTTGCATGGTCAGTAAAGTGAGTGAATGATTCCCATGACTGCAGGATTTCACTCCACAGCTTAAATGGGAACACTCAGAGCCCTCATACAGGGTTGCTGCCTGTGTGAGCATGATGGGGAGTGCATCAGAACACCTTCTGGGCTTTTGAGCAGCCATGGTTTCATGTCCTGTCAAGTTTGGGTTTTAACTGCCGAAGGAAGTGGCTCCTCCTGTGGGGCGTTTGTTCTCCCTGGACCAAGAGAAGGCTGGGCCTCAGGTGCTTGCTACATCCTACAGACCCCAGGCGACGCCATGGGTCAGCAGCTTCTCAGCCAGCAGGCATGGAGGATCAAAGATGCCAAGTGGCTGTCTAGGTGTGGGGGGATGGAGCAGGCCATGGGGAGGGCTGCCAGTAGGGGTGGGGCTCTCTGAATTGGGATGAGCAAGATCTCTGAGGAGACCTGGGAGACAGGAAATGTTCCAGCTGAGGAAACACTCGGGACACCCAGGCTTGGGGCTCTGAGGAGAAACATAGAAGAAAGCAATTCCCGAGCTCCTTCTCTCCCTGGGCCTCAGTTTTCTCGTGCGTTCAGTGGGGTGACTCTTCACAGGACTGAGGAGGACTGGTGGGAATGTCGATGAAGCAGCACAGCGACAGGGCAGGAAGCCCACTGATGTTAGCTTCTGGCCTGGGGAGGGGGTCCCCAGGCAACCCAGAAACACCCAGATCCTTGCGGGGGCTGAATCTGTGTGTGGCAGTGCTCCCACCTGGCAGCAGGGGGGGCTGTGACCCTGGGCTCCGGACAAGTGGGCCCGCCTCCAGCGGGATTTTGAATAGGGATTCGGGGGGGTGGGGTGGGGGGGTAATTTTCAAAGACAGACCATAAGAGATTAATTAGCCCAAAGAGTGCCCTTAATAATCAGTCCTCAACCCTGGCTGCATATTAACATTGCCCAGAGAGCTTCCAAACATTCTCATGTCCAGGCCATACCCCCAGGGGGTCAGGTTCATTTGATCTCCAGTGGGCCCAGGCATGGGTCTATTTTTAAATCTCCCCAGGATATTCTAATGTGTCGTCAGAGTTGAAACCACCAATTCAGGCAGAGAGGGAAGGCCAGCTGCTTAGGCACCACCGGGCATGAGCCTGAGCTCCAGGGCACTTTCCCCAAGCAGAGGCGCATTAACAGGCAGCTTTGTGGGAAACTTATGGAGCCTGGGACGCACCACAAAGCACGCTCCCGGGACCCTTGGCCAGCCACTCTCCACCTCCACTGGGGACGGTCCAATGTGGACAGTGTCATCACAAACCCTGGGAACAATTCCTTCAGCATCTCCCCATTATCTGTCCAGCCAGACAAGGAATGAAGGAGAACCTACGGCTGCCCCTCCAGCCCTGCTTTCCACGCCTGGATGGGAGGATGCGGTGCTGCCCTTGAGCAGAGATGAGGACAGAACTGAGGGCTTGAGCTGCGCTTGCTCATGTCCCACCCTCCCCACAGCGCAAGGCAGGTCTTGACTGGCTTGGCCTGGTCTGCACCTAGGCAGTCAACTCTCGGTTCTGCAGGAGAGGATTTTCCTGTTTATGGATTACATGTGGCTCCCTTGTAATTCCAGCCTGGTTTTTTCCACTGCTCCACACCCTCCTGGGTCTCCCTCCCTGTGGCCTGGATGGCACACAGCCTCCCACAACTGTTATCTGAGCGGACTGGGATGTCAAACTGGTTCTCAGTGTTCAACTTGGCGCTGAACACAGCACAGGTGCTAAATAAATGTTTGTTGACTGATGGGTTGTGGCCACCAGATCATGAGGTGTAGCTCAGAGCACCAGAGAATTATTCTTGGATTTTCTTCCTTCCTCCACTGTGCTGATGAGCAACTGTTGACTGTGATACTTTCTAGACTGACTAATCGCCCTTTCTACAAAATGCCCTCCAATCCAGAGACAGCAGAAATTTTCTCTTTGTTGCCAAAGTGTTATCTTTCTATAACCTCTTGTTAGTTCAGCTGTATTTTAGACCAAATATGTCATATAGCAGTTTCCACAGTGGTCCAACCTGCACTTTATTTTCAACATTTCTCTGTTGAGGGGCTACATTTAATAACTATTATGTCCCGGGGCGCCTGGGTGGCTCAGTCGTTAAGCGTCTGCCTTCGGCTCAGGTCATGGTCCCACGGTCCTGGGATCGAGCCCCGCATCGGGCTTCCCGCTCGGCGGGAGGCCTGCTTCTCCCTCTCCCACTCCCCCTGCTTGTGTTCCCTCTCTCGCTGTCTCTCTCTCTGTCAAATAAATAAATAAAATCTTTTAAAAAAAAATAACTATTATGTCCCTATTCAGATGTGTTTTGAGAAGCTAAGAGAGGCAAGTCTTTATAAGAGAGCAGTTGTCTAAATCAAGGGCCAAAATAACTTCAGACGCCATCCTAGGTTAATGTGGGATTAAAAGAAGTGAGGGTAAAGTTACCTGGCGGATGGAGTCAACTAATTTTGAAAAGGTTATCAGAGGGGTTATACATGCTCTGGGAATCAGCCTGTAAGCTTATTTATTCTAAGAAAGGGTGTTTGGATTTGATGAGGGAAGAGCCACATAGAAGAAGGATCTCTCCTGAGAAGACAAGTCTTTCACTTCAGTGGGTAATTTACTATTTGCTAAAAAGTGTAGTTCTTCTAACAAATCTTATATGAGAGGAATGAGGTCCCTCTGGTGAAATATGAGAAAACTTCTTAGAGAAGTTACTTCTTGAGCTAAATCTTAGGTAGGGTGAGATTTAAAACAGCAAACATGGGGGGGGGTGCATCCCTGACAAAGTGAATGGATTGACAAAAACATAGGGACAAGAAAGGGCCTGTGTGAGAGATGATGAGGGAATGAAGCCAGTTACTTGAGAGGTGGGGGTGGCGTAAAGGGAGGAAGCTGGAAAGTCTGAGAACTAATTCTTACTAAACAGCTGTGAGCTCTCACCCTGGGAACATCGAGACTCAGCGGGTCCTCCGAAGGGCAGGCCACAGAAGTCAAAGTTCTAATGGCAGCATTCCAGCCAGCAGTTACCCAGGAAGGAAGATATCTTAGATAAGTCCTTTCCAGCTTGTCATAAAACCCCCTCAAGACATCTCCTTATTGGTATGTTTTACCCCAGTCTACAGGGTCTGGAGGCATCTGGGCCTCCCGGTAGGTGGGATGGAATTTCCTCCTTCCTGTGTAGGTGAGTTTGAAGAGACAGCTTAATGCTGTGGTCAAAAGTGCAGACTCTAAGGCCAAAAGGCCCAAGTTCAAATGCCAGCTCCATGCCTTACCAGTTCTGCAGCATTGGAAAGTTACTCAACCCGTGTGTGCCTCAGTTTCCTCAGCTGCAAAGTGGAAGGTACAAACAGTAGTACCAAGCTGCTTGTGTCGTCGAGGAGATGAAAGGTCCGTACATTCAGAGAGTGCCTGGAATATAATCCGTGCTCATTTGTTCGTTCATTCATGTGTTATTCATCTGTCCGTATTTTTTGAGCACCTGCTCTGTGCCACAGACAGATAATTGGTGATACGGCTATAGAACACTTTATCTTGCTTATGGTCTAATGGGGAGTGGTAGATAATAGAGACAATCTGGTGGTATGATAGAAGGAAACATGGGTTCCCCTAGAAGCATACAGGAACTGAGAGGGAGGTTCCAGGAGCTTTCAAAGAGATGGGACCTACGAGTGAGTCTGGAAAGACTAGAGAGAATCAATCATCAGCACAGAAAGGAGGAAGGGAACTCCACCTCTTCCTTCTCTAACCCCACCTCTTCCCCCAACACACATTACCTCTGTGGGATCGGCAACAGCCTTGAGTTTAAAAAACGAACAGGATTACTGGTATTTGCTACGTGCCTTCTATGTGCCCGGAGTGTTGAGGCTGAGCCCACAAGGAGCTCCCCATCTAACTCAGGGGTGGAGGCCTGAGCAGGGCAAATGGTGGACAAACAAGGGTGTCCAGGATGACAGCAGGTGTCGTGTGCTTGGTGCCACCATAAGCGTAACTGGCCCCAGGAGATATGCAAAGATGCCCAAAGGGGGTGTCCTGGCTGTCTCAGCCCCCCACGTTACATTAGCTCCCTTTTACACACCACATACTAGACAGAAGGCCCTGTATATCTGTTATCTTGTTTGTTTTACCTCAAAATCGTTGAGAGCAGACTCTTTAGAGAATACAAACATTGCAGCCAAAAAGAGGCAAATAATTTGCCCAAGGGGGCTGAGTTCCAAATCGTAGTGCCTTCAAACAACAATAATCACTATCTCTCACCGTCTCTGTGGGCCAGGCATAGTGGAAATGGTTTGTCTCTGCTCTACAATGTCTGTGGCTTCAGCTGAAGACTTGAAGTTCGGGGGCTGGATTCATCTGCAGGCCCGCTCACTCACGTGTCTGGAGGTTGAGCTGGGCTGTCTGCTGGGGTTGTTTAGTTGGAGCACTTTTGTGTGGCCTCTCCATGTGGCCAGGGCTGCCTTACAACATGGTGGTTGGATCCCATGAGCAAGCATCCAGAGAGAGAAAGGGCCACATGGGAGCCACACCTTTGTGACCTTCCTCGAAGGCCACACAGCACCACATTTATCCTATTTGATTGACTGAAGCAATTACAAATGTCCATCCAGGTTCAAGGAAGAAAACATAGACCCCACTTCTCAAAGATCAGTGTCAGTGTCACATTAAAGAAAAGTACATGGGATGGAGTGTATATTAGGGCGCCTTTGCAAAAACGATCTCCCATAGTGACACAACAGCAGATTGGGGTCCTCTCCCACATATGGCCACAGTGAAATACCTGCCTCTCCTTAACAATGCCGTCTTCCCAGCTGGAGGGAGACACACTTGTCCACAGATGTTTGAGTACCCAGAGGCACACTCGACAGGCCCCAGTGCTGGGTGATCTCCCCCTAATATGCAGAACATAGCCAGTCCCTGAGCCTTGTCTTCTTTTGCCTTCCTTGTCCTCTGAACGCCCCAGCCAGCGCTTTCAGAGGAATACGCATGCCAGAACCCCCGAGCTCACAAAGCTCAGGAGAATAAGTACCAGTGCAATCACCTGAAGTTTACCTTTCTGCCTTAGCGTTTTTTGGGAGGGAAGGGGGGACATCCCTAATCTTGTTTCCTGCTGTTTCTCCATTTCTATGCTGCCTATCACCTTTTAGACCCAGATGCGATATGAATTATTCATTTGATTTGGGGCAGGTGCACCCATTTCCTCCCAGGGCCCCAGGGGCAGGCATAGGAAATTAATTCACAACGTCTGTAGCTTGAAGTCACTTGCAATTTCCACACCACGGAAAAAATAAACCGAAGATATGGGACTTGAGAAAGCTCAAAGGTGTTGAGAATAGTCATCAGCAATTCCTAATTGTCTCTTAGACAAAAATGGGCACTGATTCCTCCATGAAAGGTTTATGTTAGCTGACAAAATGGGGCTTCTCAGTCGTGGAGGTGATAAAATCCCGTAATAGTAAGCAAGGGGTGTCATAGAAGCTCCTCCCTGGAAGTCTTAAGATAATGGGACAGAACTGTCTGCCCACCATGGGATGGACCTACCACCTTCTCAAGCATCCCCAAACTGACTCTTCTATTACTCACTGAATATTCCAGGACTAACAAGTTGAGGTCTCTTCCCCTTGGGCATTATATGAGTCTGAAGAGCGAACACTACAGATGGACATGGCTCGTAGCCCCTACTATGGACCAGCCCTCATCCCTCTGGATCTCCCAAGGGCCATTTGCTTATGATGTGCTCTCTGTCATCAGAAATGTCATTCATGTCCCTGTCTCTAGCACTTTGGGAGCTGGCTTCCCCTTATTAGAAACTTCAAAAATTTCTCTAGCAGTCCTGATCCTCTAAATGTGTCCTCCAAACATGGGAAATTTCTGACTGGGGAGGATTTTTTTTTAGTGTAAGACTAAAATAACTAGATGATTAGAGCTGGATGAGAAGAGGAAGTAATTTCTGATAGTTTCTCTTGAGTGCTAGGGTTCCTCTGAGTTTCCATGGGGTCCCTCAGGTGAAGGGGGAGGGCAGTGAGGAGAAGGAACTCCAGCACCAACTAGAGTAACTTCTGTTCATCTGTTTTACACACTGAATCAAGGAATCCTCACCTCATTCAAAAAAAAAAAAAAAGAAAACAAACACTAATCCTACTTACTTGATATCTAGAAGACAAGATGGATGCTAAAAGAGGGTCATTTTTTACCCACAAAATATTAAACGTGTTTAGCACAGAAAGAATTATCTAGAAACTCAATACCCCAACTAAGTTACTTTTCCTTCTAGAAATGTCACCTTCACACTGAGTGTTTTGGCTGTAGATCATGCAGTTTTCACATGAGTCCAAAGCCCTTGTTTGTTGGGGAGCTATGGAAACAGAAGGTTTACAAGGTGCTACTCTGCCTTTCCAGAATTACCTTGGTAGGAAGGCTCTTTTTGATTTTTTTCTGTTATTTCAGTAATTGCTCTACGTGGACTCTGGGGATAGTTAGACACCTGGTTGTATTGATTGTTTTCACACTTCAATTTGAAAAGGGTCTTACACCATAAAATACATCTACTCTGATTCTTTTCTTCATTGCCACTGTATTTGGGAACCGTTTGGCCTAAGCAACCCCTACTGATTGATAAGTGTGAGCTACAAGGAAGCCATGTAACTACAATTCTAAGTGGTTATGGTTATTTATGGCATGAAATCTAGCAAATGCATCTGTTGCTAGCAATTTTAAAAATTTTTAGGAAAAAAATGTCCTCTTAACACTGAGGGTTTTTTTGGGGGGGGTTAAGTTTCTTTGCTGATCATCCCCTAGGTGATAACTGATATGATTATTAATTATTGCTATCATTCTGATTATTAATATACCATGGGTGATGCTGAGATTGGGATGCTCAATACGATTGAATTTTCCAGCGAAAAAGAACAGTGAGCATGACCACATTCCTATTATGTGCCAAGCATCTTATTAACATGATGTCTTTTAATCTGATCTTTACAATCAACCCCACTTTTTTTAACAGGTGAAGGAATTAAGACTTCTCCATGTTTGGTCACATGTCTGGTGACTCACAGCTGGAATGAAGGGCCTGGATTTGGACCTGGCTTTGCCTGACTCCAAGGTCCATGTTCTTTGTCACCTCAATGGACCCCAGCTATCCTTCGACATACATGTCATTACAGTTCCCTTTGGCTAGAAATCTACATCTTTGTCTTTTGGAAGCAGATCCAAAATATTATTTAAGCTTTTCTTGGTAACTCTGAGCTATCACTAAGAATTTCAAGTTGCCACAATAACAAATGTTCCTGTTCACTAAGCCTCTATATGAAACAAGGTAAAGGGCTTTCCATAGGTCAAACCTGCATGAGAGCCCTACCACGTGGATGTCATTTCATCGACTTCATGGCTGAGCAAATAAAGGCCTAAAGAAGTATAAGGTAACTTATCCACTCTAGAAGGCAGGGGCGAGAAATGCACCAGGTCTTTCTGACCCCAGAGCCTTTGTGTCCACACGGCCTTGCCGCTTTTCAGCACTAACAGTACACAATAAAGTTGTGGAGGCACCTCACGTGTGGATTCTAACGATATAAAATCAACCGTGTGGGTTCAGGAACCAGAAAAGAAGGTGAATTAGAATCATGGCAGCTTCCTGCTTTTCGGCTAAATGAGCAGACAGGGAGACAACAGGCATACCTCTGTTATTCCCTTCGTCTTCTACTTCCCACGGCAACAGCTTCTTGAGATGCAGAGGACGGCTTGCGTGTCAGAGATGTATGTCTTCATAGAAGCCGGCTCCCAAGTCCAAGAGCACCACTGATGCTCCACGGTCCCAGTGCCTCCGGGAGAAGGGGCTGGGCTGGACCTGCCATACGAGAGACATTGGTCGCTATGGCTCATCTTGCTCAGGGATCTAAGCTCCATAAGGGAGGACTACCTTACCACTTCTTAACTTTTCTAACCCCCGTGTCCAGTACATAGTGAGCCCTCAATAAATATTTGTTGATGTACGGTTCAATTAAATGCAAAAAAACAAAAAAGAGGAAGAATTTCAAGTTGTTTAAAGATTAAAAATTGAATACTTATGGGCTGTAAGAACTTGTCGGGAAGTTTCTCTCTTTATCCATTGTCCTTATATTAGATATTTTTAGCATGCGTGACTTTTTATTTTCAGTGCCTTTTCTGCCTCCTCTCTTACCCTGAGCTCTCACTTCCGGTTTGTGAAGATAAATCACCACGCGTATATTTCCCATCTTCATGGAACTTACATTCGATCAGAGTTTTCTATTTGGATTGCAGTTTAAAAATTCTATCACTCCCATCATCACCTGTGACCTTCAAAAAAATTTTGAGAACTAGGTGGGTCAGGTATTGATCTTCTCGTTTCACAGATGAAGAGACTCCCCTGGATTCTCCCCTTTCCGCCTGGCAGGACCCAGGAAGAACTGGACTTGGTGAACTTTGTTGGGGGAGAGAAGGCAAAGAGGCTGAGTGTGTAAAGGAGTGGGCACACTGGGGGAACCTGACCGCTGGGAAGCCTGATGTCCCCAAGCAGAGCTAGATGTGGATTCAGCCTGCTTTGGAGCATCTTCATTCTGGCACACATGTCGCCTTCTCTCCAGCTCCTCATCACCTCACGGACAGGTAGCGAATGCCAAGGAAGGTGCTGCTGGGCCTTCCTCCCTCAGCTATAATGCGTGGCATGTGCGTAGAGCCGTGAGCACATCCTAGCTTATGTGTGAGGGCTTCGCATGAGAGCTGAGCGGTGACACATCTACCTGCAAGAAAGGACACGTTTGTCACAAACAGGACATTACACTTCTGCAGAGACTCACTGAAAAGCATTTACCACAAGACACAAATTACACATGTTCCTTGTCCAGAAGCATTTCTTAAGTGTTCAGATGCCCATTAATTCTCCAGCCATGGGAAGGTCTGTGGTAAGGGGCGTGGAGGAGAAGCAGGCTGCCGGACTGTGACTCAGCCTTCAGCTCGCATGACCTCCATCCTGGAGGACCCAGGGAAGGACTGTCCCTCATAGGCAGAGAAGGCCAAGTTCCCCTCCTGCAGGGTGTCTCCAGGGGCCCAGAAGAGTGGAGAAGCTAAGGAAATCCCAGGGAAGTCCCCCCTGCCACCCTCCCCAAATCCAGCGATTCCTCACTTGCTTGGGCCAACAAACCCTTTGATTCCTACTTCTCACCCCACCCTGGGGCACTTCACATTTTCTCCAGGGAATATTTCGAAATATCCATACACTACAATAAATCACATTTTACGTTTACGGCTCCTCATTATCTCAACTCTCAAATGAAAGCAACTCTGAGGCTTGCTTGGGAAGCCGGAAGGACTGGAGAAGTTGAAATGAGAAAGAGGTACAAAGGCACAACGTGCCATGTCTACACGGGCTCACCTGTGTGCTGAGGCAGGGCTCAGGCAGATCTGGGTGTGCATCTCAGCTGCATACTAACCTCTCTGAATTTAAGTGTCCCCGGGGTGCAAACGCTATTAACACCTACAACACAGAGCTGTGGCGTGGATTAAATTAATCAGCTGCATCCCTACCTAGTGCAGGGCCCAGCAAGGTAGCAATGTGGGGCTGGGGACGCATGGAGGATTTCAGACCCTCTGGATTTATCTGAGGACCACGTGGCCTAAAGAGGAGATAAATTTGTATAGCCCATTGGACAGCTGAAAGAGCTGTCTTCTCTGTATTTAATTCAATTACTAGAGTTTCTAATGATACAGGGAGTTCCTTTCTTTATAGTCTGTCACCCAGCCAATCATAATCTTTCTGTGAACATTCAACCATGTATTCGCTCAATATGAAAGCCCTGCACGCAATTTTTCCTTTGGCGATCCAGAGGAAGGAGTCAGGGACGTTATCACCATATGAAGATGGGGAAATTGAGGGCCAATTACGGTTGGTGACATGCATGGGGACACAGGCTGGCTGGTCCCAAGCCGTCCCATTGCTTGGCTGGCGGTCTAGTGTATGACCACTTTCCTTTCACCCCCAGCTGCTGCCCAGATAAGTCTGCTAGATTCTCTTAGTGGCAAAAACAGGAACAACAACAACAACAACAAGAATTAGTCTAATCCAGAATCTTCTCTTTCACCAGTAAGGAACGTTATGAAGGTGGCCAGCTCAGGAGCTCTGGTGGTTGCCATCGACTTCACGGTGACAATAATGATGTGTCGAAGGCTTGGTCCTCACTAACCGGGAGTCTGGTGACAATCTGCTAGCAAATGGGACCTCTTTAGACACAGTCCCTTCAATTCTGTAACTCAGTCCCTAAGAAACAACATTCGGGAAAGGCATCTGACCAGTCGAAGGGCGAACAGAAAATGAGAAGGATGAATGCATTTTATGTTTGTCCAAAACAATTTTGGATTTGCTCTTTGGGCCTAGAAATCGGGGCTAGCTAATAATATTCATGCTTAAAAGCGGGAAGTCTGCAAAAGCGGGCCTCTCGGGACACTCTCAGGAGGCTGCAGGCTTGAGACAGGAGCGGTGAAAATCTGTATTACTGCAAACCGCCTCAAAAGCCCATTTTTCCAGCTATCATTTGGACCTTATTGGTTCTAATTTGTTGAAAAGGGGGAGGGGAGGAAACACCCAATACCATCTGCTTCATTGTTTTGTGGGAAAATATATGCAGTTAAAGGGGAGAGAAACATTATTTGCCCAGCCTGAAGCTTTTGGTGCTCCCCCACAACTATTTGACCTGAATATATTAAAGATTGTAATGTTTTGTTACATGTCCCAGGGCAAAAAAAAAAAAAAAAAAAAATCAGGCTATCACTTATTAGCTTTCTGTTCCTGGATCCGTCCAGTTGATTCGACAGCGCAAAAGATAGTGGGGAAATCCAAAGGTAAAGGTTAAACTCTGTTTTATTATGTTTACAGGATTTAAAGGGTAAGTCAGGAAGTGCTTACATAACATCCAGTGAAAGTGGTGGATTAGTTACCAGAGCGGGACTTAAAAGCGGCCTTAATCCTCCGAATCTCCAGGGGTGAAAGGTCAACCTCTAACACCAGGTTGTGTAAAGAATGGAGAAGCCACAAGCTTCTGTTTCATCGTAGCCCTGCTAATCCACTGAGGAAATGAGCAGCCGGGGGTTTGGGGAGAGGTAACCGCCTCCTCCCAGGGAAGCCACCTGTGAATTTGGCCAAGGAGGGAGTAATTAAAGTCAGCAGGGCCCAGAGCAGGGGGGTAGGCCAGGGCAGACACAGCCTCCCCGCTGCAGCGTTGGAAGGCGGGGCGGCGGGGGGGGGGGGGGCGCTTCCCCAACCTCAGAGGAGCCAACCCTGCCGGCCCCTGCCAAATCCTGCAAATGGACCCCTGTTTTTCCCTGACATGCCGGAAAGTGGGCTGCAGACCAATGACAATCACACGTACGCACACACGCGCGTGCACAGGCTAATCAGGAACTCTGGAAGGGGTTAGCTGACATACTAAGGAGCCAGTTGCTGAGAACAGGGGCCCAAAGAAATATTAATAAATCCGTTCCTCCTCATTTGTTCTCTTGCTTGCCCTCCTCTCCCACTCATCAAAAATGAAAAAAAAAAAAAAGCTTTTCTTACTCATGAATATAAGATTTAAATAGATCCTCTAAAATTATAGTCAGCCTTGTCCCTTAGGATTTTGACTACTTTAGGAAGTAGTTACCTATAATATCTTGAAGTGTGTTTATCTATCTGCCCCTCTGACTGTCCATGTGTATATCCATCTGCCTGTCTCGCTACTTATCGATTGCATGTGTTTAAGACATCCTGAGGCACAAAAATAAACCCAAAGTGTGACATCATATGGGCATAAGCACTTTTTTGAGAAGCCTGAGCTGGGGGACAGCAAAATCCAGAACTCAGATTCCTTCTGTCCTCCGTCTCTCTTGGTACCCATTTCGGGCCAGAAAAAAGTAGGGTCAACTTCACCATCCCCTGCCCCTGGCTTTGCCCAAGGAAGCACCTTTCTCTAAACTCCCTGTTAAACCTCAGCGTGTCACGTGGGATGTTTTGAGTCCACGACTTAGTAAACGTCTTCCTTCCGTGCTTGGACAAATCGGAACTTGGGATACAATCAATTTGTGGAAGAAAGTTCCAACACATTTCAGCACAAAGCTAAAAAAGCTTTCGGAGTAGCCTTTCCATATTTATTCTGAGCTGGCCTTTATTAAATCACTGGTGAAAAATACGGAGATTCGTCTCAGCTGTACTTTCATCATCTTAAAACAGCGGAGGCATTAATCTTATGAAATTGCAGAAGTTGAGTGCTGTGCAGACGGATGGCTCGGAGGTGCTGCTGGTGTTCGTGTCTGATTGTCTCGCCGAAGGTGTTCATGACGCATACAGCGCTAATAGTTTATGCTGCTCATTTTTTACAGAATTTGTGGTTTAAGCATTCTGCTTAGAATATCTAAAATATTTCTTTCCTTCTTTTAAAAAATGGCATCAAACTGTTTAATGTGAAATGGGAAAAGTGCTTACTTGCATATATTCGATTCTCTGCCACCTCTTTCCCCCCCACCCCCTCAGAGCCCTCAACTCTTTCCTTGGTGTTTCAGAGCCTGGCTTGTTCCCACCAACTATTCTTCATTAAGTCAAATCTAATGACCTGACTGCATTTGGAAAATAAGAGAGAAAATTGAGTACTTGCTTCCCTTGGGATAAGGGTTTAAAAAATAGATCGAACATGGGATTCAGGGGCACGCCGTGAGGATGGAGCCTAAGCCAGCTTGGTACATCAGGGTAGAAATTGTAGAGAGTAGCCTTATCAAACACCCAGTGTGTCAGAATTCCCCGGAAAAACAAAAACAAAAACAAAAATCCACCCTTCATTATTACACTGTTTTGGTTTTCAAAGGGTCAGAATCTGAGGCTGGAAGGGCTCCCCCACGTAACCCTCACCCAGTCTACCGCACATCACTAGTGGGGAGGAGAACACTCAAGACTAACATCAAAGTAACCCGTAAACTGGGAATTCCACTCACAGGGGAACTGGTTTGGGTGGGAACTTCACTGAAGAAGCTGAGGAAAGGAACCGGTTTTGATGAATGGGTGCAGGGTCAAAAGCCAAGACACAATGATTTATTTAAGAGGAAACAATTTCTAGGTTATGGGCCCCAAACTAACCCTTACCAAGAGGGAGGCACCCGAAAAGGAAGCTGTGTCTGGTGTATTTATGGGACAGAAGTCCTAGGAGATTTCAGGAAACCATTGGCAAACCCATCGGGGCCTCCACGACGGCTGGTGGAAAGTTTGGACCGGACAGGACTTAGGCGCTCATGGCCTGGCGGGTGTGAGGGAGGGATTATTTCTTCCCAACCTCTTTCTTCAGCTCCAGACTTGGGAGTCTGAGTTTTAAATGAGAGCAAGCCTGAAGGGAGAGGATTTGCATATTTTCATTTTGCCTAAATACAATCCAATGGAGTTGAGGAGAAAATGGCTTCATCCTCTTAAATCCCCAGGCTGGGGCAAACTTGGGGAAAACACAAGCAGAAAACAGCGTCTGAGACCAAAGAGCTTTATGCTCACATCTCGAGGCTGTCACGAATGCAAAGAAGGTGCTAGGCAGGATTGATACTGAGAATCTAAGAAAATAAGATCAAATACAATCCTTTATCTAACGGGTGAACCATCCATTCTATTGAAAGCCGCGGAGGCAGATGCTGACAGGTCCCAGGCACTACAGCAACCCACAGGGAACCTCTCTCGTTAAGGAGGAAAACAGGAGACATTAGGGGACCGCTCTGCTGTCCTGAATCACCAAGGATGGGGACGCTGCCCCTCGCTGGCTGTGTGAACTTGGGCTGAGTGCTTCACCTTGCTCAGCCTGCACCTGGGACACGGGGGTGAGGATGGCCTCTGAGGGGTACTGCGGGGGATTCAAAGGGATGCTTGGTGGATGGCACTGAACCCAGTGTCAAGTGCAAAGGATGCCCTCCATAACAGCAGTGTTTATTGTCAAGTAGCCCAGCAGGCCAGGTGCAGGGGCTAGTTTTTCTTGCAAGAAGCAGCTTTACCCACCCAGCAAAGCAATGGAGCCCCCTGGGTCGGGGAGCGTCGTGGCGCCTATTCCCAGAGACCCACTGTGTCCCACGGGCCGAAGCTGCCCTTCCAGTCTCCTCACGGGTGCCCCTGAACTTGAAGTACTTCCTCCGGGCCCTGTGGCTCCTGGACCCTTGCAGCAAGACCATCAGTGCCTGGAGCCCGCGGGCACCTTTGTGGCGTCCCGGCGTTGGAAGGAGGGCGGGGCTAATTATGGGAAGTTGGGGGGAGCTAATTGTGGGACTTTGGGGATAGGAGAGGAGCTAATTATGGGACTTTGGGAAGTGGGGAGGAGCCGACAACTTTCCAGAAACTTAGCAGGCAGTCCAGCTGCTGGTGTAAAGTGCAGATTTTGGAAAAGGAGTCTGGAGGGGAACACAAACACCTCTCTCATTTCACCAAGCGATTTTCTTCTTTGGAAACAACAAATTACATAAAACCATTCAAACATGCATAGGAAAGAAGGATGGATCCTTGCATCTTTTTTACAGAGGACACAAGGCATAGAAGTGCAGCTTCACACAGGAGACTGAAAGAGTTGTTGGTTATATACAACCGTACCCAGCTTCTTTAGGAAAAAAAAAAAAAACCCCAAAGGATTCTCTAAATTAAACTTGGCTTTAACACAGGAAGCAACTGCCTTCTTTATTTGTGACAAAGGCACCAAACCTCCTGAACCAGCCCAGTTTCTTTTTCCTCACAGAAAGATGCGGGACAACACTTAAGTATTTTCAACGCAAACAACTAAAATTCCAAAGCCTTGCTTTCAAAAATGCTGGCCTCAATGACTGGTAAAAATCTAAAGAAAGGGCGAGGGACTTGAACGCTTGCTTGTTGCAGATTTCGCACGTGATCAGTGACTACGCTGGTGTCTGCATCCTCGCCTGGGAGGTCAGTGCCGAATGCCTCTGGCTGGCTTTCTCCTGTTTTGAGGACCATTCTTCCAGTTAAACCAATAAGAAGGAACACTGTCTGTCCCGGGCACTGCTGTCGACGCTTTGCCCGAACCGGCTCACTTCGCCTTCAAACGACCCTCTGGGGTAGGTACCACTGGGGCGTCCATGGTGAGCGGGGCTGGGGCTTGCTGTGGATGCCAGAGGAGCAACTGTGGGGCCCCCCCACCCCCAGGTGGGGGTCCAGCCCACAACCCTGGGTTCTGGTCCCAGCCCTGTCCCCAACCATGGGTGACTCTGGCAGTTTATTTGAGCCCCTTAACTTTAAGTTCCTTATCAGGTAAATAAAAGACAGGAAGCATCTGACCACTGTCCTTTTGAATTCTGGGAAGTTAACGCCTTCTTAGAATCCAAAGGCCAAGAGCCCTGAAACCCTCAAGTATTTCGTTCCCCCCATTGAAGTCATGGCTTGGATTTCAGGCTTGGGTGTCTTATCTGTTGGAGAAGTGTTTCTCCAGTGAGTTGGGGGGGCAGGGGGTCCTTGCAAGCTAGTCTGCTCCAAGAGAAGGCAACAAAGAAAAAAGAAAAAAAAAAAAAGGCTTGGAAAAGTCTTGCTTGCCAAATCCGATTTGACCACATGTGGCTCCAGTTACCTCAAGGAGTGTCAGGAGAATTTCAAAGTCAAATTAATTCATTCACATTTTAAAGTGTGGGGAGAAAGTCATTTTTCTTTCTAGGATGGAACAAAAAAGTAAAGCGGTATCTGCACTGTTGCTGAAATCTTTTCTTTTTCTCTTTCAATAGCTTAAGCTATTAAAAAAAAAAAAAGGTTGTTATGTTTATAATAGCCTAGGAAGAAAATTATATCCAAGAAGGTTTATAGCTCCTAAAGTATGTCATCCTCTCCTGTACCACACCCAAATTGTGAGGACAATTATTTACTCATAAAGATTGATAGCTGGCATTTGTATGGAAGTTTCTCAGCCATTGCATGAGAATTAAAATAAAATTATCTTCTCACCAAAGGAGTTTTAGTGATCACCCCAGGCTAAGGTTGAGGTAGAGCTCAGAGGAATCTGGGTTCTGAGGATCTTTATTTCTCTCTGAAATTAGTAACTTCCTTGCACATTAAACGGATTACACTCAATCTTAAATAATTATTTTCAAAACACAGCCCCGCCCAGACAGGTCTAAAAAATAGATCTTTTCTCTCAAAAACTCAGCCGGTTTTGACCACTTTGGGCTTTTGTCATTGTCAGACACATTTCTCCAAAGCCCTGGTTGCCTCTTTCTAGCGGGCAAAATGCCCAGGGACAGTGTTCTTCAGCTGCAGCTGCCTCAGGGCCGGACAACTCATACATCAGTCAGAGAGGAGGAGATGGGGAGGGAGAGGAGGGGAGGGTGTGTGTGTGTGTGTGTGCGTGTGTGTGTGTGTGTGTGTGTGTGTGTGAAAGAGAGAGAGAGATGGGAAGGAAAGAAACCACAAATAGTCTCTGTTGTCCAATTTCTTCTCAAACTTTGAGTCCATTTCAAGACAGGATGTGTTTTTGCTAGAACGTCTTCCCTTTTTCAGTCTGTAACACACCTTTGAACTTGCCAGCACGCACTAGGGGTCTATCCTATTCTATTACCCACCAGTCTAGCCATCTGTCCATCTTTCTCCACCACAACTATGTTCTGATCCAGCATGTGTGTGTGTATATATACGTATATATATGTATATGTACATATCATAAGGATATAAACATATGTGATCATCTCAAGTTAAAGGACATAGCAAGAGATTCACACATGCTCACCCTAAAATATGATGTATGTAAATCATATTCAGTATATTCTCAATCATCAAAATCAGGAAAGGGAAAGGATATTTATGCACATTGCACTAGAGTTTGTGAATATAAACTCCAGGAGTCTGCTTATATCTAGAAAATACTTTAATTAATGTAGATCTGTTATATAATTCAAGTTTATAATTTCATTGTTTTTCCATATTAAAAATTGTTCATGGTCATAGAAGTTTTGAGAAACCCAGAAAAATAGAACATAGAGAAAAGAAAACAATCATGCATAAACCTAGGATTTAAAGAAAGAGGTTTCTAATAGTCTGCTGTGTGATTTTCTGTCATTGCATTTGTCACTATCAATCCTATCTTGTTATAAGGTCTTTGCAAACTTAATTTTTAATGCCCCTAAATAATTACATTGAGTGGAGTGTCATAATTTGCATAACTACTTTTTTATTGTTGGATATACAGTTTGTCCCCAATATTTTGCCAGCAAAACTTCTGCTAGTCGTCCTCCCTTCATAGTTGGTTTTTTTTGTTTTGTTTTGTTTGGGGCGTTTTTTTTTACTTCTGTTTCTGTCTACCTATAAAACACCTTTCTCTTTTTTCCCCAGCAATCCACAGCATTTCTCTCCTCCTCCTCAGGATGATTTCCACATTTCATTCATTGAACCCATGGTGTGCTTTGAGCGGCCCCATGACACTTGGCTGGATATAGGACATCTAGCAGTAGATGAAAAAGAGAATATCCATGTAGCCATAGGACTTCTATTCTGCCGGACCTCATTCACAGCTTTCCCAAGGGTGGCCCCAGTGCTTCTGGAATTGCTGAAAAACCGTGTGCTGGACCCTCTAGCTTAGTCCCAACCAGAAGGCTAATCCCTGGGCCCAGACAGCAATCCCAGAGCTTCTTCCCATACACTAGAGCACTTAGCACGAGGCTTTGCAGACTGTAAGCACTTAGCACATAGCAGGTGTGAACAGAGCCTCATCCCTTTGAATCCAGGTCAGTCTCCCCCACTGTGTGATCTCTAGCTTGATATTTGTTCCCTTCAGTCGATTGTCATTCACTGAGCACCTCTTACATTCTAGGCTCTGTGCCAGGCATTGTGGAAAAAAACCAAAGCATTATTTAACAATATCCCTGCCCTGATCCCTCAGCTAAGAAGGAAAATAAACCAGATTCAATGGAAACAATACTATGAGCAAGAGTTTGTCAAGTAATAATGAGAATAGAATAATGGATACCACTTATTAGGAGCTTCTTGTGCTCTGTCAAGTGTAACATACCTTGCACAGCTCCAATAGGGAGACTATCATCGTCCCCTTTTCTGGGTGGCAAAGCTGAGACCCAGGGTGCTCTGAAGCAGCCCACACAGAAGACCCCAGGGGACCAGAGGGAAGAAAAGCTTCTTAGAGCTGGAGGGAACAAAGGTTTCACAGGGTAACTGTTACCTAAATGGGGACTTGGAGGCTTCCCAGTTTTGGAAGCCTGGAAAAGGAAGGAAAAGGCATCCCAGGTAGAAGAAACCTGTGCAAACCAAGCAAAGACCTGCAAATCTGATGGACGTTCCAGAAATGGTGACCACACGTGCTATGAAGTAAAGGATCAGTGCATAAAGCTCAAGGTAGTTTCGAGGGGACTGAGGAGGGGATGGCCAGGGACATCTGAGCACCTACTATAAAACGGAGACTCGGGTGCCTGGGTTCCTGGGTGGTTCAGTCATTAAGGGTCTGCCTTCGGCTCAGGTCACGATCCCCAGGGTCCTGGAATGAAGCCCCGCATCAGGCTCCTTGCTCAGTGGAGAGCCTGCTTCTCCCTCTTCCATGCCCCCTGCTTGTGTTCCCTCTCTTGCTGCCTCTCTCTCTGTCAAATAAATAAATAAAATCTTTAAAAAAAGTAAAATAAACCAGAGACTTTACCTACCTTATCTCATTTAGGCCCCCAAACCCCAAGGGGTAGTATTATTACTTCCATTTTAAGGCCAAAGAAACAGGCTGCTAGTAAGTGCGGACTCCGAATACACACACCATCTCACCTGGCAGCTCAGCCAGGAGGTCAAGGACACAGATCCGAGCCCCACACTTGTGCTTGGCAACTGTGAGACCACGGGCTGGCTTCTCCTCTGGGCTTAGGTCTCCCCATTTATGATACGGCCCTGATCGTGGTGCTTTCCACACAGGGATGTTGTAAAGACTAAAGGAATGAGCACTTCACACTTTATGACCCAGAGCAGGGTAAGAGGAGTGCTGGATACCCCCTGTGCATGCAGGTTCCCCTGTGCTCTCTCACCTGTGTCTCCAACCTACCAGGTCTTAGGTCCTTCAAAGAGGTTCCTTTCTCCCCCTTAGTAGGGCCCCGTCTCTTCCCTTCCTGGTCTGCTCAGGGCACTCCCTGCCAGGGGCAAACCCTTAGATTTGGCGAACACTCCACTGATTACTGTATTGACTTATTTTTGGTCGCACCCCAAAGCTGGACTGTTTCTCCCTTTCACCCTTTTGAGCTCTTGGAAAGCAGCAGGAAGTCAATTATATAAATATATATAATATATAAATACACCCCCTAACATATTACCACACCAGCCCAATATTTTGTGAGTATCGGGCACGAATTCATGTTTACTGATTCACATCCATTTCTCAAAGTCTTCGGTGCAGGGGTCACCCAGAAGATGGACTGCATGAGGAGGACGAAAATCCCTTCCATCATTTTTCAGGTCGGGTCGTAAGGCTGAAGATGGTCGATGGGTGGGCTGGCAAGGCGGGAAGCTGGCTGAGAAGCTGGGTGGTCTGGGCCCCTTGAGGCGAGGGGGGAAAAGGTCTGAGGCAGGTCTCCTGCAGAAGACAGTGCCAACCTTAGGTCTCTTCTCAGAGACCCACCCAGAGACCAGTGATGACAAAGAGAGCTCTGGGCAGGGGCAGAATAGCTGGCCCCAGGTGGCTGGTATCCAGGCAGGGAGAGGTAGAAGCGGCCCCACGTAGAGGCAGGGTGCACGTCTCCGACGCGGGCCTTCTTCCAGCAAGGCCTCCATCGGCTACTGGCTGCTCTGGGCCCACCTCCAACCACAGGCACTTCCAGCCTCGGTTTCGGAAAGCCCCGTGCTCACTGCTGCTGATCTCACTGAGGTGTCTCCTATCCCTCCGGTGCTCACCAGAAGCTTGCATTTTCAGTAGTGGGTGTGTGTGTGCTTACTTCACTTCAGTGTATTTATCGATTCTATTTTTCTGTGTATAGAATTTGTTTTCTGACATTGCCTTCTATCTACTTCCATTGAGTTTGGTCATATGCGTGTATATATATTTCCTTAATTTTGCTATTTTGGACTCCTTCAGTTGGGTGTTTGTCATTAACAATACTTTCAAAAGCCAGTATTTTTCCTGTACTTACTACGCACCAGACTTTAAATAGCACTTGGTGCATATTAACTATTTAACTCTCACAACAACTACCTGATGTGGAGACCATTATCATTCCTATTTCCCAGAGGGGTAAACTGAGGCACGGGGAGGTTAAGTAATGACAAAATCACGCAGCCGGCAAATGGCAGAGTCTGGATTAGGACCCCGGGCACTCTGCCTCTGGAGTTCACTTGTAACTCACTTCCTGTGGGGCCAATCTGTATAGTGATGGACAACACCTCTTGTGCGCTGTGTGCCTGGCCCTTGCTAGGTGTTTTGTTGCTTACCTGGAGCCTAACGTAGAGAATGCTATTATCCCAGTTTACAGATGAAGAAACCAAAGCTTCAGAGATTCACATGCTCCCCTGCTTCTCAGCAGCAGATGTGGGGTTTGCGGGCAGGTGTGTGGACTCCAGAGGCTGCCCCATAACCTGTGCGGACCATCTGCATTTCTTTCCTCTCTTTTGAAAGAGCACGGGCTTTAAAATAAGGGATTTACTTGAATCATCTTAAAGGAGAGTTGTCAAGTTCCAAAGAAAAGAAACAAAAGCTGAATTATCCCTAACGGTAACGATGGCAATAGGATCTTGCCCCATGGTTCTGAGGGGAGAATCAAAGCGAGGACTAAAATCTGTCAGCACCTGGTTGGGGCTGGCCGTGCTGCTTCCTAGGAAGTTCCTGTCTCCACGCCCCCGGCTCACTGCACACTTGGAACTTTACCCAGCAGGTTTGATTGAATCTTAATGGCTCTTTTCTGTTTAGATGCCCATGCCCAGAGACCTCCAGATCATAGGCAATGTGTCTTGTAAATCAAATGATGAAGAAATAGGAACTGGCGAAGCCTGAGCTCATCCCAGGAGAGCTTCTGGGAGCCACTGGGACGGGGAAGCTCCCAGACTCAGGTCCCTGGTCATGGAGGGATGGACAGGGTCTGGAGCATGGATAGCTCCAAGGCTGTCATTGCTAAGTCACGTCATAACTCTGTCACATTGGTTGGCAACCTAGCAATAGCCTTCCTTCCCTTCTCCCCACCCCATAAGGAAAGAAAACTATGGGAAAATAAAGAGCAAAAAAAAGCAAAAGAAAGCTAGGTTTTCTTGCTCACCGACTGGGGGACATACATTATTTCACTGTATTGCCCACAGCAGAGCTAGGAGGAAGATGCTATCATCCCCCATTTGACAGTTGAAGGTACTGAGGCTTGGAGAAGTGAAGCATGGTCATCACCCAGCAAGAGGCAGCACCTATATTTTACCTGAAAGCCCCACCGACTTCCAAGTGGGGCGCTACCTCCCTGGGCAACCGCCCTAGGCAGCTCACTCAGGAGGGCCAGGCTGGGAGGAGGCCGGCACCGCTCAAGCAAGGGGAATTCTAGACCAGCCCCGGCGGTGGGGCTGGGGGGCCAAAGAAGAGACCTCCAGGAGCCTGGCAGGTGCGAGAGATTGGAGCTGTGACTGCACCAGTTAATCCAACAGCAGCAGTTCTCCATCTATGCTTGGACCTCAGCAGGAGCCTAGGGAGGAGGAGCGTGGCGTGGAAGTGAGGAGGGGAGCCTAGGAAAATGACAGACACTGAGCTGTCCTGCTGGGAGTGGGAGAAGAGGCAAAAGAACAGGCACGAGCTTGCTAGCGTCGGATGTTACCAAATCTGGACAGTCACTCCTCTGAGCATTGCATTGACCCCTATCATCACAAGGAAAATGTACGTGATTTTTTAAAAAAACAGATGATTTTTTTTAAAAAAAGTCTTTCATCCCACAGCCCCAAATAACTCCAGGTGGCATGGGGACAAAATAGAAAGCTATACATGTGTATGCTTAGGAAATTCAAAACGTGTGGGAAGGCATAAAATGGAAGATAATCTGCCCCTCTTCTGACTCTCAATCTCTGTTCTTAGTGCTCAACACAATGAACAGTTTTTGTTCTTACAAAAAAATGTTTGCATTTCCCAGTATATGAATATCATAGGTAAGTCCCTACCTATACATATTTATATATTTATATATTTTTGCATAATATTATATCCATATGTATTTCTCTTTATCTGTTATGTATAAAACATTTTTTTTTTCACATGAGACTATACTACACCATTCACCTCCACTTTGGGTTTTCACACAACACTTCTCCAGGGATCTTTCCATATCAGCATCCACCTCATGCCCCCTTCTTTTCACTGGTTTCCCTTTTGTCCATCAAACCGATGTATCACAAGTTTTAACCAGTCTCCTAACGGTGGGCACTATGCTTCCACTTTTATCCCCCCAAATTACAAACAATACTCTAGTGAATAACTTTGTACATTTACTTTGGCATATGTTTACACAAAGATAAGTTCCTACAAGTGCTCTTAACAGTCAAAGGGAGCAAGCATGCATTTTTAGTTCTGGTAGATATCACCCAGATATCTGTCCTGTAGAAAGGGTATCCCAGGGAGCCTGGGTGGCTCAGTTGGTTAAGCGACTGCCTTCGGCTCAGGTCATGATCCTGGAGCCCCGGGATCGAGTCCCGCATCGGGCTCCCTGCTCAGCAGGGAGTCTGCTTCTCCCTCTGACCCTCCTCCCTCTCATGCTCTCTCTATCTCATTCTCTCTCTCAAATAAATAAATAAAAAATTAAAAAAAAAAAAAAAAAGAAAGGGTATCCCAACTTACATGCCCACCAATGGCTTATAAAGCTGATTTATCCATGCAAATTGCCTACTCTAGATACCACCAAATCCATTAATTTTTACCCATCTGATCAGTTACACAGAATTACTGCTGATTTTATTAAATTATGAGAAATTGTCCATTCTATTTTTTGTTAGTTGCTTATTCACAAACTTCATACAGTTTTTTGAGTGGTTATTATTCTTTATTCTCAGTGCCTTTTATGAGCTCTTTGTTAATTAAAACACAATAGCCTTTTTTGATATGTATAAAAATATTTTTCTTCTTTTTTCACTTTCTATATATGGCTTTGCTTACAGATACTTTACATTTTTAATTCATCAACATTGCCAGGCTATTCTTCTACAATTTCTGACTTATGTATCTGCTTTATGAAAGCTTCTTACACTTCTCATTTTGGGAAACTTACATAACTGTATTTTTACATGTTTAAATCCGTGGTCCAGTTATAGTATCTTTTTTTAAGATTTATTTATTTATTTTGAGGGAGAGAGAGAGCACACCAGTGGAGAGAGAGGCAGAGGGGGAGACAGAGGGAGAGAATCTCAAGCAGACTCCACACTGAGTGTAGAGCCAGATGCAGGGCTTGATCCCAGGACCCTGAGATGGTGACCAGAGCCAAAACCAAGAGTCCATGCTTAATCAACTGAGCAACACAGGTGCCCTCAATTGAAGTATCTTTTAAAATAATCTCTGTTACACCTGAAACTAGTGTAACATTGTGTGTTCACTATATGTGAATTTAAGAAATTCTCTTTTATCCAACAGATTTTAAACGTTTTATCTTATATTTAGTGCTCACGTACAATTTTGTTCTCTCCATTCCATCCCACTGATTTTTTTCCCCTGAAATTTTTTTCTTCACATCCAAAGTATAATATTTACTATAACTACATAATACATTTGAATACCTGGTCAAACAGATCTCTTCTGTTCCTTCTTCTTTTTCAAAAGTTTATTTTTTCAGGTGAATTTCACACATTATTGTCAAGCTAAAAACACCCCTCTTGATATTTTCATTAAGATTGCAGGTTAGAAATTAATTTTGAAAAAACCTGATAGCTTTATAAAATTGAGGCTTCCTATCCAAGAACTCAGTACATCTTTTATTAGCACAGAACTTCTTTTGTGATCCTTCATCTTAAAGTTTACTTCGTGTAGGACCTGCACATATGATAAATTATGTTTACTTCTAGATATTATGTCTATGGTTGCCATTATTGGTAGAATTTTTATTCTGTTCTATTTTCTGATTGATTCTTGCTTTTCATAGAAAAGGGTGTTGACTTTTGCACAAGCATTTGTTAACTGACACTCTATTGAATTTTTTCTTCTATGTTGAATTTTCTTCTAACACTTTCAAATGATCTTAGATTTTCTGGGTCTTTAGTTATATCATCTGAAGATAACAGATTTGGTATCTCCTTTTAAGTATTTATATCTCTTAGTTTTTATTTCTTTTGCCCAATTATAATGGTTAATACTTACCATTACCAATGGTTAATTGTAATGGTTAACTATTAAATAATAACTGTGATAATAACCATCATCGTTTCATTCCTGGCTTAAGGAAAATATTGCTACTACACCACTAAGTATGATTCTGACTTTTGGTATGGGACACACACACACACACACATACACACAGGTTTTATATCTGTTTTTCTAAGACTTTTGTTGTCGTTCTCATATTTAGGAATAAATTTATTTCTGTATTTTATCATATTAAGTACTTGTCTATGTATTCTTACTTTTTTAAGATTTATTTATTTATTTGAGAGAAAGAGAGCGAGCATGTGAGCAGGGGGAGGGTCAGAAGGAGAGGAAGAGAAGCAGACTCCCCCCTGAGTGGGGAGCCTGACGTGGGGTTTGATCTGACAACACTGAAATCATGACCTGAGCTGAAACCAAAAGTCAGAGGCTTAACTGGCTGAGCCACCCAGGTGCCCCATTCCTGCTTTTATTAAGTGTTTTCTTTTTTTAATTTCATGAACAAATATTTACTTGGTAAGTTCCTTTTCATTACATGTTGAGATTATCAATTTTTTGACATAATAATGTGATGTATTACATTAGTAGATATTTGCATTTTGAACTCCCTCTTGCATTCCAGGGTTGAATCCTAGTTGGTTGAATCATATTACTCTTTTTTTTTTGTAGTCCTGAATACTTTAATACATGCTAACATTTATTGTTTTGCATTTTTGTGTGTGTTGAAATTCATAATTAAATTACCTTTGGTTGGTGTTTGTGTATGTGTGAGTATTTGGGTGAGTGGATATTGTGAGTTGTCTGATCCATATCCGGGTTTATTTTTCTTAGTTGCTTCTTATCTCCAGCTTCCTGGCCTTTGAAACCCTTCAGGGGAAAATGTGTGTCTGATTCATGAGTGACTCTTCAGCACTTAGTGATAGTCAAGATAGCACTCATTATGTGTTTATAGAGTTGAGTTGGTGGTAGGGTTGCCAGGTTAAATAATACTTTAGGATAAGTCTGTTCCAAAAACTGTATGGGGCATTATTGATCCTAAATAATTATTTGTCATTAATCTGAAATTCAGATTTAACTGAGTGTCTTATACTTTTATTTGCTAAATTGGGCAACTCTAGTTTTTGGAATAAAGAAGAACACGGCCAATACCATACACCAAAATGATAATGACGATAATTACAATCACTCTCCTTTCAGAGATGCTCTGAAGAGTGAAGGAACAAGGGTTTCCCCTGGTCTGGGAGCCTCTGGGGATCCATATGGAGGGGACCATTTGTTGGAATTTTAGCCAACATCTTTGGATACATGTTATAGGTCTGTTTCATGGTTTGCCTTTGGATACATGTTGTAGGTCTGTTTCATGGTTTGAGTGCTTACCTGGCTATGGAATGTCACTATCATAAAAGGGGGAAAAAATAGACCACATAGGGTTTATAGCAATGACTAATGCAATAAAATAGAAAAACAAGTAAATGGGCATGTTTAGTGAAAGAAAGTAGTGATTTTTTTTTTTTAATTTCTTTCCCCTTTGGCGCTTGGCTGAGGCAACCAGAATAGAGCTTTTAGGCCTTGTCACGCTCAGTAGGAACAATAGCAGGCCAACAAAGACTTAAGTGTAGCTGTGTAGACATCAAGTCATCCTTAATTACGCCTAGAGAAAACCATTTTCTGGGTGAGCCGGGTGGAGGCCAACACTGGTGGCTATCTTCCCCTCACTAGCCCCTGCAGCACTGTGTGGCCCTCTCCCAGCTGCTGATGGGCCAATCTGCAGAGAGGAGGGGGAGGATTTGGTTGGTCGATGGGCAGAGATCTGTCATTGGAGGGGATTTCCCAAGCAAGAAAAAATTTGGGAACCTCAGGGATGAGAAAGAAGTAACGATGCCAAAACTTCCTGCTGGCTGGGCGCATTTGGATGTGGTAATTCCTCAATCTCACTTGCTTTGTTTGCACTCAGAAAAATCCACATTTCTGAGCCCTTCAGAATATGCCCCCCTCCCTATCTCGCAGCCTCATCCATCAGCATCATCCACCTTGCAGAGCACACTCTGCTCAAAATGAATCTCTTTTACTTCCCAGGAGGCACCACGTTCTCACCTCTAGACCTAATATACTGAACAGGAACAATAATAAAAGATGAGGACCAAATGAGATTATGCCTATAAAGTACTTCATACAGTACACGTCACATAGTAATATCTCAAGAAATGGCAGCAGATATCATTATTCTACACTATGCCCAACCTCAGGATATCTGCAAAGCCTCTAATATTTCATGTTACAGAAACAAGAACATTAGAATACTTATATTTTCTTTTTTTACCTCCTAGTCATTTGTTTTTTAATCGTGGGATATGATATGAGCCCATGAGCCTCATTTTTTATGATAATGGAGGGTCCTTTTCAGTACTCACTTCTTTTTGATCCTGAAAACAGGTGAGAACAGCCTAGTCTGAGTTCCTAGAGGGCTGAACCAAGGGATTGCATGTCTGGATAAATGCTACTGATGGCCAAGTGCAAGTTCCCACAGGTTCTGTATGTCTCATAGTTGCTCATCCACTGTCTTTCCTTTTGGTGGGGAGGTGGAGTTAAGAGGTTGGGGGAGGGGAGCTTTGGTTTTCTAAAGATCTAAACTTAAAGAAGCTTCCAAACCCTGCTTGCCAACATGATGTAGATTCCTCTCACATTCCCACATCCTTCTCATAATGTGAAAGGCTCTTCTTCTTCATCTTTCTTTAGGGAAAACATGTAAGAAGCAATATGTTCTGGATGGGAATTCAGCCCCTTCTCACTCCTGGGTACATTCCCCTCCTCCTGAGGGGAACATTCTGGGCACCTTCTACACTTCTGGATGTTTCCTTGTGTGCTTGTCTGTCTTCTCCAATCAACGGTGAGCCCTTTGAGAACAAGGACTGTGTCTTGTTCATCTGTATTTCCAGCACCTAGCATTTCCTTTTCCTAACACATAGGAAGCGCTCAAGAAATATTTGCTAACCAAATGAAAAAAATGAATAAATGAACCCATCAGTATAGAAATATAAAAACTTTTTAAGCTCTTTAAAATTCTCTTCCTGTGAGATCATTCCCATCTAAGAGCAGTTGAATTGTCCTCATTTCTGTTTGTTAAGACACTTTGGAAGATACCTGCTTTTACATGCATGGAATCCCATGTTCTTGGATTTTTTTTTTCTCCTGTCTGTCATCATTGAATGGTGTCCTCCCACCATCTCTTGGTAACTAGGGCATTCCCATGGACCTTATAAATACACTGCTCTGGACAGCTCTCTCTTGCACTTGCTTGTATCCCGTCCAAATCAAGGTTAAACTCATCTCTTCTAATATATGATGGCAATTGGGCTTTTCAAAAAGAAAACCCAGTAAGATATTTGACTATAACAAATTTCATTTTTTTCCTTCAAAAGAGAGTGATGATGGGCATTTCATACCAGTCAAGAATGTTGGGGAGATATTTTTAGGAAAGCAACATAAGAGCTTCCTGAATGGATTTGCCCAGGATCTGTCTGCCTATGTACTAAGGACAACACTACGCTCAATAAATTCTTGTCCAGTGAAAGATGAGTAATCTAAGGAAAAATGAAAAAATTTAGCAAATGACCAAGGATAAAAAGAAAACTAAACTTGCTTGAAGACTCTGGCCTTTTATTATCAATGACAATGGTGAGAGATGTGGTCCAATTCTTGGTATGCAATGTGTATTAGATATATATCACTATGGTTGAGGGCACATAGGAGCTTTATTTAAATCTCATTTCCTTTGGGAAATCTGTGGAGAGTCTCATTCATGACCCATTTTTTGTGGAATTCAAAACTACATTCTGTAAAGGTGACCGATCCAAGCCTACTTGTGTAACACTGTGAGTACACAAAGGTGACAGTGGGAGGTGCTGTTCTGTATCCAAAGGAAGATTTTATGCACTAGCTATTTAAAGCCAAAATACAATGGCTAAAAAAATCTAGAGTTCAACTCTTGGAGGATATTGCATTGCAATGTTATGCTTTGATCATGTTCACCTCCTCTCAACTCAAACACATAGCTAAGATGGATAAAAAATAAAAACTAGAATTAAAAAAGATAGTCATGGTCAAAAGCATGATGGGCACCTCTGTAGAAAGATGAAAGAACAGAAATACCAATAAGCAAGGGTACAGCAGGACACCTGCTGGAACCCAGGTCTAGAAGAAGATAAGGGTGGAAGGAATTCATATCCTGTAGCTCACAGGCTGAAAACACCACCCCCCTCCCATACACACACATAAGCATGAAGCAGGATAACAGCTAAACTCGCTGGTTGGAAACAGAAACTGAGGCAGCTCATCCTTGCCCATTGCAGAAAGCTGAAGAAGTTGTTCTCACATTGTCCTAGGTATGAAGAGGAAGTTTGCAATCAAGACTTAAGAGAAGCATCCTGCTGGCTCCATATTCCCATGGGAATAAGAGCCAGGAACCACCGGTACAAAGCACAGCATTGGTCTGGGAGCTCCCAGAAGGAGAAAAGGAGGTAACTACAAAACCACTAAACCATTAAGTGATAAGTACAAAGAGAAAGGAAGCAAAAAAGAAAAAAAATCAAATTCAAGATGAACCTGCAAATCAAAATCCCAAAGACATGAACGAAGATGATTAATGGCAGTTAAAAAAATCAAATTAGATTTTTTTTTACCCTAAATAAAATAAAAATAAGAGAAATCTTAAAATGACTTTAAAATATGATCACGGTTTTGGGGAAAATGTAGTAGGTGGTGGCAGACCACTGATTTCACTGCAACAACTTAAAAATCCAGATACATTGCAAAAAATCACGTCTTTAAAGATCAAGAGTTGTAGAAACAAAGAAGTAAATGAACTACATTTTCAGAGTAGAGAGAGTTCTTCCAATGTGAGTCGTCAATTAATAGTTGTCCTTTTCCTCTACATTTTCAGAGTAGAGAGAGTTCTTCCAATGTGAGTCGTCAATTAATAGTTGTCCTTTTCCTCCAGGCACTATCTGTTAATTTTGGTTTTGGTTGAGGATGAGACCTACCAAACACAAGGGATTTGTTAGGAGGAAGAGAAATGGACAAAACTTTTGGAGGTGGTATAGGGCTGGCTTAACAATTTGGAAACCTCAGGATCCAGTAATGCACAACTGGCTTCCTGTATGGCTTCTTTTAAAAATTTAGGGTTGCATGAAAGACTATGGAACTTTGACAAGATGGGAAATGTCCACTGGTCTCACAATATTTAGAAGAAACTCTTCTGTTGGAACAGTGTCCCACCTCAAACATGCATGCCTGTTCTCTTCCACAAAACATTTACCAAGTTTGGAAGGGACAAAACTGCACACTTCTGAAGGATGAGCCTGAATTTTCTCTGGTATTTTAAAATTAGGGAGATAGGAACCTAGAAGCCTGTCAAGCAAAAGCTTAGGAGACATGTCCAAGAAATGGAGAGGAAACAGAGGTGAATGAAATGAATCTCACTAAAACTGCAACCCAGTCCCAACCTAAGTTGAGTAGATTGATGTGGTCAGCTCCATACTGATCTGCCCAATGTCTCAGACAGAGAATCTCTTCTGGTGGAACATATTATCCAGAGCCTCTACAATTCCTTTTAATAAAATGTCTGGTATATAATAAAAAATTACTAGAGATACAAATTATAAAAGACAATTATATGAGCATTGTAGAACTACAAAATACAACATCAAAAATTAAGAATTACAGATAGGAACTTAAATATGAGGGAATAGCAGATATACAAACTGAAGTTTAAAGAGAAAAATGTATGAAAAATCATAGCAAAGCATAGGAGACGTGTAAGAAGTAATGTAGAGAATTAAGTACATGTAACTGAGTCCCAAAAGAACAAGTGGGAGAATAAGGATATGTAGGTAGGCATTCTTCTAGAGGAAAGTTTCGCAAAGCTGATGACAGAACTAACGCACCGATTCAGAAACCCTAAGCAACGTAAACCCAAAGAAAACCACACTTAGACTCAGCATAGTCCAGTGGCTAAAAATCAAAGATAGAGAAAAAAAAATTAAGGCATGCAGAAGCCACAGAGAAAAACATGTTACTTTCAAAAAGGCAGCAAGAAGACTGAAGGCAAACAATAAAATAGCAATAAAATAACATCTTAAAATACTGGAAGAAAGAAAATGTTTCAATCTAGAATCCCCCCCCAACCAAAAATATTTTTTCACAAATTTAGGTTAAAACAAAAAAAGCCAATTAGAAATCTTAGAGATGACAAGTGTAGTTGTTCAAATAAAATACTTTAAAAAAACATACACCTGAGCTATTTCTTATATTCCATATATGCGTGAAAACATACGATAATTGTTTTTCTCTGACTGACTTATTTTGCTTAGCATAATACCCTCCAGTTCCATCCACGTCGATGTAAATGGTAGGTTTTCATCCTTTCTGATGGCTGTGTAATATTCCATTATATATATAACCACATCTTTATCCACTCTTCTTTTGAAGACCATCTCGACTCCTTCCACAGTTTGGCCCTTGCGGACATTGCCGCTATGAACATTGGGGTGCAAGCGCCCCTTCGTTTCACTACATCTGTATCTTTGGGGTAAATACCCAGTAGTGCAATTGCTAGGTCTTAGGGTAGCCCTATTTTTAACTATAGTGCAGAGGATCTGCACAATGGGGGAAGGGAGGGAAAACTGAATGAGAAGAAATCAGAGAGGGAGACAGACCATGAGAGACTCTTAACTCTGGGAAACAAACTGAGGGTTGCAGAAGGGGTGGGTGGGTGGGGGGATGGGGTAACTGGGTGAAGGGTCTTAAGGAGGGCACATGATGTGATGAGAGCTGGGTGTTATATGCAACTGATGAATCATTGAACACTACAGCGGAAACTAATAAGGTACTATATGTTGGCTAATTGAATTTTAAAAAAGACATCAAGAATAAAGTCTAGATCAGACACAGAACAAACTGTGAAATGCAAAATAGTTCTGAGGACTTAGCCCAGACTTAGGACGGAAAGATAAATATATTTAAAATTGTAAAATGAAGCTAAAGCTGTGCTTTGAAGGAAATTCATAGCTTTAAATGTATTTAAATGTATTTATTGAAAAATTATGTGTTTAGTTCAAGAAATTAGAAAAGCAATAAGAACAAAAAGGAGAATAAAGGAATAAATAGTGATATAAGAAGAAACTAATGGACCAGAGAATACACTAATAAATCAGACAAATCAACAAAACCAGAATCTGGTGTGTTTTTTTTTTTTTAATATTTATTTATTTATTTGAGAGAAAGAAAGAGAGCCCTTGTGAGTGCAGGTGGAGGGGGAGGGGCAGAAGGAGAGAATCTCAGGCAGACTCCCTGCTGAGTATGGAGCCAAATGCGGGGCTTCATTTCACAACCCTGAGATCATGAACTGAGCCAAAACCAAGAGTCAGACACTTAACCAACTGAGCCATCTAAGTACCCCAAAATCTGGTTCTTTTAAATGAGAAAACTTAAGCAAGTCTAGCCAAGCAAATAGTAGAAAACACAAGAAAATGGTATTAGCGATTACAAGTAAGGCAAAACCACAGATACAATAGAGATTTTCTTTCTCTGTATACATATATAATGCATAGACATAGAAAAATATACACTATGAATATCTTTTAAAAAATAAATTTAAAAAGTTTAGAATGGTAAAATTTCTGGAATACAAACTACAAAAATCGACTAAGAAGGATAAATACTATGGTACATCCAATCAACGGAATATTATTCAACACTGAAAAGAAATGAGCTATCAAGCCATAAAAAGACGTGGAGGAAACTTAAATGCATATAACTAACTGAAAGAAGCCAGCCTAAGGAGGCTATGTACTCTATAATTCCAACCAAATGACATTCTGGAAAAGGCAGAACTATGGAGACAGTAAAAAGTTTGGTGGTTGCCAGGGGTTAAGACAGAGAGGGATGAAGAGGCAGAGCACAGAGGAATTTTAGAAAGTGAAAATACTCTGTATGATACCACAGTGATGGATACATGGCATTATACATCTGTCCAAACCCACAGAATGTACACCGCCAAGAGTGACCCTGTAACACCAACTATGGTGTTCAGGTGACTATGATGTGACAATGCAGGTCTCTCAATTGTAACAAATACACCACTCTGTGGCAGATGTTGATAATGGGGGAAGTTATGCATGTGTGGGGGCCAGACACATATCAGAAATCTCTGGACTTTCCACTAAATTTTGCTGTGAACCTAAAATGGCTCTAAAAATTAAAGTCTTTTAAACAATTAACAAAGGAAGAAATAGAACACTTAGAAGGTTCATAATTATTAAAGTCATTGAATCTGTAAATATGCATACATATACCTTACCCCTAAAGCAACAATAGATGATTTTTTAAGCAATTTATTTATTTTAGAGAGAGAGAGAGAGTGTGCATGAGCCAGGGGGAGGAGCAGGGAGAGGGACAAGCAGACACCTTACAGAGCACAGAGCCCAACACGGGGCTTAATCTCACAACCCTGAGATCAGGACCTGAGCCAAAAAAAAGAGTTGGATGCTTAAATGACTGCACCATCCAAAAGTCCCATCAATAGATGATTTTTAGATGAGGTTTTGTGAACCTTCAGAGAAAAGATATATTATATCTTATATTATATAAGTTGCTTCAAAAAATATAAAAGTAGGGAAGTGTCTGAACACATTTTATGAGTCCAAACTTGACATCAAAACTAGAAAAACAAAGGCAAGGAAATATTATTGGTCAATCTCGCTTGGGAATATTCATGTAAAAAAGAAACAAAACAACAAAAAACACCCTAAATGAACTGTAGTGTATCAAATCTATCATTTCAAGAATAAAAATGTCTCAAGCCTAAATAAGATTTATCCAAAAAAATGCAAGCAATTTGGACATTTATATATATATATGTGTGTGTGTGTATATTCATATATATGCATATAATCTTTTACATTAACAAAGTAAGAATAATAATGTATGTTAATTCTTTAAATGTAAAAAAAAAACAGTTGGAAACTTCAACTTTCACATGTGATTAGGAAAAAAAAATTAGAGATTTAGGAAACTTTAATTTGATAGACTTTGTCACAAACCTATGGGGGAAAAGAGAAGAAGGAAGGAAGGAGGGAAGGAAAAGAAGGAGGGAGGGAGGGAAGGGAGGAAGAAAGGAGGGAAAAGAAAGGACAGGACAAAGAGACAGGGGAGGAGAGGAGAAGGGCGATCCCTATGAACCAACAGAGCAGCAATCCATTATATATCAGGAGCAACACCAAGATGCCCACCATCATCCATAGATTACACAGTGTTGTTGATAGGGAAAAGGATTTTTTTTAAATTAATTGTTATAAGATATTTTTTATAGATTTATTAAAGTATAAGTGACCTATAATAAACTGCACAATAAATATACAATTTGCTAACTTTTGACATATATAGGCATTCATGAAGCCCTCATTACAATAAAAATAATGAACATATCCAGAACACCTCCAAATGTCCCCATATCCCTTTGTAATCCCTTCCTTTTCCCCTCCCAGCCCCAGTCCCCAGCACCATGGAACACTGGTGTGCTTTCTACTACTCACTACAGATTAGGTTGCAGTTTCTAGAATTTTATATAAATGGAAGTATACCCCATACATTTTTTTTTTTTTGGTCTTTCATTCAGCATAACGGTTTTGAGATTCATCCATGTGTTTGCATGTATCAAAAGTTCATTTCTTTTTATTGTTGAGTAGTGTTCCATCATATGGATATATCACAATTTGCTTGTTTGTTTACCTTTTGAAAGACATTTGGGTTGTTTCCAGTTTGGGGCTATTACAGCAAAGGCTGCTATGATCTAGATATTAATTATAATCCCAATCAAAATCCCAGCAAGCTTATTCTTTTTTTTTTTTTTAAAGATTTTATTTATTTATTTGAGACAGAATGAGAGAGAGAGAGAGCTCATGAGAGGGGGGAGGGTCAGAGGGAGAAGCAGACTCCCTGCCGAGCAGGGAGCCTGATGCGGGACTCGATCCTGGGACTCCAGGATCATGACCTGAGCCGAAGGCAGTCGCTTAACCGACTGAGCCACCCAGGCGCCCCCCAGCAAGCTTATTCTTTACAGAAATAGGCAAGCTGATTCTAAAATTTATATGGAAATGCAAATGACTGGGGTGCCTGGGTGGCTCAGTCTGTTAAGCATCTCACTCTTGATTTTGGCTCAGGTCGTGATCTCAGGGTCTTGAGATCAAGCCCTGTGTTGGGCTCCACGCTGGGCCTGGAGTCTACTTAAGATTCTCTCTCTCCATTTCCCTCTTCCCCTCCCCCATGCTTGCATGCACTTTCTCTCTCTCTCTCTCTCTTAAAAAAATGCAAATGACCTAAAATAGCCAAAACAACATTTAAAAAGAAAAAAGTCAGGGGATTGAACTAATGGTTTCAGGACTTATTATAAAACTGCAGTAATCGAGATAGTGTGGTTTTGACAAAAAGATAGGCATGTAGATCGATGGAACAGACTTGAGAGTTCAGAAGTAGATCTCACATTTATGGAACTGATTTTCAACAAAAGTGCCAAGGAAATCTAATGGGGAAGAGGAAAATCTTTACAGCAAATGGTGCTGGAGCAATTGGATAAACACATTCAAACAAAACAAAATAAAACAAAACTTCAACTCTTACCAGATGCCAAAATTAACCCAAAATGGATAAACCTAAATGTAAAAGCTAAAATTATAAAAATAAAACAGAAAACAGGAGAAAATCCTAATAATCTTGGCTTTGAGAAAAACTTCTTAACACAACACTAACAATATGAACTATAAAAGAATGAAATCAACCCATAGGATTTCATCAAATTAGAAATTTCTTCTCTCCAAAAGACACTGTTAAAGAAATTAAAGACAAGCCACCGTCTGTGATAAAAGAGTTGCTAAACATCTACCTAACAAAGGACTTTAATCCTGAATATATAAGAAACTTTTACAAGTTAATTATAAGACAGACAACCCAATTTTAAAAACTGGGCAAAAGATGGGAACAGACCCTGTACCAAATAAAATGTTCAGATGACAAGTAAGTACATGGAAATGTACACAACCTCATAAGGCATTGGGGAAATGCAATTTAAAACAACAATAAGTATTTCTACACACTGATCAGAATGTCTAAAATTAAAAAGGCTGACCATAGCAAGTGTACAAGGGTTTTGAGCAAATGGAACATTCCTACATTGCTAGTGGGAATGGATGGAAAATCATACAGCCCTTTGAAAAGTTTCTTAAAAAGTTTAACATACCATATGACCCAGTCATTCCACTCTTTACTTAGGAAAAATAAAAGCTCTGTCCAGATAAATATTTATATGGGAATAATCATAACAGCTTTATTTGTAATAATCAAACACTACAAAAATTTGAAAACAATAAAGCCATCCTTATATTTATAATGCAGGTGTCTAGTTAGAAAACCCAAAGTTCTGAAGTAGAAAGAGGGCTCATAAAGATTTCTAGACTGACTAAATCAATAGTATTCTTATACATCAAAAATAATCAATTAGAAAATATTATGGGAAAAGATTATGTTAACAAAACTTTAAGTTATTTAGGACTAAATCTAACAAGATATTTTCAATAAGTTTAATGGAGAAAAATGACAAAATATTAAGAAAATAAAAGATCATCTGAATAGAGATGTAAACCTTGTTAAACAGTTTGAGAAGTTTCGACAGATGGCAGACCTACCCAGATTAGTCAATAAACACAACATAATTCCATTCAAATACCAACAAGAATTTTTATGGAGTTTAAATAAATATGCTAAAACCCAGATAGAGAAATTAAGAGCCACGAGTTGCTAAGTAAACCTGAAGGACGACAGAACATTTGCCCTTCCAGATTTGTTTGAAGATTTTATTTTTTTATTTTAGAAAGAGAGAGAGAGAGCGTGCGAGCACAAGCGGGGGGAGGGGCTGAGGGACCCTGGGATCATGACCTGAGCTGAAAGCAGACACTTAACCAACTAAGCCATCCATGCGCCCCTACCCTTCCAGATTTTTAACCTATTATGAAAGTATAGCAATTAAAACAGTATGATATTTGTTCAAAGATGAAGAAATAGGACAACAGAAGAGAGTACAAATCTTAGAGACCCGTGCATATATAAAAACTTTGTAAAGTGATAGAAATGCCCTAGCAAATCAGAGAGACATGGAGGGACTTTTTAATGTATGGTTGGGGACAACTGGGAAAAAATTAATTGCAATTCCTATACCTTCAGCTACAGGGAAAAATATTTGCTATTCATTTAACTAGCAAATGTTTGGTATAGAGATGCTTGGTGCATCGAATATATAAAAATGCTACAAAATAATAAATAATAAAACACTACCTAATAGAAAAATAGACCAGAAGTATGAATAGTCATTTCACATACAAGAAAATCTGATTGATCTACATTTGCCAGATAAGTGTTCGATTTCACTAATAATTATGGAAATGATCTTCTGAACAACTTCACATCAGATTAGTAAAAATGTTTAAAGTTTCACAATACCTGTGTTACCAAGCATGTGGAGACTTGGGAAGCCACATACGCTGCTGCTGGGGAGGTAAATTGGTGTAACCTTCCTGGGGCATAATTTGGCAACAACCAGTAACACTGAGGATACTTAACAGCCTATGACCCAGGATATGAGTCATAGGCTGGGAAATGGAATGAATTTCAGATCTTCCAGTGACGATCAGATTGGCATGTTGCTAACTTTGTACTATGATGTCTTCGCGAAAGCATTTCTCAAAAAGGAAACAGAGCTAGGAAGAAAGAAGGGGAGGGAAGGAGGAAGGGAGGAAAAGAAATTTTAAAAGGAAAAGAATGAAGAGAAAGTCTGGGTCCTTCACATAAAAGTTCTACTAACCTATTGTGTTTCAATCTGCTAGCCTCAGCTCAGTAGTTTGTGTCAGAGATCAATTTAATAGTAAACACCCAGCATCTTTTAAAAATATTGTTTGTTTGGGAATGGTTTTCTACCATATTTTATTTTTAAATTTATTTTTAAATTTAATTGTTAAATCACTTAATAAGAGCATTATTTTGTGAAATTTTGGTTTCAGATGTGTGTGTGTGTGTGTATGGGTGTGCTCGTGTGCATAAACTGATTTGCAATGTAAAAGATATTCATCTCTGGGCATTGCAGACAAAAAAGCCTGGAATACACTGTTGCAAGACACCCTGTGGGTCATGCTTGTAGAAAGGATGGTGCCTGCCAGCAAGCCTGTCTTTCACCCCAGCCGGTGGGGTGCCCTCCACACCAAGCTCTCATGCACTGAACTAAATCAGTAGTGCCGAGCAAGTGGACTGATCAGACAAGGTTGTGTGGTCACCAGGGCATGGCCCCACAGTGCCGGGAAGCTGAGCAGGCAGCTGTCCAGCCGACATCAGTGTGGAAGGGATACTGTTTGGAAGGTGATGTACTCTGAACCCATCTGCATTTAGGGAATAATCCGTGTAGATAAAATGAACCCCTTGATATCATCAAGCTACTACACCCTTATAGCAAAGAGAGGCGACGTATCCTATCAACAATAACCACATTTTCCAAATGTGCAGCATTTCCATGAAGGTCAAAATAGACCAAAGGGAAGACTTTCCCCTTTTCTTAAGCCTAGCCCGTGGTATATCTAGACTGAGAATATTGCATATGGTTCTGTCCTTGGTATCCAAAGGAGGTGGGGTCCAAGTGGGAGGCAAGTATGATAAGCAATGGGATTGAGAAACTATCATATGAAGTCTGATCAAAGAACACAGACCTTTTAACTCTGAGAATAAAGGCTGAGGAGAGATTAAATGGGCCTTTAGAATATCTAGAAGGTCTTTGCTACTCACCCCCTGAGTTCTGCACCCGCGTACAGGGAAAAGAAAGACCTACTTTATCAACATGAGCTAAACAAATGGGATCTTACCTCAAAGATGATACAGAAATGTACTATTTCAAAATGGTCTAGATGGATTCGTGAGTAATAAATCTACCCCTGGTTAATAAGGGAAACCAGACCTATTTGAGACATATCCCTAAAGATACGATACACTCCTTCTCCTCGGTGACCCTCATTGAGAAAAAAAATCCTGGCTCAGTGAACCATAAAACCGACCTTATGAGATGCTTCTAAGGCCCTTAATATCTGACAAGAGAACCATTCAGACCAAGGACATCAAGCCACTGCTTTTCTTGAGGTAGGAGAGTGGCGATCTCATCTTTATTCAGCCCTGGCTCCCGAGGTACGGAGAGCCCTCCTCACTGTTCTCCTTCCCCTTCCCCAGCAAATTCCCCAAAGGCCCTCCAAGACCAGATGTGAAAAGAGGTGAGACACAGATGCAAACATAAATTCTTCCCTTTGTGACAGTGATTGCTCGGCCATGCGTGCCCCCACCCATGTCAAATGCACGGTTCACTCGGAAAAATCAAGGACACATGGTGCTGACATTGCTCAGGTTCCAGAAACGGAGCTGGGCTAGCAGGTAGTGTGTGTGTGTGTGTGTGTGTGTGTGTGTGTGTGTGTGTGTGATTGTCATGATGCCCATTCAGGTGGTGTGGCTCAAAGAATGGAGTTGATTTGCTTGCAAGACTTCATGGGAATGAATTTTAACTTTTACAGTCTGAATAGAGGGCAGCAAGAGGAGGTAAGAGCTGAATTGAAAGGAAAGTCATGGAAGGCAATAACGTGGAGTCAGGGAGACTCGAGATCACACACCGATTTTGTCATAGCTGCATGGCTTGAGGTCAGTCACTTGACCTCTTTAGACCTCACTTTCTCCCACTTTTAAAGGACAGAGTGGAAAGGTTCTGACTAGCGCAAGACTCCTGTGGCTAGCATCAGGAAGAAATCCTTAAAAGGCTGCATGCAAAAGTCAGTGTTGTATGCCCAATCTCATTAAATTGTTCCCACACAGGAGACGCTCCATCCAGAAGAACTTATCGGATGGGTCTCACAGATGCCAGCAGAGCTCCCGTCTGGTGGTATCCCTCCTCCTGCCTTGCATGCTTCTCCTGGTCCTTCATCTGTGCCCACACTCAGTGGGATTAGTAGCTCCTCAGGTGTCTCCTGCATCTCCCAGTGACCTCCCAGGAAGCAATTCTGACCGCCCCAAGACCATGCCCCTGGGAACTCAGAGCGATCCTGATGCCACTTACTATCCTCTCTCCGCCTTTGTCCCTAATTTGTTTGGTGTTGAGTCAGGAGCAAAGTCTTGGGAAAGAACCCACAAAGCAAGGACTTGCAATGCAGCACAAGCCTTCCCGTACCATCTGAATAGCAAAAAGATGAATATTTGCTTTTTACAGGGTGAATTTGATTTGTTGTCAAATAACTCTTCCCCAGATGCTAACTATATGACAAATGAAAAACAAAAAGGTTTTTAGGATCCGGTTTCAAGAGAACTGGGTTCTCAGTTCCAAAAATGATATGGTAAGAGTCAGTACTACTTCAGGGTAACATACGCTTTTCTCCCACTCTGACTAGTGCAAATATCACCGCCAAACAGCCAGTCAACAATAGAATTGCACAATGAAGTTTTGATGATGATGATGATGATGATGATGATGATGATATCATTTATTGAGCAATTCTCATGAGCACTTCACATGTACTAACTTATTTGTTCTCTCCCCGGCCCTATGAAATAGCTACTATTATTATCCTCATTTCATAGATGAGCAAAGTTTGGGAGAAAGAGAGGTGAAGCAACTTGCTTACGATCACCCAACTAATAAGTGGTTAAAGCTATGTTCTAACACAGACAGTGGCTTCAGGAAGCTTCTGTGCCTTTGGTGTACTTATTTCCTGCTGGTCCATATCTATTCATCAAATATTGACTGAGCTCTCACTATGTGCTAAGTTCTCACCTCATAAAACATTTTGTCTGGTGGGAGAGACAGAAGTTAAGCAAATGATTACACAAATAAGCATTTAAATTACAATTATAATTAGTGCTATAAAGAAGAAGCCCTGAGTGCTTCTTGGAGAAATTATAATGGGGAAAATGGATTTCTGCCAGGGGGTCAAGGAGGGCTCCCTGAGAAAGTTGCATTTAAGCTGGGAGTGGAAGGATGAGGAGGGAAGAAAACATGTACCATATCAAAGGGACAGCATCTTCAAGGGCACAGGACCTGAGTCAGTAGCTAGCTCAATATTTGGGAAACTGGTAGCGTCAAGTGAAAGGGGCATGAGGGGAGAGCAGGGTGGGAGACCAGATGCCCAGACCCTCATGAGCCAAAATAAGTCTTTGGCTCTTTGTTCTAATAGCTCTTGATGGTGCCGTTGGCTCTTCTCCATCTGCCCCTCCAAACGTCCCCTCTACCTTCCTCACCCTGCTCTGGGCACCAGGAGGCAGACCTGCTGGTCTACATCAACAAGTCCCTTGGGCTCTGGCTTCTAGCTGGGTTCTGCCCACAGACAGCGTGTGCAGATTATTGGAGGACAGACAAGGAGTGAGGTCATAGATTTTGTGAGATGGCACAATCCTGCAGCTTCAGCAGCGTTTCTCAATCTTCTTTCCATTATCACCTCCCTACAGAACTTTTTAAGACATTTTGTTTTCCTAATCACTCCCCAGTGAGATGTGTTTATGTATTGTATGTGTGTGTTTGTGCGCTCTACACATACATGTGCTCTGTACATACAGAGAGAACCTTTTTTTTTCACAACCCCCCAACCGATTTTTCCCCCTTGGGAGTGATATCACCCTACTGAGAATGTCTGAGTTACAGCCACTCCCTCATGTTTACCCTTCAAACTCCAGGTGGTGATGGCTCCCACTGTTGCTAGCCCATTCCTTGTTGGTTTTCCTTACTCCTGCCCACACTTTTGTATAATCCCTGTATTGAACTTCCCTGCTTACCATATGAGTGAGCTCACCATTTCCTACCAGAATGCTGACTGGTACAGCAGCCTTTGAAAATCTCTAAGGAGGAGAATGGCACTTGTCAGATTTGCATTTTAAAACACACTGGAACTGTGTGAAGAATGCACTGTTGTGTGGTAGGGATAGGTGACCAATCCCAAGGCCATTAACATGGTGACAGTGACAGGCAATAGCAGTATCGTTACTGGAGTAAGTTTTTCAACTTTATCCAAATGATTGGTGTCACTACCTTAAATTCAAATCTCTGTGCCAATCCCAACAGTCATGCCCTCTTGAAGGAAAATCATTGTGAGAGAATCTGCCAGTTTGTATTATCACAGAGGTATTTGTAAAACTTACAAGGAGGTTGAGGAAGGAAGCAGATGAAGTTTCTCACCATCTGAGAGTCAGACCCCAAAAGGGAAAGGTTTAAACAGGATTCAGTCTAGGGACGTCTGGGTGGCTCAGTCGGTTGAGCGTCTGCCTTCAGCTCAGGTCATGATCCCAGGGTCCTGGGATCGACCCCTGTGTCAGGCTCCCTACTCAGCTGGGAACCTGCTTCTCCCTCTCCCTCTGCCCCTGCTTGTGTTCCTGATCTCACTCTCTCTCTCTCTCTCTCTGTGTCAAATAAATAAATAAAATCTTAACAAAATATACCAGGATTCAGCCTAGATGCAGTTTCACAGACCAAGTGGAATCTCAAGCTCTTCCAGGCTCAAAGCCAGTCATAAGAGGAGCCATAATTAACTAAATGGCCCAGAACTCTGCTAGGCACTTTAAGTGTATAACTTTATAAATCACTCCCATAGCTCTGCAGGATTTACCATTATTTCTCCACTTCAGAGCTGAGTAAACCAAGGCTCAAAAAAATTTAAGTAACATTCTTAAAGTCAGATATATAGTACATAGATGATACTTTCCACCATTAAGAGTCAAACTCACTTTAGCTACCAAACAATACTAAATTCAACGTGAGCCTGCCTATAGAAAGAACATAGTTGGCAAATAAGTTTCCTTCCTCATTCCAACACCATCTGATTGGGAATGACTGCCTAGAACACTTTATTGAAAATTCTGAAACTGAACTGGGCAAAGTGGGAAAATCTGCTATAATTGATTAGTGATGACTGTCACAGATAAGAGAGTGGGAAATGGGACCACATAGGCTCCTTATCTTTCATCCCTCACAGACTTCTGCTACCCAAGACGATATAAAAGCCAGTGCTCATCCCTGTCCAGGCTGCAGGTTGCACTGACTGTTCTCAAGGTGCTAAGTCTACCTGGAAGCACAGTGCTATGTTTTCAAACAGGATTTATTTCTATTATTCCACAACTGGAGCCAATGAGCCCATAAAAACAATGTGTGGGAACAATCCTCTTTCATTACCTGTCATGCACTCAGCATGCTGACATCTCCAAAACTCAAGGAGCTATTTACACATCATATCACTGGGCCAAGGAGCCATGAACTGAATTCTCTGACATCTTCCCTGCCATTCTCCCCTGCGTACGTTCTAAGGTCTCCCATGAAATAACGATTAGAAAGACAAATACTCAAATGCACTGTTACTCAGGCAAGCACCATAGGATTATGGAGGGTGGTAGTGCTTTTTCTGGCAAAGGGACATGAAACCACCAATAAAACAGAACAGAACCACCGATTCCCCTCATAGTTGATTGAGAATGGAAATCACATTTACTTTTAGCTAAACGTGAACAGATGTAAGTAAGTCATGGAATATTCTCTGGTATACCATTTGTTCACTTATTCATTGAGGGTGTAAGGAAGACAAAGTAACATGAGACAGAGTGTCCACTCCAGGTCATCCACAAATAGAAGGGAAGGAGATCCAAGAGCAATTACAAGACCGCACCTCCGTCCCGGCCAGTTGAGGTACGGCTATCCCAGGAAGTTGGACTGATCGCTCACGGTTGGAAGGGACCACAGCAGACCGTGTTGGTCACAGGGGACTCCACGGAGGGAACGAGGGCTGCTCTGAGTCCTGAGGGTGGGCAGACACTGAGTTTGTTCTGCTAAGACAACTTCACTATAAAATGCCTCCTAAATCTCAAAATGTGATCAGTGGTGAAACAAACCCACAGTGGTCAACCAATGCCTACAACATGAGCACTCAGACTAATTTAACAATAAAATGAGTATAGCACAGTATTTACCTCTGAGACAGTGGTAAAGGATGAAAGGAGGGAATACAGTGCCTAGAGCATGGTAAGCACTCTATAAACATTAGCTATTATTACTGCTATTATTTCTGGTATAATGATTGTGGCAGATGATATTCACAGTGATGATTATCCAACCCCTAATGACATTAACACATACCGGGGCAGCTCAGGTCACTAAAGATCTTCTGTCTTCACCTGTGTTTTCTTGTTTCTTCCTCACAACTGCTCTGTGTGGGTAGGATTACTACCCCATTCTACAGATGAGGAAAGTGAGTTTAAGGGGACTCCAGTCTGGGTCTCCCTGCTGCCAGAGTCTATCTATTCATCATCACTCTATGGGAAATCAGGGCAGGGTTAATAGATGCATCCCCAGCCCTGACCCCTGGGGGATTTTTCCACAGGGGGTAAGATTTCACCCAGGACAGTTCCAGGGGAGGGATTGAGAGTTTTAAACTCCCTTTCTTGGTCTTCCACATTGCCCTGACCTCTCTTAGTCCCACGAGGGGGTCCAGACCAGTGGATCCGCCTGCCGGAGTTCACAATCTACCTTTACCTCATGGGAAATGTGAGTTGGGCAAGTGACTGAATGGTCATTGCCTCAGTTTCCCCATCTCTAAAGAGAAGTACACTAGTTACCACTGTGGTGGAGAGGAATGAGTTGTTTGGTTATAAACACTCCCCAGGAGTCCTTCTCTGAAGTGAGGGGGGTGAAGCTGGCTCCTCTCCCTGCTGACAACTCACAGTTCCCCTATATTCCCTTCCAGACCTCACTGCCCATTTCCTCAACCTCTCCCAGCCTCGCCCCCCACCCCAAAAGCCTACAGCCCTCCCACCCTGTCGGCATGCTCACATGCAGGGACTTTGTGGAGCCCTGCCCTGACCCGACTATGCTGTCTGCCCCCCTCAGCGAGGTGGGAAGTCTGGAACAATCAGGACTACAAACCCCAACAGTTCCTCCAGACCCTGGGTGCACTCCCTACCCAATTTCGCTTCTTTCCACAACCCTGGGCAGTTCTGGTTTCTTGGTCCCTCCCACTTCATTACTTTGCTGTCACCTGGGTTCAATGGTTTTCCTCCCCTCAGAGACAGGTTGTGTTTGCTTCACCCCTAGTCCGCTCAACCCTCTCTTGCTTCTGACTTTGTTGCTCCGAGGCCCTGGGCACCAGGGATGGGGGCGTTGGTGGGTGGTGGGGACACTTGATGGGAGCAGGGTGGGGTCCTGATTTCTTACATCCATGGAGCTGTGAGCACCAGGGCCCAGACTGGGGTGAAGGGGGAGGTGGGGATGGTGTAAGTGCAAGGTCACAGTCTTTCTTCTTTACAACTGTGATAACATGCTCAATGCAAATTATTTTGCTTGAATTTCAATTTTTAAAAAATCTTACTTTTAAATATCATTTATCTGGTACACCTGGAACGAATGTTAACTAATGTAACACAGTGTGTCAACTCTACTTCAATAAAAAAAAAATTTTTTTAACTAAACTGAGAAAAACAAAAAATAAATAACATTTATCTGGATTCCTTGGTTTGGGGGCCCTCTCTTAAATGTTGCAGCTGAGGAACCTCACCCTAGTCCTCCTGTGTGCTATGAGCTTTGTACACATAAATAAGTGATTGACATCTCTGTGCTTCAGTTTTCCCATCTGTAAAATGGGTATCCTACACACTTGCTCCCATAGTTACTCTCAGAGGACACATTGAAATCTTAGCATCATGCCCAGAGCATTTTCAGCAGCCCAGAAATGTTATGACGATTATTCCATGCCAGTGTGGAACCGCATAGCTATGTTCAGCCTCGGATTCAGATTACCTGCGGAATCCTCCGTCTCTCACTCCTCCAACCTTCCTTCTAGGGCACCTCATCCCAAGAATCACTTTAGCATCCCAGTAACACCTCACAGAACTACAAACTCTCCAAATGAAATTTCCAATTTTTTTTTAAACATTAACCAAAATTGTCATGCATAGGATGCATGTGGCAGAGAAACGATGCTGCAACTTTAAACAACACGCATTTTTATTCCATTATCTTTGGGGGGGAAATTACCAGTAAAATCACTGTGTTGAAAAGGAACCTAAAAAGGTAAGAGGAGTGGCAGCCAAGGGGGTTCCTAAGAGGACAGTGGAAAGACCCTACAGTTTGGAGGTGGCCTTGGATGTGGAGGGTGCAGGAAGGGACAGGCCGTGAATGCGAGAACATCTATCATCTCAGGAATAATAGACGCAGTTTCGACTATCAGCTTTCAATGTAACTGTCCTCCAAAACTGGAGAGAGGCTATCACGGGGAGACCTTTCATCTGTCAGTCAGCTGGGATATTTTTCAAGTAAGTTCACATTAGAATCATCCACGCCCCCAGTTTGACAATCATTGTTTCCCACTCTTTCCCCCATTTGGAGGGAAGTTTAATCCATATGTTTCTGATTCGTTTACACCCAACTCCTCACAATGTTATACTGAGAGAGCATTTGGAGAGGCAGGAACATTCCAGTGCTGCTTGCATTTTCTTGGGCTGCCTTCTCAATTCCCAACTCCCTCACTGTGTGGACCTGGACTCTTCCTTTTGCCGGCCATAAATCACCTCCACTCCAAAGGCTGCAGCTGAATTCCCCACTCCCGGCCCAGGAAGCTCTATGGGCTTGCAATTTGGCAAACGCAGGGCCTTTCATTCCAATAAAATGGAAATCCAAACATGTCTTTTATAGAAACCCCCTCCCCCACCTATGGGCCCCTATGCCCTTCTACAGCCATCAGACTGATGGGAAATAAAACAGATGTGCTCAGAAAAGTGCCATGCTCCCTTGCCCTTCCCAGCCTACCACCCTCAGCACCCAGTGACTTCCACCATGCACGGCAGCGAACACTGGAGCTCAGGACTGGTTCTTGCCAGCAGTCCACTGGGCTGCACAATGCCTTGCTTGGGTTGCAATGGCAAATGATAGCTGCCAAAAATTTTTAATCAACCCCCAAGCTCTTAGAGTAGGTGGGATAGGGGTGTCAAGGGTAGAGACATAAGAACACATTAAAATGGACATTTTAAAGCCTGCAATCCATGGCAGTCAGCTCATCTACCCAGCAAATGTCTTATTTAAAACTAGTTGTGTGTGTGTGTTTTGATTGCATTTTAATCCTGTTCTCAAAGACCCATTAACATATCATACACATACCCTTCCATCAATACGTTATCAGTTTCATGGTTTGACCATTAAACTGAGAAAAACAAGTCATTTGTAAACCCAGTACAATTCATAAGTTCCCAGTTATAAAGTAATCCCTGATATGCACTCCAAAGCCCCAAGGACAGCTCAACACAACTAGTTTTTGGTGATCTGGTGATGAAAGATATATTATTGAAATCCAGGAAACCTTGGGAAAAAATGTATAGCAAAACTATCTAAATTGAAATGAAATGCAGATCGCTTGACTGCCAGCAAGTTTCCTCCTTCCTTCCTTTCTTCCTTCCTTTCCTTTTTTTTTTTTCCCCAAAACAATTCCACATAAATGTCTCAAGGCTTAGGACACGCAATTAAAAGATTTATACGTAGACCAGAAACAAAACGATTGCATGGGTTTCAGGATCCGTGGCATTTTCGAGATGCGTTGGAGAGGCTCGCGGAGGGCATGGGCTGACATATGACCCATTCCCTCTGCCCCACCAGCCGGGCAGTTCCCTGGGTGCCACTCTCAGAACTCATTTTCCCAAGCTGCCTAAGCCTGGCCTGCTCTCCCATAGGACTAGAATTACTAGAATGTCCACCACGTATGGCCGTTGGTGAAAGCTACCTTGTCCTGAGTGGCATTTTTCATTAAGCAACACGATTTGTGGCATGTTTGGGGAAAGGAACCCTATGGGAAAGTCAGATAGCTTAAGGAGACAAAAGAGGCTCTGTCTGGCACAATGATACAGTTATTGTAGGATTTCACACTTTCCGCTCAACTCCCAAGTCCTTCTGCGAGCCAGACTTAGGATTGCAGTCTGACTGTCCCTCTCCCAACTCATGCAGGAAGCTCTTCAGATTTGGGAAGGATTTCACTCCCAATCACAGAACTCGGCCCATGAAAGGGACCCAGACTCAACCATCTAATGGTTGCCTCGAGACCATATTTTTCGTTAGGATTACCATTCTCTCACAACTGATTTCCTTTTTCTCATCTTTCAGAATTAGAATTTCAAATATATTATCTCCTTCTCCCTGGCCATTCTTTTCTTCGACACCGCCTTCATTATTAACAGCTCCCCGGAATTTGGTAATGAAACCCCAGTGCAGAGTAGATTCCTTCTGGAAAAAAAAACCAAAAAAAAAGATGTTATTAACAGAGAAATGCACCCTGACTAGTTTGGTGTCTGCAGAAAGAAAAGTCGGATGTGATTCAGTGGCCATATTTTCAGAACGCTTTGTCAATGACAGTTGGAAACATATGTTTTTTATAAATTTCTCATTCCAAAACAAAGACTGACAGTAAAGCCCGGGGCTTTGATATTTATATAAATTGTTAAGTGGTTCGCTGGGGAAAGTACATTTCAATTAGCATTTCACTGCTTATCATATGGGCTTCAAGAAAGGCATTCTGATTAAGCTCGCTGTTTAGCGATACATCAAAAGTCGGGGCTTACCTAAGAGCTGTTCTCCTCAAAGCCAATGGTGTCACCTGATACTAGGCTGACTTTTCTGAATTTTTATGTAAAATCAAATTAGAGATTCAAAATCTGACTTTAAACTGCATCAGTTAAAAGAAAAAAAAATCACTCCCTGTTAGTTCAACACACATTAACCAAGCTACTGCTAGGAGGCAGACTGAGTGCTGTAACTGAGTGCTGAGTTGCTGAGTGCTGTAACTCACAGCCATGAGTAATAAGTAAGACCTCAATCAATCCTTGCTTCTCCGCGGCTATGGTCTGGGATGGTTCTTGGTGTAAGTGATATTGGTTATCAAATTTAAAACAAAAAGCTATTTCTGGTTATGAGTTCTTCTGGGGGAGAAGACACGAACTGAGGTCAAAACCAAATGAAAATAAACTTCGCCTTTGTCGCTTTCCAAAATGACAATTCCGCATCTTCGAATAAGAGATTTCCTTTCTCAGAATCTGTTCTCATTCATCTTTTGAGGCTGAGATTAGGCTCATAAGCTATAGTAAACCAACAACTCATCACTCAAAAGTCATTCTGCGAGCTGTGTTCTTTTTCCCTCTCCTTTTATGTACTCTGCTGCCGCCCTTAGGACAACATTATAAGTTATGAGGTTTTCAGTTGGGCTCTTTTTCTGATGTGCCACTATTTGCATCTCATTAGCTCAGGCAGACATCCTTAAGATTGACAGTACAATTTTGTGCAATTCAATCCAGGGGAACATTCCAATCTCGCCCAGCCTGAAGAGCCCAGGAAAAACAAGGACACAAAATTTGTTCTCCTTATCTGCCCAATTTAGTAGCCACTTGTCACCGTCAATTAGTCAAGGGTGAAATGATTACCCATGGCTTGAGTTAGGGAACGAAGTCTGGTTGGCAAAGAAAAGAACAATCGGTTCATATGGGAAATGTGAGGTGAGTAGGTGGTATGGTTACAGGACACAAGGCAAGTCTACACCCAAAATATCTCTGACTCATGTCTGAAATTCTGCCATTTGTGATTCATCCTTTTGTGTTAAACATCACTTTCTTCCTGGAGCTGTTTTAAAATATCCACAATCCAAGGAAGAGTACAAAACAAGTCCCTGATTTAACTGACATATATTTCTTGAGCCTCTTCTATAAATCCAGGATGACATGTCAAAAAGAAGGAAGATATGGCCGTTGCCTTCAAAGTGTTCACCAACTAGCACTACGTAAGAGGTTCCATTCCTTAGAAGACACTCACTTCACGCTCCACCCCTTTAATTACTGTGCTCCTCACGCCTTCATTTCTCACTCAAAGTTACTGAAAGTAGAGTTTACTTTCCCTGACTCTCCCATGCCTTCCATTTATTTCCATCTTCGAGCCCTGGTCCCCAGCCAGTTGTGTGAAGAGGGTCCTGAAGCACCTCCTTAGCACCAAATTCAAAGATTTTTGTTCTCTAAAGAAGTGGACTTTCCAAACACTTCTTTCTTGGGACTCTCCTCTTTCGATGATGGTTCACACTTTGATTCCTCTGTCTTCCTTTTAAATGTTGGTAGGGGCGCCTGGGTGGCTCAGTCATTAAGCGTCTGCCTTCAGCTCAGGTCGTGATCCCAGGGTCCTGGGATCGAGCCCCACATCGGGCTCCCTGCTCCATGGGGGGTCTGATTCTCCCTCTCCCACTCCCCCTGCTGTGTTCCCTCTCTCGCTGTGTCTCTGTTGAATAAATAAATAAAATCTTTAAAAAAAATGTTGGTAGACTTCAGAGTTCAGTTCCTTGAACTCTTGCCTTTCTTCTAGCCAGTGGTTCCCAACCGGGGGAATTGTGCGACTTCTGGAGACATTTTTGGTTTCTGTACCCAGGGAGAGGGGATGCTCCTGGCATCCAGTGGGTGGAGGCCAGGTGCACTGTTAAACGTCCTACAATGCACGGGACATTTCCTCACCACCACAGCAAGAAACTCTCCCATCTGAAATGTCAATCGTGTCAAAACTGAGAAAGTCTGTTCCATATTATCCCTGGGTGATATTCACACAAACATGGTTTCCCTACTACTCCTATGCAGATATTATCCAAATGTTGTCTTTATTTTTGAAGGACACAGAGAAAGCAGAAACCCAGAGCCACATGCCCCATGGACTATAGCCATCTCTACCTGTGGATCCCACAGCACCTGGAGGGGAACGGGGCCAGGACTGAGCTCATCATTTCCTCTCACAAAGCATCTTTTTGTTAATGACACCATCCAGGCTCCCAGACTTGAAACCTAGGAGTTATTCTCAATTCTTCCCTTCCCATCGCCAAGTCCCTCTGATTCTACCTCCTAAAGAATTCTCAAATCCATCCTGTCCTCACCACCACTTGAACTGGGCACCAGCTTAGTTCAAGTTCAAGCCCTGTTCATCACCCTGGGTCCTTGAAATAGACTCAGAACCAACCGTCTATCTGCAGACTCCCACCCCTGCAGCTTGTCCTTGAAAGAGCTGCTGGAAAGTCTGTCTACCCTGACTTCTCTGAGTCTCCCACTTCATAACCACCCCCACATTGTCTTCTCATCCAGTTAATTGGAATGATACCAATACCTAATATTTATTGAGCATTGTTCCAGGTGCTTTACATGAACTCTGAAGTTATCTCACCTACAGGATGGGGCTGTTATCATACCCATTTTACAGATGGCAGAGTTGAAACTGATGAAAATTCATTACCTTGATCATGGCCACATAGCTGTAAGTGTCAAAACAGATTTAAGCCTGAGAGTGTCAGGTTCCAAACCTGACACTCCTAGTGACCATATGCTATCATCTCCTTTGTCTTCACACTTACAAGAGGACGGATCCTCCTATAACAGAGGAGCAATTGAACATATAATGTATAATAGAGGACTAATTTAATACGGACTAATTTATTCTATTCTGAAGTATAAGTAGTCCTATCAAATGTCTGTTATAGCCCTTACACCATATTTTTTTAAATTTAATTCAGTTCAAATCAATTCCACAAATATTGTATACAGCATAAATATGTACATATAAATATATGATATGGGGTGCCTGGGTGGCTCAGTCAGTTAAGCGTCTGCCTTCTGCCCAGGTCATGATCTTGGGGTCCTGGACTCGAGCCCCGCATCTGGCTTCCTGCTCAGTGCGGAGTCTGCTTCTCCCTCTACCCCTCCCTTCCCCTGCTCATGCTCTCTCTCTCTCACAAATAAATAAACAAAATCTTTAAAAAATATATATGATATAAACACACATATTACACGTTAAATATATTATCTGTGCTTGACACCAAGGGCATGTAGTCAAGGAAATACTAAGAGAGTAATGGCTCTTGTTACCTTATCAGCCTCAGAACTGACAGATTAGGACAAGTAACCTCCCCCCACCCCATATCAACATAACCCACCCAGGAGATTGTCTCCATAGCCCCTCTCCCTCAGCACATATCAATAACAATGATACCTTGACAACCAGATATCAATAAAAGGGAGTCAAGAGTAAATATAGACTAGAAAAATGTGAATTTTGACTTGGGATTACTAGAGAGACATGCAAGATTGCACATAATAGCGGCACCTGGGTGTCTCAGGCGGTTAAGCGTCCGCCTTCCAGCACAGGTCATGATCTCAGGGTCCTGGGATCGAGTCCCGATTTGGGCTCCCTGCTCAGCAGGGAGTCTGCTTCTCCCTCTGCCTCTCCCCCTGCTCATACTCTCTCCCCCTCTCTCTCAAATAACTAAATACAATCTTTAAAAAAAATAAAAAGATTGCACATATAAGACCTTATTTCTCTGGAGTGTTGGGGGAAAAAATGTTCAGCTCCACTAGAAAGTCCTGGACTGCCTCAGGGACTGGTGATAGCAGAGGCCAAGTAGAGCCACTCTGACCACCCACCCCACACCTCTCGTCTCACCAGTGGGCAGACCTGTGGATGTGGGTGGCAGCTCACGGGGATCAAACAACCTCTTCCACCAAAGCCTGGTCCTTACTTGAATGGCAAGAAAGACCCAGCCCCGAGAAAGGGCTACTGGTCCTAACTTCAGACACCACCTCCCCACGGTGGTGTGCTTCTGGGGAGAATGCTCTGGGCCCAAGGCAGGGCACCTGGCTTCTACTCCTGGCTCTGCCACTAAACTCTAGGTACCTTAGCTTTGACAGTTCTTTTGAAATCTTAATTTCTCCATCTGTGAAATGGAGATAATTAGTCTCTTCCCTACCAGTTGTACTAATTACTGTAAAGATCCAATAAGAAAATCCACTCGTGCCGCTCCATAGTTGAAAAGAAGATAAGAAGAATACTGAAGTCAGGGTTATTAGGAGGAGAGTTCCAGGAGCATTGGGGAAAATAAGAGCAAGGGCAGCATTGTGCTGTGACCATTTTTGTAGTACAAGTCCAGGACCTGGGGTGGATCTAATGTTCCCCAAAGTCTTCCCTTCCCCGTTGCCTGATGTGGGAGCCAGAAATACCTTTCTCACAATGATAGATGAGGCTTCAAAAATTAAGCCACCCGGGGGGGGAGCACAGTGATTCATTCCTAGTGACACACAAATGGCAAAGGTTGATTTCCTAAAGTCAATTCTGGATAGAGCAGAAGTAGCTCAGCAAGTCTAGGAGTAAGTTTACCACCCAGAAGAGGATGAGGAGGTGGGCTTCAAAGACAAACACTGACTTCGCTATGAGAGCCAGTCCTGGGAGAGTATCCAAGGTGAGATCAACCAGACTATGACAACCACCCCACCTGATGGCGCCAACTGAGTAGATGTACCTTTCTTCCACCATCCCACCACCTGTGACCCTCTTCCAGCTGGGCCCTTAAGGAATATAATCAGCAGCCATCTTTGGTCTGGCTACTCAAGTATCCTTGCTCCTGTATAAAAATTTCCAAACCAGTTCTTAAACTTTGATGTTATCCCTAATGGGACCAAAAGTTACCCTCAAAAGGTAGTACTTGGGATTCTTCTTTGAATTCATTAACAGTAACTGTCCCTTAGAAACATCAGCTGTTCAAGAGGCGCCTGGGTGGCTCAGTCAGTTAAGCATCTGACTCTTGGTTTTGGCTCAGGTGGTGATCTCAGGGTCGTGTGAGATTGAGCCCGGTGTTGGGCTCAACATGGAGCTTAGATTCTCTCTCCCTCTGTCCCTTCCCCCCTTAAAGTAAATAAATAAATCTTAAAAAAAAAAAGGAAAGAAACATCAGCCATTCCAGCAAACAAGGTTAGTGGTCCTTCCCTATCTAGAGTTTTCAATATTACTACTGTAACAATAATCAATAACCCCATGGTTTCGCAATCCTGTTCTATAACTATTTATTGAGAATTTATCATATGCCTAGACCTGTGTTTATAAAAGTGAGAGATCTATTATTGGTAAAAATGCCCCCTGGGACTCTTGCCCTCTGGCTGAGGAAGCAGGAGTGCTCCACGGAATGACCACAGAGACCACTCTGGACAGTGCATCAAGCAAGATGACATAGGGTCGCCCAGTACATTTATGTTTACAAGGCATCTCCTTGATTGGGATTAATAGCAAATTTACAACTATGTGTGCGATTTTTTGATCTATGTCATAAAAAAACCAGAAGGAAACATACTAAATTTAACTAAGGTTTTCTTTTGGGGAACGGCAACAAGAATGTTTTTTTCCTCTTTTCTATTTTATTGTATTTATTTATAATAAATTTATTTAATTTATTTATACATAAATTTTATTTTTAAAAGGACAAATAAAAGGCAGTTTCCCACATGGATGTGGAGAAACTCTTAAGTTTTTAATGCTACCAGCCAATATGTACTCGTCAGCAATGTGTTCCTTTACATACAATAATTGTATGAAGCCAAGTTCTGTTATGATCCCCATTTTATCATGTATGAAGATTTTTTTGAGACATAGACAACCCAAGTCCACACAACTGGATATTAATGGCAATGAGAAGTAAAGCCAGGCAGGCTAGCCCTAGGACTTGTCACCTTTGGACATTCTGTTCTACTGTCTAATGTTTCAATAAATAAGTGATCACACTATTTTCCCCCCAAAAGCCTATGGTTCCTAAAAAAATCTACCAAATCTCTCCTGAAATCTTTCCAAAGGAAAAACAAAAGGAAGCCACAGAACATATCGCCTGGTCATTTTCACCATGGGTTGTACCAAGGACTATGGGAGTATGTCCTGAATGACACATTCTCTCACAATGTGACATTGTGACACCAGAGAGCTGTGAACTCTGAAAGCTGGCAGAGGCTGCTGAAGCAGACAGAGGATCCCCAGGAATCCAGGCACTAAAATCAAGGTTTATAGTAAGTGATGAATGCCAACCAGTGTTCTGACCTAAGCGTGGGTTTTTGTGAAATTCATACTCCAGTGTCTTTTTTTTTTTTTAAGATTTTATTTATTTATTTGACAGAGAGAGAGACAGAGAGAGAGGGAACACAAGCAGGGGGAGTGCGAGAGGGAGAAGCAGGCTTCCTGCCGAGCAGGGTGCCCGACATGGGGTTCGATCCCAGAACCCTGGGATCACGACCTGAGCTGAAGGTAGACGCTTAACGACTGAGCCACCCAGGCGCCCCATACTCCAGTGTCTTAAAATGCTTCATGCATGAAATGCATATTTCTCTTATTTTATAATTATTTTTTAAAACATATGGACCCAGGGCTTAAAAACTTCCTCCATTTTCCATAACAGCTATAAAAAAGGGGATTGAGACAGTTTGATGTGGTGAAATTTCTCACCATACTTTCTATCCCCATGCCTTCCCAGACACAACAGGGCATTATGGAGAGGTGAGAGAGAAAAATAAGGCTCTTTCTCTTCCCATGGCTACCTTGTCTTGACATGGACCTGTCCAGCATGGCAGAGACAGGTGAGATTTTGAGGGTATAGATATTAACCCTTGCCCACCAGTTATTTCCATTAAGAGAGCCTGGCTGACTCTCTGAGGCAGCTAGCTGTGGTGATTTGGAGCTTAAGGTTAAACTAAATTTTTTTTCCTAGTTGGAAGAGTCTTGTTTCCCATCTCTGGAAGTCTCTCTCTGTTCCTGTTGAAATACTGCCAGGATCTGGGATGTCTGGGCCTCTTGGTGCTGAGATACGTGCCCCAGCTCTTCTCTCTCCCACCTGATTGTTGGCAGCGCATTTCACAGCCACCAGATGCAAATGCATTTCCCGCCAGAGAACTTCAAGTTGTGACAGAAGCCTGAGGGGAGAGAGAAAGAGAGAGAGAGAGAGAGAGAGACAGAAAATTGGCCTGTGAAAAGTTGGATTGCCTATTTGTGAACAAATCTCCCATGGATTAAGGAGACCAATTTTCTGATAAGAGAAAGGTATGACCAGACATGGGAAGAAGTGAGGTCAGATTTCCCAGCACAATGGTTCACATGCCAGAGGAAGCAGAAGGCTTCCAGAGGAAGCAGAAGATACAAGTAACTTCCTTCATAAGATAAATCTTAATTCATGTAGTAGAGAAAAGTGTGCAATAGAGAGAGATTTCTGGCTCAGATGGGTCCACAGGCCATTAAGGTGGCTCCTTTTGTTCCCCAAGATTCTCCTTTCCCTTAGAGTGCTCTTGGATTACTCCTGTCCCCCAGCACTGACCTCTGAGGAGAGGTAGGACCGCTGTCTGTTAACACCGTCCTTAGGTCTGGATTATGGCCCTTCCAATGACACCTTATGAAGAGCTGAAATGAACTTTCATACGTGATAGGATTTCAAAGGGGAAATCAATTCAGAACTCAGATTGTGGCCCACAAGGTGGAACTTCTTCACCTTCTTTCAGCTCACAGTCAACTGCTGGCGTCTCCTTCTTCTCCTGTCTTCTGTAGCAGGTGCTGCCTTATCATTCCTCATCTGCCCACCCCAACAGCAGTACCAGGAGCACCTGTCAAGATGTCTTCTCTGCTCAAGGTTTAGTGTAAAGAGAGCAGGGAGGGCTCAGAGATGCTGGAGTTGCCTTTCCTGTCTCCCCTTCCATCCCACTCCTTGCCCAGAGGATTGACTCTATAAATGAAAATCCATTCTGATGAGACTTGCCAGATCTTTTTTTTTTTTTCACTTGCCAGATCTTAATAGAAAACAGATCACAATATTTTAAGAAATATACAAAGAGCAAAGGCTATTTTTTAATACGGGGTTAGAGTATATTCTTTGTATTTTTCATAGGGAGCCAGAGATATTAGAATTTCCTGACTGTCAGCTTAGAATTTCTCTTACCCAGACTCTAGGTTTGGTTCCTCCATTACCTACATATGTTACTCTGGCAGGTCTCTCTACCTCTCAGAACTGAAGTTTGCTCTTTAGTAAGACAGTAAGTTGGATTGGATCATCTAGAAGGTTCTCTGCAGGGTCTCCTTTCTGTGAGTGAAATTACAGAGGGGGCTAGCATTTATTATACATAAAAGGGTAGTAGATTTGTTACTCTCCCTCCAGAAGATTATAATAGCAGAGGGTTAAGATCAATGTACAGACAATTCTCGCATTTAAAAAAAATAATGTGCACTAGGTAAGCCAGGAAGGGTGAGGAGAGAGTGGGAGTCTGGAAGGAGAAAATACTTAAGGAAAGAGTAATGTTAGTGCTGCTCTCTTTCTGGACTTTCTTTCCCGTGAGTATGCCAGTATATCTTAATTACTCATACCATTATTTTAATTACTTCAGTTTTATATTAAATCTTGATGTCTGGTAGTCTAAGAACTACATTGCTGTTGCTCTTTTTCAAGCTTATCTCGATTATTATTGGCCCCTTGCGTTCCCACATACATTCAAGTATCAGCTTGTCAACTTCCATTTTAAAAAGCAACGAAGAATTTTATTTGGATTGCCTTGAATCCGTTGATCATCTTAGGGAGAACTGACATCTTTACAATATTGAATATTTCAATCTATGAAACATGATCTACCCCTCTAGTTATTTAGGCCTTCTCCGATGTCCCTCAGTTATGGTCGTATTTTATTGTAGAGGTGTTGTGCATCACTGGTTTGACTTAGTTCTAGATACTCAGTGGGTTTTTATGCTAATGCTTATGATATCTTCTTAAAAGTTTATTTTCTAGTTGTTTGTTGATTGTATGTCAAATGCAATTAATTTTAAAATAGTGCTTTGTATCTAGCAACCTCAGCAAATTCACTTACCTTACAGTTTATCTATAGATTTTTCTAGTTAATGACATAAACTCATGTTGTCCGTAAAGGATGATAATTTTATTTACTCGTTTTCCATTAGGGTAGATTGATGGCTACCCAAAGATGTCAAATCTTAATCTTTGAAATTTGTAAACATTCCTTTTTTTGTAAAAAGGCCCTTTGCAGATATAATTAAATTAAAGATCTTGAGGTAAGGGGATTGTCCTGGATTAACTGGATGGACCCTAAATGCCATCATGTTGTGTCCTTATAAGAGAGAGGAAAAGGAGGATACACACCCAGGGGGAGTTTCTATGGACATGGAGGAAGAGATTAACATGACACAGTCTCAAGCCTGGAACTACCAGAAGCTGAAAGAGACAAGGAGTGAATTCTCCCCTAGAGTACAATGGTTCAATTTTGGATTTTTAGTCTCCAGACCTGTATAAGAGAATAAATTTCCGTTTAAGCCACTGAATTTGTGGTGACGTTGTTACAACAGTCACAGGAACCTAATACACCATCATAATGGCTTTTATTTCCTTTTCTTGCTTTCTGCTCTGCCTAGAACTTCCAGGACAATGTTAACAGAAGCGTGGTAGCAGGTACTTTTGTCTTGTTTCTTAGTGGTAAAAGTTTAAATAGTTTAGCATTAATTATGATGTTAGTTGAAAGGTTTTTTATAAGAAATCCATTAATTAAAGTAATTTTTGTCAATTCCTAATTTGCTAAGAATTTTTTTGTGAATTATTGTTAAACTTGATCGAATGATTCTTCTGCAATTGTTGAAATGATAGCACAGTTTTTATTCCACTTATATGACAAATACACTGATTAACTCTTTAATGTTAAATAAGCTTTGCTTTCCTCAGATAAACCCAATTTGCTCATGTTTTATTATCCTTCTATATTTCTTAGGATTTGATTTGTTAATACTTTATGGAGAATTTTTGTGTCTAAATTCATGAAAGAGATTGGACTATAATTTTCCTTTCTTCTAATGTCATTGAAAAGATTCGGAAATCAAGGTTATGCTGGCCTCATAATACTGGTTAAGAAGAGTGTCCTCTCTATTTTCTGGAACAGTTTCTGTGGGATTGGTTTTATTTCTTTCTTCAATGTTTTTAAAATGTTACAAGTGAACTTACGTGGGCATGGAGTTTTGTTACAGTAGATTTTTAATAAAGAATTAACTTTAGTTCACAAAATTGGAATTTTTAATTTTTTTCCTCCTGTCCGTTTTTGTAAGCTGTATTTTTTAAAGGAATGTGTGCATTTTCTTTGCTGTTGAGTTTATTGGCATAAAGTTGTTGATAATATTTTCTTTCAGTTATCTGTAGGGTCTTTCGTGATGTCCTCTTTTGCATTACTGATATTGATTTGTGGCTTCTTTCATTTTATCTCATTTAGTATTATTAAGAATTTTCAATTTTATTAATCTTTCCAAAGAATTTTTATGTACTGATTTTTCTCTACTATATATTTGTTTTCTAATTTATTAATATCTGTTTTTTGTTATTTTTTCCTTCCATTTTCTTTGGGTTTAATTTTTTTCTAATTTCTTGAGATGGATATTTCAATCACTTATTTTTTTATCTTCTAATAGATGTATTTATGATTAAAAATTTCCTTCTAGGCATGGCTTTAGCTGCATCTCAAAGCTTATGTATATTATTTTGTTGTTACCATCTAGTTCAAAATATTCTCCACTGCTCATTACAAGTAACCCTTTGACCCATGCATCATTCAGAAGATTATCACTAATGTTAAGACATCTGATTATTTCCCAGGTTTTATTTATTTATTTATTTATTTATTTATTTATTTATTTATTTTGGAGATGGATTTCTAGCTTAAATCTATGCAGTCAGAGAAGACACTACTATTTCAATCATTGGAAATGTGTTGAGAACAGCCTTATTTTTATAATGTGGCCAGTTTGATAAATGCTTGTTTTGCACTCAGAAAGAATTTGTGTTCTGTAGATTAGGTGTGTAATGTCACCTATTCAAAAAAGTCATCCATGTTAAAGATATTATACAAAGTAAAATATTTATCTCCATTTACTCCTCTTTCACTTTGTGCTATTGTATTTATGTACTTAAATTCTACATATGTTTTAGCCACATAAGACCTTCCCATTATTGCTTTACTCTTCTTACAGTTTCTTATTTCAATCTGAGAGATGGTCTTCAACTTAATTTTTGTGCAGAACTATTAGGACCAAGTTATCTTTATGTATGGCAAAACCACTTTAGTTTCACTTGCAAATTGCATATGTTCACTGGGTCCTGAATTCCAAGTTGGCTGATAGTGTCTGTCCACACTTTGAAAGTGCCACGCCAATGTCTCCTTACTTCCACAAATTCTCTTTAGAAGTCAACTGTAAGTCATTTTGTTGCAACTTTGTAGGTAATGAGTCCTTTTTCTCTGGTCTTTAAAAACGTTTTTCTCGGGCGCCTGGGTGGCTCAGTTGGTTGGGCGACTGCCTTTGGCTCAGGTCATGATCCCGGAGTCCCGGGATCGAGTCCCGCATCGGGCTCCCTGCTCAGCGAGGAGCCTGCTTCTCCCTCTGACCCTCCCCCAATTAAGTACTCTCTCTCTCTCTCATTCTCGCTCTCTCAAATAAATAAATAAATAAATATTTTTTAAAAAAAAACAAAAAACGTTTTTCTTTACTCTCAGTTTTCAGGAGTTTATTATGATGTGCTGAAGTATGACTTACTTTGTATTTATTTTGCTTGGACATCAGAGACATTCTTTTAAAAAAAATTATTTATTTGAGAGGGAGAATCTCAAGCAGACTCCCTGATGAGTGGGAAGCCTGACACCAGGTTCCATCTCACAACCCCGAGATCATGACCTGAGCCAAAATCAAGAGTCGGACACGTACCTAACTGAGTCTGCCACGTGCCCTGGACTTCAGAGACATTCCTGAATCTTTGCAAATTTTTTAGCCATTATCTCTTCAAATATTATTTGTGCCTTTTTGTCTTTCTTCTCTTTTTGTAATTCCAATTAAACATACATGTTCTTTCTCACATTTTTCACTCCCTTTTCTCTCCATGCCTTTATCTGAATATTTTCTACCAACATATCCTTGGTGTGCTATGAATTCTTTTTCTGTCCCTAATTTATTGTTATTGAGTTGATCATTCCAGTTATTGTATTTTCAGCTGTAGTATTCTCATCTGATTGCAAAAGTAAACCCCCACTGGCTCCCTTCAAACCTGTGTGCTATTGTCATTTTACACTTCTCCATATGTTATAAAGTTCACAATACGTTATTACTCTTTTTTTGCCCTAGAGTAAGTTTCTTTTTCTTTTAAGTTTAAGAAGTTTATTTAAATGTAATTCATATACCACACAACCCATTTACAGCATAAAAATCAATGGTTTTTAGTATACTTACAGATATGTACCATCATCACCACGATAAATTTTAGAACATTTTGATCACCTCGAGAAGAACCTCTGTGCCCTTTGGCTATCATCCCCTAGGCTCCAGTCACTCAGCCCTTAGGAACTACTAATCTTCCTTTGCCTCTAAAGATTTGCTTATTTTAAAAAAATGAATATACAAGGAATTGTATAATATGTGATCCTTTGTGACTGGCTTCTTTCACCTAGCATGTTCTCAAAGTTCATTCATATTTTAGTATGTGTTGGTATTTTATTGTTTTTTATGCTGAATAACATTCCATCATATGAATATACCACATGTCTATCCACTTGTCAGTTGATGGACATTTGAGCAGGTTCCAACTTCTGGCTATTAATGAATAATTCTGCTATGAACATTCCTGCACAAGTTTTTGTGTGGACACATCTTTATGTCTCTTGGGTGGATACCTATGAGTGGAATTGTGAAGTCCTGTGGTGAGTCTGTTTTTAACTGTGGGACCACTAGACTGTGTTTCAGGGCACCTGCCCTTTTGTGCACTCCCACTAGCAGTGTAGAAAGTCTCTGGTGTCTTCTCTATGTCCTCCTCAACATATGTTATTGTCTAGCTTTTCTATGCTAGTCATTCTAGTGGCCCTGGAATAGCACTTTATTGTGTGTTTTTCTTTTTTTTTTTATTGTGGTTTTGATTAACATTTCCCTGATGACTAAGGGTGTCAAGCATCTTTTCATGTGCTTTCAATCATCATCCTTTAGAGCAATTAAAAATAACAGAAAATATATTCTGTGTTTTCCTTCTTGTGTATCATTTCAAGTGTATTTCTTTTCTTTGTGTTGAAACAAATGTCCAACTAGTACCTGATTTCTTCTGCTTGAAGCATTTCATTTAGCATTACTTAATGCTTAGTGCAGGTCAGTTAACAATAAATTCTTTTAGCTTTTGTTTGGAAATCTTAAAAAAAAAAAGTCTTAATTTTCTTTTTTTTTTTTTTAAAGATTTTATTTATTTATTTGACAGAGAGAGAGATAGCGAGAGCAGGAACACAAGCAGGGGGAGTAGGAGAGCGAGAAGCAGGCTTCCTGCCGAGCAGGGAGCCTGATGTGGGACTCGATCCCAGGACCCTGGGATCATGACCTGAGCCGAAGGCAGACACTTAACGACTGAGCCACCCAGGCGCCCTTGTCTTAATTTTCAAAAAGATATTTTCACTGCATATCAAATTGTGACTTCAGGCTAATCTTTTTTTTCTTTCTGTGTTTTAAAGATGTCACACTATTGTCTTCTGGCTCGCATAGGTTTGGCTACATATCTGCTGTATTCTTTGCTGCCCTGTTTGTTATGTTTCCTTTATCCCTGTCTACCTTCAAAATTTTCTCTTTGACTTTGATTTTCAGCAATTTTATTATGCTCTGTCTCAGTGTATCAGCCCTCTCTCCATCTCACACTATCTCTGTTTAGGTATGTGGATTTATTCATTCTGCTTGGGGTTCTCCGTGCTGCTTGGATCTATCATTTGTTGTCTTTGATCCTCAACCATTATCATTTTAAGTTTATATTTTTGGGTCTGTTTTCTCTGTCTTTTCCTTCTGGGTCTTCAGTAACTCATGTGTTTGACCACTTGATATTCTTGTTTCACAGTTCTTGGATGCTCTGTTTGCTTTTAGTCATTGATTTTTCCCTATATATTTCAGTTTGAATAATTTCTATATTGACCTGTCTTCAAGATCACTGATTCTTTCTTCATGTGTGGTCTGTCTTATTATAAGCCCATCATGGTATCCATTCATTTTGGATATCCTGAGGGTTTTGGTCATATTTCTACTTGACTCCTTTTTACAATTTTCCACTTCTATGCTGAAATTCCCCATTTGTTTATGCATGCTGTTTGTGTTTTTCACTAGATTTTTTAATATAAATTATCACAGTTATTTTAAAGACTCTGCCTGATAGTTCCAACATATGTGTTATCTCTGAGTTTCTGAGCACAGCTCTGTCAATGCCTTATCTCTTGACTATGAGGTTGTTTTTGTTTTTGTCAGACCCAGTTTGTGGGTCTTGTCTCCATGTGAAGAGGTTTATCACTTTTTGGAATTTAGTTCCTTGGTTGTCTTGTGACCTCAGTCTGTGATGGGCTCCGAGAAAGTTTGGTTTTGTAGATTATTCAGTTTTTCTTGTGCCAGGGTGAGAGCTATGTTTTTCTGTGGTTTTCTACTCTATGAATTTATATTCTAGTGGAAGAGAGAGACAGTAAGCACATAGATAGGTAAATAAGCAAATAGGAGGTATACGATAATACATAGATAAACTCCAATCTGTGAAAAGAGCTATAAGAAAAAATAAAGTGGAGCGCGATGACTGGGAGAGACTTTGGCACACTACTTTCAGTAATTATTGAGAAAAGGCTTGAGAATTAACCAGCTATGCAAATGTGTGGGAGGACATTCCTGGCACAGTACACCAGCAAGTGAAAAGTGCATGAGTAGAGTGAGGTATGGAGTTGATATTTTCAAAGAATCGAGAGACAACTGATCTGGATGGGACTTCGAGAGTGATGGGATGAGTGGCAAGAGATGGGATGGGAAAAACTGGTGGAAACTTGATGTAGGACTTCCCAATCCATCGGAAGGAGTATGGATCTTATGCTAAGTATGCTGGGATTCACTGGAGTGGTTTCAGCCAATTACACCATGATGTTCAGATATTTGATTATGTATGGTAATCCTAATCACTAGGGATCATGTGAAGTTGGCATCTTTCTATGATGAGTGTGCCCAGTCATCTTGAGCATTAACTCATACGCTACTCAGAATTTTTGAGGTGGAAAGGATGGTCTCACTTCATTAGGAGAGTTTCTTACCCTGGCTTTTTATTCTACATATGCAGTTTTATGCATTTTTTTTTGAAAAGGAAAAAAATATCAAAATCCACTCGGTGACCTTGAATGCAGAATTCTTAGAACTCTAGATGACTTTCATATCCCAAGCAGAGATGTCTTTAGGGGAACTGCAACTCTTTACGGATTAACTTCACAGTGTGGTTCCCACAAGGTTAGTGCTCAAAGTTCAATGATATGTATCACATTTTCAGGTGGTAATGCATTCATTCTTACCCAACCCCAACCTAGAGACTTTCCTGGAATGTGCCTTTTCCAAGACGTTGTCTCACTTTTTCTGTCCTTTGAGTGAGGAAAATAGGCATCAGTATTTATAGATTTGATTTTCGAAAACTCTTGAGACTCAAATGCCAACCATCTCACTTTTTAAATGTAACTAACAGCATTAGAAGCGACTTACCAGCTGTACACTGAGCACTTAGAAAGAATGAGAGAAGGCATGTTGTTGGAATGCCACAAGACCCAGTATTGTCATCAAAGGCCAGAGAACTCAAAGCTGAGGTTCCCATAAGAGAAGGTCTTACCTGCTCATTTGTCCCTTTTTTCCTTTCTTTTTTTAAAAAAGATTTTATTTATTTATTTGGCAGAGAGAGACAGAGCACAAGCAAAGGAAGCTGCAGGCAGAGGGAGAAGCAGCCTCCCCGATGAGCAGGGAGCTCAATGCAGAACTCTTTCCCAGGACCCTGGGATAATGACCTGAGCGGAAGGCAGACAGCTCAACAGACTGAGCCACCCAGACATCCCTCATTTGTCCTTTTCTTATTTATTCTTTCAGCAAGTGTTTACTGAGCACATACCATTTGATGTTCTGTGGGGTGCATAAAAAAAAAAAAATAGCAACACGGTTTCTGCCCTGAAGGATTTCACACAGTCTAAAACAGGAAATAAAACAGGCCAAAATGGTTATACCTATAACATAGGAGACACTCGGTGCTGCAAAAAGCTACAGCGAATGAGAGGAACTTGGTTTTTGGCCCCTCACTTAAGTCAGAGGACTCAATTCTTTTGCAGCGAACAGCATTGGATCCATACGCATGAGTCTTCTTATTGGGACAGTAGTCTCCTTTTTTAAAAGCACCGTTTATAAAGATCAGAAAGTTGAGAGGGAAATGTCGTTTTCGGTGGTGGTGGGAGTGTGTGCTTGGGTGGTTGAGACAGAGAAAATATAGTAGGCACCTGACCTGGGCCTCAGAACTGGTGCTCCAAAGATAGCAAAAGACGGAAAAAGGAAGTTCTGGAAGTCTGTTCACATTGGGGGAGTAATTAAAGTCATGAGGCCAGATGCGCCCTCAGATGGAGAAGGTCTAACATGAGGGCACTGAGGCCTGATCCCGGAGCTTTAGGGAATACTGATTCTTGCAGAAAGTCTGTGGCCATGGCAAAGCCAGGCCTGTGTGGAAATCACAACCAGAGCCCCAAAGTCATTAACATGAGTCTAACTAACTGTGCCTTTGCCCAGTACAGACAAAAGCCACACAACACAATGATGCACTTCTGGCAACAGGCTGGATGTTTATGTGAAGGCTGGACATGAATTCCAAGTTACTTAACTTGACCTTTGTGAATAAAAGCACCTGCGTCAGAGGTTGACTGTTCATTTTTATTTAGTGTAAAGTACAACCCCCATTGTAAGGACCTCTCTTTCTTGTTTTTCACTCCTAGGTAACTTTATCCTCCTGGTCCTCCGGGGAATAACCCAGGTAAATTGACAAAGCACATAAACCTAAACTGCCTGAGTCAAGTTTTGGTATCTGTTCTTTCTTCAATTATAAGTAGCCATCTCAGGGGGGCCTGGGGCTCAGAAGACAGAATTTATCAACTGCTGCCAGAATGTAATGTAAAATGAGTCCAAGAGGTAAAGAGCCTTCGCAAATATTCCCACAGTGGGACAAAGAGTGGGAGGGTGCTTGCTGGAGGCAGGTGTGGGCGGGGAGGCGCTTGCAAGGATGTTCCCACTGACAGCCTTTCGGGGACTTTGTAAAAGTCGCTAACATGACTGGCTATCTCTTCTGCCCTTCTTCATTGAAGAGTGGGTTCTTTCTCCAAAAGTGACTCTATCTGATGTGTATGTAGCCCAAAGTACACAGGAGAGTGCAATTGACAATCAAATCCAGCAGTAAGGCATGGTTGTAATGCAACTCTTTGCAAAACAGGCTTAGTAAACAACATCTATAAAGACTTCCCAGCCACTCTGACACCAATCCAAGGCTTAAGTCTTTGCACCTTTTCCAACACCCTGCAACCAGACTCTGAGCAATTTGAAGCATTTGACAAAGCACACGCAAATCACTGGAAGGAGAGTGGCTAAAAAGGCATTTGTTATTTGGCTAAGCCATTGATGAGCCAGAAAGAAGAGACAGAAATGAGCCAGCCAGGAAGGAGGTCCAGCAGCTGAGGAGATAACAGAAGGAGAGAGCAAGAGGGGAGGGGCAATGCCCAAGTGGGTGGACAGTCATGGGGAAAGGACCTCGGTGGGCATTAAACCCTGAACATTTGTGCTCTCCACGGTAGTGGTGATCTGTGTAATCCTTAGTGTGCAGCCCAGGGATGCCGTGGACCAGGCAAGAGACCCCACCCCTTAGTTCACTGAGGAATTTATTAAGCCAGAGCTGCTCAGAAGGGAGGAGTCGACAACTAGATTTGCCCACCTCATCCTGTCTCACACTGGAGGCAACCCAAATGCAGAGGAGGAAACAGGGAAGGACATCTTAATGGCTGGCTGGAAAGGAAGAAGAGGTCAGAATATTCCCGAAACAAAATAAAACCTTCACTCCAGACTTCCCTTTGAGGCTGAGAATTGCCCACACCAGCCAGACTAGAGCTCAGAGAAGGGAAGTATTTTACAGGGGAAGGTCCCCTCACCCACACACTAAGTGTTCATAGTAAGAAACTAATCAATGATATCTGATAGAGACAGAATTAAAGGTATTATGTAAAGATATTAATTGAAAGGTGATGCGTAAGACCAAGAAAGATGTGAACCTTCTCAAATAGCAAGAGAAAGATCAGAAAGAGAGTGAGAAAACAAATAAATAGACCACATGGCATAAAACATGCACACACACACACACACACACACAGCAGGGGCCAAAAAGCATTTTTTGAAAGTGTATTTTATAATACTACAGGCTATAATTCACAATAAACACATAATAATATCTATGTATCCAATAAAACAGCAACTACTTGAGGGGAAACAAACTGCGGGTGGAGCAGGGAGACACAGACAGAAATACACAGGTAATAGACAACAGTGATACATTTCTCAGGGCCCAAGACAGACAGACAACTATCTGGTAAGGATCGAAGATCTGAATAACACAATAATGTATCCTATGGATATATATCAAATTCTGAATTCCAATAAAGGAGAATTAACCTATTTAAATGCACATGAGGAATGCTTTAATTGTTTAAAGAACGGTGAAGGGTATCTGCTGACTCACACACTGGAGAAGTTTAGGGGTTAATCTCATTCAGGCACCCCTAAATCCAGGTGCCCCAACAATGTCTGGAATCTCTCTCTTTCTCACCTGGTCTGGCTTTGTTCTCTTTTGGTTTGATCCTCAGGCAGGTTTTTTCCAAGAGTTGGCAAAGGTGAGCACAAGAAGCTCTACTTGCATTGTGTGTGTCGTTAAAGATTGTGACCCTGTCCTCTAACCTCCACATCCGTCTCTAAGAAGAACTCTGATGGGCCATTTACTCGTGTCCCCACCACCGCCCCAGTCACTGAGATGAGGTACTCCTGTTGTTCAACCTGGGTCATACGTCAATACCAAAACAAGGACACAAATCCACGCAACTAAAAACGTCTCTAGCATCGTATCAACTGGGAAAGGTGGCTCCTAAGAGAAAAACAGGGGCTTTTGCATTATAGGAGAGAAAAATAGGGGCAGACATAAATAAGAGTCTTCTGCCTCACTAATAATATGATAGATGGATATTACAGTAAGGAAGCAGGGAGCAGGGATAGAACTCATAAAGAAGCGATCAGTTCTATTTTGGAGAGATCTAAGAAAGACTTTAACCCAGAAGATAGTGAGTGGGTTAGAACCGGTTCGAGGGGAGGATATTGGAAGTGGAAGGGATAACAAGGACCTGTTCACCTACTCTGAAATAGAGTAATAGTGGTTCAGTACAGCGGGGTGGGGGCGGGGAGAGAGGAAGAAGTTGGGGACATGTTGAAACAGGAGGATGGAAACACAACATAGGTTTAGACCACAAAGGTCTCCCATGTGACTGAGCTAGCATTTCCACTCTTCCTCAGCTCTGCTGGGAACCAGAGTGGGATCCTTCATTGATTGGCTTTCTGGGAAGTTTAAACAATGGGAGGCATAGGTAGAAAACTGGGGAGGGGAGTGGGGCTGGAAGCAGGACAGAGGCCAGGCTATTTCTTTCTCGCTCTGTGCTGAGTGGCCTCTCCAACATCAGCTCTGTGGTCCCTGTGGCCGAAGCTCCCCCTCCACCCCCTCTCAGTGCCTCAGTTCCTTCCTCCAGCTCCCACCTCCCCCTGGCTCACGTCGGCATCACCTTATCATCTTCTGTTTGGTTTCTTCGCTCTTCCACTAGCTGGGTAACTAATTCATTCTATAAGTTCCATCTATTTGAAAACTTAGGATAGTTTCTTTTTTCCGCAGTGGACTATAACTAATATAGTAGGACTGTAGAATTTGGACTTTTTCCTGTGTGGAGTGAGAAGGGTCTTATTCGGGAGAGGGATATGTCAGATTTGTGCTTTAGAAAAACCCCTCAGGCTACAGTTGGGGAGAAATTGGAAGAAGGATGATGAATCAGAAGGCAAATGTTATATAAGAGAGAGATGATGAGTATCTGAGCTAAAGCAGTGATTGAGAGGATTTACTGGCTTAATAATATATTTAGGAGGTGGCATTGTCAGGTTCTAATGACTAATTGGATGAGAGTGTTTGCACATAAGCATCAGCCATTTTAGTATGAACCTATGAGGGCTATAAGGAGATGGCACATTTCCCCTTCTGCTCCCTGTCTTTTAACTCACATCAAAGTCTACTGTCAAATGATTTGTGTCTGGCTCACTGGTAGGGCAGCCTGGGAGTGCCATTATTAGGAAGGTCCCAGAGCTGGCCAAGGGAGGCGTTCTCCTGATGAACACATTCTTGGGGTAACATGTACAGGGGAAAGAACCTATATGGAGAAACCAGTGGGTCTCTGGCCTTTCTAGCTTTGGAATGCCTCAGAGAAGACACCCAAATTTCTTTCCCACACCTAAAGAACTCAACCATCCCTGTCCCGATTATCTCTTGCTATTATGTAACAAGCTCATTCAAAACATAGGGGTTTAAATTTCATGACTTTGTGGGCTAGGAATTCAAGCAGAGTTCAGCTGGGTGATCCTTCTTTTCTAAAAGGCATCAATTGGGGTCGCTTGGTGGTATTCAGCTGATATAGAAGTTGGGTCTGGTGGATTCAAGATGGCTTCACTTTTGTGCTGGTACCTTACAGGGATGGCTGGCCAGCTGGGCTCAGCTGTTGATCAGTACACCTACACACCGCCTCAGTATCGTAGTAGTGTCAGGGTAGTTATACATCTTACATGGTGGCTTAGGACTCCCAACTTGACACAATAGAAGCTACAGGGACATGTGTGAACGAGTCACTGAGCACATTTCTGCATTAATATATTGTTTAAACCTTTCACAGACCCACCCAGATTCAAGGGGAATGGACATAGACCCCCCAACTCCTGAAGGAAGGATTGTCAATGAACTCGAGGCCCTATTTTAAAATTACCACCCTCCCTTTAGACACAAACCCTCTATCTAAATTCAGTTCTAGAAATAGCTATTGAACATTTTGCCAAACCCACAATAAGGGGGCAATGTGAGTTTGGCAAAATGTAGTTATACAACGTAAAACAGTTTTCTCAACTCCCCAGGATTCTCAGAGCCTTGAAAAGCCTAACATGCATGGAATCTCCAACAAAAGTAGGTTATGGTATGTGTCATTTCCCAAAGTATTTTGACATTGGAATGTCTTAGGACTAGTCTTCTGCATCAGACATCTTGAAAATGCTGATTTAGACAATGGTTGAAACAAAGAGAAAAGGAACAGACATCATCTCTTTTTTTCTAGAAGTTTGAGAGGGACAAGAAGCAGGAATAAAATTTTTAAGAATAAAGCAGACATGGTTTTCTAGGATGACTTAAGAAACTGGAAATCGCCTAACACTGAGTGGGCAACAAGAGTACTATCATGGGTTAAAAAAGCAAGCTCATAGATGTCCCAGTTCATACAGAAGGAAAAATAAGTACCTGCTTCAAGAAATATTAGTCATAAACTACCTGGGATATTTTACAGGCTTTTTATTCTTTCTGAACATCTTAATTAAAATTTAAAATGACTGACAATGTTAGCTTCTTTGAGAACTAAAGGAGCATCCACAGAGGTCCATGGAATGTGGGATGTCCTGTGATCCCTTCTGAGGGCAAAGCAACACCATAAAACAGTAAGATATTAATTATTCATTATAAGGCTATGGAAGAAGCCAAATATAGAGCCTCTTTCGCTTTGGGGATTTGGGTTTGCAAGTTACAGGACAGAAGGGAAATAACTTTGAAATTACAGGAAATCAGAGACAGGAAATTTTAGTTTTGGTCAAAAGCCATAATGCCTTTTGGTGAGCTCCATCTGATGAGCCTCAACGATAGCTGAAGGGGGTAGGGGACTCTATTAAGCTGTTTCAGGACTTGGATATATTCATCTGGAAAGATATATGGCTTCACATTACTTTCAGCATATTAAGGTGCCATTCACAAACAAGATGATCTACGGTATTCATCATTCACAACTCACTTCCATACAGATTGGGAACAGTACCCCAAAAAGATCCCACCATCTAGCTGAAATGCAAAATACAAAGATCTGAGGAAGTCTGGTTTTGATTTAAGAACAGGACGAGGCTGCAGGAAGTTGGCCCCATACGGAGAAGACTTCTGGGCTTTTTCTGAGTCTTGAGAGCGTTGGACTTGGAGGAGGGTGAGGGAAGAGCCAGGACACATCGGGGGCAAACAAGGCAGGCAGGCAGCATGGTGAGGTGCTCAAGCCATCAGCCCCTTTCTCTTTTCATCCTCGCTATGTGAATAGTTTTGTGTTGCTATTCCCATTCAAACAATGAATGAGAAGCGCAGGGACAAGGGACCCCTTGACACTTGCAAAGCAAAGTATCGGTCTCACATTTTTTCCCTTTGCTGAAGGGAGTCACTTCTATATACTCCCTTCTTCACCATCTCTCCAGTTCCCCTCTTCTTTCAGCCACGCCAGCATTTCCCAAGGCGTGGGACAGTACCTCCCCCGAGGTTTGCAGAACGATTTTAGATGGTGGGCAGGCAAGGTGTGAACACACTTTGGCTGGCCCAGTGAGAAAGCGAGTCCCTTTTGAACACTCCCTTACCCTTCTGATGACATCAAGAGGGTGTCCAACACTTGCTGATTTCCCTTTTGCCTTCCACACCCAGTTGGAGCCAGCCAGCATTTAATAACATTATTTTGTTGACGTTGCACTCATTTTTAGTTACCTTCTTTAGTTGTAAGTGATTCTGGTTTTTCATTTAGAGTAATGATATGACGCTTCCTTATGAAAGGAATTTAAGTTTAAAAAAAGGGATTCAATTCAAACACAAAATACTTCGAGCAGTTCGGGTGCCAAGAAAATAGGACAAAAATCAAGAAGGTGGGAAGCACATAACTGAAACGTAGGAAGTATGAAACTGGCGGAACACAGAACGTTAACATTTAGAGGAACTGAAGTCCTGAGGTTTCCAACTGCCCACAGTCACCTAAATCGATTTCTATCTCTTCATTCACCAATTTACTTATTTGGTTTTGTTTTTTGGTTTTTTTGGTTTTTTGTTTTGTTTTGTTTTGTTTTTTTGCTTGTTTGTTTCCATGCTGAAAGGTCTAACACTATGCTCCACAGGGGTTGGATCTCAGCCTGCTCCCTCCCAGGCCAGACTCCTCCCCATGCTCAGAAGACATTACCAGCCTTGGTGTCAGGAGGGAGAGGACCTCACGGGAAGTGGCGGCAGTTTGTACGCAGATGCCACAAGCATGTTAGGACACATGCAGCGGCAGGTGACAGAGCAGCCAACGAAAAGTAGCTTGAACAATATTGAACCATTATTTTGTCACCTAACAAGAAGTCCTAAGCAAGGCTTTGGATGCAGACGGAGGTCAAGATTCACCCACATCAGGTAATAAGCATTATTTTTTTGTTTAGGATTTTATTTGTTTGACAGAGAGAGACACAGTGAGAGAGGGAACACAGGCAGGGGGAGTGGGAGAGGGAGAAGCAGGCTTCCCACTAAGCAGGGAGCACGATGCGGGGCTCGATCCCAGGACCCTGGGATCATGACCTGAGCCGAAGGCAGATGCTTAACGACTGAGCCACCCAGGCGCCCAGATAATAAGCTTTAAAAACATTCCAAGTGAGACCATAAACGGGAGGTCTTCTGTGGTGTTTTAGGGGTGGCGCCAAATAACTCAAGTAGAAGCAAATATTTATTTCCCCTTCATGTCCCAGTGATGCTGCCCATCTAGCCTCAGGGGAGGGGCGTGACACCTGCTATCCACAGGGAATGGGTGAGACAAGATGGAGGGAGGGGACCAGCGGGCGGCTGGTGGGAGGCGATGCAGAACCCAGTAGAGGGGATGGGGTCGGCTTGCAGGGTGGGACTTGAGACACATAATCAGGCTGTCAAAGGTAGAAACGTGGACAGAATAGCCAGCTCCAGGTGCCGGGTCAGGAGCATAAGCAGGGTGGTGCTCCACACCTAGACTAGACCTACAATGTCTCTGCCTGTCTGTCTAGCCTCACATTTTGCAAATTTTTATTAAAGTATAACATACACAAATTAAAGGGCACAAATCTTAAGTGTGTCGCTTAATGAATTTTCCCAAACTGAACACACCCATGTAACCAGCACCCTGATCATGAAACAGACTGTGATCAGCGTCGCAGAAGCCCCTCATTACAGCCTTCCAGCCACACAGCTCAGCTTTGGCACCTTCGATCTGCACAATCGCACACGTGTACCTGCCCATGTCTGATTTCACTCACCCACCCTTATGTTTGCAAGACTCTACCATACTGCTGTGCATAGTTGTGGTTCATTCTTTCTCATTGCTGAATCGTTTTCCAATGTGAATCTGCCACAATTCATTTATCCATCTTTGTGTTGACGTGCATTTGGGTAGTTTCCCGTTTGGGGATATTACCAACACTGCTGTTATGAACATTTGAGTATAGATTTTTGGTATGCAAGTGTACGTCTCCCCGTGAGGTATTTACCCAGGAGGAGAACGGTTAGGTCGTAGGGTCCAGACAGTTTTACGCTATTCTCTCCCTTGCCCACTTTTTCCCTTCTCAGGGTCTTCCCACACCCACCATTTACTCTTCTTTGTACACCCTCCCCCCCTTCACCAGGCTAGTCTCCAGTTGTCATTGAGATTTGGCATAAAATGACACTTCTTTGGGAACCCTCCCCCCAACCTCCTATTCCTTACACTCCATACTTCACTGGGTTTCCTCTTTGTGGCATTGAGCACAACCACCATGTAACCCCCCACCACCACCACCACTTCACGCTGCCTCCCTGTGTAGACCATAAGCTCTGTGGAGAAGGTGTGTGAATGTTCTACTGGGTCCCCAGAACCTAGAGTAGCGGTGGCATAATAGCAAGTACTAACTAATTATTTACTAGACGAGTGAATGGCCAGCTCTCCTCTAAACAACCAACGCTTCGACTGATGGAGTACATGGAATTGTTCGGAGGAACCTTCCATTGCCCTTGCTGACAAGGAGTCCCATGTTGATTAGCTCCTTCCTCAAATCCCCCAGTGATGAACAGGTTTGTTTCCCGGGCCCAGGCCACAGCTAGGTCTAGAGATGGAAGTCAAGTCACCCCTGTGTGAGGACCATGGGGAGGAACCATCTGGGCCTGGGATGCAGGTTTCTCAAGCAGCCTTCAAAGCAGGGTCTGCTTCCAAGTGAAGTGAGCAGGGTTTGCTCTGGAGGAGGCGGTCTCCAACTTCTTCCTCCAGCTTTTCCCTTTTCTCTGAGGACACTTTCTTCTTTTCACCCCTTCTCTGGACTGTAACAGCTGGTAACCCACCAAGCCTGAAAGCATCGGCAGACCCTTTGCTCCCACATCATGGCCAGCCTCCATTCTTTGTTGGTATTAAGACTCAAATACACACAAAGACGCTAACATTTAAGAGCTCTTTCATGCGTACAGGTATCAAAGCGCAATTTCAGAAATGCCTTTTCAGATTTATAACCCCAAATTCATTTTTAAGAGAAGTCAGCAATTGATAGAAGTAGCAATAACAATACAAAACACACTGCATAAATGTTAAATAAAGATGGGTATTATTAGCATGCTCTATGTGCCTAGATAATCACAGCAACCCCTCTTGTATCACAAGACCTTC
>NC_138371.1:91882307-92012238 GCF_054177405.1 Leptonychotes weddellii | reverse complement strand
TGTGCATAGTTTTTAAGTCACAGAGAAGGCTCTCTTGGTTCCATGTGTTCCCCATAGACCCCAGCGCAGAAAAAGACTTCCTCATCTTAAGTTTAAGGAATGTGATAAATGTCTGACACGAGAAAAAATTAAGTTATCAATGAAGAGGGAAATACTGGCTCACCAAAATGAGAATTTTTTTTTTTTAATGAACAGATTTCAGCCAGCATCGAATTTGACATACGGTGGGCACTCAGTGACAGTTTCCTTCTCCTTTCCTCTTATTAATTAATGCATTCACTCACTCATTCATTCATTTTTTTCTTTATTTATCTTTCCACTCAACATCCACTGCGTATTTACTATACATCTGTTGGTCCTGAAGTCAGGTACTTGAGATAAAGAGATGAGTTTAAGTTTTTAATCCCCAGATTGCCCATAATTCCTTCCTTTTGGTAATTATTTTTGCTTTACATAATTTCTCTCCTTGGAGCAGTCAGTGAGGTTGAACTTTTCAAATAGATAGCCTGGGTCCATCCAGCTCTTGGGCTGAGCCTGATCAGTACATGTCTCATGAATCTTTTCCTATAACACCTGTCTGTCTAGGGGTGTGGTGCCAATCTCATACCTCCAAATCAAAAGAACACACATGAAATTGAACACGAGAAAGGAAGTGTACATGGCTAGAAAAAGAAAACAAAACAAAAAGGACAGGCTACATTAGCCACTGAAAGGTAAGAAGAGTCATTCGTTCACTCTACAAATATCTGTTGATCTCTTACTATGTGCCAGTTAAAGGCCTTGGGGAAATAGCAATCAGCAAACAGATTAAAAAAAAAAAAGATCCTTAACCTCACTGGCTTTATAGCTCGTGTTCCCTGAGTACATCCTATTTGCTTGGAGCTTTCCATATAACTTTGCCTGTCCCCGTCAACAACCTATCTGAAGTTCAGATAGGTTAACCAGTGTGTCAGAGGCCTCATAGCTGAAAGGTAGCCGAGCTAGAATCGCAATCCAAACAATGCTCTGTTTGCTTCACCTGAATGCCTCCCAGATCATGGGGTTGATTGACAGCTGGTCTGGGGAGTTAACAAGGTCAAAGTGTCCTCCTTCTGCCACTTCCTACCTTAGTGACCTTTGTTAGCAAGTACTTGTTTGAAACCAGGTCAGAAGAAATAACTACTTGAGGTATCTTTCTGCACCAAGAAATGGTGTTTGGGAATAAAAGTTAAAGGCATCCCCTTAAAGGCCTTCCCTAGAGGGTGTTATGGGGATGCCTGCCCCAGGAGCCTAATGGTTGGACCAATGTCTTTCTCAAGGACATAGTAGGAGCTCTAACAGCTACTGAACTTACCCACCCCCATTCTGTAGCACTCTCCACCGTTCCACAGAGGTGTCTGACTTGAAACCCTCCATATCTGTGCACAGCCCCCAGTCTGGAACATCCACCTGCTCCATCCATGGTCCTACTTTCTATGCCCCTTTAAATCCAATTGTTCTTCAGGGCCAGTCAAAGAGCCTCCTCCAGAAAGCCTTCCGAAACCACCTTCTTAGTCTATCCCACCTTGATCCTTAATTTGGACCCCTTCCCCTTAATTTCATTCTGTTTTGAAATGCATCAGGGCTGGTTTCCTGTTTGTCTACCCTACATGATTGAGAGCCTCAGAGGGCAAGAACGAACGTGTCTCATTTGCCTTGTCCCAGGATTTGGCCCTGGGTCTGACACGAATTCGTTGTTGACCTTATTTTTTATTGGATGAAGGGACAAATTAATCAACAAAGGAAGGCGTGAGAGAATAAAAGAGTAATTAGATAAGTAAATAGGTGACTGAAGGAGTGAATGAAGAGGGGCAAATAGGATTGTTCCATAAGAGGCACCATTATGATGGTGATCTAGGTCAACCCCTAGTTACATGGGGAAGAGGATGGTTTGCTGTAAGTGGCCCTTTCCAAACTCCTTTCTGATTTTTTGTTTGTTTGTTTGGTTGTTTGTTTTGGGTAGAATCAAGTGGTGGGCTCTATTTGGCTGGAAATGTAGCATTGGAGAAGGTACACAGGTCAAGAAGGGATACCCAGGATTTCCAAAAACAGGGTCCAGAATACCTTATATCCTCCATGGCTCCAGGCTAGGGATGCATTAATTTAAATTATTAAAATATAAAAATAATGAAAGCATCCAGACCTGAGAGGCACTAGCTAGCTCAAGGGCTAAGCGTATAGATCCACAGTCCCTTACTCATAATTTGTCAACTCAAAAAACTCTGAAAAGCATAAGTTTTATCATAAATCATTTGGCCACATGAGGTTATCTATAGTCTTTACTGACCCCACGTAGTGGAAAACAGTTACATGTTCCTGCTGCAGGAATCCTTCCACGTTTGGTGGGGGGATGCTTCCCAGATCCTGCTCTGACTATTAATATGTTCAGTATTACGTTTCTAAAATCCAAGCCAATTTCTCTCTTTTTTTTAAATTTATTTATTTGACAGAGAGAGCACTAGAGACCACAAGCAGGGGGAGTGGCAGAGGGAGAGGGAGAAGCAGACTCCCCACTGAGCAGGGAGCCTGATGCGGAGCTCGATCTCAGGACCCTGGGATCATGACCTGAGCCGAAGGCAGACACCTAACTGACTGAGCCACCCAGGTGCCCCAATCCAAGCTGATTTCTGAAACACATCAGGCCCGGCGGACTTCAGATAAGGCACTGTGTGTGAGTCTGCCCTAGATCTAGGAGCCAAGGAATCAAAGCCCAGTGGATGTCCGAAGTGAAAAGGTTCTAAGCAGAATGGATGGAAAATCTAGGACCTTCTCAAGAGGAAGATGCCAGGAGAGACAGCAGGACATAGACGGCTCAAACTAGAATATTTCCACCCCACAGTCCAGATTCCATCCAAAGGGACACAGATACATGGAGAGATTTTCCCAGGCCACTAACAAAATTTGGCTCTCCACATCCCAGCTTCCTGGCAACCACTGTGGCCAGGATCCTCGGCCCCACACCCTTATCACCATTGCTGGGCTTGCTCACCTTCAAATGTTTGCTTATTTTTAATCATAATGATGAAAGCTACACCTTGAGATGCTTTCAGTCTGTGCCGTGTCTTAAACGTCCATGCCCGCACTGCCCAGCTCGGGGCCTGGCATGGAATAAACACTTAATAAATGGGCTCAGTAAATCTTTAATGGATGTGTACAATATGTTACTCTTCATAATGGGGTTTTATATGCATTATCTGATTTAATCCTCAAAATGACCCTGTGAGTCAGGCAAGTGAAATGAATCCTGGGGAAGTTAAGGTACTTGCCCAAGATCATAGCAATCAAACAGTTCTGCTGGGACTTGCACCAAAGTTGTCTGGTTAAAAATCCTATTCTCCTTCTTTGGCATCATGTGCTTTCTTCCTGTGTAGACCGAACCCTCAGAATGGAAGGTGGTCTGGTAAAATGTGTGGTCACGGGAAAGGCCTGGCAAGGAGAGCAGCAACTGAGGAGCTGTTATCAGGTGTCTCATGGACTTTATTTAAGTAGGGCCATGGGGAAAGGGTATGATGATGCCTTTACCTTGTCTGTCTTCTGGAGAGATTAATGTGGCAAGAAGTCCAGGCCTGCCAGCAGGAGGAAGGGGACATGAATTCACCCCGGACCAAAGGGACCAAAGCCTGTTCCAAGGGCGCCCTGGATCCCAGCACCACTGCATACCTCCTCTGCCTGTCTGGAGCTGATCTTGGGACCAAAGAAGGGATGGAGCCTTTCAAAGTTTAATGGAGAAAGCAAGGACTACCTGACGGGAAGACAGGGGAGACAGTGGGGCCAGCACCCATCTCAGGTGATGAGAAGCTGAGCTTGCTGCCAGAACCCCGTAAACACCTTCCATGGACAAACCTGCCCAAGGTGAGGACGCCACCTCCCACTGTGAGAACAAGTCTGTGAGGGAGGTCCTGGCCCTGCGTGAAGTCAACACTCCTCCAGGGGAAGCATGATTCAGCCTGGGTCCCCGTTGCGCTCTGCCTGACCTCCAGAGAAGGGTGCTGGGTCTGAAGGTGGGGAGGAGCCCATGTCCTGGGATCCTTCACATTCTTCAGTGATAAGCAGGGTCCTAGGAGCCACCCCAGCCCCGCAACTGTTGACGCCAGGGAAGGGAGCAGGTCTTTCACACTCAGGATGTCTCTGTGTTCCAGAAACATCACATGGACCCCTCCCCTCCTGCAAGCAGCTCAAAAGCTGGTCAAGAGTGTGCTGTGTGAATTCTAGGCCAGGTCTCTAGTTCCCGGGTAGTAGTGCCTGAGACACCAGGGTAGGCCTTGACCTTGATCTCCTCTTCTATTCCTGGCCTGACCCGGGCTGTCCATGAAGAAAAGCTTCAGGGGATCTTCTTGTTTCTTCCCTACTGATGGATTCTTGCTCTGCCTCTGCATCCCGGGGCTCCAGACTGTGTTTGCCTCTTGGTGTCATGCTTGCCACAGGCCTTTGTGCTTTACAGACGTGGTTCGTCCCATTAAGTGAATGTTGGGATCACCTGCACACACTTCCAGGAGTTTGTTCAATGCAAAGTCCTTCAGTCTATTCCAGACTTACTAAACCCAGATGTTTGGATGGAAGATAAAGTCCTAGAATCTGCATTTGAACAAGCCCACCTAGTAGATTCTTATGCAGATGCACAGAACATTCTTAGAGAAACCCTTTGTAGGCTTGGTATATTTGTATCATTCCCTCCTCTTGTCTGTGGTGCCCAAGGCTGGACTCTGCTTCCAGGCTTTACCTAGCAGAGCTTGGATATTTGTGGTAAGCAGCATAAGGTCCCCTCCCCAAAAATGTCCATGTCCTAATCCACAGAACTGAGGGCATCAAGGGTGCAGATGGATACGAAGTAGCTTATCTGCTGACCTTCAGAGAGCGCAATATCCTGGATTATCTGGATGGGCCCAATGTGATTACGAGGTTTCTTGAAAATGGAAGAAAGAGACAAAAGAGGTCAGAGTGGTGTGATGTGAGAATTGAACACATTGTTGCTGATTTTGATGATGGGGGAATGTGGCCAGGAGCCCGGGAATGCAGGAGCCTCTACAAGCTGGAAAAGGCAAGGAAACCAATTCTCCTTGGAGCCTCCAGGGAAGAAGAACACAGCCCTGCCAACACACGGATATTAGCTCAATGAGAGCCCATTAGATTTCTGACCTATAGAACAGTAAGGTAATAAATCTGTGTTGCTTTAAGCCACTAAGTTTGTGGTTAATGTGTTACATTAGCCATAGGAAACTGATATAATACCAAAGACTGGACTGCCAAGTTCTAGAAACCTCGTTTGGTTCCATGAGTAGGGGGCCTTATGACTGTGGTGCAGTCAGCATTTCTGCCATCTTTGGGGCCCAAATGACAGAGACCTAAGACAGGAAGGAGGTCTCTGTTGAATTCCCATCCACCTCGTGATGATAATTCTAATAATCATAATGGCTAAGAGGTATTGAGTTCTTGCTAAGTGCTGAGGTTCTGCATCTCATTTAATTATCAAAACCATTTCTGCAGTGCATTTCATTTCCAAGCAAATGTTACTTATTTATTTTAAAGATTTGTTTATTTATTTGAGAGGAAGAGGTGGGGGGGTGGACAGGAGCAGAGGGAGAGGGAGAGAATCTCAAGCAGACTCCCCACTGAGCACAGAGCCTGACATGGGGCTTGATCTCACAACCCTGAGATCATGACCTGAGCTGAAATCAAGAGCCAGATGTGTAACTGATTGAGCCACCCAGGCACTCTTCAAGCAAATTTTACATGAGGAAACAGGCTGGGAGAGGTACTTTGCTCAAAGTCACACACTGGTAAGAATCAGAGCCTGGATTTAAAGCCAAGTTTTTTTGTCCCCAGGGCCGAAGCCCCTAACTGCATCATTAAACAGCCTCATTCTGACCTATGGCCAGTGGAGAAGGTAGTGTGATCTCACTAAATCTCAGGCTGAGCCTTCTATTAAACTTAGGCATGCATAAAAACATAGCTACTACTGGCCTGGCTGCCCATGACCTCCAACTTCAGACACTTAGACGTTAGAATCCCATAGCCAGCCACAGGGACAGTCAAGTGATATAATCCCAAGTGTTCTGGAAAAGATGTAGGGTTATTAAGGCCGGGGCCTGGACTCTTCCTCTCCATCAGCCACTGATACACTGTGTGACCTTGAGCAAGACTCTTGATCTCTTTCCATCTCACCTGAAAATGGGAACAATGGCTCCAACATGTCCCCGTCTTACATGGCTGCTATGAAAACCCAATGAGGTCATGTTTGTGAGCAGCACACCCTTATGGAGTCTTGGGATGGCTATTATTTAATTTTTATAACTCGAGGTGAATGTGGTTCATTATTGCTGTAATTAGTAATAATTACTCTACTAAACCACACCAGAGAAGAGAATGTTCTCTCACTGGCTCCTTCAGCAGGATCTGTTGTATAAGCATTAATAAAAAAAAAAAAGAAAGAAGGAAAGTAAGAAGAAAACCACTCAACAAAGCTGTAATGTTCTGGCATATCATTGTGCAGCATGTTCTATTTTTTTTTTCCATTTTTAGAAAAAGAAAATTTGAAAGAATAACATCTTGAACATTAGGGTAAGATCTGCTTCTGTATAAAAAAGGATTCTCTCTCTCTTTTTAAAAAAAGATTTATTTTTGGGCGCCTGGGTGGCTCAGTTGGTTAAGCGACTGCCTTCGGCTCAGGTCATGATCCTGGAGTCCCGGGATCGAGTCCCGCATCGGGCTCCCTGCTCAGCGGGGAGTCTGCTTCTCCCTCTGACCCTCCCCCCTCTCATGTGCTCTCTCTCATCATCTCGCTCTCAAATAAATAAATAAAATCTTTTAAAAAAAAAAGATTTATTTTTTTATTTGAGAGAGAGAGAGAGCATGCACGTGCCAGTGAGCAGGGGAGGGGCAGAGGCAGAGGGAGAGAGAGAATCTTAAGCAGGCTCCACACCCAGCGTAGAGCCTGGCGTGGGGCTTGATCTCATGACCCTGAGATCATGACCTGAGCCAAAATCAAGAGTCAGATGCTTAATCCACTGAACCACCCAGGTGCCCCAAGGATTCTCTTAAGTGAAAATATACTTTCCTAAATGGCTTTATATCAGGGACCTGGAAGCAAGCTCAGTGTGAACACCATGTTTACGCCAGTGGGACGTGAAGGGCAGGTATACCCTAGAGATCAAGCTGGGAGGGGCCCAGGGAGCACCCCACAGGGAGGAGGGCTTACCACCATCCACAGGGTGCAAGGCCATTGCCAACTGCCCCAGAGTCACTGGGGCCCCTGGGATCCACGACAAAGCTCCAGAATCCCCAGGGCAAATGACTGAACCAGAGTCAAGTCCATCATTTCTTCCTTCATTCTTCCCCTCCCTCTCTCCTTCCCTCTCTCCTTCCTTACCTTCCTTTTGGTAGCCAGCAGCGTGAGACTGATTGTAACAGCAGATACTGCACACAGACAGGTCAAGTACCATTCTCACTCTCAAAGGGTACATAGACTAGTGTGGAGACTTGACATTCAGACACACAATATCATTTAGCGGCTTTGTTGTCCCAGAGCTAGGTGCCCAGTGGTGCCAACAGAAAGGAAGAAGGCACTGTGCCAGCCAGGTTTGGTGGCGGGGGGGTCTTCAGCAACGCTGTGGAATAATGTGTGAAACCAGGGCCAGGCAAAACACAAGCACTAGGTCAGGCTCATGGGGTTCAAGTCTCAGGTCTGCCCACTCGCTCACTTGCTATGTGCCCTGCACCTCAAGAGGGACGTGAGGGTTATGCCCATGTCACAATGCTGTTGCAAAGGGCCAAACGCTTGCCTCCCATAGCAAAGCCACACCAGATAGCACCTGAATTGACTCCCACAGCCACACAAGGTTGCCCACGCCGGCCATTTCACGGACCTTGTGGTCATGCCGCCCATACTGAGTTGGACTGGATATTTAGGACCTCACCTCGGGCACCATCCCCATGAGGAATGGTGGTAGTTTAGACCAGAACAGTAGTGCTACTACTCCTGAGCCCCGTCTCCCTTGATTGTTATAACCTAATATTTGGAGGCAACTCTCTCCTATTTCTCTGTACTTCACTGATGCGGTGCCTGGACAAATGTTGACATTGCGTCTGAGTCCTTGGGTATTCTAGAATCTGGCGAACGTTCTTAATGAGCATGTGCATATTTTCCACCAAGCCCTCCTTGGGCAGTTTTTAGTGACTTGTCAACAGATCCCACATTTAATTAAAAATAAAAGAACACACAGAGGTTTTTAAAACCCTAATACTAATTTTAAAGCCGATGAATGTCGCTGGTGGGGGTAGGTTCGGTACAACCTCTCTGGAGAGCAACGTGTGTCAAAGGCCTTACTGATGTTTTTGCCCTAAATTTAACAAATTAAATTTTAATTATAATTTTACAAGTGATTCTGCCTGTAAAAATGTATCCTCATAATTATGGATGTGCACAAAGATTTGTCTTCAAGGGTGTTTACTGCATGATTATAATAGAGAAAATTTGGAAACAACATAAATGTACAATAATAAAGCCTCATTAAATATATTACGATACAATCAAAAAATGGAATGCCCTTGCAACCATTAAAACTTAGCTGTAGAGGAGAACGAATAACAATAAAAAGTGCTTATGATACATGAGAGGATAAAAAACAGTTTAAAAAAGTCTGTGTAGGGGCGCCTGGGTGGCTCAGATGGTTGGGCGTCTGCCTTCGGCTCAGGTCATGATCCCGGGGTCCTGGGATCGAGTCCCGCATCGGGCTCCCTGCTCGGCAGGGAGTCTGCTTCTCCCTCTGCTTCTCTCTCTCTCTCTCTCTCTGTCTCTGTCTCTCATGGATAAATAAATAAAATCTTTAAAAAAAAAAAAGTCTGTGTAATCTAATCTAATTTTGTAAATTGAAAAAAAAAATGCTGAAAAGGAAACTCCCACAAGGAGCTCAGTAAATAAATGAATGAAGCATGACATCACCTGACACATCCGGTACTTTGGCTGAAGCACTGTTCATATCACCCATGAACAAACCGGTAATTCCTTCCTTGGGTGTCACCACCCTGGCTTATAAATCCTTCTAACATTTGTGGATCTGGCTTTCTGAATGCCATCCCCTTGCCTGACATCCCTCCCAACCCAGCCTCATGATTCCTTCCTTCCTGCTCCTCCTAGTCCTTTGCCTTCTCCCTCTTCTCCCGACTCCCCTCTTCCCTGGCCACCTCAGCGCCCTTCTCCAACACCCACACTGTTGAGACTTCCTTATTCTGGACCTTGCCTCCTAAAGGCTTACAGAAAAGGATGACACCTAAGAACCACATGCTCCCACCTGTCCTCTCATACCCACGGCAAGTATCACTACGTGATCAGGCCATCTCTGGCTATATCTGGGCTAATGAACTAATACCTGAAGTTTTCTCTGATATATTTATGCCAGCACTTCTGTACCTCATCCTATTACTTCAGTCACCAGCCTGGAGTGCAAGTCTGTGTTTTCTTATAGGTCTTCTTTGCTGCATCATGACTTCCTTAGGAATAAAGTCCCGTAACTTTCTCACTTCTTAATCCTCACAGTTTAGCAAAGTATAAGCCCATGAAAAGCTAAGTAGTTAAATTAATATGGTCTATACTTTCATGATACGCTTTTCCAGACTAATTTTCAAAACTTTGCACTTGTCAAACATAGGCTAAGTTGTAGTTTGTTTATTGACTGGATACTTATGGTCTTCAGTAGGGACTGTTAGCACATCAAAATGAAGAAGTTGAGCAAATGATGGCTCCCCAGGAAACGCAGCACTACGGTCTTCTCTGGAAACGTACTTCATGAAGAGTCCTAGCCCAGAGAACAAGTGTGAGCATTCTAGTTCTCTCTTAGTAAGGTAACAAGATGCTGTAGTTAAATACCATCACCGTCGCATCCCTGACCAGAGTTTCTCCACTACTGAGCTTGTGAACCATCTGCCTCCAGCCCTGCTAGTTGCTTTGATCAAAGGAGGTTTGGGAGGTCACAAAACTGACTCTGCAACAGGAAATCAACCGTAACTCCCACGAGCTCTTTCTAACCATGGAGCTCTGTGGGGCTTAGAGGTGCTCCCAAGCTTTGCCAGAAGACTTGGACAGACTCAATCATGCAATGAGAAAGCTGTGAAGGGTGAGAGCTACGTTCTTCGATAAAGTGGGGAAAGCTTCGGACTTACTAAAAGAAAATAGACTTAAAGGATACATGAATATTGAATTTGTGCCAACCTGCCCAGGAGGGGCCATTAGGAGGCATGATGTGGCGTCCTTTGAGTTGACACCTATGTGACATAAAACATGCTGTGGCCTGGGGGACAAGAGATATGACCTTCCATGAAGCCCTCCTCATCTTAGGACCTGGGTTTCTTCACTGTAAAATGAAGCAAGGCGTAGGATCCCCTTGCCCCCTTCCTTCTCAAATGTTCTCATGGATTTGGCTACCGTCTGAGTGATGATATCTAAATGTATATGATAATATCTAAATCTAATATCGAAAAATACCTAAATACCCGAATCTCAGATTTTACCTGTTAGTTTTGGGGATAAAAGATAAAAATTTCAACTCTTAACAAGGTTTTAAAAGACTTACATAATATGTTTTGCTTGTTTACTTTAATGACAGAAATGAGAGGAAACATCCCAATCTTAGTGAGGGTGCACAGAATGTGGTCAGTCATTTATGATGATAGAGTTATAATTCCAACTGTAGCCCTTACCCCAGCTTGGCTGTGGGCTGCATCTCTCTGCTCCAGGATGTGTGTTTGACTCACCTCTGAAAGTAGCTCTCACTGTATCATGGGGAGTGCTTGACCTAACATAGGTGCTTAGCAGATAAACAGTGAATTGCATTGAATTGAATCGAAATCTACTTTGAAACACTTCTCCCTATAAGACACCCGCCTGCATTTCAGACTGGCTTCAAACATCAGTAAGGCTTCCATTATAACACAAGCTGGCTCTCAATCATGAGGTGTGTTCGATGGCACAAGATGAAGAGGGCTCTGCTTTCCCAGAAATACAGGGGGAAATGGAGCATTAGGAATGCCTAGTTTACCTAATGTATCTTTCCAGTAAATGGTAGAACAAAATCAAAAACAGTTTCTGTCAGACTCTGAAATCTGTGGTTTCCTACTATACAAAGGGGGATTTTTTTTTTCCATAGTCACAGAAAGTCCAATGTTCTAGGTGTAAATAAAGTCAACAGAAGCAATCTGAAGATGCCCAACACTTGTCACCCTACAGATGAGTTCTCCATTAAAATGCAGAAGGACATTTGGCGATCCCAAAAGATCATAGGAATCATTGGAATCCCAAAGAACTTTCCTGGCTGCTCCTGATTTGAGTAAAATTGGCCATCCATCTCCTCTACACACATTCTACTCTCCTGGAGGAAGAGATCAGATGGATGGCCTCCCTGGTAACTATTTATCAGTAATGATGTCAGCATAATAAACTGTGGACTCTCTGTCACTATTTTTGTAAGGGGTAAAGCTCTTTGGGTGTAATGAGGAGGCTATTGGTGGAATGCAGGTGAAAGTTCTGTGTTACAGGCCAGGACGAACAATCCTGGCTGTGATAAGCAAGTATATGGTGGTGAGGGATAAGGACCCTAAAATGACATGATCTGAACATTCCTGTTAGCACTGAAATTTGAGCTAGAACAATGGTTTCCAGCATTTTTAAAAGCCTCCGTGCTCTTTTTCAAATAAAATGTTCATGAAACACCAGCATATCAAACAGATACAAGCAGACCTGACGAAACTCAGATGGGGGAAACCTGTGACTCCACCTGCCTCAAGGCATTTCCTTGGAAGCCCTAGGACTTCCCAGAACACAGGATGAAAATCCCCCGCCCCAAAGACACAGCTCTAAAGTGACTATTCTCCATATCAAGACCCAATTTCCTCCTGTCATTATAAAATTAGAGATGCCCTCTTTAGTAAACAAACTGATATCTATATGGGAAAATATCATACTTAAGAATGGATGAAGCCTTTTCCACTTATTGAAAGAAGACAATGTGAAATGCTGCTCAAAACTTTTTTTTTTTAATCATTGCCAAGTACCTGGGGATATTTTATGGTGGCCAACAGTCTAAAGGTCTAAGGGAGACACAACAATGTCAGCTTGGTTGAAGAATACACACAGGACAAAAGAGTCCCTTGGCATCCAGCCATCTCTCTGCCCAACATTCAACAGGAGGGCAGCATAGAAAGCAATCTAGTAGAGTGTTGACAGAATTAATCAGGCTCTATTTTCCAGCTTCCTTTTGCTCCCTGGGCTAAGAAATTAGAAGGCTCTGGCTGAATCGGATACACTTTGAGATTTCCTCAGAAACACAGTTTTCCTGGGGAAATAAAGCTAATGAAAGTAGAGGTTAACTATATTTGATGTCCTCAAAGCCCACTGCCTGATTTTATGTGACCTGTCTGATTTCTTTTAGACCTTGAGTTCATGGCTCAGTGACTCTGCATTGCTCAGAGAAGACACAGGAAAAACATTTGTGAATAAATTGAAAAGTCATAGTACGGATGCCTTGCAGGTAGATGGCACTTATCGAATGTCAAAGCCCTTTCACAAGGATTTCAATAAATAGTAATAAATATCCAACGTTCATTAAATTTTATCTCTAATCCTTATCATGATAAACCAGTTAGAGATTATCCCTCAATTTTACAAAATTAGAAACTGAGCCAGAACAAAACAGATGCCCATAAATGGCAGACTTCCATTTCGTATTTAGGGCTCTTCAACAGCTAAACCTTGAGTCTCACTGCCTCTTAGCCTGCTTTTCAAATCTCAGTCCTTCCCCGGCACGGTGCAACATTAGACATTCACCTTGAGATTTGTGGATCTGGACCCAGCCAAGGCAAAGTCTCTTCAAATAAGAGAATGAAGAAGCGTTTTGATCTTCAGAACTCAGAGTTGGCAGCAGTATGATCCATTCTCAGGGATGGGGAAACTGGCCGTTTTAAGCTTTCGAGGTGCTGGGAGCAGGGGATGGTGTTCGACATAAGCAAAGTTCACTTTAGGTCATAGTTCTGCTGGCAGTGTTAAGGATGGATGAGACAGGAGAGATCCTGGAATCGGAGAAACCAGTGAGGAGAAAGTGGCTATAATAGTCCAGAAACTATGAGTGCTTGTGATTAAAGAAGAAGAAGTGGCGTTCGGGAAAAGAAAGCAGATTCTGGAGATGGGGGTGGGGTGGAGCTGCAGGCTAAAGATATAATTTCCCTCTGTGAGCTCCCAACTTAGTGATAGAGGTGAATGAGGGAGTGGTGCATGATACCATAGCGTAATGTGAGCTTCTAGGAGGTCAATAAAAGCACAAAGGAGGGCCCGCTAAGATGGTCTGGGGCTTAGGGGAGGAAAGTCAAGGAAGGCACGTCAGAGGCAATGCCTGAAGAGAGTCTTGAAGAGAAATGGGGGCAACTGGCCAAGCAAGACGGTGGGAGAGCATGGCTCAGGCAGCATATGCTCACAGGGAGCTCCAAGAGGCTGCAAGAAGGAGACTGAGGCAAGGCAAGGTGGAGAAGCTGGGCAGAGCCTGGATCACAGGTGCACACAACGGAGCCTGTCTGTTATTCTAAAGGCAATCGGGAGGAACTGAGTCTTCCGTAATATTTTAGAGAGGTGGGGATCTAAGTTTCAGAGCAGCATGGCAGCTTGTCCAAGACTGCTGGTCTCCACTCTGGCCTTAGTGTATGGTCCACACTCCTGCAGGGTCAGCATCAGCTCATCAGAAATGCAGCATCTCAGGCCCAGACCCACTGATTCGGAAGCTGTCTTGAACAAGATCCTCAGGTGACGTGGTGGCATCAAAGCTTGAGAAGCTCTGCCCTGAAGTACCGTGGGCTTTCCAGAATGCCATCAAATATCTCTACACTGGGGCGTCCTCCAAGTCAAAGAGGCAAATGGATGGCAGGAAGGGACACGTGGTCTCTTTTAGGGGTGGCTGTGCCCATCCCTCCTCTACAGGCTCCCCCCTGCACCAATCAAACAATTATCAGCTAGCCGGCAGGTGGATCCCGAGCCCCCGCCCCCCGCCCCGACTGGCCCACTCGTGGTACAATACACATTTGATTAATCACTGTTTCCAGAGGCGCCTCATCAATCATCACCTCAGGAGAAAGGGGTCCTAGTAGACGAGCACTGGGCGCAGAGAAGGACCCAGGCTCCGGGTCTCCGATAACGCGGGCGCGTGCAGTTGGGATGAAGAAGGTTGGGGACTAAGGAGCATTAGGCATTCACCCTGGCTGCTCTGATTGGTAATTAAGTGACTCGTCTACTGGCGGACAGTCCTGCATGTTCCCCCAGGCATCTGTTAGTTCTTCGAAAACCGCTACTGACAAAATGAGGTTTGCCCTTGGTACACAGATAATGAGACTGAGCTTGACAGGTGTGGCGCGATTAGAAAATTTCTACATGAAGCTCATTCTGCTAGCCACTCCACAGTAAACAGACTCATTAGAACTTGCAGGTCCCTGGAGGCAAAGCATGTTTGACATTATTAATTGGCTTTTCTGTATAAGGAGTCAAATAGATGAAAAGGTTTATCAAGCTGAAATAATTAATTTTGCCTGAATTCGCTGACAGTTCATTTCTCCTGTAAAAGACCATTTTAAGGTCCTTTTTTTTTTTTTCAAATTTCAAAGTTCAAAAGACATAATAGTGGCAAAAGTGAAGCTTTTTAGTAAATTATAATTAAAGGGAATTTAATTAACTTAGACCTGGGGAAGGGGAAAAAAGGGAGCTGCTATCTGTGTCTATACAGAGGTCTAGATGGTTGAACATATCATGACTTAATAATGCATTAATTTTAATCTAATCAAAGTATAATAAAAGAGGTAATTATATGTTTAAAAATTACCAGGCTCCAATAGTGGGATTTTTAAACACTTAATACTTACCCAGCTTCTCGTTAGCGAAGTTATAATTGTTGTTCTCAGATTCTGCTTATTTAAAGATGGGGGGTTACAGGCAAGAGGTTAATTGAATAAATCATTGTAAGAACCCGTGTTGAAACTATGATGAACTACAAAGTTTGCATTCCGGGACTGCAAAAGATTTTTCTTCCCTTTTTTCTCTGTCTTTCTGTGTCTCTAAAAATAGCAAATTATTTCCAGCATTCCGTTATGTGTACTCCTGAATGCTCCCACGCCCACTCTTTGCCCCATAAAGCCAAATTCCAGTTCACATGAGATTCTGCAAAGTTTTCCCTCGTCTTTCAGAATCTCCCATTTTCATCTGCAGTGGGGCATGGTGTACCTCCATGAGATGGTCCAGCCTAAAACAATGGATGATAAGGTGAACAGTATTTCCCTCTTTGGTGAGATAGAGTGCTTGGTAAAAAGAACCACGATCTCTCCAAGCAGTCATAAAACAATAGGATTTTGCTTTCTGTAAAGGCCAATGTTTCTGGACATTTTATTGATTCAAGACGGAGTTCTTAGAAATGTCTTTAAGGATATAGCTGTTTTGCAGCAAGAAACATCTTACCATAAAAGCCAATATACCCGTACTAATTTTGTCATTCAAAGATGATCCAGTGTTTCCCAAATCTCTCTGCCCCAGATAAAATAAAATCTGGTCGGGGAGGAGGAGGACTGGGTGGAGGAGTAATGGAGAATGGTTCTTCCATAGCCGGTACCATGTCTTGAAGTGTTTCCAGAAGGTCTTCACTCCATCATAGGCTCGGCTCAGACGGCCTGAACAACCTCACCCAAGCTCTTCCATCCCCCACCCCACCCCATGATTGGCCTCCTGAAACCCTAATGACAATGATGATTCTTCTCAGTTTTTCACTGATGTTTTTCTAACCTAGAAACACCTGTTGGCTACATCCTTAGAGGAGCTGGGACATTTATGGAGTCTCCCTGTTTATTCCCCACCCTCAATTGGAGGCAAGACCTTGGTTACGGGAGACTCATTTTTCTCATTCTTTCAAGGAGAGTCTTGAAAAAAAATGACCTCATTCAGGTGAAAATCTGTGCAGAAAAATTCACACCCTCTTTCATTCTTTTGAAAAACACAAGGGCACTTCTGCCCTTTGCCCAAGCACAGTTGGGTGTGCCTTTCTGAGTGAGGAAGGAGAAAGGCAGGGCACTAGATGGTGGCCACTCGACACGCACCATCTCGATTCTCAGAACAACTGAGTGGGATTGTCCCCATATTAAAGATGAGAAAACGGAGGTTTAGAGAAAGGAAGTTACCTCAGGTCATGCATTTCAGAAGCAGAGCTGGTCTGCTGGACCTCCAAGCCCATGTCATTTCCATTAGATAAGAGGAACCCACAAGGTAACAGACACCAAATCCCCAAACTGTAAACACTTGTAACATTTACCAGAGAGTTAACATTTGGGGTAAGAAATGTCATAACCCAAAAAGCAAATATCTACTTTCTTGCGTGGTGGAATACTCAAAAAGATGTATTAAAGCGAGACCAAAAAAAAAAAAAAAAAAATCCCAAGAAAGTTGAGATTTTTCCAACACTCACAAACTTACTGTTCATCCTATCTTCCACTCCTGCTTCCTTATATTAGTTCTTTAATTAACCATATATTAATGTCCAGGGGCCATTATGATTAAATAAAGGGTAAGACACGACCGGGGCGGGAAGGGGGAAGAGGTTCTATGTGCCAAGATTCAGGGCTTGTGCTATCATCACTCACCAGCATGTTTTCTCCTGAAGTCAATACGTTGTTCCATTTCAAACATGCTTAAAGAAAACACGAATTGATTTATTTACAATTCTGAACTACTTATCCAGCGGTAATGATCACTGGCTGGTAAAACACAAGCTGAAAATATGCCATGCAATGCTTAGTCATTCTGTTGATGTAACTCATAATTCTCCCTTATTCCCCTCATTCTGTTATTCTACACTGTGTTGTGTGTGTGTGTGTCTTTATTTCTGTCTGTAATTCTGCTTGATAAGACTTAGCAACCCAGAGAGGGTCTGTGTTAGTTTGGTCAGTTTCCGAAGACTCCAGAGAAAGCCCACGTCTACCCAGCACCTCCCTTTCATTCATTAACCCACCAGGGGCCAAGACTAATTAGATCAGTCTGCTCATTTTGAGCTGATAATTGATTTAAATAGGTTGCTCATTTAAAATAGAAGAAAAGCCTGCTAAACATTTGGTGCTTGGATTTTTTTTTTCTTCTTCCCCTGCAACTTTCAATTGCTTGTGCAATGTAGCAGAAAATGTAGCGATCTCTCTTTTCTTTTTGCTCTCTTTTTTTAAAGGGGCCATAAAATTAATTACAATAAGTAGGCAATGGGCAGGGGCAGGGGGTTAACTGATGGTTCTAATGAGCAGCCGAGCTTTGGGAAACCTGGACCACTCATGCTGTTTGTTGGCTGCACGGGGGCCTGGCTTCCAAGAGGCGCCCAGCCTAAACTGCTCCTACGTACTAATTCTGTCCTCATGGCAACCAAAGTCGCTTTGCTAAGCTTCCAACAAAAGGAGCCTTCCTTTCCGAAGGTGGGGACATTCTGGGATTGTTTCCTTACCATTAAGCAAGAAAAGATTTTCAAGAGGCCGGTCCGTGATACCCACACCCCCCCTCCACCCTGCCCCCAGTTTTTACACAATTTGTGGGCAGAAAAGTTAAGGAGAAACTTGGCCCCGCTCCGTATTCTGAAGACCTTCCCTTCTCAAAGGGTCTTTCATGACCCGTCCCGCACCATCTTGATTTATTTCAAGTGCAGATCAAAAAAGTTTAGACTAGGCTTCTCTTTTGAAACTAAATCATCCTGCTAGTTTATACTGTTCGCCTGACTGTATCCCTTTGACACAATGAAAAGAGCTTTTGTCTGCAGCCTAGAGGGCAAGAGGGGGGAAGCAACATTGGTAATTTGCTCTGTTAAAAAAGAAAAACAAAATTGCGGTGTTTCCTATCACCGCTAAAAGGCGGGTAGAGGGCCTGCAAGGAGAGCTTAATCCTTAAAGGTAAATGAAATGATTGGAAATAGAAAAATTTTAAGGGTTGGAGATAATGTCAGAGAGCTAGCTCTGAGAAGCGTTCAAGAAATACTATTTATACGGTGAACTGGTTTCCTGATAACCGGGAAGGGTCACTGGTCCCTGTTTTACTGTCTGAGGCTGGGCAGTTAGGGAGAGGGAAGGAGTGGGCCGCACACAGGGCCGGCTTCGAGGGTGTGCAACGCGTACGGTGGCCCAGGGCCTCGCACTTGGAAAAGCCCCACTGTTGCTGTCTCAAAACTCTTAATTTTTTGAACAGGGGGCCCTGCCTTTTCATGTCACGCTGGGTCCCGCCCATGAGGTGGCCCATCCTGATAGCACACTGTCCGCTGTGAATGCCATCGGGGCCATCCTTGGTATCTCGAAGGGTCTACTCCTAGGAGATTACGTCTGCATTGGAGGCACCAGCTTTCACCCTTATAAATCGCATTCTTTCTGCCTCTTCCACAAATTAGATCCAGAGGTGTAGCCTCTCAGTTCCTGTGGGCCCAGGGCCTGACTGCCATGAAAAACTATTCAAGAGCACATGCTAGTGGCCGAAGGTCAGAATGGCACCTCGGCAGTCAGCCCAGCCCACTGAGCTGCCTCGAGCAGATGATGGAGTCCTCAGGCCAGGGGACGACCACAAGCCTGGAGCAGCCCTTTGTGAATTCAGCATTCATGTGGCGGATCATTTTCACCATTAATGACATAGGAATTTAGTCCCAGGTCGTTTTTTTCAAAGCAACCAGTTGTGAAATATATTGAGAAAACACTGCCAATTTCCAATCCTAATGACAGAGACACTGAGGTAAATAAGATGAATATTTATGGATACCTGATTGCCTAAATGAGTTCCCTAAGGTATGAATAATTGAATGGGCATATGCTAATTAATTGGGAAAAGCCAGTAGGTAACTCCTTTTTATTTACGTTAGCCGCATTTTAGTTCATTTCTTGGAACTATTACGGTTCCCAGTTCTTTCCTATGCTTCAGTAAAGTTGAGCGTCATTGAGAGAATTTTTAATAGACATCATGGTTCTTATTTTCAATGAAGTATAAGCCTAGGTAGAATATGTAATGATGATTCTTCGAACACAGTTACTCAGTTTGCCCTACAAATACTATCATTCAAGGGCGCCTGGGTGGTTCTGTCGGTTGAGCGTCCGACTCTTGGTTTCGGCTCAGGTACTGATCCCAGGGTTGTGAGATCGAGCCCCACGCCAGGCTTCGCACTCAGTGCAGAGTCTGCTTGAGACTCTCTCTCCCTCTCTCTCTGCCCCACCCCCCTGCGTGCTCACTCTCTCTCAAATAATAAATAAAATCTTTAAAAAAACCTGTCATTATTGGTGCCTACTGCTGACTAGTCTTTTATATATGTCTCCTCTATTTAATCCTTATACCAGCCTTATGGGGGCAGATATCACGCTATTATCTCCATTTTACAGATGAGGAAACTAAGACAACAGTTAAGCAAGTTTCTCATGTCACGTCCCTGTAAGTATTGGAACATAGATTCAAATTTGGCGTGCTGTCAAGTCACAAGTCTTTCCAGAAATGGAACCTGGAATAGAATGTTTAGAAAACATAATTCTTTCCTTATCATGTGGCAAGTATGTTACACGGTGTCTGCCAGCATTCTCAAATAGACACAGAAGTCAAACCCAGTCAAAGCAACTATTTTTTTTTAAGAGTCTATGCTTTTCAAATAGGTTTGATTTTTTTTTAGAGCAGCTTTAGGTTTACAAAAAAAATGCACAGAAAGTACAGGGTTCTCATATTCTCCCTCTTTTCCCCACCCAGTTTCTCCTGTTATTAACACATTGCCTTCCTGTGTTAAATTTGTTATCATGGTGAATCACTATTGATACATTGTTATTAAGTAAAGTCCATAGTTTCGGGCGCCTGGGTGGCTCAGTCGTTAAGCGTCTGCCTTCGGCTCAGGTCATGATCCCAGGGTCCTGGGATTGAGTCCCACACTGGGCTCCCTGCTCAGCGGGAAGCCTGCTTCTCCCTCTCCCACTCCCCCTGCTTGTGCTATCTCTCTCTCTGTCAAATAAGTAAAATCTTTAAAAAAAAAAAAAAAAGTGAAGTCCATAGTTTTGAATTCACTCTTTGCCTTGTATATTCTATGGGATTTGACAAACGTGCAAGCCTCTGCCTTACTCTCTTGGATCCTTTGTTCTGAGAGAAGCCAGCCCCCATGTTGTTAGGAGACTCAAGAAACCTTGTAGGAAGGCCCATGTGCCACTGAGAAGGAACTGAGACCTCCTACAAATAACTGGGCCCAACTTGCAGCCATATGAGTGAGCCACCTTGAAAGTGGGGCCGTCAGCCCCAGTCAGAGCTTCAGCGGACGGCAGCCCCAGCTGATATCCAACAGTAACCTCATGAGAGATCCCAAATCAGAACAACCCAATCACACTGCCTTTGAACTTCTATCCCATGGAAACTGTGAGAAATACAAATGATTGTTGTTGTTTTAAGTTACTGAGTATTAGGGTGATTTGTTAAGCAGTGTTAGAGAACGAATCCTGTCAGCCCAGAAGTTTGGTCAGACATACAAAGGATCTGAACTTAAGGGATCCAGATCACTTAGCAGAAGGCTGTTTGGTGGGACATTTCAGACATGTGGAACTCTAACCCCGGAGCCAAATGGTGACATCAAGTGTGTCCTAAAGACTTTGGATGAAACCCTCCAGGTCAAAACTCACATCTCAGCACATTAACACTGCAAACTGGAAAATACTCTATTGTCCAAATACTCCTTGGAACATGGCAGGTTATCAAGTTAGTGAAAAGAGAGGAAGGGAAGGGAAGAAAGATAAGAAATAGAACATCCCTTGGAGCATTTTAGTTTTAGCAATCAAGCATTTCTCCAAGTTTATGTTCTTTAGAAAATAGTAATAATAATGAAGCCACTCAATTATGCCAAAAAGCAAGCATGTCTACAGTAGGGAGGAAGCATGGCTAATCGAGGATGTCAAAATGAAATAGATGCATCTGTTGAGCACGGGATACAGATTGTAGTGTTATTACTTGCCCTTGTGGGGAAAAGATAAGTTCCAAAAAGGTTTTACCAGCATGAGGGGACCAGGACCAAACACAAGACTTGACGTAAACACTTTCTCCTAGGTGTGATCAGAAGGATATTAGATGAAATCTCTCATCTATGTGATAAAGGCAACAACAACAATATTAGTTAACATTTATTTAATGCTTACTTTGTAGACAAACACTGTTAATCCCTTTACAAGTATAAACTCATATTATCAGTTTAATTAACTTAATAACCCAAACATCTGTCCATTTACTATGACAGATTCCTTTGTTTGAGGGCTGTTTCCATTTCAGTGTCTAAGAATACCCCTCTTATCACAGAAGAAGGCTCCTCTAATTATCACGTCCACATGCCCACCGTGTGCCCAGAGCTGAGCTTCATGTCTTATACAATAACATCACTGTGTGCCATTGTGTAGGTTGTGCAGATATAAAGATGGACCCAACTCCATGTATCAGCACATCTCATCCTCCCAAAAACCCATGTCAGGGGTATTATCTTTAGTTTACAGAATAGTATACCTTCCTTGAGTCAGAAAGGTGAAATCACTTAACATGGTCTCATAACAAAAATGGTAGAAGTAGAATTTAATCCCCCAAATTTTGATTCCCTAAAATATATGTATGCCCTTGCCTCTCTAGCATGTAGATTTAACAAGAAAAAGACATGATATATAGGGATCTTGTTTAAAACAGGGGCTAGTTTTTTTGAAGTTAGCCACATAGATGAAAATATTTTAGTCTAAACTGTTCATGAAATATGTTAGTTTTCTCAGATAAATAATGTAGTGAAGCTGCATGACTATCCTATTTCTCACCCCCCAAAAAATCTTAGTGCCCAAACAACAACCAGTTTTGTTTGCTTATGATTCTTCAGTTTGGTCAGGGCTCAGGGGAAGGCTAATATGTGATTCTAGCTGGGCTCAGCTGGGTGGCTCTTTGCACACACAGTGTAGACATATCATGCATTTAGCTGAGGCTCAGCTGGGGAGCCTTGTGCTACTGTATATAGCCTGTGTCTCCATGTGGTCTATCAAAATTCAGTGACTTAACCTAAGATCCTTTACATGACGGATCATTAGAGTTGAAAGTGGAAGATAGAAGATCTTCTAAAGCCTTGGCTTGGTAGTTCAAGAGCACCGTTTCAACTGCATTCCATTATTTACAAGTTACAAGACCATCTTAGATCGAGGGAAGGGGAAATGCACTCCACCTCTAGATGGAAGGGTGAGTATGTATGTACAAGAAAGAACATGTGTTTTTTTGGGAGGGGGGTGGTTGGCCATCTTTGAAAATGTCCTACCATAGTATATCCTCTGACAGTGACTTTTCATGTGTCTCCCACATGCAAAACACAGGTACTCTTCTTTCAAGCATCTCATTTCATTATGGCAGCAGTTCCAAGTTTAAATCTCATCATTTGAATCAGGTCAGGATGTGTATGAGGTTCCTTGATACAGTACTCTTGATTTGGAGATTGGTAAACTAAAAAGGTGTTATTAGCTCTCAAATGCCCAGCATACAATGGTAAGACATGGATTGGATAACTGATACTCTCATTTAAAATGTAGAAAATGGATTGATGTCAGCAAAATGGTAAATTCGGAAGTTTCAAGCCCTTGTTTCCCCCAAAAGAAACATAAGACAACAGACAAACCAACAAACAAAAAATAGAAACTGGCTGACCTAACCTTATAGGAGTTCTGGAAAATAGTAAAAAGTCTACAGCAACCAAGCAAATGCTCAGTAAGGAACAAGCCACATTCAAAATGATAGGAAAATTTTGTGGTTCTTACTCAAACCTTCCCCACGGCTTTTCTGCATGGCATGGTCTTGGTCAGAAAGAGACGGTAGCATAGTTCACAATGCCGTCTCTTGACCTTGAAGGAGCAGAGTCTTCACTGGAGGGAGCAGAGTCTCACAATGTCTTAATCTGTTTGGGGGCTGCCTGAAGAACTGGTCTGTGTCTTGCCAGATCTGGTCTTACTCAGATCTTGGGTTGGAAAGATTGGTGACCACTGCTTGTGAAAGCTGCAGAGCGACTATAGACTCACATAAGCCTAGGAAAAGATGGGTGGAGGCATGCAGTAGACCATGTAAAGCCCCAAAGAGAATCTGGGTGAGATTTTTTTGGGAAATTAAGACATTCAAAGGTGTTTACAATGGAAAATGAGAAAGCCAATTATAAGCCCAGGCAAGACACATGCTCAGAGAAGACATGAGAAGACCCTAAGATTTCACCTCAGGTGATTCCTAGGCTCAGAGCATGCCCGCTACTCAGTGAATGACTAACCAGGCACAAAACCAGTCTGTAAAAGCTGGGAGAAGTGGTTGCTTTTTTTTTTTTTTTTACAAATACCCAATTTTCAACAAAAAAATCATAAGGCATACAACAAAATGGCAAATCATAATTCATTCAAAAAATTAATTGGTAAAAATCATCCCTGATGAAGCATAGACAGCAAACTTTCTAAACAAATACAGTAAAACAGCTCTCTTATATATGGTTAAAGAGCTAAAGCAAATACCAACTAAATGAAATCAGTAACACAATATATGAACAAAATAAGAATATCAATGGAGAGATAGATTATTAAAAGAAATAAGATTCTGGAACTGAAAAAAAGGAATAACTGAATTACGATAATCTCTAGAGGGGCTCAACAGCATTGGAGCAGACAGTAGAAATTATAAGTGACCATAAGACAGGCAAATTGAAATAACTGAGTCTGAGGGACAGAAAGAAAAAAGAATGAAGAAAAGTGAACAGACCCAAAGAGATATGTGAGACACCGTGAAGCAGCACAACATAGGCATTATGGGAAGTGCAGAAGAAGGGAGGGGCAGAGAGATTATTTGAAGAAATAATGGCCAAAAACTTTAAGTTTGATTAAATACATGAATCTCCAAACCAAGCTCAAAAAACTCCAAACAGGATAAAATTTCAAAGAGATCCACAATGTGACACATTATAATCAAAGTGTGAAAAGAGAAAGAGAGGATCTTGAAAACAGCAAGAGAGAAGTAACTTGTTGGGTATGAGAGATCCTCAATAATATTAGTGGCTAACTTAAGAGAAGAAACCTTGCAGGCTAGAAAGCAGTAGGATGATCTAGTAAAAGTGTTGAGAGGAGGGGAAAAAAAAGCTGTCATCCAAATATTCTATACTTAGCAAAACTATCCTTCAAAAAATGAGGGAAAAAATCAAGACATTCCCAGAAAAACAAACAAAAATTGAGAGAGTTTATTGACTTTCAAACTGCACAACAAAAAATGTTAAAGAGAGTCCTCCAGGCTGAAATAAAAGGATCCTAGGCAGTATCCTGAAGTCATGAAGATATAAAATTCTTTAGTCAAGGCAAATACATGGTCAAATGTAAAAACTGGTTTTATTGTAATTTTGGTTTGTAACTGCACCTTTTATACTCTTCAGAATTTAAAAGACAAATGCAGAAAATTATAAATCTATGTTAGTGGATATACAACGTATTAAGTTGTAATTTGTGACATCAGTAGTTTAAGTGGAAAGGAAAGGAACTATATAGAAGTAGAGTTTTGTATGCAATTGAAGTTAAGTTGGTACAATTCAAATTATATTGTTTTAACTTTAGAATGTTATATGTAATTTCCATGATAACCACCAAAAAAATTATAGAACTACACCAAGAGAATTGAGAAAAGAATCAAAATGTGATACTACAACACACACACACACACAAACCAACCAAACACAAAAGAAAGCAGTAGTTGAGGAAATGAGGGCAAAAAAGCTATATGACACATAGGAAACAAATAGCAAAATAGCAAAAGTAAGTCTTTCTTTATCAGTAATTACTTTAAAAATAAATGGATTAAATTCTCTAACTAAAAGGCATCAATTAGCAGCATGGATTTTTTTTAATGATCCAAATATACACAGTCTATAAGAGACTCACTCCAGATCTAAAGACAAAAATAGGTTGAACATGAAATGATGGAAAAGGAGAATCTGAGCATATAGTACCCAAAAGAGAGCTGAGGTGACTATACTAACATTTGATGAAATAAGCTTTAAGTCAAAAACTGTTAAATGAACAAAGGAGAACATCATATATTGATAAAAGAGTCAATATGAGAACATGAAATTTTGATAAAAGAGTCAGTACAGCAAAAAAAATATAATAATTATAAACACATAATGAGCCAAGCTCTAAAATATATGAGGCAAAAACTGGGAAAAATACAGAGGTCTACAATAATAGTTGAAGACTTCAATACCCTACTTTCAGTTGAATAGAACAACCAGATAGAAGATCAGTTTTTTAAAAATTTGAGAACACTAGAAGTCAATTGAACCCAATGTGTCCACCCAACAACAGCAGAATATACATTTTTCTCAAGTCTACATGGAACATTCTCCAGGATAGAGAGGCCACAAACAAGTCTTAATACATTTGATAAGGTTGTAATTATACAAACTATCTTTTCTGATCACAGTGGAATGAAACTAGAAATCAGTAAGAGAAGGAAAACTGGAAAATTTACAAATATGTGGAAACTAAACAACACTCTACTAAATAACCAGTGGGTCAAATTAGGAAATACCTTGAGGCGGAGGAAAACAAAAACAAAACACACCAAAACTTATCAGATGCAGCTAATGCAGTGCTGCGAGGGAAATTTATAGTTGTGAATGCTCACATTAAAAACAAAGATCTCAGATTAACTACTTAACTTTACACACTAAGATACTAGAAAAAGAAGTGCAGACTAAACCCAAACCTAGCAGAAGGAAAAAACAATAATAAAGATCAGAGTAGAGATACATAAAAAAGAGAATAGGAAAAAAAAATAGAAGAAAATCAACAAAACCAACCATTGGTTCTTTGAAAGGTCACCAAATGATAAACCTTCAGCTATATCAAGGAAGAACATAAAAAGAGAGAAATTCAAATGAATAAAATCAGAAATGAAAGTGGGAACATTACTATCAATGTTGCAGATATAGAAAGGATTATAAAAGACATAGTCATAACGACTATGAACAATGGTTATTAAACAAATTGGATAAGCAAGATGAAACAACTTCCTAAAAATACACCACCTACCAATACTGATTCATGAACAAATAGAAAATCTGATTGACCTGTAATTACTAAGCAGATTGAATCAGTAATCAAAACTCAATCAAAATCAATAAGTAATCAAACTTCACTGGTGAATCTACCAAACATTTAAAGAAGAATTAACATCAATCCTTCTCAACTCTTCCCCAAAACTGAGGAGGAAAGTGTTTTTCAAGGTCATTTTATGAGGCCAGCATTACCCTGGTACCAAAACCAGACAAAAAAACTACAAGAAAGAAAACAGTACACTAATATCCCTTATGAATATTAATGGAAAAATCCTCAAAAAAATACTGGCAAACCAAATTTAGCAGCAAATTAAAAGGTTGATACACCAGGATCAAGGGTGATTTATTCCTAAATTGCAAGAATGGTTCAATCTACAAAAATCAACTGATGTAATATACCACATTAACAGAATAAAGGAAGGGGAAAACATAATTATCTCAATTAATGAAGGAAAAGTATTTAACAAAATTCAGCACCTTTTCATAATTAAAACACTCAACAAACTAAAAATAGAAGAAAACTATCTCAACATAGTAGAGCCTATATATGAAAAACCCACAGCAACCATTATACTCAATGGTGAAAAACTGAACGTCTTCCCTCTAATATCAGAAGAAGTACAGATATGCCCATATTCAACACATTTTTTTAAAAAGATTTATTTATTTTATTTTTAGAGAGAGAGAGTGAGAACGCACATGAGTGAGGGGAGAGGCAGAGGGAGAGAATCTTTCAAAGAGACTCCCTGATGAGCACAGAGCTCATTACAGGGCTTAATCCCACGCTGCATGATATCATGACCTGAGCCAAAACAAAGAGCTAGATGCTCAACTGACTGAGCCACCCAAGTGCCCCTCAACAGTTTTATTAAACATAGTACTGGAAGGTATAGCCAGAGCAATTAGACCAAAAAAAGAAACAGAAGCTATCCAAATTGGAGGGAAAGAAGCAAAATTATCTCTTTTTTGCAGATGTCATGATGTATAGAAAACCCAAAAATTCCACCAAAAAAGTTAGAATTAGTAAACAAATTCATCAAGATTTCAGAATACAAAATTAATACACAAAATCAGTTATGTTTCTATACACTAATAATGAATAATTTGAGAAGAAAACTGAGAAACCAATTCCATTTACAATAGCATTAAAAATATAGTTATGGATGAACTTAACTGAGACAAGAGAACTGTACACTGAAAACTATAAAACGTTTCTGGAAGAAATTAAAGAAGACAAATAAATGGGAAAACATCCCACATTCATGGATTAGAAGACTTAATAGTTTTAAGATGACAAACTACCAAAGCAATCTATAGATTTAATGGCGTCCTTGTTAAAGATGATGACAATGTGTGTGATACAATAAGAAAAAAACACATCCTAAAATCCATCTGGAACCCAAGGGGTGCTGACTACACAAAACAATCTTGAAAAAGAAGAACAGAGTTGGAGGATTCACACTTCCTGATTTCAAAACATAGTTCTAAGCTACAATAATTTAAAAAAAAAAATAGTGTAGTACTGACATAAGGACAGACATATGGACCAATGGAACAGAATAGAGAGCCTAGGAATAAACCCTCACATAAATAGTCAAATAATTTTTAATTTTTTATTTATTTATCTTTATTTTTTCCAGCTTTCTTGAGGTAAAATTGACCAAAAACTTATATATATTTAAGAAGTCCAATGTGATGATATGATATAAATATACATTGTAAAATGATTACTACAATCAAGCTAATTAGATCTCCTCTCTTAGCAAATTTCAAGTATACAATACCATATTACTAAACACAGTCACCATGATGGATATTAGATCCCCAGAACGTATGCATATTGTAACTGACTGATTTTTTTTTTTTTTTAAAGAGAGAGAACATGCTCCTGCAAGCTGGGGTTGGCGAGGATGGGGGGAATGGAGAGGCAGAGGGAAAGGGAGAGAGGAAATCTTAAGCAGGCTCTTCACTCAGTGCAGAGCCAGACATGGGGCTCGATCTCACAACCCTGAGATCATGACTTGAGCTGAAATCAAGAGCCGACACAACCAGCTGAGCCACCCAGATGCCCCTGTAACTGAAATTTTTAATCCTTTGACTAACATCTCCCTATTTCACTAATACAATCCTCTTAAAAATTCTGTGGGTTTTCTATTATTGGGTTGATTCTGTGACTCAAAGCCACATCTGTAATTCATTCCAAGACATATCACTTCTGAGAGACACTGTCTTAAGATTTTTAGAGGCTCTTTTGTTTAGCTGAAATGGTCTACAAACACCACTTTAAATCTTTCAAAACGAAGAGTCTTTCAGCTACACTATTGATTTAATTGTGACCCAAAGCACACTTTTACTGGAAGTACTCTAGACTTGTTCTTTTCCATGAGGCCATTTCTTCCTTTGAAAATATTTCGTCAGCTGGAGAAAATGTTCTAAGTCTTCTGTATTTCTTCTAAACTATGCTTGAAAACCAAACAGTTCATTTTTAACTCAATTTTCTCTTGCAACCTTTTATTGTGTTTCTAAAAGAAGCTATTGGTATTATCCACAGTCTGCCTGGAAATACTCTTAGCTACATCCACAAGTTTACCTGATAATTCTTCTTTTTCCAAGTTACCCCATTGCCATTACATGATATAGTTCCCTCTTCCCCAGCCTTTAATAGCAATGCCTACACTGAATGTTCACCATTTTCTAGCCTTCATGAAGAGCCTTTTTATTACTTTTCTGCCATCTTCTTGCTGCCCTGACAGCCTCCTCTTGATATCTTGTCCCACACGTTGAGGTTTCTGTGATGGTAACAACCCCTTTTAGTTATCTATTGTTGCATAAAAAAGCACCTTCAAAAAACTTAGTTTCTTAAAACAATGATTTATTACTGCTTATAATTCTGCAGGTTGTTCTGGGCTCAGCTGGGTGATTCTGCTCCATGTTGTTTTAGCTGAGATTACTTATGCAGCTACATTCAGCTTGGGCTGAAATGTCCAATAAGGCCTCTCTCATTTTTCTGACATTTGATGCTGGCAATCACTGAGGTGCCTCATTCTTCCCCCATATGGACTTTCTCCTCCTGTAGTCTAGACTAGCTTCGTTATGGAATGGTGTCTGTGTTCCAACAAAGTAAAAGTTGAAGCTGCCAGATCTTTTTTTTTTTCAACATTTTATTTATTTATTTGACAGAAAGAGAGAGAGACGGTGAGAGAGGGAAAACAAGCAGGGGGAGTGGGAGAGGGAGAAGCAGTCTTCCCGCTGAGCAGGGAGCCAGATGTGAGGCTCAATCCCAGGACCCTGGGATCATGACCTAAGCCAAAGCAGACACTTAACCGACTGAGCCACCCAGGTGCCCGGAAGCTGCCCAGATCTTTTAAAGGCTAGGCCTGGAATCAGCACTTTTGCTATATTCTCCCCATCAAAGCTATTCACAAGGCCATGCCAGTTTCAGTGAAAGGGTAGACCACAACCTAATGAAAACAATCACTTCTATTATCTTAACTATCGGATGCACCTTTATTTATATACAACTATGACACAGTCTGATTTTTTTTATCACTTAGTGGTATTTATTTTGTAAGCTTATTGAAAGAGATCTTTTAGACATATTTACCCAGATTTTTATTAACTATCACTATGGTGCATACAGAAAAAATAAAAGTGAAATCATTAAAATATTTCCAAATTTTCTTTATATTCAGAATCTGACTTGAGAGTCAACATTTGTGTTTATCCACATGATATCATCAAGTGCATCTGCTGAGGCAGCATGTCTTAAAGAGTGCTCCACTATTATGTCTAGAATGTTATTCTAAGCTGCTAACATGCATTCTTCCAGTTTTCTTGCTGAGTTTTTCTTGATTGAATAAGAGGCAACTTGAATCATTTACATCAGCCCCTTCTTGCTTTGAATTTCCTTCTGAGACTTGGCAATTTCTCTTGCCTTGGGTTGCGTTGCTTAGCCTATGATAGACAATATTTTTGCACATATCTCCAGGGACAGCTTCAGCTACCTGTGGGTCCCTTCTTTTCTGAGACTCCATAAAGTACTTGGGTTTCATTTTGCAAGAAGATGTGGAATTGTGGCCATTTCTCAATGATGAGTATTTGCTTTTTGTCCCACTACTTTGTTTTTATGCCTTCTGTCTTCACTATAACTTTTTGTGTCCAATATCAAATGATAGTGTTATTTTTAAAAATATATTTAAATAATAATTAAACTCAATAAATGTAGTTCCAACAATGCACATACCTCGATTGAAGAGATGATAGTGATGAATAGTGATAACCAAGTTCATGCTTGTGCAGTTAAAAGCAACTATGGCTTGAAGGCTACCTGGCAGATGGTGTCAAACACCATAGATTGCAATGTGCATCTCAATTTTAGGGATGTCTAAATGTAGAAAAAAGTATATTTATGGTATTTTTGTGTGTTTCTCCTAGGTATTCAGTGATGTGCTAGGAGCTATCTAATAAATATATTTAAAAGTTTAAAACATAGTGCTTGTCTCAAGAGATTTAACATAAAGAATTGCCCATATGAAACAGAGAACCATGGCAAATAGCACAGAATAAATTTAAAAATAAATAGCAGAATAAGTAAGGGCTCTAGAAACAGCAGGGCATGTTAGAGCTTGAAGGGATATGAATAGTAGAGGCCCTTCATAGCACCTCTACCTTATATTACCTCTCCATATCTTTTCCCCATTTTCTATTTTTTATCTATTTCTTATTAGTGTAGAGAAAGAAAATTTTAATATATTCAAAATATTAACACTTTGTGAGTTATGTGTTTTTGAAGTATCTTGTTTTAGTTTGTGTGTGTTTTGTCAAGAAGTCTTTGATCATACAGAAGTTCACAACTATAGTATAGTAAAATATATCCATGTTTTCTTACCATGACATAAATTTTTGTCTTATTTTAGAAATACTTTGCTGCTGGATATTCTCCCATATCTTCTAAAAGTTTTTCATTTTGGCTTTTCACATTTAGGTTTTTAATATAACTGGAATTCAGTTTTTGTGTATGGTGTGAGGTAGGGATTTTTTTCCCATATCAATAACCAATTATCCCAGGATAGTTTATGAAAAGTCCATCCTTCCTCACACCCTTGATTTGTAGGTGCACTCAATTTAGAGAGCACAGATGAGTGCATAAAAATATGACTTATTGAAAAATAGAATTCTCCCTTGAGAGCACAAAGTAATGATCAAATTATATTATGTGGGTACTGAAATAGGAATGCAATGTACTCTAATCTGGTATTTCTTAGCTTTTTGATGCTAGAAATAGGTTCTGATTAAAGCTCTGGACCTCTCTAAAAGGAAAATAATACACAAACACATTAAAAAGGTTGCATGTCATTTCAAGAGTTCACAGACCACTTGAAACTTATCCATGGGCTCCATCCCCCTTAATTTAAAGTGGGGAAACCGGGGGAATGATGGCATATTACCCCAAAAATCACAGGAATCATACCATATGTCAAATCTAAAAGGAGAATCTAGGTCTTCTATAGCTCTACTCTGTACCATTCCATATGTATACTTATAGTTGAGCCACTAAAGTAGAACAGAGAAACACCACAAATTTGTGGTCATGTGCTCAAAATAATCAAAGAACTGATGCCAAAAGATCCAAAACAGTAGTATGACTTTCTTGCCTGATTTAAATCTAATAGTTAATTGTAAATGACAGAAAGAACTGCATAAATGTAAAGAACAAATTGAACTTGAGAAAAGGAATTAACTTTTATTTATTAGGTTCTGTTCCCCATTTAGCCAGAAGGCCTCTAGAAGCAGGTTATTTCTAGATTGATTTATGGCTATGGCACCCTATAAATAAGCATTGGAAGACCTAATTTGTTTGTTATATGCAAATTACCTAGGTGAGCTTATTAAAGATAAGGTTGGACTGGTATCAAATGTAATTCAGGACAAGCCAAGAAAGATTAGGGTGCTTTGTGATTGATTGAGCCAGGAAGTTAAAAGTCAGCAACTAGATAGATTGATGTGTTCAGCAGGACTTTCGAATCAAGGGCCATCACACACAATATAGAAAGTTCAGTTAATAAATTAACCAAGAGAAGAATGATCTGACTTTGGAGGGATAAAATGATAGGAACTTCATCCAGAGTATCAGAGAAATTTGGGGTTAAAGGTATTTTCCCTCTGAAGATGGTAAAAAATTAAAAACTATGGAAATGAACCCAGTTGGTCAGTGATTAAGGATTGGTGGTTATGACAAGTGTATTGGTGGTTTTGGCAATATCGATCCGGGTTATTGCTCTAGCTTTATCACTCTGGGGAAAAAGAGTCAAAATACTCATCTCTTGGCTGAGTCCAAACTGTCACATTCACAATGCTCCAGTTCCCATCCAAGCTGGATTGATTTGAGGCTATACCCAGAGAAGGCTTTTGGCCTTCATGACTTCTGAGATAGTTGCTAATCACTCCACTAAATCTGGGTCACTGAAAGAATGAAGTTACATCTCCAGAGAAGACAACCCTGTTTCTCTGAGCCCTTCATTAGGCTTGCTCTTGGGCACAGAGCCTCTGTACCTTCTATAGGATGGGGTGGCTTCAATGTCTTCCCTCCTGTGGGAATAAATTCCATCAGCCATTTTTGTGGTGCTGTGTCTCGCTTCTTTTCTTCTCAGCATCCCAGCCAATCAGAGAGTGACTGCCAGGTCTCCGTTCTTTCCCTCTCCCAGCATTCTCCCCCCACCTTCCTCCCGCGTTTCCCCTACCTTTTCAGAACTCTTCCCTCTACCTGCTTCCACCACCCATCAGTCGTCCTCTCAGTCCACAGTTTCACGGCAGATTCCTCTCAAGCCTTTTGTGTTTCACTTGGATGCCTTCGCTAGACATCAGCAGGAATAGCAGTACCAATAGTGGTCACAGTAGGAGTAGTTACGGTGGTTGTACTGGAGGTATGTGTTGTTTGTGTGGAGAGCCAGCAGGGGTCAAATCACACTCTTACAAACGTCTTCAACCCCCTTTCTCATTGTTATCCCTTTCATCTCCCCAGAAGTTACTCTCACAAGTTTTAAGAGGGCTATCCCTCTATATTAAGGAACTACCACTTATTGAGAACAAATCAAGTCACAGGGGAGTCCAAGAAATAGGAACGGAGGCCCTCAACCTGAAAGAGCCTCCAAAGAGCTCATTAAAAAGCCAATGGGCCAAGAGCCAAAGAAGTGAACAAATTCCAGGGTTGTAAAATTTTAGAGAAAATAGAGACAATGTCCTGTGGTCGTCCGAGGAGGCTTCTGAAAGGTGGCAGAGCTCTGGCAGACACCGGCGATGGGATTGGCCATTCCTGATAACAGAACGCAGTAACAGAAGGCAAAGAGATGCGGAGAGGGGCCGGATTCTCTAGATTCTTAAGAGATAATAAACTAAGACATAATAAAACATAATAAAAACAAAAATAATAATAAAATAATTGTTTTAAGGCACACCACTGTGGTGATTGAATATAGAAACCATGCAGAAATAGAATCAAGGTTGCAGCCCTGTGCAAGTTGGGCAGACCGCTTCATTCTTTGAAGCGGTGTGACCAAGAACTGCGGGCATTAAGGGGACACAGAGTCCTGTAACATGATCAACAGCCCAGCTCTATTCTCTGCTGATTGCCAACACTGACTTCCAGCCAAGTAAGTCAGCCTTCTAGGAGAAAAGACCAAAGATCCAGGCTTACCATGACTAGAAATTACAAAAGATATGATGTGAAAATGAGTTCTTTTCTAATAAAGCCACAATTGCTTCCAAATTATATACATATATATATTCATATATAGTATATATGGTCTATATTATATATAGTGTATATATAGTGTGTGTATGTACACTTATGCATATCATAGTCATCAATTCAGTGTGTCGAATATGCTATTATTTGTGAGTCAGAATAATTTCCAACTCAAGTACTCAGTTATTTCTAGAAAAATTATCCAACCCATTACATTTACTTCATATTCTCTTCCTAGAATCCCCATTAGACATGCGGTGGAAGTTCCCAGCACAGCCCGTCTTTTTGCTTCTTTCTACTTTGTATCTATTTAGCATTTTGTGCTATATTTTAACTAATTTTTCAGATCTGGCTGCAAATTACTGATTCTTTGTGTGTGTGTGTGAGATATATACAATTTACTGTTTAGCACGTCCATCGAGACTTCTTACATTTCAATTATTTTTAATTTTTCACTTCTAGAATACCAATTTAATTTTTTGTCCAACTATTCCTGCTCATTTTTCATAATAACCCATTATTGCCTTCCAGATTTAATCCTTTACTTTTGCCTATGTTAAACATTAATTTTAAAGTTCCTTTCTTCTTTCTTATTGCCTACCACTTGGGGCTGTGACCTTTTCTCCATCACTGCACATACTGCAAGTTATACATTGTATTTCCCTGTGTGCTTTGTAATTCTCACCCAAAGGTTCATCAATAGGAGACCTGAGAGATGGTTTCACTGCTAGTTAGCCCCAAGATCTAAAGATTAGGCCAGTTTCATGTTTATTTCTCAGTTCACTGGTTTTCAAAATATTCAGCTAGGCAGGGAATTAAGCCCTTACATTTCTAAATGATTAATGTATGCTTGAGACTTGAAGTTTTTCTGGTTTTTTGCTTCCCTACTTGCACAGGGCTGCAACCTTGATTCTATTTCTGCATGGTTTCTATATTCAGTCACCACAGTGGTGTGCCTTAAAACAATTTATTTTATTATTATTTTTGTTTTTATTATGTTTTATTATTTCTTAGTTTATTATCTCTTATGAATCTAGAGGTTGACTGGGCTTAGCCAAGTGGTTCTCTTGTTCCAGGTGGTGTCAGCTTATCCAAGTGGGCCGCAGTTATCTGGAGACTTGATGAGATGGTACATCGGAGACAGGACTCATGTATCTGATGCTTTTGTGTTATCATCTGGAAGACTGGGATCAGCTGTGTGTTTCTTGGGCTTGATGTGGTATTAGCAAGGGCTGCAGTTATCTGGAGGTGTGACTGGGTTGGCACATCCTAGAAGGCTGACTTACTTGGCTGGAAGTCAGTGTTGGCAATCAGCAGAGAATAGAGCTGGGCTGTTGATCATGTTACAGGACTCTGTGTCCCCTTAATGCCCGCAGTTCTTGGTCACACTGCTTCAGAGAATGAAGAGGTAGACCAGACGAAGAGTGGTAGGCAGCAAAGCAACGTTTATTGAGCAAGAGCACAAAGCTCCCGGAGAGAGAGGGGGACCCGAGTGGGTTGTCCTCTGAGTTTCTAAGTGTAGGGGTTTTTATGAGGTCTTTTGGGGAACTTCCTTAAGCAATCAGGGTGTGCTGAGTCATGCCAGTCAGGGCTTTGGTCACGTATCTGTCTACCTATTAGGTTAATGTCCACGTGCTGATGGTCCTTTTTTTGCTGACATCTGGGGGCTTAGGTCTTAACTGCCTTTTGCCTGTGATATTGACAAATGCTTTTATGGTTAATTGTCTTATTTTAGGATGTTTTGCAGAAGTCATTTCTGCAAAGGCTGCATAGCAGAATGTCAGTGCACTCGTATCTGAGCTGCAAAACAGGATGTCAGTGCTGTTTTATTTTAGCTATCCTGACTCCGTATATTCTTGCTGGGGACCCTGGCCCTGACTACCTCACTGTCCAACTAACTCCTAACAAACAGAGTGTCTCAGTTTTTCTCCACATGGTCTCGTCATCTGGCTTGGATTTCTCAAGCAAGACCGCTGGGTTCTGACAGGGGATGTTCTAAGTGGCAGAGGCGGAAGTGGCAGATACCTTAAAGCCTAGACCCAGCAGATATCACAGGTGCCACATCCTATTGGTCAGAACAGGCCACAGGGCTAGCCCAGATTTAAAGATAAGGGAAACAGATTCTACCGCTCTATGGTAAGAGGGGAAAAGAATCTGTGGTCATCTTTAAGCTACTGCAGTTGTCATAGCAAAGTCTCCCCGGATATCTTCTTAAAGACATTTGGTTTTCATTCTTATATGATAGGTCCAAGGATAGACCATCCAGGACTTGATGGCAGCTTTATGTCACCCGCAGCCCAGACTCCTGATTACAGCATGGTTGCAAAAACTCCAGCCATCACAACTAAGTTTCAGGCAGAAATGAAGGGGTAGAGCAGACAGGCAAAATGGATCTAACTGAGTTAATCCCTTTAAAGAGCTCTTCTTGAAGCCTCTCATGACTGCTGCTTACAACTCACTGGCTTCCTCATCTGCAAAGGAAGGTACAACAGTAATGTCAAAAAAGGTAGCATGCCCTCGTGTCAGAGATATTTAAAATGTAACAGAAGGTAGATATGAGCTAAATGAAGTAAGGCATGGATCCCGACCAAATCTACTTCAGACTCCTTAACTTTCCAGCTACGGTCTTCTTGCTTGCACTGGGCAGGGACTCTAACTGTGGCACCTGGAGAGTGTGTTTGTGGCAGGATATTTGTGCCCTATTGAGATGGATGTGTACAGCAGCGTCATCATAGCAGGGGACATGCTTTAACCTGCAGGCAGCTGACACAAGGGTGGTAGGGTACTATTTAGAGAAGGATTTCAGTACTCCTTATTAATAAAGTTCCATTTGTGAGCCTAATTACACCCTTGCCAAATAACAGAGTTGACTTTTGTGTCATTTCCTCTCAGTTGAAACTGGAGATGTTCTTTATTCGTAGATTTGAGAAGTCTGCCAAGTTTATGTTTAGGACCCCAGCTGCCCATTTGTACACACTTGCCCCTTCTTTCCAGGTCCATTCTTGTCCCTTACCCTCTTACAGGGTGCAGTGCTATGGAGGGTCAAGAAGCCCTCTGAATGGAGAAACTCAGACTCACATGTAGGTGGTACTCCCTGAACGCAGCTTTACCTTCTGGTTTTCTTGTGGGAAGGTTCTCTTACGAAGAGGGTACTGGTCAAAGCCATGCTTGACATTCCACAAGATGACGCTTTAGTGGGGAGTTTGCAGACACCATGCCTAGCCTATGAGACAAAGGGCTTTTTAATAGGGGTCCTTCTCACAGTCCACGTATAGACAAAATCCCCTCTGCCTACATGTAGGGCCAGTCCCAGGCCATGGGGCTCAGTAAGAGTGTGGCCTATCCCACAAGGATGCTCCTCTTCTGCTCCTTCTATATTGGCTCTAGTAGGGCCAGCAAGCAACCACCTGTGGGCCAGCCTGACTTTGTGAAGTTTTACTGGAGCCCGGGAATGCTCATTTGTGTGCACACAGTCTATAGTTGCTTTTGTACCATAACGGCAGGGCTGAGTAGAGACCGGCCGCCCACGAAGTCTACACTACTTATGTTAAATATCCAAACTGTTTATTATTTACACATTGTTCCTCTATGGTGTCCAAGGCAGAGTTGGGTCTCCCTAAGGCTGCAGTTCTCAGTTTTGTGCCCAAAGGGGTATGTGGCAGGGTCCAGAGATATTTTTGGTTATCACAACTGGGGAGGGCTGTGTTGCTGCTGGCCTCTAGTGGGTAGCAGTCGGGGATGCGGCCAGACACCCTATGATGCACGGGCCAGCCCCCGACAGCAAAGAATTACCCAGTCCCAAACGTCCAAATGTCCACGCGGAAGGTGAAACCCCCTCTAAGGAAATGGGTGTTCTAGAAGACTATTATTGTTCTTTCTTCATTTCTTCATTTACACAACAAATACTTATTGAATGTGTACTAGGCACCAGGCTTGTACTGAGTCATATATGTATATAATATATATACGTTATATATATATAATATATATAATCTACATATTATATGTTTATATAACATAAGTATATTAATGTTTTTATATTATATAAATGTAATATAGATCTATAGATTTATACATTATGTATCATATATAATATATATTTATATGTGTGCCATATGTAATACGTAATTATATATATTTTTTATTTAACCCACACAACAGATCATAAAGTTGATGTTATTATCCCCATTTTATAGATAAGAAACCTGAAGCCCAAAGAGGTTAATTTACCTAAAATCATCTAATTAGTAGAGGAAGGGGATTTTAATGCAGTGCTTGACAAGTACGCTATACTTTGATAAACGGGGGTTTTAATGGAGGAGAAAGCACTCTGAAGCCAGCCAGACCCGCCTTCAAATCTGGGCTCTTCTACTTACATGCAGGTTGCAAAAATGGAATAAAATAGCACTCTACTCTGTCATAGCACTCTACGACAGAGCCTGTATTCGTGGGTGCAACAAAACTGCTAGTTTCAATTACTTTATTTCCAGTGTTTAATAGGATTGTCACGGACGTCTGCAGTGATGAAATGGGAGGGGCCAAAGGTGTCACATTCTCCCCTAGAACGTGAACAGATTTTCTGGATTATCTCAGCCCCAGGGAGAAAGTGGCTCCTATCCCCCCCACACCCCACACCCCCCACCCCATGGCAGGACCCCTTCTTAGCAACGGGCTGGGGAGTGAATGAGTGAGGCTAAGGCTTCTTTCTCGGAGCGCGCTTCGCGCGTCTGTCCGTCTGTCCGGGCCTCCCTGCAGAGCCGCTGGGCCCGGATTAACCCCGGGAGTGACAGACTGTCAGCCAGCAAGGCGCGCGGCCTAATCGCAGCGCCCGAACAGCCTCGCTCCAAACACTCCCGCCGAGCACTTGGAACTGTCAAGAAGGTTTTCTCCTGACGGAAGAACCCAATTTCACATTTTCAGAGTAAAGCATAAATGCACCAGGCAGCTGGAGATGCGGAGCCGGCTGCACTCGGAGCCCAGAGGAACTTCAGAGCACGTCAGCAGACAGGGCTCTCTTCCCCGCCTTTAACCAGCGGGCTTCGTCTTTTTTATTTCTTTGTCTGTTTTATTTCTCTTTTTGCCCCAAGGCTTGACACTTTACAAAGTTAAGTCTGTAGCCTTGGCCATATTATTTCTAGAAAAACAGAGCAGCTTGGGCTCTGGGATCATTGGAGCATCACAACCAGGGTCTCAAACTTGGGAGGAAGAATTCAGGGGGCCTTTTGCCTCAGTTCGACTCCCAGCCGTCCTCTGTGAGTCTTCTCCTTCCTCTGATGGTCCCTTCTTTGCTCATCCACATCATAATTAGCCAGCCTTCCTGCTGGCATCAGCATCCTTGGTGGACACAAATAACGATGGAAAGGATACAGTCCCTGCCCTGGAGAGACTCTGGTCTGAAGGAAGAGTCCAGACTGTGAATAGACCATACAGTACCCTTCTAGGTTCAAGCAGATGTTAAAAGAGGACTATTCTTCCTGTCTCAGTTGCTGCTGAAGCACTAAAGCTGGCAGCAAAGGTAAAGCCCCTGCCCACCCCCACATTCTAAACAGAGAAGCCAGACCACTTTTGAAGGACTTGCTAAAAGGTAAACCCCCACTCCCCCCACCCCCCCCCCCCCCGCCGGCAAATGCCCATCAACTCCTCATTTATAATTCACCTTGAGAAGGAATAAGGGAAGGTTGCAGAATTGACGAAGGAAGGACAGAGGGGATTTCTTTGTGAAATCAGAATGATGCCAATAAATGATATATCCAACAATTGTGCCCCAAAGCATCTTCCTTATTCACCATGCCCAAGTGGACAGAGAGATTGGCAGACGCAGTGTATACCCCAGCATAAACCAGAGAGCCCTCTCTAACATGGCAAATGTACCAGGGCCAAGTCCAGACTTCAAGTGTGGATGGTGGCATCTCAGAGAAAGGCTGGCTTACTTTGGTATTTGAAAAGAGGCAAGATTGCCTACTTCACCTGGAAAACCCCAATGTGAAGCCTGGGATGGACCAACCACCCACAAACCAAAACTTCCAAGGAACGACCCCATTTGGTGGGGTATGAGGTATGTCAGGGAAACAGACAGCAGAGGAAACCCACACCAACCATGTGTAGTACACATCTCTATGCTTAATTCACTGTATGAAAAGATATCTTAATTCACTGTATGAAAAGATATCAAGGATCAGCAAATGTTTGAGGAAACCAGCAGGAAAGAAGGGAAGGACCAAAGAATTTCTGACTTCAGAGGAAAGAGAGGTTTTAAGACTAATAATTAAAATATCTTCAAAGAAATTTACAAGACAAGAATAGGCTACTACTGAATAGGAGCAATAGGAAAAATTTTAAAACAAATATTGGAAATTAAAAATAAGACAATCTAAATAAAAACAATCCAAAGTGTTAAAAGAACTTGTTAGGGAAAGCTACTAAAAATTATAGCAAAAGGACAAAGAAATATAAACATGGGATATTAAAATAAAAGTAAGAAACATAGAAAAATAATCCAGGAGATCAACATCTACCTATAGGTCTTCCAGGTGGAAAAGAAAAGAAAACATGGAGGGGAGAAATAATCAGTGGAGAATTAGAAGAGAAATTTTTCAGAACTAGAGACAGATACTCAAGATTGACCAGATACTGCAAGACAATGGAGCAGTGTCCTCAATGTTCTAAAGAAAAATGATATTTTAGAACTTGAATTCTATACCCAGAAAAACTATCAATGAAGGTAAAGTTAGATATTCTTATACATAAGGTTATAAAGTTTACCTACCAAACACTCTATAAAAAAATTACTTGATGGGCGCCTGGGTGGTTCAGTTGGTTAAGCGACTGCCTTCGGCTCAGGTCATGATCCTGGAGTCCCGGGATCGAGTCCCGCATCGGGCTCCCTGCTCAGCGGGGAGTCTGCTTCTCCCTCTGACCCTCCCCCTCTCATGTGCTTGCTCTCTCTCATTCTCTCTCTCTCAAATAAATAAATAAAATCTTTAAAAAAAAATTACTTGAGGATGTTCTTAAGAAAATGAGAAGGGAATCTAGGAAATAAGTCAAATAAGACGTTTTAGAAGTGTGGGTTCTCAAAAACACATAAACTACTACAAAGTTCAGTAAAAGAAATACCAGCTTGATGTAAATTAGAACCAGCAGATAGAGGGCCTCAAGGAAAGTTTCTTCAAAGGAAATACATTTTATTCAAGAAATATTATGATTTTAGTGGGAGCTGAAAGACCCAAGTACCATGCTGACATGGGATACCTTCTTTTCTCAAAAAGAAAAAAAAAAAAAGACAATGATAAGCTCTAGTCAAAATTAAAAATAGCACAAGAAAGTCACAAAAAGTCAAAAGCAAAATGCACTAAATTATGTTATTAACTTGAGCAATTTATGGCATATTAAAAAGAGAGAGAGAATCTCATTGGTCTTGACACTTGAAACATTCTCTTACAAGCAGCACAAATTTGATGATGTAAAATTAATTTTCTCCACGGATCTAATCACAGTATTTAGTTCTGCAGTAAATAATATTTACATATCATGATACTATAAATTTTATTCATTGATTTTAAACCTATGGACAAAGTACTTAACACACAATTATAATTATAGAACAGAATGGTAATGCCAAAATGTTGTTAATATACAAAAAAATAAAGCTGATGACGGATGGAAAGTGGAGCAGGGGAGAATAAATGGAAAATAACATAGAGGTTGTTTATTTCTGAATAAGGATGTATCAAGAGATAGTGTCTAAACCAGATAGAACCAAAAATAGAGATTCCAGTATATTAACACTTTAAAGATCATCAACAAAACCGAAAATAACAATTTAACCAACAAATTCAGAGGAGACCAAGGAAGGAAAGTGAAACTATCATGTGTAGATGAGTTAAATTCTTCATCTTCCAAATGAGAAAGTCCATAAATCAAAAACTATCTGGACTAGTATTTAGAATAATGGTGGTAACCGATGTCAAAATCAAAAACCCCTAGGAAATGAGGGCGAGGGTAGAAGGACCATTATTTTCTCAATCATTAATAGTCTGTACTCTATCAATTATCCTTTTTCCTAGGTGTATCATTTCTATGATTTACAAAATAGACAGTGACGACAAAGCAAACACATTTCCTGAGATGTAGATTTGGGGACATTCTGGGTTAGTGCAAGTGGTGCGCTGCCAGGCACACTTTTACTCGCTTATTTAAAGTTCAAAAGATATTTACAATTGTGACAATAACTTGATAGCAAGGTAAAACTATAATCCTGCTGAGTTAAGCGCAGGAGGTCCAGTGGCATAGCAAGACATATTACCCGGATTTGCAAAGTTATATAAAATGTTTTGTATCCATTCTAGAACTAGGTTATGGAACACTGGCAAACAAGAAATTATGAACCCCAATGTTAGATCCAGATGACATAACTGAAGTACGTAATGTGTATCAGGCTAAGCATTATTCTTTGTCACTGTCAACAGCAGGCACCTCAGTCCCCATAACCTTCAACTGTTCCCCTCCACTGATCAGCTAATGTCCAGAGTTGGATAATAGGCATTTAATACCCTTTACCATCTGACAGCACTCACCCCCTCCAAACTCATCTCCTACTACTCCCATTGTGAGCTGGAGGTAAAACTAAACCAAAGCAGCTGTATCCAGAAGCTTGGACAACAAAAGGACACAGCGAATAGTTTTTTTAGTATTCTCTAGTGCCCAGATTATGTTTTTTAAGTACCACTTTCTACTAAGAGAACCAGAGCTTCTTGGAGAAATGACTGATTCCAGGTTTAGGGCAGATAACAGAAAAATATGAGCTAGGTGCATGTTCTCATACCACATTTCTTTTCTCTTACATGGAAAATCTTGCTCTGGCTAACACTGGCATAATTTATTTGCTTTCCCCTATACTAGGCATTAGTTTTCAAAATTATAACACCGGCATTACTTCTAACATGAAAATACTGAGCAGAGTCAATTCTATATATTCTTAAAATACAGATTCCCCACCCCAACCCCAGCTATCTGAAAGTTGAGTGTTCCAGTGAAACCTTTTGTAAGTCAGAATGTATCCCCTCACCCCTGCTCACTGAAAGCTCACATTATGCCGCTTTGCTTTAATGAAAAACCCACATTAGTACCTGTTTTTGCTAACTGAAAGAAATCTGAAGAGAATTTTCATGTTTATGAAAAAAAAAGAGAAAATACTAGAGAGAAAATGAAAATCACAGTCTTTTATAACCTAATGATGGAAGTGATATCCCATCACATTTGCCATGTTATGTTCCTTAGAAGAAACTCATTGGTCCAGCCTGCAAGTGAGGCAGATGGGATGACACAAGGGTCCGAACACCAGGAGGGGGGAATCTTTGGGAGGCCTGTCAGAAGCTGCCTAACACAGAAACTTTTAACCTTAGGCAAATTACTCCAGCTCTCTTTCCTTATATTTTATTAACAACCTGCCTTAAGTGTGCCAGTGTTAGTATTTTATTACCAACCTGCCAGTGTGATAGGGTGATTTCTAAGATAAAATGTCTTTTTGCAGCTTGGATTCACCAGTTCAGTTTTATAAAATTAGTTGATTCTTCTTATGACTTCCTATTTGAGTCTAGTACCTTCAGAAGAACAAACCAAATTCACCAGCTAGGAAATACTGATTTATAAACTGGAATGCTTTTTGTTTTCCTTGTAAATCTAGGTGGGAAATTGATCCATGATAAGCCTGCTAAACAGTGCATGGTTTTGCAAGATATATTATTATATTTCACATTTATGAGATATTCTGAGATCTTTGATAGGTTTTTTTTTTCTTGTTTGTTTGGGTGGTTCTTTTTTTCTTGTTTTCATTATGGCAATAAATTTTCCTGCCAAGTCTCAATAGTTTAGAGTCAGGAGAAGCCCTCAAGAAACACACATCTAAAGGAAGAAATTCTTCCAGCCAAAGTTAAAGAAACTACCACCACCTGTGTGAATCCATTTTAATGTTTTCTGAAATACTTTGGTTATGAAACATATAGGAAACTATCTCCATTCCAGTTATTTTTCCCAGTCTCCTATGAACCGAAGTATTGACTTGGGAGTTAGGATGATCCACGCACATGACCTTTCCAAGCCCCAGTTAGTCATCCATAAAGTGGGGCTCATGGTCCTGTCCTCATGACCTGTCACTTGGCTTTCTTGCAGAGCACGCAGGGCCTGGGAGGAGCCCCTGGAGATCCAGCAGTGGAAAGAGGGTGCTGAGTTTCTTTTAACTGTCATCAGAGAGACTGATTTAAAAAAAAAAAAAATCAACTCAAGGGAGTAAGTACCAAATTAGGGACAAATAGACAGTCAGAATTGAATTCCTAATCCATGGGGTCATCGGGCAAAGAGGAAAAATCCAGATGTAAAACCCACATGAAAGACAAGGAACAAAAAGAGAAAAGAAAAGAAAAAAAAAAAAAAGGGAAAGTTAAGTTAGTTCTAAGAAACTAGAATGGGCTGGAGCCGAAGCATTGAGCATTGGTTTTCTTGTTTCTTTAGCTCCATGGGGGCCTGCTGGAAACATTTAAAGGGAAATCCTTGGAACAGACACCTACCACCTGTGGTTATTGAAAAGATATATATTATTTAGATACCACTGGGTGAAAAAAAAAATGCCTTAGAAGGAAACATCTTGACTAACAGCAAGGTGCAAAATTACTTCATTTTGCTCCTCATTTTTGGAAACAATTGACTTCTAGCTTCCATAACTTCATGCCTTAAAGTCTCCATCACAGCTGTTGGAGAAATTCTTCATGTTCTCTGCTATGACACTGGGATTTTTGCAGCCATGAATGGACACAAAAAGATGTCAATCATATCCAGTAATGAAAAGTTCATTTCTCACTCCCTATTGTGAAGGCAGTGCCTTTGTGATACCCATTGTGTGAGGCTGTGTTCAAGCTCATTTACCTTCACATACAGAATATCTATTTTATATTAAAAGTTTAGACTGTAGTCACCCCGGATCACACCTAATGCATTTGAATTATATTATCATTATCCTCTATTAAATCTAGGATGATGCTACAATATCTATGTCAGAAATAATAAAGAGATTAATGTGGAGTAACAGATACTGGTATCACCTCCCTCTACATTTCAACATCAAATATTTTCGGCACTGCAAACCAGTCTCTGTCAGCCAGTGAGAACGGGGATTTGGGCAATAGAGAATCCATCGAGAGAAGTGAGGGTAATTTTCCAAGTCATGTAGGCAGCTGCTGAAGTGATAATTGAATAAAAGTGAAAGTCCTTCCTTTTTCTTTCCTTCTAGAAAAATCTACATTTATTCCCCTAACTTCGCAGAACATACCCTCCTCAGGGGGTGGTGATATATGCTGAGGAGAGCTTATTTGAAGTGGTTCTCTGACAGCTGGATTTATGAATGGATACAATAAAGACAACTGAGGAGAAGAAAAGTCAGCACTGAACATGCTGGTCTCAGATTGTAAAGCAGTATCCCCTCAAATTTAAGGGGCTAGAAATTACCTCCCTACTGCTCTGCTTCCTCTACACATGCAGCCAGCCTGGATAGGGGAACAAAGTGACAGAAGCAATTCATTCACCCACTCAACAGCTATGCATTGAGCAGTGGATTATCATTCCTTACTTCCTAAAGCACTTATATATCTGAAGACACTTCATCCTTATTACAAAATAGGAAGGACAAGGATTATCATCCCCACTTTACAGATGAAGAAACTAAGTCTCAGAATGACTTATGTACTTTATGTCATTATTGAAGAATAGACTGGAGATACACACTCATGCTTCGGAGCTTCATTCCACGGTCAGTCAGAGCCAGGGATGGATTTACAGTGAGAGTACAGGAGTACAATTTCATTTCCAAAGCTCACTCTGGCTAGAGGATGGAGAAGAGTCTTGGGGAAGAAAGACAAGAGGCATGACAACTGGAGGCTGCTGTAGTAATCCAAACAATGACCATGGCCTGAACTAGCAAAAGATATTTAGGGGCTGCTTAGTGACTAGTTGGATGTTGGAAACTAGATTGAAAGGAAGCAGGAGCTATTTAGGATGTCTTGGGCCTGTCATTTGAACAACTGGATGCCATTTTCTAAGATGGGGAACGTGGAAAAGCAGGTTAGAAAAGGAAAGGGAGGATTTTATGTTTCATTATGCATAGTGTGAGAAAACAGGTGGGAATAGTTTATCAGAGGTGGGTACCTGGCTCTGGAACTCAGAGGAGGCATCTTGCTTAAGTTGAGATTTACGGGCACCAAATATTCTAGGAGCAGATATCGTAGGTGCTCATAGCAAGAGAATTTCCAGGGAGTGACAGAAGTGGAAGTCAGACTGCAGGAAGTGGGGAGTGAATGGATTGAAGATACAGTTTAGACAACATTCTGAGAAATTCCATATATTTATTCCCCCCCAAAAAATGACTGCCAAGACATAGAAAAAGATAGAGCCATGTGTAGTGAGAGCATGGGGTGTAGGGACAATTGCTTTATTGTTTTAAATGAAAAAGTCTGTTTAAATGTTGATAAGAAGGAAAAATTAGAGAGGGAGAGATTAAAGGCATGGGAAATTCATTCAATGAACAAAGAGAGAGTGACAAGAGTCCTCACCATGTGCTGGAGACCCAACAAGTAAGCAAAGATTACAAATCCCCACTTCGTAGAAATTGCATTCTGGCAAGGAGATAATACATAAATAAACAAACATGTCATAATAATGTCTACGAAGTATGAAATGCAACATAAAGCTGTAATACTTGAAACGCTATGGCATTGACCTAAGAATAGACAATGGATGCACAGTGACCAAGACTCTCCTCTTAACCAAACTTTTAGCCAGGCTCCTTTGAGCCCTTTCTCAAGTAGGCCTCTGCAGTGGCCTATGACAACTTGAATAAAACACAATAGAGTTTCTAACAATTCATGGCCTCATCCTTAAGATGATCCTAGCCCTCCATAAAGTGCCCACCTGAGAAAACTCAAGGTTGCTGAAAGAATTTACTATTTGTTCTAGCCAATGCTTGTCTTCCAGCCTCAGTGGGAGGGTGGTAGCCTAACTTCTGTAAGTGTCAGTTAGCAAACCCAAACCAGTTGCACATAGATGAAGCTCTCTTCCTATTTTTTTGTATGTTTTCGCTTCCCTGACTCTACCAAGTCCAGCTTATATCCCTCCATATTCCCTCATTCTCCCTTTAAAAAGCCCAGTCACCTCTGTACAAATCAAATTTGAGTTGAGTTCACACTAGACTCTTTTCCCCATTGTAATAGTACATGACTGATCAAAATATGTCTTCAACACTTTAGTGTCCAGCCTTGTTTAACTTTGACAATAAGAATCTAAACTCTGAAAACATATGGAATTTAGTATATGATAAAGTTGACATTTAAGTCAGTAGGACACATTTAATAAGTGGTGTTGAGACAACTGCATAATTTGGGGAAATAAAATGAAAAATGGTCCTTTAGGAAGTAGGGGAAGGTAGCTTTAAACAGAAAAAGGGACACTTCTTGTATTTCCCTTGGAGAAGAGAAGGGGAGTATTTATGCAATAGTATTTATGCAAGATGGAGATGTCCCACCCGTTGGCTTCTCTCGTTTCCTTCCAAGATAGGTGCAGTATCTTATGCCAAGAGTAAAGGAGCACTTGGAAAATTAGGAACCTGGGGAAAATTGGGGGCAAAAGTGAAAAGAGAATACAATTAAGTTCAAGGCCCAGCTTGAGACTGGTCATTTGTGGTAATTGAACTTAGAATATGGCAGTGGGACCTGGAAGTTTCCAGGGCAGATAGTGGGTAGGGTTCCATGAGGTGAAAATGACCCCACAGTTCTGCAGACCACAGAACAAACAGAGCTGTGTGCTGCCTGTTTAGGCACAAAGCAGGACATAATTCCCTAGAGCTCTGGGGAAGCAGTGGAGACCCACTCTGGCACCACCACATCGGTACAAAGTATTTGAGAACCAAGACAGTTTCCCTCAACAAACCAGATAAACCTCCAATAGATCTGATCCTCCATCAATATATCTTCCTCAATATGTATCAGGCTGATTCTATAATCAAGATTACTCCCTACTGAATATATTCTCTCCACCTCTGTCATTTTCAGTGGCAGGCCTCACAGCCAAAAGAGAGGTGTTGATGGGTGTTAGGGGATCCAGGAAGAAAACCAGGGCCTGAACAAGGGGGAGGTGTGGAACTGGGTCAGAGCTGAGGTTGGACTTGGAAGCTGGTGGTCACTGCAATTTGAGAATTTGGGACCATAGGCCAATTTTCTCAAGGTAGACAAGAAATCTAAAAAGCAAAAAAAGACTAGAATTCCAAGTTGCCTGGGAGTACGAATCAGGAAAATCAAGGAGGCTAAACTGTCTGAAATAAGACAAATAATCTGAAAAGAGTCTAGAGAACCAGTAGAAGAATTAAGAGGGATGCTTGGCCATAGACCATCAAAGCTAAGGGTTGTCTGCTTATTGTCCTCTCTGCCCAGAGCAGGAATGGTGAACACTGGCTGGAGTTCCTGGCGTTGACTCTGCTAAAGAAGATATCCCTTTGCAGACACACCAACCAGGTGGTAAATTATGAGTCACGGGGAGAAGAAAGAGCTGCATCCTTTGCAAACATGATAGGTCTGTTCCTGAGGCTGTTCAGGCTGCTTTAACAAAATACCATAGACTGGGTAGCTTATAAACAACAGAAATTTATTTCTCCCAGTTCTGAAGGCTGGGAAGTTCAAGATCAAGGTGATGGTAGATTTAGTATCTGGCGAAGACCTGATTCCTGTTTCACTGATGGCCCTCTTCTCTCTGCGTCCTCAAATGACCGAAGGAGGTGAGGGAGCTCTGTGGAGTCTCTTCTTATAAGGGTACTAATCCCAATCATGAGGGTGGAGCCCTCATGACCAATTCACCTCCCAAGGGCCCCACCTCCAAATACCATAATATTACGGGTTAGCTTTCAACGTCTAAATTGTGGGAGACATAAACATTTAGTTTATAGCAGTTTGCTAAGAGTCCTGCTAAAGAGAGAGGCAAGTCATCTTAGTGATTCGGGATAAGAAAGATTTCTAGGAAACACTCATCTTTCAGTAATGTCCTGATAGCCACCCAGAAGCCTAACTGTTGCAATTTATTAATCCCAACAAATAAAGGCATGGAGTGGAGGACAGAGAGGCTACATTTAAGACTGTCAATAATCTGGTCACTCCCCACCTTTCAAACTTCCAGTCAAATGCTTCCCCCATGGTTTCCTGATATGCTGTGTTTAGGTGAACTGGCCCAGCATCTTCAAGAGTTCCATCTCATGAGTAGGGGGGACCAAGACATCTAGTAAAATCTTTGCCTCTCCACTCTGTTGTTCTATAAGGTTTTTCCACGTTCCAATACCTGAGCCTCTAACTTTATCTCGCTGCTTCCCGAGCTTCTCTGGTTGTCTGTGTTTGTTTCTATGTTTGTGCTTGTGTTCTCCCTTAGCTTAGATCCACTGTGTGCACAGTGTTTGGCTTTGCCCCAGTCTTCAGATGGCTCCATACTCTGCAGTCCCTGGGGATGTCTTCCTTCTCTGTGTGTCCAGCCCCAGATTCTGCGGTGCTTAATTCCCCCCCTTATCCAGGACAAGAATTCAAATAATATTCAATCCCCCACCCCCAGTCAACACCTTTACTTCCTCCCCGTCCTCTGCCTGAACTACTCCATTGAGGGAGATACCCAATTATACAATAACCCCATTTTCTGACAGCATCAAATCTCATCTTTCTTAGATTCCCCCCCCAAAAAAAATCAACAAAGCCCAAATCCTATTATAGGTTCTTTCAAACACCCTCTTACTTGGACAGCCCATGGTCTCCCAGGTCTATGCTCTCCCTGGCCGCAAGGGGCCATAAACACAACTTTCACAACTGTAGGTGGCCTTTGTCTAAACCAACACTAACTAACATGAAATGGCCCCTCCTGTGTGCCAGGCCCTGTATTAGGGACAAACACAAGCTAACTTTTTAAAATCCTTAATAGCAACTCTGTGAGATAGGTTTTATCATCTTCACAATACAGAGGAGAAAATGGAGACCCTAGGTCATGCAACCGCGAAGTAGTAGGGTCAGGGTTAACTTACCAATCTGTGGGCCTCCAAAGCTGCCATGTTTCCCTTAATTTGGAGCAGAGTCCTTTCCGTGTTTTTCATCGCTTGGAAGAGGTGCCATCAGAGCAGCCGACCTCACCCACCACCTCCGGGATCAGCAAAAAGGCAAATCAAACAGGGTTGGCCAGTTCAACAAAAAAGACAAGAACAGACCCAGGTATATAGTATGATGGCAAAACTAAGTAAACTCGTTAGAGGCCAAGAGACACAGCTCCTGAGACAAATGGCCTGAAAGGCAATACAGATGGGAGAACGAAACAGAGCTCCACTATTTTCTGGCAATTTGCAATATCTCAGTTAATAAAAACAGAAAACAAAGGGAGTGAATGGATTGGCTCACAATGAGCTAATCCGAAGGAACAAAGATGCAACCGCTGTTGCAATGAACAGTCAGCAGAGCAGGGGAATCAATGCTCCTAGGGTAATGAGAGCAAATGAAAGGCTGAGAAACAGAGAAAATAAAAAGAGCAAAGAAAAAAGCCATCATTATCATTGGGTTATTAGGCCAGCGCTCCTTGGGGAAGGGAGAAGCCCGTCTCGGGCACAGTTGCGGCCTAATGGTATATTGGTGGGAGTCACCTTACCCTAGCAGGGGACCATCTGTGTGAACCTTGCTGGCGTTCCTGCCTCTGGGGTCGAGCATCCTGCGGTCTGAATTCGTTTTCTCTTGGCAAAATGGATCTGTCCGCTCCTCTGAGCAGAGACAGAGCAGGAGAGAAGGCCTAGAAAGCTTATTGCATGTCACGTCGCTCTTGAAAATCACATTTTTATGAGTGTAAATGAATCAGAAACATATGGATGAAATTTCCTGGCTTGATGTGAACAGCCTCATACCCCAAGCAGTGCCCTCAGAGAGGATGCTTGGAATGTCAGTATTTGTGCCAGAATCCCGAGTGGAAAGGTCAGGGGAGGCGCCCTCCCACCCGCTCGTACCCCATCCCTTTAGCACGGCCCCCATGTGGACCTCCCCAGACCCAGAGAAACTTGCCTTTGCCAGACCACTTCCCGCTCCCTAACGTTCTCATTCTATGCCAATAATGAAGGTTGAGTATGTGCGCACACACAAGTGCATACACGAGCATGTGTGCAAACACGTTTTTACTCCCCCAATAAATATCGTGAACGAAGAGGCCAGGGTGTGAAAAAAGCTGTAAAATGACAATGTCTATTTCTGTTTAAATGAAATCCTTCTACCAAAAAAAGTAACTTCTTGAATGTAATGATACTAGCACTAGATAGCTGGGCCATTGCAGGAAACTCCAGCCACAGGGCTATGGCATAAAATTCACGGGTATGAACAAAGAGCATTTACCGAACTACTGTATAAAGTAGAAGAGACACCGATGTCCCACATTTTTGAATCTGGCTTTGTGTTCAGCACCTACATTTTCAACCAGAGCAAGGAAACAGAACCAGGGCTGTATTTCATTCCTCACATATGGATTAAGAAGTCAGAAATCAAGATGACTGGGATGAAAATACACACAGATGCCTCTCTGTCAACACAATGTCTGAAGAACTGTCTGGATGTAACATGGGTGAGTAAGCAAGCATGGGCTTTGATGTCAGCTGCATGAGGAGAGAGCCCTGGCCTTGCCGTTTGTTAGCTGTTTGACATTGGGCAAGTCACTCAACCTCTCTGAGCGGTTTCCCTGCTATAGAGCATGCCCCGAAGATAAGAGTCCAGTAAGTGATGGCTATCATCAGAATGAAAAGCTTTGCATTTACATTTTCAAATTGGACCTCCAGACTCACAGAGATTTTGAGATGAATTATGGACGTGTTTCTTTGGCTTCCGTGTAGGCACAATCCTTCCCAGATGATAGCTCAATTTTTCATTCCCTGTGCCTGCGCCCACAGCCTTAACTTGGCCACCAGATTGGCCAGTTCAGAGTAGCGAGTAGAAGGCTCACTCTGGGTTCCCTGAGGGCATCTGCCCACAGGAGGGCAATGCCTCAACCCTTTGCTTATTATCTGCAGTTCGCTCTCACAGCCTCTGGCTGCCTGTGACCGCACCATCCTCAGCGTTCCCTCTCAGCTGGTCTGAGCCCCACATCTCTGCCATCGCTTCTCAAGAGGCAATGAAGTCGGAAAACGCTCCCCTAGTGATGCCACACTCCCTGTGAGACCAGCAGACTAACAGCATGCTCGGGCGGACCCTGCCTCAGCTTCCCCGCCCCACCTTTGTCCGCTTACCAAATGAACTCCAAATGCTTTGTCCTGCCACAGTCTCCTCCCAGCCTCCCTCACCCGCCCCTCCTAAGAGCCTTTCAACTCCAGCCAGACAGGTTGGGTCATCTTTCTCCAACCACACCCAGCTCATACCTAGCCCTCGGCCTCTCCTTGCACTGCCTTCTCCAGCTCTAGCCTCTTTGGGATGTTTGACGAAACTCCAGCACTCCTTGAAGACTTTACCCCCCTCCGCCCACCTCAGCCCTACTTCTTCCCCGGCTCCGACAGCCGCTCCCGCCCTCACGGTCATCCACTTTCAATGCCGGCGTGGGGGCCAGCGTGCTATGGCCGCGGACGTCTGTGCACGCGCTCTCTCCCCGCTGAGTGTGAGCTCCGTGAAAGCAAGACGACTTGGCCCTTGGAATCTTAGAATCCCTGTCATGGAAGAAAAAACTGCAAGTCCCCCAGCTCCAACTGAGGCAGAAGCCATGATGGATGCACTGCGCCCACTGAGAGGCATCATCAAAAGTCTCCTCATGAATGTGCTTCTCTTCATCCACCCTCCCCTCCAGACCGTGGTTTCGGGTTGTGCTGCAGAACTGTGGAGGCCGAGGAGGCCGCTGGAGGGCTCAAGGCCTAAGGGTGGGTCAGGGACACCTCCTGAATCCTCATAAAGAGCCTGGGGCGGGTGGGGGCGGGGGAGGCGCATCCTCCCCCTGTGTGCATCCTGTGTGGAACTCTCGCGTAACATGCCAGAAACTCTCCCGTAACATGAGGGAAACATCCTGCAACATCCTATAACCATGTTACATCGTGGTTGTAAATCTGGTCCATCATCTGCTTGGGATGCACAATGAACAATTTGAACTGAAAATACAAAGGTGAAATTTTTGCATTTTGCAGACCATTCCTAGAATAGGACCTACCTAATGCAAGTCTTTTAATCTCTATGGCTCAGTTTACCTATGGAGATGATAATTACACTTACCCCATAGGGTAGTTGTGAAGGCTGTCTTTAAGAAATGTAATGCACCCACACAAGGAATATTACTCAGCCATAAAAAGGAAGTACTGAAACAGACTACAAGGCAGATGAACTTGAAAACATTAGGCTGAGTGAAAGAAGCCAGAGGCCACATAGTGTGTGATTACTTTCATGTGAAAGGAATGTTCAAAATGAGCAACCCCATAGAGACAAAAAACAGATTAGCAGTTGTCAGAGGCTAGGGAGAGGAACGGGTGGGGAGTGCCTGCTCATGGGCATGGGGTTCCTTTTTGTGGTGATGAAATTGTGGAATTTGAGAGAGAGTGATGGTAACACAACCTTGTGAATATACTAAAACCACTGAATTATACACTTTTAAAGGTTGAATTTTGTGGTATGTGAATTATATCTCAGTGTTTTCAAAGTATAAAAAAATAATGTGCGCAATCAGTTGGAGACAGAGCCTGGCAGACACGAAGACCGTTGTGATTAGGGTGGGGATTATAGGAAAGAGTAAGATTACAGAAGAACAATTAGATGTGGGATTAAACCCTGGTTCTTCCACTCACTAGCTGTGCTGAGTGACCTTGGGCAAGTTACTCTGTCTTAGATTCAGCTTTTGCAAAGGTTAGTTGGGAGTCCTAACACGGATCCTGTTGCATCGGGTAACATACATAAAGCTCTTCTGCACAGTGCTTGGCAGGATATAGATGCTCAATAAACCACAGACCTCTCTGTCTTTATTTTCTATTCAATCTCCTTCCTGAAATAATTCTCAGAACACAGCTGCAGCTGGCCAAAAGCTGGGGTTCCATCCCCAGAACTAATGAGAACCCAGCAGTGACGCTGGGTGGGATCATGCAAAGTGCTTCTGCAGCGAGCCTTGAAACAGAATAAGCAGAAAGGCAAATGAGAACTGAATCAGGAATGGAAGGCTAAGGTCAGCGCTGGGGATGCAAGTCTAAGAACTGAGTCTAGCGGAGTTTGAGACTCTGGGTCTGGCTGCAGAGTAAGTCAAGGGGTCAGGGACCAAGCAAACAAGATCTGGGAGCCAAGACAAAGTGTTCGGGATAAAGGCCATGAAAAAGGCAATGGCATTAGGGCCCAAGGCCAGGCTAGGCCTGTTTATTTAAAAGACACTCAACTAGATTGGATGTAAGACATGATATCTGTTATCCGCAACTAGTCAGTAAATCATTCTCCCTGTCATAGCAGTCTATGGAAAGGGGAAGAAATGGAAAGGAGAGGGGGAAGGGGAGAATGGGTTCTAGGGAACTGGACGTGATTAATCATCACCACCTCTCCCTGGACAATGCTGTTCAGTGTGTAGCAGTTGGGGGTGGGAAATCCTTTCTTGAAAATTCTTCGTTTCCTTATCCCACAGTCCAACAACCCTGCCAAAATATCGCCACAGGATACATTTAAGGACAAAATGCTGTGATTTGTTAGATGCAAAATTTCTGAGATGGGAGGCTTTTTGCTCAAGAGTTGAAATTGTTGCATTGACAAACGTTGGTGTCTACTGCTGTTGGCTGGCTCGGGGGCTGGGGGGTGGGGGGAAGAGGGAGAATTTGATCCTATGAAGAAATTCCTCCTAGCTGTCTCTTAATCTATTCTGTGATCAATACTAACACTGTCATAATACTTAAACTCTTCTTCCTTTTTGTCACCCACCTATGTATGAATTCATTACAAAAGCCAGATGCGGGACAATAAAGGGTCTACGAGATAAAACAAGGGCAGATTATTTTATTATAATCCATATGAGAAGGAACCTGGTCAGCATAATAAATGACACTAGGCAACTTCACTGCAAACAGTGGGGCCGGACAGTTTTTCACGGCTCACTCTTACACGGAGATAGATCCCTTTCCTTAAAGGCCATTGGATTCCCAGGCAGAGGTGTGCACATATGTTTTTGCTTAGGCCTTGCATCTTCGGTGATGTCCAGGCTGCTTTGGGGACCTGGCCAATACAACTTAGGAGAGTTTGAGGTCACAACAGCAGACATTCTGTACTGCAAGAATTTCTCCTTTCAGGAGAGCATACTGTGCCTTGAGGCAGAGGCTGAGGTCTGGGGCCCACTGGGAATATGACTATAAGAGTCTTGAAAGCCTTTGGCAACTATGATTCTTATTGGATGGGCTCCACATCCCGACTTGCACACTCACCCTCACACACATGCCCTGACACACATGCCCAATTATACACATTTAGGTGCATACACACGTGTCCATCCATGTGCCTACCCCATGTGCATATGCATCTCACACACTCACACATCCATACACAAGTATCGTTGTGCACACACGGTCGAAAATATACCACATACACACACATACATTGCTCATATGTGTGAGCACACTCAAAAAACCCCACAGAGGTACATACGCACGTGTACACACACACACACACACACACACACACCCTTCATGCACATGGACAAGTGCAGGTCCTCATAACTACAACAAGGATTCTGGGACAATCCTGTGGTGTCTTCCAGACAACCGCACCCACCATAGAAGTGACATTTTTTAGGAGACATAATGAAAACAATTACGGCATCTGCTGCACCCACAAGAAGTCTATAATTCACTGTGCTTGTTCCCCAGCAAAAGGAAGAAGCAAAGCATTGTTCAGACCATAACCAAAATGTGACCAGGTATTAACGCCGGAAGGACCTTCCAGCGGAAACATCAAGGCTCCGATATTAACACATGCCAGTAAATAAATAAGGGCTGATTTGGCCACCAGCAACTTCTGAAGTCTTTCTGATTTGACATGGATGGAGACCTGAGGCTGATGTTCCCATCTGTCAACCTATACCCATTTCTGTGGCTTTCAAATATAGACAGGCTTCCAGGGTTCCTTCCAGCTTGGAGATACTATTTTTGCTAATGGCATTTTTAAAGGTCCAGACAGGCCATTTACTTACACCAGAAACACAATGGAAAGGAGCAACATCTTTTTTGTTGTCGTTTTCGAGTTTGGCAAAACCTCATCTTAGAAGTAGAAATTTTGGAGGCAGTTTGCCTAAGACCCAAAGCAGATCTACAGACAAGCAGATAAATTCTTTAATGGGGCTATATTTGTCTCTAAATAGTTGGCAGTGAAAATTAGGATTTTCATAAAGTCAGCCCTAGCAAACATCCACGCGCCCCTCCCTCACCGTCCAGCATGGCACCTCCCGCCTCCCTGACGCCCATCTCAAACCCTAGTAAACAAATCCCTCTCTTACATCATGCGCCTCAGAGAAACATGAAGCAAGCTCTTCTTGAGTTGGGTTCACAGACACTCTCCCAGGGCCACAGTGGTGTGCTGAAAGAAATGGAAATCTGGTGGCCCAAGAAACAGGAGTGGGAGGAGATTAGGGGTGGGTTGAAACGTGGGGGTGGGGAAAAGTTGGGTAAAAACTTTGAGTCTGAGAAGAGCGAGCCCAGGGTGCTGCCCGGAATTCCAAAATGGGGAAAGAGATCTCGGCTGCTTTCATATGGAAATTGGCCTGGAAGCAGACTTTGTCTCTGGGTGGAACTGAAGCCAAGACCAAGTTCAGTGAACCTAACACACCGTTCAATCAACCATTGAAACCCAGGAGAAGAGAAGGCAGGAAAGGGAGGGCAGAGGGTCAAAGAGGCTCGCCTTTCATTTGAGCTTGGTTATGGAGGTGGCATTAAGGAGGAATTAAACACTGGAAAGAACTGGAAGGGAAAAATCCCATCTATTTGGAGAATGCGACCAGCCTGGCTTTAAGTGAAAGAAGAAGAGTGAAGGAAACAGAGGGAAGCAAGCAAGCAAGGCAAGAGAAGGAAGGAAGGAAGGAAGGAAGGAAGGAAGGAAGGAAGGAAGGAAGGAAGGAAGGAAGGAAGGAAGGAAGATAAACAATGATAATCACTCAAAGCAAATTCTGAAATTGCAACTGCATCTGATGGGAGTAACAGAAAAAAGGAAGGAACTTGAACTTGCCTGTACTCTGCCAAGATTCCCTCCACCTTCCACCTTAGATAAAGGCTTTCAGAGATGTGAAGATTCTTAAAGCAGATAGGAAGTGGACTTCTGAAGGTTGACTTTTGGACTTGTTTTTAGTTTGTTTTGTTTTTATTGCATCTTCAAAGGAAAGTTGAAGAAGCATCTACTCTTTGCAAAAATAAGCTAATATACTTTCTTCCTAGATACTTTTTTGGGGACTTGTTTCCTGTCTTTTGTTCTTGATTTATTATTGCCTTTATTTGTTCTCCCCCATTTGGTTCATTTTATTCTTATTTTAAAAGAGCAGCTCCAAAGACCCTTCTATTTTCATGGAAATTGCTCAGTAGTAACAATTTCAGATAGCTTCCAGAAGAATAATCATCATGCTGGCTGCTTCACCCAAGATGCTTTGCAGCATTTCACATAACAATTTACTAATTAATGACAAATTAAATGGAATTTGGTAAGAAGAATCAGAGGTTAGAGTACTGGTGTATATTGTGTATAAAAAGGTATGCAAATATCTTCAGCCCATTTGTGGTTCATCAGTGGGAAATAATAGCTATTCTACTTGAAAATTTCAAATGCAGGAGGGCTGCTGCATAGAAGCAGAATTTGGAAATTATTCATCGTTTTAATTTTTTAACAGTTTCTCAAATGAGAAACTGTTCCTTCATTTTAGAGGCACAATGAGCTTGGTCTTTTTGTTTTAATAACTTTAAAATCATACAAATTCGGCTCTACTTTGCAGTTATATTAATTACGTATTAGGAGGCAAGAGGCCATTTTTGGAAATCAGCAACTGAAGTTTTCATCTTTCAGAGCAGAATAAAAGGCACGGACTCCGTTCTTCTAAAGCAGGCATTGGCAAACGACAGCCTGCAGACCAAATCCACTTTGCCTGTTTTTGTAAATAAGATTCGTTTGGAAACAGCCACACTCCTTCACCCACGTACTGTTTATGCCTGCTTTCACACTCGCGTGGCAGAGTTGCAACGTGGGTCTGGTGGCTTGCAAAGCTTAAAAGATTTATAGTTGCGGGGCACCTGGGTGGCTCAGTGGGTTAAGCATCTATCTGCCTTCAGCTCAGGTCGTGATCGGGGGTCTGGGATAGAGTCCCGCATAGGGCTTTCTGCTCAGCGGGGAACCTGCTTCTCCTTCTCCCTCTGCCTACCGCTCTGCCTACTTGTGCTCTCTCTCTCTGCATCAAATAAATAAATAAAATCTTAAAAAAAAATTTACAGTTGGGTCCTTTAAATTTGCTAGAACCCTGCCCTAGAGGGTAGATCTAGGGAGACAACACTCACCATAAAGAAAGAAGAAAGGTTTTGACTGAGAAAATAGTAGAATTATTTTAAAGTGTTGCACTACTAGTGAAAGCCCACAAATGGTCATTATCAATCAGCTGTCATAAAAATTTGCCAAAATGTTTTTTCTTATTCAATAGACATTTAGGGGAAGTGCTTCTTTAGCTAGTTTGTCTTTAGCCCAATGAGCAGGTGACTCACCTCAGGGAAACATTGGCTATTTCTAATAAGAAAAGGATTTGCAAAGAGTGAAATGGGTCTGCCCTCGGTGGAAGTTCTGGGTGAACACAGATGGCTTCCCACATTAAATAGGGTGATTGCTTTGGACACATGTCAATTGGTTTATTTTTACTGCTTCTAATTTTGATAGTGAGACAAAATATCTTTCCTGATTTTATTTGTCATCTTCAATTTATATTATATTCAAACTATTAATGTCCAAAAGATATTTGGGGCCATGAAAATCTCTTAATCCTTTTAATATATTCCCTCTGACCTACAGGGTACTACAACCACATGGCCGTTCAACTCCTGAACATTCCATTTGTGTTGATGGGGGCAGAGACAAAGCCTGAGACAGAATACCCCTCACATGCCCACAACTTGGTATCACCTAAGAGCACCAAGGAGCATGGCCAAACCTCAGCTTAAAGCAACAACGTTTAAGTCAATTTGGATGATCGTTATTTTTTCCCCATCAGTAGGTTATGTCGCTATTGGCTGCCTGCTCCAGCCCAGTCTCAGCCCCTTCCTGCCCAGAGCCTAAAATCTTTGAAATGCATCCATGTGGATTGCAGAGTTGATGTTTCAGAAGGGGCACTAAACTGGGAATTTGTGGTCTGATGGACTGTGGGAGCAAGTAATGTGACCTCACCACTTCATGTCAGAAAAGGAAATTGGATTAGTCCAGACTTGGTGTCTTGTAACAGCTCTCAACATGTTGAGACTGTTGAGTCTCATTCCAACAAATAGTACTGACCACCTATTGCGCTGGGAAAAATAGACATAGCCCTGCCCTAAGGAAGCTTGCCGTTATATGAATGTATTGTGAGAAGGGGATGAAGAAGGGTAATTAAAACAAATACACACACACACACATATATGCAAGGACACACAAACATATATCAACAAATTATGACAAGTGCAACCAAGAGGCATTAATAGGGAGTTCTACTTCAGGCAGGGCAGGTCTCCCCAAGAAAGGGGCATTAAAGGCAAATCTTAAAGGATGAGCCAGCTAGAAAAATGGTGATGGGGCAGGGAGAGCATTCCAAAGAGACCATACAGCATGGGTAAAAGTGCTGAGACGGCCTGTGAAGAGTTTTGCACAGTAGAGTAACTGAAGTAAGACCCACACCCACAGCAGGCATTACTAATCAATCAAAGCCCCCTCTCCTGCTGAAAACAGACAAAACCTCAGAATTCCCAGCACAGCACTCCCGGCAGCCATTGCCAATCAGCTGGAGTTGGAGAACGATGAAAACTATTTGCCATTCCTGGACCATGTGGTTCCAGAAGGTCCTCCCAGTCCTGGAATTTTCCAGTACAATGATTCTTATTGCATTCAGTATTTGAATACCAACTCCTGCTCTGAACATCCTCCACGTGCCTGTTTTCTTCCAACTTTATCGAATTCCTAGAGATAACAAGCCTTCTCCCCCACCCCATTCCATGTCACTCCTACAGGTAAAGCCCCTTTCCACACCTGTATTCTAAAGGCTCTTCAAAACCCTTTCCCCAGCGGGATCATGCCCATGTGGATCCACTATCCATCCCTGTGTAACCAACCACATTAAACCAAGTGACTTAATACAAGTGACCTTTCCCAAGGTTCTGTGGGTTGGCTGCTCAGTTCTCGCCTCCACAGCAACATTCCAAAGGGGGCAGGGTTCAGTCTAGGGTGGTTGGGAGAGCAGAGATGGCGGGAGCCATTCCCTCTATGTGGCCCTTCACCCCAGCTTCTTCCTAGCAGGGCAGTCTTGGAGCAGAGTCATAAGAAGGGGCAGCAGAAGCTTAATTTCTTAAGGCCAGCTTCAGAAATCCCACTGTATCGAAAAATGAAGGGGGGGAAATCAGAGGGGGAGACGAACCGTGAGAGACGACAGACTCTGAAAACAATCTGAGGGTTTTAGAGGGAGGGGGGTGGGAGCATGGGTTAGCCCAGTGATGGTTATTAAAGAGGGCATGTATTGCACGGAGCACTAGGTGTTATACGAAAACAATGAATCATGGAACACTACATCAAAAACTAATGATGTACTGTATGGTGACTAACATAGCACAATAAAATAAAATTAAGTTTAAAAAAAGAAATCCCACTGTATCTCTGCTTCCCCATGCTGTTGGTCAAAGCAAGTTCACAAGGCCAGTCCAGATTCCAGCTCCCTCCTTGGTTATGGGACAGGCATCAAAGACACATTTTGTAAAGGGGCATGCATACAGGAAAGGGGAGAATTGAGGGCCATTAAATCCAGTCCAACAAAACTTTATTTCAAAATTGTTGAGGTAGAACAAAGAGCCAGGTAGCCTAACCCCTAGCCCACTGTTCTCTCTATTCAATATTCCTGGGTCTTAAGGTATTACTTGCCAGTTAGTAATTGGGAGGCCTAAGGAAATCATGATAATAAATTCCTAAAAGCATGGCTGGCCCTGAGCCTGATACAGCTAAAGACAAACAAAAACCTTCAATTTGGAATTCATTGCTCTGTGACAGCATCTCATTGATAGGGAAGTTCCTGATAGCTTAGCTCCCAGAGAGTGAGAGAGACCACTCACCTCTGAAACACGAGGTACTTTTTCTTTATGACTTAGCTGCTTATCACTTTCTACCTTGTAACGATGGTATTGATTTTTGCAGATGTCCTAGTAGGAAGAGCTAAAACTCAGAGCACACAGCTAGACTTGGATCCCAAATGACCTCAGACTAGATGAGTAACCCTACAGTAAATCTCTAAGCCTCGGTTTCCTTGTCTGTTCAATGAGCAACTTGCAAGGTTGTTGTGAGAATTAATGGCAATCAATACAAAGTTCACAGTGAACTTGCTAACATACAGGAAGCACTCAATAAATGGTGGCTATCATTGTTATTATTATCAACCGGGTTTGGTCAGGGAAGATGTCCTACAAGAAGCAGGCTTGGGCTGAGATTTGAAAGGTGAGTAGAATTTGGGTGTTGACAGTAGCGAAGAAGCGCACAATGTGACTCATTTAGGTAAAAAAATACTTGGCCCAACCTAGCTGAGTGGTTTCACCCTCAAATTCAGCCTCTTTCTGTTGGTTTAGGAAATAAAATAAGGAAGAAGACTGAGCCAGATAAACAAGGATTTTGAAAGTCTGAACAAGGAGCCTGGGCTTTTTCTAAGAGACCATTGAGAGTCCTGGAGGGAGAGAGTGACAAAATGACAAACAAACAATCAGAGGAAAACCAGAAGTTTAGTCCAGAGGCCACGGTAGGGTGACTAGACAAGAGCAAGACCAGACGGGAGACAATCGCCTGGGGGAGGAGATGATGCATGGAGGTAAAGTACACTTGATAACATCTTCCAAATTAATGCTTCTCATCCCTTTGAGGAGATAGTTTAGAAGTACATCCACAAATTCTTTGACACTCTTCCTCTGGAAGGACAGGGTCTATTTCTACTTCCTTGAATATGGGTCAACCTCAGTGACTCACCTCTAGTTAACAGCATGCAGCAAAAGTGACAGAGCAGGACTTCAAAGCCAGTTCACAAAAAGCCATACAAGGTTCCACATGATTCTCTTTCTCTCAGGACGCTGGCCCTGGGAACCCAGCCCCCAGGCCATGAGGAAGCCAAGTAGCCCTTTGGGGAGGCAATGCGTTCCAGTCACAGCCCTGGCTGAGGTCCCAGCTGAGAGCTAGCATTACCCTCCCGATGTGCAGATAAGAGTGCCTCCAGATGACCCCAGCCCCAGCCTTTGATATCCCCCACCTGATGGCAAGCAGAACAGAGATGAGCTGTCCTCTCTGAGCCCAGCCCAAATTCTGACTCATGGGCAAAATAAATGTTGTTGATATTTTAAGCTGCTAAGTTTTGGGGTGTTTTGTTATGCAGCAAGAGATACCTGGAGCCAGCTGTTGTACATGCTGGCTGGGTGTCACACACACACTCATTCTCTCATCTGTTCAGGTCAATTACCCAGAAATGAGAGTATTTTTTTCTAGAACATTCCCTATCACAATACCCTCTCCATTTCCTTCATGGCATTTATCACAATTTGCCATTATAGTCTTTATTTACTCATTTGCTTATTTTCTTTACCTCTCCCCATAGAATTGAAGCCCCCTGGGCACCCCGATCTCATCTTTCTTGCTGCTGCGGTATCGCATCACCTAGCTCAGTGCCTGGAATGTGGCGAGCGTGCTATAAATATCTGTGGGATAATGAACGAGCAACACCATGAAACTTGGATATATTCAATTTCATTACACGGGAACCACTTACAGGAAGACACGTGCCAAAGTTTTAAGAAAAGAGAAAATACACGATTTGACATTTAAAGTTGAAGAAATGGTTTGCATTCATTTGTTTTCTGTTATGAATTGGTTACTGGCAGCCTGGGACCCCCTGTCACTCCACACCTCACCCAGCTCACCGAAGAAGGGTCTCACCTTAGATGCTTCCTCTGAGCATCTCATCAGAACCTCGACACTTCAATATGGCCGATTCTCCAGGCATGAAGAAACTGAGGCTTAGAACCACTCAGGAACTCTCTCAAGATACACAGCAATGCAGTGAAGAAGCCAGGATACAACTTCAGGTGCAACTCTATACTTGTACCATGCAGGGCTGGCCAAGTTCGAGTACACCTAAAAGGCCTGAGGGAATCTTTCTCTCTGTGTGAGGATAATCCATTTGTATCTGTTCATAGGCGATTCTTGAGCCTATGCAGAGATAGAGGGTAAGAGTATAATACTGTCTCTTCCTCCACTCTTTTAGTCATTCAACAAACCCTCATGGAGTACATACTGGGACCTACACCGCAGAGACCAGGGCCTAGGAAAGCGAAGGGACGCAGCTTGTGCCCTCAGGGAGGGCCTTGTCCAGCGAGGGAGGCCAGCCCTGGAGAGGACGGAAGCTCGCACAGAAGATGGTCTGGCCCTGTCTGAGGGCTTCATGATAAATCTCAGGCCCTCCCCATTTGAGCCCACTTTCCCCGGAGATTACCTCCCAGCCAGTCCTCCCTGGGGCACCCTGTATCAATCACAGGCTGCATCACCCCGGTCTTCAGGCCCCAGGCCTCCTGGCAGGACCCACCGGCCCTGTGAGCCCACTCATCCCCCGATGTGGCAAACCCAGAGCTCAGGGGGACCCCACCAATGAGATGGCCGAAATCAATTTTAATTGGGTCCCATGACAGGAGAAAATGTTTTTGTTGTAATATCGTCTCGATAAAAGGTATTGTAATATTTAAAATGTAGTATTGATCCCTCTGCAAGGACCATAAATCCTTGCAGATTTGAGAGCCTGACCGCAGAGGATGGGCTGGCTGCCTGTGGGATTGTGAGAAATGCATTGCCCTTGGACTCGGGCATCACCCACAAGACAGGAGGAGGCCAAGCTGGGCTGGCCCTTGTGTTCCTCCCACATCAAAGCCGAGATGCTGCGATCCCCCGAGCTGACACAGGAGAACTTGAGAGAAACTGTTTAAACAGAGGAATCAAAATATGAAACTAAATCACCTGCTCGTGTTTTATTAGGCCTTCTTCTGAATCAATACAAGACCCAGAGCCCGTGATTCCTCGTGCTGAAAGGGAATACTTTTTCATCCTAAAACGGAATCAGGCTGCTTAAGTAAAACAGATGTTACCGTTGAGCGCCGGGTCCTCGCAGCCCTCCGGGCTCTTTTCAATCTCCCCCCAACCCCAACAGGGGCGGAGGAGGCAACCCTCACATGGTCCCTGAAACCCAAGTCCCCGGGGCTGGAAAATCCGAAGCCTTGACATTTCTCAATCCTGAGCCCAGAAAAGTTTTCTTTTCTGTTTACCGCGGGAGGGAGGCAGAGGGTGGGGGTGGGGTGGGGGTTTGGGGAGGGGGGAGAAGGCAATCTGTTCGCAGAGAATGTGAAGATACAGTGGCGGAGGTAAAAGGCAGCGAAGATTTTTCATTTCCTGTGTTACGGGGTGCAAATAATATCAGTATGAAAAACCTGGCAGGGAGATGGGAGATAGGAGTTTTTACATTGATAAGTATTTGTTCATTTCCTGACAACAAAAAAATATAAATCTCTTCAGAAATTAAATGCCCCGGCTTGTTGGAGCACTTTTGTGGCGCGCCGAGCAAGGCTGGCTCCCTTTCTCCGGGCCGCTGCGGGCCGGATAATCACCACATCAGTCATTACCCCCGCATCACGCGGGCGGCGGCAGCCGGGGCCGCGCGGGACCGATTCGCCCACTTTTGTGTCACTGATTTTCTCCGAGGGCCCGATTTGCATTTTAATGGAAGTAGTTTATAGACTTCTCCGCTGCCTTCAGAGCGCCACAAGTGGCATCATTAAGTGAGCTAAGCCGGATTAATGCTGATAGTAAAGTCAGATAATACAATAACAGAGGCCTCCAGTCCATTTGCATTAGGTGAGGAGCTCGGGGTTGCCTGGTGCCTGGTGATAATTTGTAAGCGCGATATGTTGTACTTGAGAGGATAAGATTAAATTTAGTGGGTTTAACTGTCATCCCAGTAAGTCAATTACTTCATCTTTTCAGCCTTTGAATTTCTTTTATAAATAAAATAAATGGAATATTGAGCTGCTCCGCAGCCATTTCGAGCTCCCATGAAGAAGAATTACACAGGCTGGACCAAAAATAAATAAATAAATAAATAAATAAAAGGCTTCGGATTCAGCTCCATAAACAAAATATAAACTTCATTCAGGTGCCAGCATGGCAACAGTCCCGAAATATTGTCCATCTCTCATATCACAAGCATGACAGATTCCATTGTGACTTTAGTTTCTCCATAATAGGAAATATTTATGTTGTGCCTGGCCTTTTCTGTTCCTCTCCCTCCCATTGTGGGCGGCAACGCTCCAACACAGAGCCCAGCGCATCTCCACCCACCTCCCCCCACTCCTCCACTCCTCCCCCCACTCCTCCACTCCTCCTCCCACCCCCGCCTCCATTTGCCTGCCCAGCGCTAAATATTTCGTGTTGGGGGCGGATATTAAGCAAGCCTCCTGACCCAGCTGACAGAAAGGGGAGGCAGCGGCCTTCCAGCAGGTCCCAGATAAACAGAAAAGGGCAAATTCTCTCACGCCCTCTTCCTCTCCCCAGCCCTGGGTGGTTTGCCCCAGTAGATGACATCTCTGGGTGGACAGTTGAGATAGCTAGCATCAGCGAGTGCGATCTGGATGGAAGAACGGCGACATCTTTATTCATTCAAAGCGAGGGGGGCGGGAATCAAGGAAAGGGAAGAAAATCAAGCAGTTAAACTCTCACCGGTGACACCCGCCAATGCAAGTCATGTGTTGGAAGACCCCAATGCTGCTATCTTCCCCACTGACTGATGAGCATACGTTTTTGAAAAATAGGTCATCTGTGTGACTGCTATTCTTAATCGTGGGTGGATGGATGATGAGCGAGAGACAGACAGAGACAAAGGGTATAATCTTTGTCAAAACCCTGTAAAACCCGGTGGCCGAATAGTAGTACAAGAGCAAGGTATAGATGACCCTCCTCTCTTGAGAATCAGGAGTCTGGCCAAAGGGCCTGACTGTGCGTGCCTCATGCCCTGACCCCTATCGGGTGCTACAGAGCCAAGGAAAGGCATGAAAGACTGTCCTCGAGAGGATTTGTCACCTACACTTCAGAGAGAGAAGGGAAATGTTCAAGCAGTCAGCCTTTAATACAGGAATACACGGTGGCCCATTGGTAAGAACGAGGGGGTAACTGACTCCCAGGTTCCTGCCCATCCTCCCACCCCTGCTCCCGCTCCTCTTCCCGGGAGATACTCTCCTCCGATCATACCTTGACATGCCCTGCCCAGGCACAGGCTTCTTGTCCTTGTTGGAATGCCTTCCTCTTCATTCTCAACCTGGCTAAATCCTAGCCTGCTTCAAGACCCCAGCCATGCATTTTTTCCTCTGTGAGCCTTACCCAGCCCACACAAACAGATGAAGACCCTGTCTCTGAGCCATTCCTGGTAACAGCACCTTGCGTACTATTCTGCAAACAGTTACTGACATGCCGCCTCCCTGATCAAGCAATGAGTTCTTTGAGAAAATGGCTCTGTGGCATCCTCATCCCTTCACTTCTTCATTCTCTCATTCGTCAAGGACTGAGTGCTAGGGACACAAAGATGAACAAGACACAAGCTTGCCCTTATATATTCAAAGAGAGAAGAAGGAGGGAAAAAAACAAGGAAAGGAAAGAAAATCAAGCAGTTAAGCACTTACAGGAGGCACATGCCAATGCAAATCAGAGTTGAGTGCAGGAGGTGAAAAAGGCCTATAAGCAATTATGATACAATGCGTGGATATCTATTTCCCTGGTGTTTAGCAACAATACTTGATCTGCAGGAGATGCTAAGCAAATGTTGGTTAAGTGAATAAAGTTGTGAATAAGATATGGGGATTTTCCCCTGGGGGGGGGATTCTGAAAATTCTTGCAGGTTTCAGTGGTGAGGCTGCTAGTACATCTTTTCTCTGTACCATTCTCAGTCTCCAACCCTCTCCTTTACACTATCACTGTCAAGTATTTCAGCAAAAGAGCCAGGGTAAGCCCTCCAGAAGGGGCCACGAGCTTCAAGAATGTAAAGCTGAAAACCATCTCAGGTGAAATGGAGCTGTTCACGCACTGCCTGAGAATTCTCAGACATGTGGAGGACTCTGTCTCAGGTCTAAATTCAACACTCGCCCAAACAGCTATCTCCCAGAAAGACATCAGTTCGCACTTTGAATGTTTTCTGACCTCTTACTCTGTGGCAAGCACAATATTAGCTAGGTATGTTAGAGGAATATAAAAGTGAATCATATTCTGTAATCAGCTCAAAATTCTATTTCATTTGGGTAGGATGGAGCAGCAGACAAGTACATGGTTTGTCCCAGGGAGTTGGAATAGAAACAGCTTGCCTCCTGCATTCTGATTCATGTTTTTAGTCAACTGTCAAAAATCTGCAAGTAAACTATTATTAACAGTAATGATAACTATATTTGTGTATATTCTGTATTTTTAAAATTTAAAACATGCCTTATTTATCCTTTATATCCTTTGTTAAAGGCCAAGTGTACCTTGCCCCACTCCCTGCCCCTAGAAAGCTTCCTGTGGCTGATGCGGTTTCTGATTGGGAAGCCTTTGCCAGGACAAAAAAGTGTGTGTGTGTGTGTGTGTACGTGCATGCACGCACGTGCACACATGTGCATGTGTCTTTCTCTGATTTTGTTCCAAAGCCAAAGATATAAATGACTTTTAGACTGCCCCTTGTTTTTTATTATATCTACACCTCTGCCCTTCACTAGTGCAGATAATCGAGAGTTCGCTGTACTGTGATTAATTATATATCCAAGGCTGAGAGCCAAAAGTCACCAAAGGGCTGCACAGACTCTGCGTATCCTTTACACTTTAAGAAGGATGAGGATTTTATTTGTTTACCTTTTATCTGGTGTTGATGCAGTGCCCGATCTGTGCCAGGCACTCCACTAAGCACCTTTATACACATCATCTCCTTCAGTCCCCACAGCAACGCTGTGTGGTGGGTACTATTATTATCCCCATTTTAGAGCTGGGAAAATGGAGAGTAAGAGGAGTTTAGTGACCTTGCCAAGGCCACACAGCCAGTAAGGGTTAGAGCCAGGCTGTCTGCATATATTTTATAAAATATGATTAATGACTTAGTAATTTTATTGTCTAAGAATCACAGATATTTAGCACATACTTCTATTTTCATTTAATCATTCTAATAGTTTCCCTTTAATATCTTCAGCATGAAATCCAGAACACTTTGGTATTGGATTTCCAGGTAAAGCTTTCCCAAGCTCAGGGACAGTCCAATAGGCCAAGTTCTGATTTTCCAGAGTCTTGCTCAAGATATAAACCTTGGAGGGGCGCCTGGGTGGCTCAGTTGTTAAGCGTCTGCCTTCGGCTCGGGTCATGATCCCAGGGTCCTGAGATCAAGCTCCGCATCAGGCTCCCTGCTCTGCAGGAAGGCCAAGTGTACCTTGCCCCACTCCCTGCCCCTAGAAAGCTTCCTGTGGCTGATGCGGTTTCTGATTGGGAAGCCTTTGCCAGGACAAAAAAGTGTGTGTGTCCCACTCCCCCTTCTTGTGTTCCCTCTCTCGCTGTGTCTCTCTCTGTCAAAGTAAATAAATAAAATCTTTAAAAAAAAAAAAAAGACATAAACCTTGGAGATCAGACCCGAGGCTTGGGGCCCAGGCAGCTTAGGTGATGGCAACATATCACATTGTAAGTTCCCTTTCACAAGTGGTTTTCCCTTCAAGTACAGGGAAAGAAGACATACCAGCAGGTGTGTAATATGTGCCAAGAGGCTGTACACACATGGCCTCATCAATCTCGGCAAGCCCGAAGTGTTAACACTGTAATTCTCCTTACACAGAGGTACCAGGGGACGCTGCAAAATAAAGTGGGCACAAACTCACGCGATTCCAACCCATCGCTGTTGGCTGCGAAGTTCCTAGTCTTCCCAGCCCTCTTGAAAGTTAAACTTACAAACTCTAAGACTATACTCTGACCACTGCCATGTCAGAGAACGTGATAAGGTTTTAGCCTGCATCTATGTGCTATAACACACAGTTCTGGTCAAATTTGTTTCAGGCTATTATCCCTGACAATAATGATTAATTTCACTCTTTGCGTGTGAATTATTCTCGTAGTCAAAACAAACAAATAAGACCGTGCATTATTTATGCCCTGCCTAAACACTGTTCCCTTCTTATCTCCCACCTCCATTATTTCATTTTTTGGGTCTGAAAACCCTCTTCCTGTTGACAGTATTTCTAGTTGTGGTCATAAGACTATCCCACTGTTACTGTTTTCAAGCCGGCATCTCCAGTTTCTCTGTAGAAATTATTTCTTAAATGATCTTTGATAACCCATTTCTGGGTCTCACTTTCTGCCCACAAGTTTGCCCTTATACCTACCCTACACTCTTCCTCTCACAGCTTTCTTTCTTTTGAACATTTTTTTTTTTTTCCTACAGCGAATGGGAAATACTTGGTCAGCATATCGCAAATCACACAGTCCTTCATGGTTTCGAGAAGCTCACTCACTGATGTTTCACTAATTTATTTTTACATTTGAGCCAAAAAAGAATGTGCCAAAGGAAAAAAGACTTCAAATAGAATTCATCAGTTCGAAGCACAGTTCCATAACCAATTTGACTTCCAGTTGTTTTATTATTCCAATTAATCTCTTTAAACCTCTCTAAAGAGTTGGCATTTACATTTTTCATTTCCGTCGTTACGAATATTCTTCTAATAATAATATTTCCTAATGCCTACACTATTTCTGGGTTTGATTCTGCGATACGTGGAAGCACTAATCAGCCACCTGAGCCTGAGTGTTCTTACAGATATCAGTGTCCTATTTTCTCTAAAATTAGCAATGTCACGCAAGCTTTCAGACGCTGTAATTACAACCGCAACAGAGCAGAAAAGCTCCCAACAGCCACCCAGGCTCCAACAGCTCCAGGATCAGCCCACCCCATCTGGAAATTCAAGTGTTCCTTCCTCTTTTTCACCTCTGGCTTTTGGAATGTCTCCCTTCTGCTTGAGCCCCTGCTCTAATCCCCTGAGACTGTCCAAGTTTTGTTTCCAAACTTGTAATAAGTTTCTCCCCGAATGCCGGCACGTGTTAGCATCTGGACTGACCCTGGATCTCTTTCTGAGGCCTGAGGTCACAGGATGCTCAGTCCTTGAATGCATTGGCTGGAAAAAGTCCAGACCAAGTCCCATGGGAGGCAGAAGGGAGAGATGTCTGCACAGATGATGTGAGGAAGACCAAAACCATTCTTGTCCTGTCGATCCTTCCCAGGACACACATATGGCTGACTCCTTGGGTTGAAGATAGTGGAGTCCAGGCCTTTGTCCTTCTGCTTCCCAAAGCCTTGACCCAGTAGGCACTCTGACATTTGCATGGCTTCCTCTCTGCCTGAAGACTCTCCTATCCCTTCCTTCTCTCCTCGGCAGTGAGTAGTGCTGGGCAGCCAAGAAGAAACCCTCTCCCTCTTTGCCCTCAGTCCCTGCCCTTATTACCCTCCTTTTGACGAAGGCAGTATAGGGTGGCTTATCAGCTCTATGACCTTGGGCACATATCTCGACTTCCCTCTAAGTCCCCTCCCACCTCCCCCACCCCAAAATTGGAAACGGCATGAGAACATAGGTGAGGTCAGACGCTGAGTGTTGTTCAGCACTCTACCCCACCGGGCACCCAGCACAGAGCCTGAAATATCGCACGCGCTCGAGAAATATTAGTTAAATGAATGCATGAACTTTGTAAATGAGGCCAGTACGTACCTCAGAAAGTTCTGAAGGGATAGCTGTAATGATTAAATAAGATAATCTGCTTTATGTAGGTTTGTTCCCATCTCCCAAAATTAGTGGGGACTTCTAAGCAGAAAATACTCATCCCAAAGATAAGGTGAGTAAAAAGAGAAGAGATTAAAAAAGGACAGAAGGAAAAGGTATCCAAAGAGGCCCATGTAGTGGTTTTAAAACGTCCACAAATTCCTTCATGTTCTTACTTCAGAGCGAGCCCTAAGTCCCTTCCCCATGAGTAATCTGAACTTAGTGACTCATTTCCAACAAATACAGTGAAGGTGCTGATGTTCAGCTTGGGAGACCAGGTCATAAAAAGCACTACAGCCTCCTTCCTGTTCTCTTGGATCATTCACTGAGAGAAACCAGCCATCCCATTATGGACACAAGACTTATGAATGAACTGAGGCCTCAGCCACCGGCCAGGGAGGAAGTGACACCTCATGCTAACAGCCACATGAGTGAGCTTGGAAGCAGGTCTTCCAGTCCCGGGAAAGCCTTTCCATTGATGACAGCCCTGGCCAACATCTGGTCTGCAACTCATGAGAAACCATGGACCAAACTGCTTCTGAAATCCTGACCCACAGACTGTGAGATAGTAAGTGTTCGTTGTTTTGAACCACTAAATCTGGGATCATTTGTAATAAAGAAATCAATAATGAACACAGCCCCATAAAATCTCTTGCCAAGAGGCCTGTCCAGCACTCCTGGGCTCACGACTCCCTCACTTTGTCTGGCAGGTTCAGTCTAGGCCTGCTGATATTGGGTCCCAGGCAGGGAAGCACTGCTGCCCCTCTTTCTCCCGCAGAGTGGCCCATTTACCCTCTCCTTCTGGTGCCTTCCTGATACTAGCAGCCCCGTTGCCACTGCCATGGTGGCTTTATACCCCATCTTTGTTTTTTTCTCCACAGTGAGCCCTTGGCAGAGATCAAAACACCCACAGGCCAAATAGGACCCTGACTGTTCTTTGTTGGACTTGCTTTCTCTTTTGTTTTAAGATTCTGTTTTGTTTTAAGATGTGAGCTATCGTTTGAAAATTGGAAGAATACTTTCGATTTAACAGGATGGACTGACCATCTGTACTTAGTTTCTCTCCCAACCAGGAAAAACAACAGGGAAAGAAAAATTTAAAAGATTTCAAGCCACAAAGACCAAAAGATCTGGACAGGAGACAATAGCAAATGAGAACTTCCAACAGACTTCGGGGCAGATGGAAGAGGGATGACTGATTTAGAATGGAGGAGGCTCAATCTGGAGACCCACAGAGGATGATACTTATTAAAAGTGGATCCAATTTGGGGCGCCTGGGTGGCTCAGTCGTTGAGCGTCTGCCTTCGGCTCAGGTCATGATCCCAGGGTCCTGGGATCGAGCCCCGTGTCGGGCTCCCTGCTCCGCGGGAAGCCTGCTTCTCCCTCTTCCTCTCCCCCTGCTTGTGTTCCCTCTCTCGCTGTCTCTCTCTCTGTCAAATAAATAAAATAAAATCTTTAAAAAAAAAAAGTGGATCCAATTTGCCGTGAACACCCTTGAAAAGGCTCAAGGCTTCCAAATGTAAAACCTCATAAAGAAGACATGGGATGTAAGACCAATGCCAGGGTAACTAGTTCGGTAGTTGTACGTGGAATAGTTGGAGCTCCTGCCTTCCAAATACCCTGAGCAGCCAGGCAACCAGTCATCCCTCCCTGCCAAGCCCCTTGCCTAGAGACTGTGGCCTTCTCTTAGGGGAAATCAAATCTGAGAATCTCCAGACTTGGGGACACAAGCACAGTTTGGTGTGGGAGTTGCTGGGACATAGGGCTGAAAATAAGGGAACTGAGTGAAAATCTGTCCATGACGGTATTTTCAATACTTTATTCTTCCTTATTTTAAAAATTCCAGTAGCTTGGCTTATGGTTACAAGGTAGGATGCTTGAGGACAATTCTTGAGATAAACCTAAGGGTCTCATAGAAAGCCAGGTTAATAGGTTGACATTAGATGTTCTCTCAGTGAAAATAGTAGCTCACTGCTTAAATGCTCTGCAGAGAAGCCCACCAGGCTAATACACAGAGCTTCCAACTAACTTCAGGTGCCTCACTCCTAAACATGGACAGCCAGACAAGGGTCACCAGTAATTTGAAGAAACCACCAACAGAAAAGTCAGAGACCACAAAACAAACAAACAAACAAATAAATAAATAAACAAGTGAAGAAAAGAACCTGGAGGAAATAAAATGCAGGAATCAGAAGTAAACTTTAAAAATATAATCAATAATCTGAAACATGAAAAGATATTAGATTAGTTTCCTAGGGCTGCCATTAAAAATTTTTCACAAATTGGGTGGCTTAAAACACAAAAATGTATTATCTCACAGTTCAGGAGTCAGATGTCTGAAACGAAGGTGCCAGCACTTTGTGGAGAAGAACGTGTTCCATGCCTGTCCCCTAGCTTCTAGTGGTTGCTGACAACCCTTGGTACCTCTTGGCTTGTGGCTGCAACACTCCAATCTCTGCCTCTGTTGTAACATGGCCTTCTTCCCTGTGTCTCTCTCTCTCTGTGTCTTCACACGGCCTTCTTATAATGACACCAGTCATTAGATTCAGGGCCCACTCTAATCCAGTGACCTCATCTTAACTTAGCTAATTATATCTGTAAATACACTATTTACAAATAAGCTCACATTCTGAGGTTCCAGGTAGACCTGAATTTGGGGGGCACATTGTTCAACCCAGTACACATACTGTTGACAGAAATAGCAAAAACAGCAAAAGAACAATCACAGAACAAAAAAGTACACCTGGAAATTGAAACTAAACTAGCCAAAGTAAAAAATTCAATTAGATATTCTATTAGTTATGGTGCACACAGGGAAGCAGAACTACTATGAGTGTTATGAAGTGAGGGATTTTTTCTTATAGGAATTTAGACTTTACCCAATTGTGGGAGGAGCTGGGGAAGTCTCAAAAAGGGAGTTAAAGGATCCAGGAAGAATCCCTAATTGGGCCTCCTGAAGCATGAGTGCAGGTGGACCAGGTGGAGATTTCAGGCATGGCCAGCTTCTGGAGGGGGGCCATGAAGGGTTACTAGGGTAGAAGTTCATGGAGAGCTGCTGCCTCTTCCCTGCTCCTGCAGCCAAGCATCTGCAGGTGGGCCCAGGGTCACTGTGGGGCAGTGGAGCCAAAAATAGGGAAAAGGAGCTGGACACTGAGAGGGTAAGACCGTGTGGAGTGGGGAAGAGAGCACACTGAACCTGATGGCACCTCTGTCTGCTCCTCACCACTCACAATCTCTAATCATGAGCTCCAGCATGTGATGGCTGCTGCTTCATGTCCACCTTCCAAATTTCCACATTCACACCAACTTCTCATTGGGCTGGCTAGAATGCTAAACCATAGAGAAGGTGATCTGGGGAGAGGGAATTCCAGTGCGGCCAAGTTGACACAGTTGAAAATCAACACTGTGGAACCACCCATGGAAGGTTTCCAGAAAACACAGTCCAGATGAACCAAGCTGATACACTGCAAAACCACAACCAAAATGAAGGAATTGTGTAGAAAGTAAGACAAAAGAGAATGAGAAAACAGGGAAAAATTTAAAAGTTGAAGACTTCAGTCCAAGAGGTTCATTATTCATAGAGAGTCTTGAAAAAGAGAACAAATAAACTAGAAGAAAGAAAATCATCAAAGAAATTAAGAAAATGGGGGTGCCTGGGTGGCTCTGTCGGTTAAGCATCTGCCTTTGGCTCAGGTCATGATCCCAGGGTCCTGGGATCTAGCCCCACATCGGGCTCTCTCCTCAGTGAGGAGCCTGCTTCTCCCTCTACAGCTCCTCCTGCTTGTGCTCTCTCTCTCTCTCTTTGACAAATGAATAAATAAAATCTTTAAAATAAATAAATAAATAAATAAATAAAACCTTAAAAAAAAAAAAAAAGAAATTAAGAAAATGCCCCAGAAGGTGAAGAGATCTAGTTTCCAAATTGGAAAGGCTCATCAGATATAAAATGCAATGAATGCAAGAGAACCAAGGCTCATAACTGAAATGTAAAATACCATGGGCAAATATAAAATACCAAAAGTCAAGAGGAAGACAAAATACCAGATCACCTAATAAAGACTTGGAATCAGAAATGACAACATAAGAAATTCAAAGACAATGGAACAATGCTTTCAATATTCTGAGGAAAATTATTTCAAATTTTCAAACCAGAATTCTATACCTAGTTAAGATAATCAAATGTGTAGATAGAAGAAAGGCATTTTTAGACAAGTAAGGATTAAAAAAATTACTGCTCATGAACCCTTTCTAGGGAAGGGCCTGGAGTCTGTGCTCTGGAAAAACAAAATAAAGAATAAATCAAGAAAGAATATAGGGGTCCAACACTTACAAGTCACAAAGGGAAATCTCAGGATATCATTTATGTGGCAGGCCTAAAGAGTGATTCATTCAGACAGGGAACAGGAGAGTGGGTAAGTCTTTAAGAAAAAGTGGAATCAACACATTTCACAATATAGAAAATAATATTGGTGGGTGTTTGCGAGAGCTGTTGAAATCTTTGGGAGGAAAATGACCCAAAAAACTCCGCTACATTCAAAAAGTATATAGAAAACCAAGGAAATTAAATCACAAGGCAACAGCTAAATCCAGGAAAGATGAAAAATAAAAGATGTTTGAAAAAGGAAATGTAATCATAGTGAACTCCTTGGCCTACTAGTTTTTATACAGTGATAATAATATTAAAGTTGACTATTGACATAACCAACAATTATGACATAATCGTATTGAGATGATAAGGAAGAGAAAGTGGGAGAAGGAATTCATGTAACTACCATACTAGAAATTTAGAAGTTGGTAGATACTGTGAAAAACTGACAAATCAAGAAATAAATTAAATACCAGAACAGCTAAATGAGTTACAGGTGGTAGGGAAGAGTAGGGTAGGAGTACTCTTTTTCTCATAAACCTTTCATACTATGAGAGTTTTTTTTAACATGCATAAATAGTAACTTAAAAAGACGTTTTCATGGAAAATTTGCAAAAAATTCAGATTTCTGACTTCTCTTTGAAAATCAGAACTGGCATCACAGGACCTTCGTTCCAGAAGGTGACAATACCTGGAGCCCTGAAGTTTGTCCCAGTCCTCACCACTCTCACATGTCTACTTATTTTCTGTCTGGGCTCTTTGAGTCTGATTTGGCACCTGTTGAACCTAGAGTTTGAGGATATACCTAAAAAAATTACTCAAAGAGGAGGACAGAAAAGATCTGGAAGAATAAGGCAGCCTCAACAAGCAAGTCCAGGCAGGACAGATTACAAGGATATCCTGGGGCACAAGGAAGGGAGAGTATCACTAGTGGAGGCTGGAAAGGAAGGGCGAAAAGGACTGGGGTGTGCAGGGCATCTGAGGAGGAAAGCAAACTCTGCACTAGAAGGGCAGACTGAAGAGTAAAAGCAAAGACCGAGTGTGGGTCCTGGGACCCAAGACAACGAGCAGGAGGTCTGAAGGAGAACTCAAGCTCGGCCAAACAAAGGGGTCCAGAATGCAGTCTATGGTCCAGAGGGGAGTGCTGAGCATTTGCCCTTATTGGCTGCTGCCTGGTGGCTCAAGTCAGGCTGACCGTTTAATGGCCAGGCTAGACAATAACCAATAGTATTAAGACCCCGAAAGCTCTAATGACAAAGCAGCCCATGCAATGCTTGCTCAGATAAATGACCAGCTTTTATTTTTCTTTAATCTTCATTTATAGACCACAGTTCTCTTCACTAAGAGGTGGAGGGCAAGGATCTGAGTAACACCCCAGATGTCTGAAGCATGCAAGGCATTCCCCAGCCCTGAGAGTTGCCTGGAAGGGGCGGCACTGGATGGGCCTCGGGGACCAGATGTCCCGGGAGGCCCCATCCAAAGCTCTCAGGGAGCCGGGGTCTGCTTTAAAACATCCTCTCCTCCATAAATGATGCCGAGCCATCACTTTCTGGCCTGGCAGCAGCACAAACCTTTTGCTTAGACCTGATGTACTGTGTGAAAACAAGAGTCTGCAGGCCATTCATTCCCAGCCCTGTCAGGCGGGCAAGCGGAGTTTCCCTCAGGAAACATCAAGAGGGAAGTCATATGTTCTGTTCACCACATGGTACCCAGTTCCCAGCCCTGACCCCTTCTGACTGAGGTTGGCTCTTCCCTCTTCAAGACCAGCTGGTGTAGTCTTCTCTGTCCCTTGATATAACGAGATTCACATAGATGGATACCACCGCATGACAAGTGGAGAGACTGGACCTCGTGATCCACACGATTGCCTGCCTTGTTGTTACAGTAGGAGAGGGACTAACCAAGCTGCAAGGAAGACTGGCCTCAACAGGCCTAAGGGCAACACAGGGACACCATCATGCCCTGTGTACCCGGCATGCCGAGTACTTTTACAGAGCTCTGGAGGAAGACATTGCTCAGAAAATGTTGCAATCCATATTTTTTCCAGATGTGAGGGTGATCTGGCTCCAACATCTGCCACCCAATACATATTTGCAATGCTTTATGGCACTTTTTGTTTACAAGTCAAATATTCCCCATTGGCTGGCTCGCCCCTCCTGGGCCAAGATCATGTCTTACACTGAGCATATGGTAAATAAGTAAAAGTTTGTAGAATAAATGGGCCATGCTTACTAATTGATTTATTAAGTGTAGCAAGGGTCAAGGTTTCCAGGAAAAAAAAAAAAATCATTGTGCATTCCCACCTAGAGAATGCTGGGATATTGGGGTAGGACTCTGGGGTCATCTTCCTCTATCCTTCCCTTGGCTTTCTGAAAGAGGAAGGATTTGGAGATACACAATTTGGAATCCAAGACTTTGAGATTTGGGGAAAATGTGAAAATGAAATGGAAGGAAGGAAAATGATTGAGCACCTACTGAATACCAGTCACCACAGTGGGGCACTACTGTCCCTATTCAATCTGTATTATTATTTCTATTTACAGATGAGGATAGTGAGGCAGAGAGAATAATTTTCTGCTTAGTGAAGTGGGTGGGAGGGGTGTTCTCACTGGCCTCCTCTCTCCAGTGGTAAGCTCCTCCTCAGTCTCTTTTTGCCAGTGGTGCTGACCATTAAATCACAAGTTGGGGCCACCATGATAAGGAGCATAGACCAGGAATATTGCTGCTAACCGGAGGGACCATCTGTGTACTGGTGTGTCACGTACTTGGAGAACTTGGTGGAGGAAGTGAAGGAAAGCGTGGATACCATGTGAAGACATTGGTTGGGGCACCTCAAGTCAGAAACAGTTGGGTTTATTACCCACACCCTTAATTGTGTCCCAAGACTGCTGTGACCCAGAGGAGCAAAGATTTACACACAGGTGAACATCTATATACCTCGTTACCAAATACAAGTCTCCCTTTTCTGAGAAGGTCCTTCTTTTCACCTGAGCCCTTAATTTATAGGAGGTCTGAGCTGCCATTAAGGAGGTTCCTTAACTTGTTCAGGTGCTCAACTAGACCGCACATTGTCTCTCTTTTATATTCAGAAATCTTCCAAAGCATCCTCTAGAGACCTTCGCAAACCTCCACATCTGTGGCTGTGGAAATTTTATCAAGACTGGTAGCTTTTTCCTGAATCACATTTCCAACTAGTTTCCTACTTTACATAGCCCCCTGCCAAATTTTCACTGCTTTACAACTTAAACTAAAACTGAATGCGACCGTTCCTCATGAAAACAGTGAGTTGGCCTTTTCTGCTGCACGAGGATTACACATCACCATGAGTCGAGAACTGCAAATTCTGGTGGCGATGTGGGTGCTCAGTGCCTAGCTGGAGTCACTAACTCTGTAAACCAGTGACCGTGACTCAAATTTGTACCTCAGGACAATTGGAAATCCCTCCATGTCATAAACCTTCCAGGCCACTGCCTTCCCTCCCCAATAGTAATTAAAACAGCTCATGTTAAATCTGACACCTTAAAGGGTCTATGCTGAAGCTTGCACACCAGGAGCTCATGGGTTAGGCCCATCCCACTGATGTATTTTATTTGGCCAGCATAGTATTTGAAAGCCTTGGGTTGGTTGCCAACACTTAAAGGGTTTCCCATAAACAATCTGCATTTCTGGCTTCTCTTGCAAACTTGGAGGATCTAGCCCTAATGCCTGGCACCAATCAGCTGGCGGAGTGGGATGGTAGCTACCATCTAGGTGAGTCATACACATCTGGGAGATCCACGGCCCTCACTATTCCCTATTGTCTTACAACCAACCCTCTTCTCTCATTTATCTGCGTGCCTGGCATTGGTGAGCTTGGAAGGATTTGACCCCCGATCTTTGCTGTTTTTTATCTAGTTCTGGGGGTTATGATATACACACCTGCATTGCATTCTGCTCAATCCTGGGCCATTTTCTTTTCCCTGTCTACACTCTCTCCCTAGCTTGGCACATTTAGTCCCATGGTTTTCAATATTCTCTATGTGTTTCTAATTCACAAATTTATACTCAAGCCTAGAGCTGTGCTCTGAATTCCAGATTCCTGTATGCAACTACCAACCTGGCCTGTCTATTTGGCTGTGTCATAGGTGGCACATCCTTAACATGTCCAAAGCCGAACCCCTCACTCCCCTTCCACTCCCTCAAAAAACCTGCACCATCTCCAGCCTTTTACTCTTCAGTAAATGACACTAACACCCATCCAGTTGTTCAAGCCAGAAATCTCAGCATCATCTTTGATTATTCTTTTTCCCTTAACCCTCACATATAATCCAACACCTCTCCTGTCACTTCTCCCTCCAAATTCTATCTCACATCTGCCCACTTCTCTCCATGCCCACCAGCACCAAACCACCATCATCTCTCACCAGTTTTATTATAATAGTCTCCTATCACCTTGCTGCTCAAAGTATGGTCCACAACCAGATGTATATGTGTCACTGGGAACTTGCTAGGAATTCAGAATCTTCACTCCATACATTTTGAAAAAGAATCTAAAATCTCACAAGACTGTTCAGGGAAGAAGCCCTGAACTCACAGTGCTCATTTCCATGCACCCCCCCCCCGTACACACCCACCAATTCCTTTTCATCCAATAAAGCGATCCTTTAAAATGGAAGTTAAATTACTTCATTTCCATATTTTAAAAAATCTGTTGTTGGCATTTTATAATGTTAAAATAATCTCCAGGTTTTTTGCTCTGGCCAGTGAGATCCCAGATGGCACGAGTTCTGCTATGTCTCCAAGCTCATCCTATATGCTTACCTTCATGTTCCAGTGCCATCACTCAGGTAGCTAATGGCACCTCATATATAACATGTCCAAACCAGAATGTCCCACTTCCTCCCAAATGAGCTTTTCTCCATCTCAGTAAATGGCACCGCCACTCATCCCATTGCTCATGCCAATATTTCCTCATGTTCTATATCAAACCCAACAGCAAGTTCTGCTGGCTCCACCTTTGAAAGAGGTCATGACTCCAAGCATTTCTTCCCAACTCCTCTGCTTCCACCTTAGTGGAAGTCCCTATGACCTTTCACTGAGACTCTGCGATAAGCACCTAATGCATCCTGCTCTCCCCTGCAGCCTCTTTCCCCACACAGCTCCTGGAGTTCCATTATTAGCTTGATCAAATCTCGCCCCTGCTGAAAACCCTCCCATGGCTCCCCGTCACAGCCAAACGAAAACAAAACCCCTGGCCTACAAACTGTTGGTGCTAAGATGGGGCCTCACCCTCCATCCTTGCTCTCACCTATACTGCCTTTTCTTCCCACACTGGGCTCTGGTCCCATGGCCTCCTCACAGCTCCTCACATATGACAAGTTCATTGCCAACAAGGTCTTCCCCTGTAGCTTTATATGGCTCACTACTGCTTTTAGATGTCTGCTTCGAGTCATCTCCCTTCCACTCTTTTAAAATAGGGCCACCCTCATCACTGTCTCCTTACTCGGCTGTATTTGTGCTCAAAATACTTACTTGGCTTTTTTGTTCACTTGTTTGTTGTCTGTCTGACTCCATGGATGGATGCTGCCCGAGGGCAGCTACCACAACATTCACAGCACATAGATAGGGTTGCCAGATATAGCGAATCAAAAGACAGAATGCTCAGGTAGATATGAATTTCATATAATCAGTGAATAACTCTTTAGCGTAAATATGTCCTATGCAATATGTTTTTAGTTTTGGCCAACACAGTATTTTAAAACATTGGCTGGGTTGTCAATGATCCAGGGGCAATTTTAACTATGAGGATAAATTTAAAATATAACCATTAGACTTTAAAATTGTTCACTGTTTATGTGAAATTCAAATTTATTTTATCTGGCAATCCTAACATAGAATATTGTCTGGAACCTCCCGTAACTTCAAAACATTTCTGTGAAATGCATGAATATGGAAATAAGTAATTAAAATCTCAAACTTTTAAAATGGTTGTGATGAGTGGCTAGGACATACCTTTTAAAATCTAGGAAAAAGGGGCATCTGGGTGGCTCAGTCGTTAAGCGTCTGCCTTCGGCTCAGGTCATGATCCCAGGGTCCTGGGATGGAGCCCCGCATCGGGCTCCCTGCTCGGTGGGAGGCCTGCTTCTCCCTCTCCCACTCCCCCTGCTTGTGTTCCCTCTCTAGCTGTCTCTCTCTGTCAAATAAATAAATAAAATCTTAAAAAAAAAATCTAAGAAAAATGTCTTTGTAGAGATATGGGACAAAGACAATGCCCTAATTAGTGTCCAATATAGGGGATCATCTTTGGGAAATCCATTTCCTTTATACTTAAGCTTCTGCATTCACAGCAATGTTCTGGTTACATAAGGTCTGATACTCTGATTTGAGATGGCAAGCATTGTTGATATTTAAAAAGTAAGTTAAAAAAAAAAGAAAAAACACAAGTAACACCGTGACTTTGGAAGAATGATAAAGCACTTTCACATTTATTTTATTATTTAAGCCTCTAACTGCTGTAAGAGCGTGCCAGAGCAGGGCTGGTTAACCTTCTTTTACATCTGGAGAAACTGAGATTTCAAGAGACGAAAAGATTTGTTAAGATTGTAGTACTCAGAACTGATAAAGCAGTACTCTGAACCTAGATTTTCTAACTCCAAGGACAAAATGTTTTTGTCCAGCATATCACATTCCCTCCATAAATAAGAACTGCTGCTACGTTCACCAAACAAGAGAGTCTTAGTCGAGCTATAGGGGGATAATCACATGCATAAACAGAGGTATAGTCCACACGCTTGGAACTTACCCTTTCTCGCCGTGGACGTCAGCCAACCCATGGTCCTTGCTTATGAGAGCTCTGGGATAAAGACGGTCATCTCTTTAAATACTATGTGTTATTCATCTTTTCGATGTAACAGGCAATCATTTTAATGTTCAATCAGCTTCAAATACATTTATTTCAAGCAGTTGGCTCTGCGATGGCCCAAGAAACTGAAGGCAGAGTCTAAATTTGGGCTTCAAAATCTGTTTCCAAGTATTAATTTTGAGTGGAAACAATTTTGGTTGAATTGGGGGATTATAAATATCCCCCAAGAGTATTTTGGCTCTTGGCCGCCTGTCTCTAAGTTTCTCTCTGGTTTCAACCTAGGGGGTTGTTAGATTAGAAGTAGACAGCTTTGGCATGTGGTTACTCCAAACGCCTGTAACCGTCTTTAAAACATGATCTAGAAATGTTGATATTATAAATGACCATTTTTCCAAAATAAGGTTTGCAAGAGTTGAAAGTGGAGTCGGATGCCAGATAGTCTTCGAAGGAGGATTTCCATTCAGCGAGATCTGGTTACCTATTTCATAACAAAGAATAAAGAAAAATCTTGGGGCTGCAATTCATACACTTTTGGATCTGAAACAATGGGCTCAGTGGGGACACTGGATTTATAACTCTTTGGAGACACTAACTTTACCCACCCGTGCAGGAGCTGTGGATAATTTTAGACAGACAGGCACTGAAAAAAATTCTTAAGATATTAAGGGGCACCAAAAGTCACTTACACTGGGGTGGTGTTTCATTTGGAATAAATAACACGGGAAAAGCTGTGCCTACAAAACCCTTTGGTACTATTATACCAAGAGGAGGATTATTTCAGGAAAAATCAAAGTACATTTTTAAGTCAGTTATGACCCTCTAAGTCAGGGGTTCAAACCCAAGCCCATCATCATAAAAATACTATCACTGAAAATCACAATTGTTGCACTTTCGTTTCAAGTACACTGTGCTTTGGGAACCGGTATGTGTACATAAACTCAAGAGTGTCTGTAAGGGAATGACCCCATTAATGTTGTGACTAGCCTGTAATTTCAGGCATATTGTGTCCGTGTGTTGTGTGTTGCAGGGTTTTACTCCTAAGGTTGCCAGAGCCTCACCACTGGATGAAGTGAGGGCTGTATGACCTGTAAGGAAAAGTCATTTCTGAAATCAGCCGCTCAGGATGGAGGGAGAGGGAAAGCTAGTTCCTCAGCTTTACGTCCTGGTAGCTGAGGCTAGAAGGGATGAGATTTTTAGAGAAAAAGCCAGAGTTGGTAGGGGCAGAGATTAAAACCCAGGAAGCTGAAGGCATCATGCAGTCCAAACAGGGAGGGTGAAATTGGATATAGGAAAGAGAGACAAAGGATCAGAAATTGGCAGAAAGATCATGAAATTGAGTGTAAGTACAAGGGCAGAATGAGTATAAATTGTTGATTCTGCAGTGGCTCTCTGCGTGCAGAGCTGAAATGAAGTTCCTTATATCAGTTTCCCAGGGAAACAGACTCTGGGAAGGCAATTTGCATGCAGGACGCTTATGGGGGGAAATAAAGGAAGAAGTGTTGGGCAGAGGGAGAATTTGGACTGAAATGCAGCCCAGCAGAGGTCTCAGCCATCCCAAAGGGGAGCCCTGGAGCTCTGGGCCACCCTTCAGAGCTGTCCTTGCTTGAGGCAAGGGGACCAGGCATTTATGATCCCCCCTGGCTGGCCAGTCACTGAACAGGGCTGCCCCCAGGAGGGGCTGTGAACTTGGATGCTGCCAATGGTCCTAGCAGCTGGGGAAATGAGTGCTTCTACCCTAAATGGGGATCTGGGTGGGCCACTGCAGCATCAGGGTTATGCTCTGCAACCAATTTGACTGAGCATTGGTGACATACATATTTGGATCATTAGTCTGGTTCAAGGGCACAGGGCAAGGTCCACAGCCTCAGCTAAAACGGGAAATTCCACCAAGAAACTGGTGGAACCTTTGGGGGCAAGCATAGTCCCTCATGCTATCTTTTGGGATCCCTAAACCATTTTTCTTCTAAAGAAACTGAGCTAAGTTGCCCCAAATAAGCATAATCAGGCTAAAACCAATTATGAATATTTTATTCCAATTAAAACTATTGACCATTGTCCAGAGTGGAAGAGAATAACTAACAAATAAGGAATCAAAATTTTCTTCTTACATCTTTATTTCAGATGGAAACTCTAGGAAGTTACCAGTTGACAACAGACCCTTAAAGGACCTGTGTATCAAAATTCACACTTGTTTATGGAAATGCTAATTAGTTGCATATTCCCATGGTAACAGAGGCCTTTACTAGACAGATTGCTTTATTTAAAGAAAATATATATTTTTTTAAGTTTGACAACAAAACTGTACTTCCTTTTAAGATTGCAGGCCCCGTTCCCCCACATTCATGACTGATCTTTCTCACTTTTTTACTTTTTTTTAAATCCAGCATTTGCTGCCTGCTACCATTCTATATTGTTTTGTTTTGTTTTTGAGATTTTATTTATTTATTTATTTATTTATTTGTCAGAAAGAGAGAGAGCACAAGCAGAGGGAGAAGCAGGCTCCCTGCCGAGCAAGGAGACTGATGCAGGACTCAATCCCAGGACCCCGAGATCATGACCTGAGCCGAAGGCAGACACTTAACCAACTGAGCCACCCAGGCGTCCCTACCATACTTACTGTTTACTCATTTACTGTCTATTCTGTTCCTCTAAAATTGTAAGCTCCATGAAGGTAGAGATCTGTGTCTATCTGTTCACCGGTATGTACCAAGTACCAAGAACATTACTTGGACATACAGGTGGCACTCGGTTAATATTTACTGACTACAGAAATGAACTCTTTGCCATTGTTCATCCTGCTCAGGATGTCCTTGTTCTATCTTCCACCAGACACGTGTTTGCTCTCAACACAATTTCTTTGGACTGGGATTCCTAGACCCCTCTGACATGAAGGTGAGCTGGAGACAATGAAGGAAACATCTTTCAGAGCCAAAGAAACTGTGTGAGAGCAAACACATGTCTGTGCCCACAGCACATTCAGACAGACCAGCACGACTCTGATGAGCCTAGATCACCCTCAGAATCCTGTTCTCTCACTGCCATTGTCTTCCGAACCTTAGCTGTAAGTCCACCCTCCACCACACTGGGGTCTGAAAGGGAGGCATGGTCTCCTTCTGGGCCGGCAGGGAGATTGATGTTTTCCATATGTGCTGTCCCTCAGACTTCTTACTTCCACTGTTATGACTACATCTTTAATGTTCCCATTTTTAATGGGTCTAAGCTTCTAGCTCTCCCTGCTCTAGCCTGGGAAATCTTACTGAGTGGAAAATGCTCCTTTGCCCCTGAGCAGGGGAGCAAAACTGGCCCAGATAGCCCCGGGACAATATGCATTCCTCCTTCATCAAATGTCTCCACTTGAGACAGTCCACACTTGAGGGAAAACAAGTCAACGGCTCTCCAAACCAACTGGTAAACCCATGAAAAGAGAATACCTATCAGCCACGACAAGCCATGTTCCAACTCTGCCTCTCCTGTACTGCAAGACCCATTGTTTATTAAACAATGAATGACACCCTTCCTTCCTTCCTCCCTTTCCTTCCTCATCCCCCTTCCTTCCTCACCCATATCTCCAAGAGAACTTGTACCCTTTTACAGTCGGAATAAATGCTATCTTGCTGAGGTGAAGGCTGATAGATTTGTCTGTTGTACCTCGTGTTCATATGTGTGTGTGAGTGCACAATCAGCTGTTTAGAAGTGAAAAAAAAAATGCTGCTTTTCATAGAGTTTTTGTCTTCTTGACTTGGCAGGTCAACCTAATCAGAAGGGGGGAGAGAACCCTGGCATTGTGGGGAAAATAATACCTCAGGTGTAACCAGCAGCAAAACTGGCTTAAAGGTGTTTAAAGGCAAGGGGAACAATTTCAGAACTTGCAAAACACTGGGGTTTACAATTTCACCACAAAAGATAAACATTTGTTTAAGTCAACCTGTATGCCTAGTGTGGAGGTATGCAATGTGGGAAATGTTGACAATGCAGACAAGGCCAAGAGGTGTGAAATTTAAGCACATTATCACTCACTGTCAGATGCTAATGACTCTCCTCAAGGTGGAAGAGATTAGTTTAAATGCAAAAATGATTATCCTTGGCAATGGAGGTGCAAGTGAGATCTTCGCCAATTTTTTGGGCTCTTGTTTTTCCTGACAATGCTACTCATTAGTTTTTGGCTCTGATGTACGTGTTAGAATGGATATTCCCGTGCCCCTCTAGATGACTGCAGCTGAAGCCATATTCCCAACCAGAACATACATATTTCCCAATACCCATGAATACATACATCATGGGAAAGGATACGGTGTGTAAATTTCCCGACCTTATGGAAATGTTCCAAGTTCAAACACCTACCAAGAGGTAGAATAGGAGTAAACTAATTTATGAAAGATTTCCCAGAAATCTCTCATATATAAAATAATGTCATATTTGACCAACTGAAGGAAGATCCAGATGGGGAGGGGGACGTTAACGCCATCGATTAAAGCTCATTTTTTTTCTTAAAAAAAAAAAAAGATAAAGAAGGTTAAACTAATTTACTCCTACTATTTATCATCTATGGAGTTGTTCCCATAATGACTATAATAAAATTGAATGTACTGTCATCTTTATTGGGATGAAGGTTACATTCATAAGCTCTGCTTGTTTTAAAAGGTTTATTGTACAGTTGTAGACATGTGCTATTGCACTGGGATGGATATGCTTTGAATATTTTTATAATTGTGGATAGTATAAAAGTCATTTTCTGTTAGATTGCACAAATCCATTACATTAGGAGAAGGATACATTATTGTAACAGGATTAATGTGCAACACATAAACATAATCAGTAATATTCTGTTTGATAAATTATCTCATTTTAATCGGAATGTAAAGAGATTTCGGGATAGTTCCTCTTTTGATTTGCATAATTGTATTACAGACAGGCAAATTGCATTATATTCTTCATTAACAATAGATGGCTTGTATAACTATTGTATTTTTGAAGGCACTGCTCTTAGATTCATCCTGCAATTTGTCATTTTCTGACATTGCTGGGGAGCTTAGTTGGGAGAGAATAGAACCTAAAAAAGATTACTTGATTTTCGCTGAGTCCAGTAATATCTTGGCATCCGATTGCAGCGTGGTTATGCTATTGTTTGTTTTAACAAATTGCAACCCAGTGGCAAAGAACTTCTTTTAAAAATCTTCTAATTCGAGGACAATTCAGCCCTTATAGATTTTCACAGCAAAATGTCAGCCCTTCGAACAAACTCCACGTATAAAAATGTGAATTAAAATTAAATTAGAACCATACGATTGATTTTATGTTTTTACTATGGCAAATGCTCTCCCCGACGGAACTTCCCTTTCCTCTCCCCAGCCCAGACAAAAGCTAACAAGTTGCTGCTTTGAATATTCTTCAGGGACGCTCAGTGTTTACAGTCACTCAGCGGTGATTATCACAGCTCCTGTCCTAACGCTGAGCTAACGACAGCTGTCAGCAGCCCTTAAAAAGTCCAGTGCATCACCAGGCGGCATTTCACCGGGTCTGACATCCTTGGCTCCCAGGGCCTGAAAGAGATGCCCTTTCTATGATATTCTGGTAGGCCAGGCCCCCCTGGCGGCCCCCATCGCTGCGTTGGGAGGGAGTCCTGGTGCAGCAGACCCTCCGGGGAGTGGGGGGCACACTCTGGGCACCGCGTCCCCGCTGCAGCTCCACACCCAGCCCAGGCCTGCCCCTCAGCAGGAGCAGCACGCACGCACACATTGCATAAATGAATGAATAAATGGGTGAGTGAATGGAGACATGGATCCCATCAAAATTTTCCATGTTTCTGGATGAAAAAATTGAAAAAGAAAAGCTTTCACATTCAAAGCAAATTGTATTTCCCACCACTTTCTCCACCAAATTGAGAATATGACTCCCTATTACAATCCCTTAATAAGTCCCATTTGCTTTACATGTGCTAAGCACCTGAAAGTTTCCAAAGCACCTTGACCTTGATTTCATTTGAATCTCACAAAAGCCTTGACAGCAGGTAGAACCAAACAACTCTCATTTAAAAAACTAGGGTTGCCTGGGGAGAGGCGGGGTGCAGGGAGGGACTCTGGGGAGAGATTATAAAGCTGCTTCCTTATTCTCCTCACCATCCCTCCACTTCCCCACTGGTGGCTGTGCTCTGCCCCCGGCCATCTCCAGCTCCGTCCCTTCCCCACTCCCCTCACCTCCTACGCTGCCTTAGACCCCTGCCTGATGACTTATGTCTATCATTCTGGCTTTTGGGGTGGGGGCCCCCTTCCTTCTCCCCGCTCCCCTACATTCTGCACTTTTACAGGGGATCCCACACTTCGTTGTTTGTGTCCCTTAAAGCTGTATCTTTATTTACAGGTTGATTTTAATTTGTAAGCCTTTTGCTCCTCTGTAACAAACACCAAAGTGAACGGCTCAAGGGTGAGTTCAAAAGACAGGTACCCCACTCTTCCAGGAACCACTGCTCCCCTCCAGCCCTCAGATTGCGAGGCCCAGAATGTTCCTGAGTCAGACTCCTCCATCCACCATGGTGGGTTCTAACCCTGTGGTCTCCCCTGAAATCTAGCTTCTGGATGTATTCTCACCCCTCCTCTCTGACATGCATGGACTGTCCTCGTTATTTCTAAGGAGCTTCTAGCCCCCATGCAATTAATTCAGCCGATAAAATACTGCTGGAGAGAGGAGAGGTGTTACTCTGCAAACCCAGTGTTGCATCTTGCTTCCACTCCGGCCCCAGCCTTCCTCAAGCTTCACTGTCAAATGTTCACAGTCTCTACAGAAATTTTACCTGTGAGCTTTTCAATGGAATCATTCCACATAATCCGTGGACCTGAGCTCCCACCTGCTGTGCAGGCTGAGTTGTCTGCAGGGAGTCAGGCATTAACAGGCTTGCCCCGGGGAACCAGGAGGCTTGCTGGAGAGGAACCGATGCCAAGGGGGCTTAGTGCACAGGCACACCTGGGAAGGAGAGGAGAGACTGTGCCCATCTCCCAAGCAGCCCTATGGGAAAGAGCTGGAGTCAGAAAGTGAAAAGATGCTCTCGTGGGCAGCAAGGCCACGGGAGTGCAGGATGGGGCCGAGGGTGGTCCAGAGCTGGGCACATGGGCACATCTCCCTTGGATGGTGGAAGCTACAGAATCACAGAAAATCAGATATGTGGATAAGCTCTCCCCGTTCTCTCACTTTAGAGGTTTCAAATGCACCATGCCGACACACCAGCCCCTGCTGTTTCCTTTGCTCTGACTCTTGTCTCCCCACACGCTGTCTACCTGGAAAATTCTTCATCCATTCAGAATAAACTCAGGGGATTCACTGCCCCGTGAGCCCTTCCCTCATCTGTCACTGGAAGCGACAGCCCCTCCCTGTTGCTTGCAAGCCTCTCTTGTGGCGTTTGTCACACTGTGCTCGCACGGCCCTTGCTCTTCAGCTGGCCTCCCCTTCTAGACCAGTAGGTGAGATTGTGCTACCTCTGTACCACAGAGCCTGGTACAGAGTGGGGGCTGGCAAACACATACCAGCTGAAGGAGGGAAGCAATGAGTGGGCCCTGCATCTCACTCTTGGGTGGGGAGAACCATGGTAGCACACCGGGACACTCATTTGTGGTAGGCTGGGTATGGGTCCCCAAGGACATCCAGGCCCTCGTCCCTGGAGCCTGGAATGTCACCTAATGTGGTAAGAGACTTTGCAGATGGGATTACAGAAGGATTGGGAGAGGGGGCAACTAGTCTGGATTCTCCAGGTGGGCTCTGAATACAACTACCAGTGTCCTTACCGGAAGGAGGCAGAGGGACATTTGGAACAGAAGAGGAAGAAGGGGGATGTGATGATAGAAGCAGGGAGAGAAACGGTGATGTGACACAGAGCCACAAGCCCAGGAATGAGAAGAGCCTCCGGAAGCTGGGAAAGTCAAGAAAATGTCATCCCCTAGAGTCTCCCGAGGGACCATGGCCCTGGTGATGCCTTGATTTGGAACCCTTGAGACTCATTTCAGACTTCTAACCTCTAGTATTATTGCAAGAGGACAAATCTGTGCTGTTTTAAGCTACCGGGTTTGGAGTAATTTGTTACAGCAGCAATGGGAAGCTAATACAATATGTTAAAATACTGACCCCACGCATTTCTTTCTGGGCTTCCCCCCACCTACATATTGCGCTCACTCTTACAGCTCGCCTGAAAACCCCAGGAGCTGAGTTCTGTCCTTCCCCTTGTCCACACACACTTTGCAGCCAGCTCTGGGTCACCTCTGGTGCCTTTGCATACAACCATCTGCCCCTGCCAACGAGCAAGTTCAAAAAGGGCTGGTTTTCTGGAGCTGACGCAGGTGCTGATGTGTCTCCTCTGGCTGCCTGTGGACATCAAGTGCAAGGCGAGCTGATAAGAAGCAGCCCAGCCCCCTGCACCACCAGCAGGAATGCAAACCTCCAAGCATGTGACTGTGGCTCTCTGGGTGATCTGGGAGCGTAGCTGGGGACCACAGGTGTTTATGCACAGAATGCGAGCTGGGGTCAATGGCCAGTATGAAAGGAAGAGCCTATTTTATTACAGGACTAGTCCTAGGCAGAACCCAGGTAGGCAAGGTTGTGTGAAGGCCTCCAGAAAGCCCCCAAACTCCCAGTTCTCTCACCTGTTCACCCCTCACTGTGCCGACAAGATCACCATTTGTTCACTCGTGCAATAAGTAGATGCCGAGCATCTCCTGGGTTTTAGGCATCATACTCGGAATTAAGGATCCATGAAAAAAGAAATTGAAGCCTACTAGACGTCCACACTCTAGAAGGGGAGATATACCTACAAGCAAAATGCAAAGACGCACATGCACACACAAGCACATAAACAGTGGGCTAAGTGTTTTAGGGGTGAACGTGTAAGTGACCATGGAGCACCACCCAGATTAAGGGGAGGCGGTTCACCACAGAGCAGAGGACATTTAAGTCAGATCTTAAAGGGTGAACTGTGCTTTTGAGGTGAGGGGTGGAGACGCCTGTTCATGAAGGGGATGAGCAAGAGCCAAGACTCGGGGATGAAAGGGCATGGTGTTTTAGGGAAGACCCTATAGTTCCATGTGGCTCAGGAGTGAGGAGACCTGAGAGAAAGGATGGGGCCCAATGTGAAAGGTTCAAGTCCCAGCTTTGCTGCTTCCCAGTGGTATAATTTGGGGCAAGATACCTCATCTCTCTGTGCCTCAGTCCCCTCATCTATTAAAGAAACATAATGATATCATCTCCCTCACATGCTGTTGTGAGGCTGGTGTGAGTTCATACATGTAAAGGGCTGAGCACTGTGCCTGGTGAATAGAAAGTAGTCTCTCGTTACATGTTGGCTATTAGTCTCATGACTGGTCTTTTTTTTTTTTTTTTTTAAGATTTTATTCATTTATTTGAGAGAGAGAGACTGAGAGAGAGAGAGAGAGCATGCACAGGAGAAGGGGAGAGGGAGAGAGAGAGAAGCAGACTTCTCACTGAGCAGGAAGCCCCTATCCCAGGACCCTGATATCATGACCTGAGCCGAAGGCAGACGCTTTTAACTGACGGAACCACCCAGGCACCCTCATGATAGGTCTTGTATGTTGTCATGACAGAAATGACAATGACTGATCTAGAGCTATATTTTACACTTTACCGAGTTCCTTACAAAGGACAGCTTATTTAATCTTCATGATGACTCTAGGAGGTTGGTATTGTTTTTCCTATTTTTGTGGGTGAGGGAATTAAAATAAAGATCAAGGGACTGGCCCAAGGTCACACAGATTTTGCATGGCAAACTGGAGCTGGAAAAGATGTCTCTGGTTCAAATGTATGTGCTCATACCCATCACACTCCATGGAACTGTATCCTACGTGTAGGCACTCCGGGGCTCAGGGGCTTTCTAAGTAGGAAAGCAAAGTGTCAGAATTGTTTTTTTCAGAAAGCACACCCTAAAAATACAACCAGATAACAAACATAAAAATATTCAAATTCACTGATAACCAAAGAAACAAGATGCTATTAATTTTCTTTTAATATGGAATGCTTCACGAATTTGCATGTCATCCTTGCCCTGGGGCCATGCTAATCTTCTCTGTATCCTTCCAATTTTAGTATATGTGCAGCCGAAGTGAGCACAAGATTCTATTAATTTTTAAATAAAAATGCCCAGTGCTGGTAAAGGTATGATATAACAGGCAGCTTCGTAAATGGCTTGTACATACGTGAATCGGTATCACCCTTCTGCAAAACAATTTTGTGTTATTTTCTAAAAACATGTAAAAGACCCAGATGTTTGGAAAACAAATGAAAAAGCAAACAAACAAAAAACAGAAACAGACCCATAAATACAGAGAACAAACTGATGGTTCCCAGAGGAGAGGAGGTGGGGGATGGGCAAAATGGGTGCAGGGGAGTGGGAGGTACAGACTTCCAGTTACGGAATGAATAAGTCACAGCGATAAAAGGTACAGCATAGGGAATATGGTCAATAGTATTGTGATAGGGTTGTATGGGGACAGATGGCAGCTACACTGGTGGTGAGCACGCAAATAATTAAACCTAAATGAAGGTTTTCACTGTGAGGAAAATACAGTTCAAGTCTTTGGCTCATCTGGCTGTCATAGAGGCCTCCATACAACACAAAGGTGCAGACCCAAGCCCCCCAGATCCATCCATCTTGTTCTCACGCAAAGGGTGAGTCTGTCTTTTCCTGCCGAGGATTCTACTGGCTCCATGACGCCCACGGGAACAGGGCAAACCCATCCTCAGGACAAAAGGGACAAGTCAAGAATCACACTTTCTCGAGAAGCCCAGTTAAATGAAACTAAACAGGAACTGACCCCAGATTTTCTTCCTCTCACACCTTCTCTTCCTTCTTTACTGCACCAACCACCAGAAGAATGACTCCAAGCACCCGGTCCCGCCCCCACGATGGCACTCCTTGCTGGAAAAAGCCTTCGGGGACTTACACCATCCGTCTAGACTTCTTAGCTTGGTATGTGAGTCCTAGTTTGATAATAACCCTTAAAGTTATAATACAAGTAGCTGGCACTTACTGAAACATCTCTCATGTGCCAGGCATTTGTGGAATATTATTTTATGTAACATTATCCTCACTAGAACCCCGGGATGAAGGTTTAATGATCTCCATTTTATGAAAAGAAAAACAAGCCCAATGTGGTAAACGGTCTGACCTCTGATAAATGGAGGGGATAGGGTTCAAGCCCAGGCTACTCTGACTCCAGGAACCCTCCCTTTTAACTGCCTGGCTATTCAGTTGGAGCGCATGGAGGGGCAGTTCAGAGGAGGGAAGAGGCAGGGGGAGGAGGAGCGAGAATCAGGATATGTCTTTCTTCTCCATCAGCCCTGAGCAAGAACAATGCAAGTGAAATGTAGTATTTCATTTTATCATGCAATGAGCATAATTAGGAAACAATGAGGAATGACAACTAATAATGAACCTTGTTTCTTCCTAATTAAAATTTAACGATTGTATTTCTGCCATTATTGCCCAGAGCAGCGGGGTAAGCTGTGCGGTAACAAGGCCAACTCTAAAAGGAGGCAGCCTGACTTCACAGATGGCTCAGCACAGCCCTGCCCAGGCATGCCAAGAAGGTATTGCTCCACAAGTGGTTGCTGGCTGCCCTCGTGGCCCAGCCATACTGGGCAAAACAAACCGGATGGGTAGAAGAAACGGTGGTCTATTAACCACTGCAATAGACAACTGGCAAGTATTGTAATTCCATGAATACAGTGGGGAGAGGACAGGCTCCGGTGACAGACAAAGCTAGGTTTAAATACAGACTCAGCCAACTGCTTGCTGTGTGATCTCAGGCAAGCCGATTAGCCTCTCTGAATTGGTTTCTTCATTTGTGAGTGAGCAGGAAATGCCTCAGGTAGTGCCGTTGTGAGCCGTAAATGATGTAAGAGAAACAGGGTGTCAGACTCTCCACTTGGTGGCAATCATCGTCTGAGGCTCCCCGAAACCTTTGAACGTTGCCTGCATTCTAATCATTCATGTAAAACCTACCTTCCATCAGAGACTACAGAAAACTACATTTCCCAGCTTCCACTGCCCTGAGGAGCAAACTCGTGGTTTAACTCTGCTGCTCAGATGGATTAGCAGAGTTACCGCGTGAAAGAGGCAGGGCCTGGGCTGGGTTTTGCTGGTACAGAGTGTGGCGCCTGGCTGTGGAGGAGACAGCGAGGGGGCCACTTCCCGATGATGGCAGCGGTGGCAGCCCCTTTGGGAGGCGGTTCTGCCGGAAGTGCTGGGAGTTCCTCCAGAAAGGCCTGCCTAGAATCTGTTTCTTCAGTCTGCAATGATCCTCTGCATTTTCTCTACCCACAAGTGTATCCCTTCCCGCTTAAACTGGCCAGTGGACAGTGACAGGGCAACACCATGGAGGCCTGTTGGTGGAAGTGGAGGAAGTGAGGACAAGAAGATGTTCGAGAGGCTGCTGTGATAATCCAAGTTGGAGGAACAAGGGCCCCGACCAGAGAAACCCGACAGGTATTTCTAGGGAGTCTACTGCTTACACGTCTCTTTAATCTTTCGTCTTCTCTCCAAACCACAGCCAGCAGCTCACGCTATGGATCAAGGTCCCCACCAAGACGACCAACATCGCTCCCAGTGAATCTGCCTGACTCCAGGCTCACACTCTCCTCTGCAGCTAGGATGACCTTTCAAAGTGGAGCCACTTCACCTCCTCTGCTAAAAAGGTCTTCCGTAGCTTCCTTTGTCTTTAGCACAAAGTCAGAATTTCTTATCATGGCCAACAAGGACCTTCACGGTCTGCAGCCTCCTCCCCTCCCACTCCCCCACCCCCTGCTCCTCTGACACGGCACACTGACCCACACTTACCTTCTCTCCCTTCTCACCTGTCCCCACCCCCACCCTTTGGAAATGCTCAGCCAGGACCTCTGCCTTCACACTGCCCACCCTCCTGTACCTGGGTAACTCCTATTTGCTTCCTGGGGAGGCCATCTCTGTTCCCCAGGCGAAGTTGGGTCTGCTATAGCACTTGGCCCCTCCTCTTTCATTGTCCCCAGAGCACTTGTCTAACATCTGTGCCCAGAATATCTGTGTCCCCCTTCCATCCTGTACATTGTTCCCAGCACCCCTGAGTCTGGATGGAGATGTGGGGCTGCGTTAGCACAAGACAAGGAAGTCACACTTTAGAGCTAATATGGTTCACACGTGGATGGGCCTTCTCCAGGCTCACGCTCTATCCATCTACCAAATGGAAGTAAGGGACAGGGCAGCCCTAGGGCATGGCAGGGCCACAAGGTAGAGGGAGCATGGGTCCCTGAAGGCCTCTGTTGAAGGCTGCCTGCCACACAGTCACATTGAACTGAGAGTATGTAAGACAAAATAAACTTTTATTATATCAAAACAGTGAGAGTTTGGGTGGCAGCTTTATCTTAACTAACATAGCCCTGCTAGGGTATGGAGGGAGAACACACTTCCAGACACAAACAGCAGTTCATTGTGGGGGACCAATCAGCACTGGTGGCATGAATGACAGAGAAAGATGCTCACAGGCCCAGCTGGAGAACCGCTGGACTTGAGAGAAGGGGGACAGCTTTTAGTGGCACCCATCAATTATTCTGAGAGGACAAGTTCTGTTGGTACAGGGAAAAACAGGACCAGAGTGGAGATAATTTATATCATTTTCCATAGAGCCATCACCATCTCAAAATCTCATTTCTTTCTCCCAACATGAGTCTTACATCCCGGCAGAGTCCCTGGCATGGTCCTCCAGAGAGAGGAAAACAGTGCACATATTTTTCTCTCCACCATAAATACCTGAGTGACTTGATGACTCAATTGAAAGCACTGAGGTGTAGGGACAATTTCCTCTTTCAGTGCCTGTGTATACATATGCTTATGTGTATATTTATAGTATGCATATATATGTGCAGAATGAAGCTTGACTCAGTAAAAATAACCTCATCTCAAATATACAATGTGGGCACATTTCCTGGAAGGGGGGGAAAAATCCTTCTCAGGTTCATAAGATTTTAAACCTGGAAGGGACCTAAGAAACTATCCAATTTAAACCCCTCATTTTACAGTTGGAGAAACTGAGGCCAGAACCTCTGAGAAACTTGCTCCAGAGCCAACAGCTTCTTGTTACAGAGTCAGACCAGTGTCCAGATCCTCACTCTGGTGTCCTTTAGGCTTTTTAGTGTTTGGGATTTTATTCATAGGATGAAGAAGATGAAAAATACCAGGCCACTGGCTGAGGCATTAACTTGAAATGACGCCTTGCATGCAAGTGGCCTCAGGACCTGGCCATACAAGGGTGCTGTCCCTCACAGTCAGCAGGACCTCCAACAGCCAAAGCAGCCCCTCCTCCTGATGTCTGCAGCTCCTTGGCTCTAGGTCCTTTCCCCGTATCCATCTAAATCTAGCTTACCCCCGCTGGAAATCCATATGTAAAATAACCATAGTGACCATCTGATGAGCATTGATTGGCCAGAAGCTGTGGTAAGCACTTTACCTAAGTTACTCCACATAGTCCTAACCGGAGCCCTGTGAAGTGAGTATGTGTTGCTCTGTTTTATAGGGGAGAACAGCAAAGTCTCAGAGAGGCCAAGTAACTTCCACAAGATCACACAACCAAGTGACAGAGCTGGGATCTGAATTCAGCTCTGTCAGGTCCCAGGGACCCTATATTCACTTTGCCCCAGCAGCACTGCCTCTCCAACAGAACTGAGGATAAAGTAAGGTTTAAAGGATAGGCACAGTGGTGCCCAGGTGGCTCAGTTGTTAAGCATCTGCCTTCAGCTCAGGCCATGATCTCAGGGTCCTGGGATCAAGCCCCACATTGGGCTTCCTGCTTGGCAAGAAGCCTGCTTCTCCCTCTCCCTCTCCCCCTGTTTGTGTTCCCTCTCTTGCTGTGTCTCTCTCTGTCAAGTAAAAAAAAAAAAAATCTTTAAAGGATAGGCACAGGAGTCACCCAGGACATGTAGGACTGGAAGATGTGTTCTTTGGTGAGATGTCCCATTTGGTGCTGCTGACAGAGCAGACACCCGTCCCCCCCGCCAACCAGGTGATGGGTGGGCTCTAAAAACTGGCCCTTCTTCCTGCCTGCTCTTCCCTCCCCCACCTTTCCCCAGTCTGGTGGGACTCTACCATTTACCAACCCACCCTGCCCAGGCCAGACCTGAAGTCCAGAAGGTTCCCCTGTGAAATGTGGAGACTGAAATTTTCACATGGAGTTTATACTCAGCCATTCCCAGCCCCGGAGACCATCCATACATCTGTGCACCCACCAGGCCTTCCTTCACAACCTCCATACTATCTGAATGTGAAACAAGGCTGGACACATTTTAATTTATATGTTATATATTACATAAATGTATATTATAGATATAATTTATATATAGTGGAATACATATATAATGGAATATAAATATACATATAAAGGTATGTGAGTGTGTGTGTGTGTGTGTGTGTATATATATATATATATTCATTGCTGTCCAGAAAAAAAAAATTTCAAAAGTATTTATAGACTGAAGAAATGTTTGCTCTCTTTTTACCATGATTTTTGGTTTCCTGCAGCAGAGTGTGCTTGAGTCAAATGGGACCTCTGTACTCTCTAGCACCATAAAGCTTGTTGTCCTGAAGCTTTGTCTCTTTGGGCAATCTCCCTTCTTCTGCAGGGCCCCCACATACCCAATTCCTTTGGGGAAGGCCAACCTCCTCATTCAAACTTCTGTATCCTAAGTGACCCAACTTTTCTGGTTTCCCAGATTTTTGTTAAGTGATATCTGCATCTGCCAGGACTGGGATTTTGGCAGGCTTCCAGAGAGCTTGCAGAGATCACTAGGTTGCAAAAATATCATTTGGCCTGTAAACGGCTCAGGCAACTAGTTACATTTTCCAGAGTCCTTTCCACCACCCCTCCCTCAACATTTACTCACCTCTACTTCCCTCCTAGACCCGGGGACAGCCAGCATCAGCCTAAAGAATGAGTCTTTCTCTGCATGAGTATGCAGTTCACACACGCACACACACACACACACACTCTGATTTCCATGGCAATTCAGACAGATGGAGAAGGACATAGACCACTCATTTGCTGGAAGGTAGATGTCTGACTTCCAGCCTTCTTGCCCTCCTTCCCTCCTTCAGACCCAGGAAGAAGAGACTAGAGGGGCATGGGATGACCACAGTCAAGTTCTCGTGGCCTATCATAGCTGTGTATTTCACCGGTGAGAACATGTGTTGGGATCCTCAGAAGACTGCCTGGAAGAATGAATGACGGACCAGGAAGAAAGCATTGGGCACACACAGGTGCTATGTAATGATCAGCTGCCACAGCCAGGCCTTGTGTGCATTCAGGCAGGTTCTGGGCCTTGCGAGCCTTGTGCAGAGGGGCACGCAATGCAGGGCAACCACACGTGCCCTCTCCATGCTCTGTGTCCCATGCCTTCTCCACCATAAAGGCTTTCAGAAAGATAACCTCACAAAGCAGTGCAAAACTATCAAGCAGTTCTCCTGCTACAGGATACCTGGCCAGCTACCTCTGGTTTTTAACATGGACCCTAGCTACTCTGAGCAGGAATGACCCATGAGGGCAGATCTGTATGGTCACATAAACCTTCCTGACCACAGCACAGCTTACAAAGGTAGTCGCAGGAGAGCCGAGGGGAAGGTCGATATTGCTATGTTAAAAAAAAATATTAAAAAACAGACACCCCCTTCACATTGTAAATGTCATATCATGTTGGCGCCTAATCAACACTTTAAAGCATTAGCATTGTTTTAATCATTCTCCTATTGGGGAACAAATGTTGCATGTATAATTACACTGCTGCATTGTACTGTACAAATAACCATGTAATGACATCGTTGGAATTTCTTGGTTCTTCATGGTAATGCCAAGTATAATTACCATGTAATCTGCCGAGAGCAAACAAGGTTGTAATTATTCCATAATCCAATCTAATTATGGGGCAACTGGATTGTTATTTGTGTTCAGAGGAAAATATACATGCAAAGAGAAGAAAAAGAAATAAATTCTCCCTCACTGTTGGTATGATATATCAGGGCGTTTGGAGATAGCCCTCAGTGATGCTACCATCTGCTTAGGTGATGAACTATATGCTCATCGGTCAGTCAATATCTGGGGATCATCATCTTTCATGCTGATTGTGGATGGCCAGATGAAGGAATGACTACAGGAGCAAGTCCGAAGAGGCAGTAGAGGAAGCAGATGTTAACAGAGCCTCTGGAGGCAAACACCTGTCAATGGGACTTAGGGGATGAAGAGAGGCCAGCTCTCATAAAACATCTCACCCACCAGCCTCTCCTGTACTTCTGACACATACCTGGGACAGCCACATAGAGATTTCTGTAAATGTTCATATTGGATTCAGACTGATTAATCGTCCATGTCTTGTCACCTCTACTACAGGCCTTTTTCGGTGCATGCAAGACCGGGCCTGGGCCTTGCAGGGGAGCCAGGCAAAGAAGACAGAGAAGAATGGGATGAACAAACATGGGAGAAGGCAGTGGCAGAAAGTGTTCTGTGTGTGGCTTGGTGGGGGGGCTACATTAATTTCCTAGGATTGCCCATAATAAAGTACCACGAACTGGGTGGCTTAGAACAACAGGAACTTACCGTCATACCATTCTAGAAGCTACAAGTCTAAAATCAAGGTGTCAGCAGAGCCACACTCCTCCAGACAGCTCCAGCAGAGTCCTTCCCGGCCTCTTCTTATCTTCTGGTGGTTTGCTGGCAATCTTCCGCCTGCCTTGGCTTGAGACAGTAAAACTCCAATCTTTGCCTGTCTTCCTGTGTCCTTTCTCTTCATATGGCATTCTCTTTATAAAGATATCAGTCATTGTATCAGGGGCCCACCCTACCCCAGTGTGACCTCATCTTAGCTAAATTACATTTACAATGACCCCATTTCCAAACAAGGCCACACTCTGAGGTACTGGGAGTTGGGACTTCAACATATCTTCTATTGAGGGGACACAATTCAACCCATAACAGGAACCTTTTATTTATACATATACTAGGCACACATTCATCTCTATCTACTATGTGCCTGGGTGTGATAACTGCCCAGCTCCTCTTTTCTTAACTGAACATTTACTGTGTGGGTGACATTGTCTTTTACAATCTTACGAAGTAAGATAAGTAAGATACCCTTCATTTTACACGAGACAACTGAGGTTTAAGATCAGTTGACTCAAGGCTGAGCTGGGATTTGAGCCCAGGGCCTATGCTCTGAGTCTCCTGCCTAGGCTTGCCAAGCCCAACATGGTACTGGACACATAGAGACAAGAGCCAGGGGGCCCGAAGGGAGCCCTCTGACTGAGATCAGGCCCCCATCCCAGAACAGCCCTAGCAATGGCTTTGGAGGAAGCATTGCACTGTGGACAGGCAGTTTCTGAAGTTGAGTATCCAGGGGAGGAGTTTGAAATTGGAGGACGGGAAGTATAGGTAAGTGATAGGATGGAGGGACAGAGGGCCCAGGCACGGTTTCATCATGAGGGAGTTCATCCTGGCCACCCGGGACCATTTGCGGAGTCGCTCCTGTGGATGGTGGCTTTCACCATCTTGCTGGGGCTTCTTTCTACAGGGGGCTCATCACTTCCTCGTCCCTCCACAGATGTGGTGCCCAAATGTGGCCCCTCCTTATGGCAGCCATGGAGGGAAAGGTCCCCCCATCCCACTGCCTTCCCCTCCTCACTTCAAGGCCTGCCTGTGAGCCATATGGACCTCCAGCCTGGGGAACTTGCTTCCATTCACAAGGTAGTGAAAGCTTTTGGAGGAAGTTACAGTCTTAAAACAGATTGTAAATTCTTTATTTAGGGACTAATCTTGTCAGGCTGGTCGACCCTGGTGTTGACTGCTTTTCTAACCTGACATCAGTTAATCCCCACTGCTCAGAAGTTAATCCCTTCAAGAACAAGATGAAAAGTGGTTTTGTGAGGCAATATTTAAAGGCCTACAAACAATAACACGCCTTTGCCTCTGCTTCTGCAATTTCTATTTCTGGAAAGGGTTCAAAAACCTGTTTGTGTGAATGAATGTGAAGAACTTTTTGTGGCTGATCTTGCGAGATGATATTTTGATGAATAATGTAGAAGTGTTTATACTTTAAGGCAGAAGGCACATGGCGCAAGTATCTGTGTTTATCAAATATGGCACAGGAGAAGGGCAGACTATAACTACTGCAGAAATTTCAAAGGCTTCAGAAATGCCAGAAGAGATTCTGTAATTGTGAAATGTCAGAGCGAGGGGTGGTAAGAGGCCTTCATGAGAGTCTTCTGGAGAAACTGATATATAGGATCAGCTACTGCATTCTGGATTCTTGGCTCACTGGAACTGCACTGTGAGGTGTGATAAGCAATCTATTCCCCACTCTCCCCAGACTCACAACAATCCATCACGGTATCAATGGCTCTATTTTACAGAAAAGGAAACTGAGGCTCAGGGAGGTGAAGTAACGCACATAAAGCAGCAGAGGTGGAGATGCAGACTCACGTGCCCAAGCACACAGGTTTCCGCCACCTGGGGAAGCCACATGCTTCCAGAGCAGAGGAAAACACTCTAAGTCTCATGGCTAGCATGGCTGTCTTGCTTTTGGTTGACAGATGTCCTGTGTTTATTTCATCTGTCAGAATTCCACTCAAAACACTCCCCTTCTAGGAAGGCTTCCTGGACTAGACAAAATGAAAGAAGAAACTCCTAGAATTAAAATATCAGAGCTTATACAAGTCTTATAACCAGATCTGGTTCACTGGTTTTCAACTAAGTTTTGAGGAATCCTACAGGTTCTACTCCTAAGTGTTCTTAGGAGCCACTGGGGGAGGTGGCAGTGAATGAGTGAAAAGGGCGGTCCCCAAGGGTTGAGGTTCACACCCCCACACAATGCTATAGCACTTTACAGGTACTCGTTACATATTTACACTATACAGGCTAGGCTTCTTTCATAAAACTTCACTTGACAAAGAGCTTTATAGCCAAGATAAAAATACTAATAATGCATACATGTCGAAGTATTTCCAACAGTCTCCTTTTATAGATAGGAAAGCAGAAACATGGATAGGTCACATTCCTTGCTCAAGGTCACAGGGCTAGGGAGTAGCAGAACCAAAGCTGGAGCCCAGGTCTCTGAGTTTCTACCCAATGTACTTGCTAATAATCCGTTTGTTTCTGACTCTCAGATGAAAGCAGATCCCGATACTTCCTGACCTAAGCAGTTATATGCACATGTATATAAGGATATGACATGAAAAAGATACATAGATACATCACGGAGTTGTATATACTTAACCAGCTCCTATGAACTAAGCTGTAAATTCTTGAGAGCTGGAACCACATCATTTCTAGAGCTTATGGCTCTCCCTGCCTAGGAGCTCCCTCGCTTTACTAGAACAGGAGCCATCTCCTGTGAATCTTTATATTCCCTATGCCTAGCAGGATGCCTGACACATGGTGGGTCCTCAATAAATGTTTAGAGACTGAATAAGCAACCCTGACAACCAGTTTTCAAGTCTTTGCTTAAATAATTCCAGTGAAACAACTCACGCTCTCCTTGGGTAGCTCCAACTGTTATGTTGAACCAAAATGTATCCCCCCCATATATTCAACACCAGTTGGGCCTGGTCTGCCCCATTGGATCCAAGCTAAATTCCTTTCTACTGATAAGTCTGGGATAGATTTTTTTTAATTTTTTAATTTAAATTCAAGTTAGTTAACATATAGTGTATTATGTGTTTCGGAGGTAGAATTTAGTGAATCATCAGTTGTAATAACACCCAGTGCTCATTACATCAGGTGCCCTCCTTAATGTCCATTACCCAGTTACCCCATCCCCCCACCCTGCTCCCCTCCATTAACCCTCAGTTTGTTTTCTATGATTAAGAGTCTCTTATGGTTTGTCTTCCTCTCTGGTTTCGTCTTGTTTTATTTTTCCCTCCCTTACCCTATGATCCTCTGTTTTGTTTCTTAAATTCCACAAATGAGTGAAATCATATGGTATTTGTCTTTCTCTGACTGACTAATTTCACTTAACATAATACCCTCTAGTTCCATCTATGTCGTTGCAAATGGTAAGATTTCATTCTTTTTGATGGCTGAATATTATTCCATTGCATATATATACCACCTCTTCTTTATCCATTCATCTGTCAATGGACATGGGCTCTTTCCACATTTTGGCTATTGTGGACATTGCTGCTTATAAACATTGGGGTGCAGCTGCCCCTCTGAATCACTATTTTTGTATCCTTTGGATAAATACCTAGTAGTGCAATTGCTGGATTGTAGGGTAGTTCTATTTTTAACCTTTTGAGGAGCCTCCATACTGTTTTCCAGAATGGCTGCACCAGTTTGCATTACCACCAACTATAAGAGGGTTTCCCTTTCTCTACATCCTCACCATATACAAAAGACCCACAGGAAATATCATCCTCCACTGAGAAAAACAAAAAAACAGAGCTTTTCCCTAAGGTCAGGAACACGACAGGGAAGTCCACTCTCACCACTGTTGTTCAACATAGTATTGGCATATATGTTAAAAAAGATGAGGAAACTTCCACACAGAATCTTCACACACACACACAGGAGAAGTGTGACCTATATATCCTTTATTCTTCTTCTCTACCATCTTAGTATAACCATTAATGTGATGGTTAAGTATTTCTGGCTCTAGATTCAGACTGTCTGGATTCAAATCCCACTGGTACCACATACATGTGTACATGTGTGTACACACAAACACACTACATGGGCCTCCTATTTCCTTCCCCTGGCGAGTTCTGTGATTCATCCATTCCAAGATCCTGTTTTGCACAAGATCTGATTTTGTCCATTCAGTTTTTGAATGTTTCTCATTCAGAAACATCCTAATAGGTGCTAAAGGAGATAATATTTTCCCCTCTTAGTACCACCTTCAGAAATAAGGGATTGAAACATAGAGTTTAGGGGTGCCTGGGTGGCTCAGTTGGTTAAGCATGTGACTCTCAGTTTTGGCTCAGGTCATGATCTCAGGGTCATGACATTGAGCCCCACATTGGGCTCCATGCTGGGCATGGAGTCTGCTTGAGATTCCCTCTCCCTCTCCTTCCCCCCTGCCCCCACTCACGTGCACGAAACTCTCTCTCTTTCTCCCAAATAAATAAAATCTTTTAAAAAGAACATAGAGTTTAAGCACTATTAAAAATACATGAGACTACTATCAACTAATTTATGCCAATATATTTGAAAAATTAGAAAACTGGACATATTTCTAGAAAAATAAAGTTTTCCAAACCTGATTCACACAGAATGTTTGAATAGTCTGATAATATGTACAGATATAGAAGCAGTGGTTAAGCAGTTTCCCACACAGAAATTTACCACTATTTACCACATAAATCCCAAGAAATACATCATTTACAAGTTCTCCCAGATAATTTCCCTATTCATTCTATGTGGCCACTATAATCTTGATATAAAAGGAAGAGAAAGATAGCAGGACAAAGAAAAATGACAAGATCATTGTAGTCAAAATATAGCTGCAAATATGTTTTTAAACTATTAATAAACCAAAAATCAAACACTGTATAAGAAGGATAATATTAAACTGCATTATTACTTAAATGCAAAGTTGGTTTAATATTTAAAAATTTATAATATCATTCATTTTATTGAAAGACTAAAGGGAAAAAAAATCCCCTGACCCAGAAAAGCATTGAAAATATTAATTTCCATTATTGATAAAACTCTTAGTAAATTAAGAATAGAATTTTACACCAATAAACCTAAAGGATATCTACAAAAGGACAGACCTACAGCAAACACCATCCTCCATGGGGAGACACTAGAAATATCAGGAACAACACAAGGCTACCCCCTTTTAATTCTAATTCTAGTCAATGCTGTTGCAAGACAGAGAACTAGCATATTGTAGGATTTGAAAGATATTAAGAAGGTGAAGAATAGTGTAAAACTGTGTTTGTTTGAAAACATGGTTAACAACGTGGAAAATCCTAAGGAATCAATGAAAAATCTGGAATTAACAAGTTAATTTAGCAAGGTTGTGGGATATAAAGCCAATACTCAAAAACCAATCCCATTTCTATGTACTAACAATGAACATTTAGAAAATAAAATTTTAAAAATAATATCTTTGTAATAGTATATACTTAGAAATAAATATACAAAATATACTTAGAAATATAATTTATAAAAAGTATGTAAGACCTCTAGATGACAATCTATAAAATATTGATGGGAAAAATCAAAGGAGAATATCCTATATTCATGGATTGGAAACCTCAATACCATTAATGCGCTAATTCTCCCTGAATTGATGTACGATTCACAATCCAAATCAAAATCCCCCTTGGCTTTTTTTTAGAAATTGATAAGCTGATTCTAAAACTTATATAAAAATACAAAGGATCTAGAATAGCCAAAACAATTTTTTTTTAGTGTTGAGAAGGTAATTTCATTAAATGATTTTAGCTTATTCAAGTGGCCCAGTATTTTAATGTATAAAGTCAATACCCTAGATAGCAAACTAACACAGAAGTACAATTACTGCATTGTTCACAGATTTGGGTAACCTTACACTTGCTGTTTGCTTTAAATACTGGTCACTTGTTTTTATACATCTGTGACTTTGAGCTACTAGTCGTAAGCTAACAGTTCAAACACAACACATTTTCCTCACTTCTTAGTTCAAAAGATGTGTCTCATTAGATTCTTATTATTTTAGCCAAAACAATTTTGAAAAAGAAGGCAAACATTCAAATTTTTTTAAATGGGCAAAATATTCGAACAGACACTCCCAAAGAAAATATATAGATGTCCAATAAGTGCAATTAAAGATGGTCAACATCATTAGTCATCAGGGAAACACAAATTAAAGCTATAACTACACATGATTTCACATTCACTGGAATGACTAAAAGTAAAAAGACAGATAAAAGGCAAAATTAGAGGCTCAGTTGGTAGGGCATGTGATTCTCCATCTCAGGGTTGTGAGTTCGAGCCCCATTTTGGCTATGGAGATTAATTAAAAATAAAAACTTTTTAAAAAGGCAAAACTAATCTATAGTGACACATAGCAAATTGGTAATTGCTTAGAGCTGGGCTGAGGGGATTGACTGGAAAGAGGCATATGACCACTTTTGGGGTTGATAAAAATGCTCCGTATCTTGATTATGGTGGTAGTTACATGGGTGTAGAAACTGTTTCCTGTTTTTATAAAATTGAACACGAATGTATTCTCTGGCTCAGATGTGATTCTCAGGTATTTATTTACAAGAATTGAAAATAGATGTCTACAAAAACACTTGCTCCAAGTTAGAAACAACTCAAAAGTTCATCAACAGATAATGAATGGACAAATGTGGACAAATAGTGATATATTCATTCAGTGGAATACTAGTCAGCAGTTAAAATGCACCAGCAGCTGGGGCACCTGGGTGGCTCAGTCATTAAGCTTCTGCCTTCAGCTCAGGTCATGATCCCAGGGTCCTGGGATCAAGCCTGCATCGGGCTCGCTGCTCAGCGGGGAGCCTGCTTCTCCCTCTCCCACTCCCCCTGCTTCTATTCCTTCTCTCGCTGTCTCTCTCTCTGTCAAATAAATAAATAAAATACTTTTTTTAAAAAATGCACCAGCAGCAAATACACAGAATCACAACGTAATCTCATGGACATAATGCTGAGTGAAAGAAGCCAAGCACAAAAGAGTTCATATGACATGATTCCATTTATATGAAGTCGTAGAACTGGCAAAAGACGTATGGTCAGAGAAATCAGATCAGTTGTTCCCGGGGGGCAAGGGATAGTAGATATAAATGGGTAGGGAAATTTCTGGGGTGATAGAAATGTTCTATATCTTGATTGGAGTGGTGATTACACAGGCATCTTCATTTGTCAAAACTATACACCTAAAATATATTCATTTTACTGTGTGTAAATTATACCTCAAAAACAGTTGAATAAAGATATATTGGAAAGTAAGGAAAATACTGCCATTATTTGAAAGCATTATAAAGGAATCTGTAGCCAAATAATTAGCAATAACTAAAAAATTAGCAAGATGACGGGATATTAGATCAATTTTCAAAAGTTCACTCCATTTCTATACAACATCAGCACATAATCGGAAAACATAGTTGTTGTTGTTTTTTTTTTTTTAAGATTTTATTTATTCATTTGAGACACAGAGATAGAGAGAGACAGCATGAGCAGTGGGAGAGGCAGAGGGAGAGGGGGAGAGGAAGAAGCAGACTCCCCGCTGAGTCAGGAGCCCGACGTGGGGCTCGATCCCAGGACCCTGGGATCATGACCTGAGCTGAAGGCAGATGCTTAACCATCTGAGCCACCCAGGCGCCCCGAAAACATAGTTTTTTTAAAAAAAATCTTTGCAAAAAGACCTTTAGAACACCTGGAAATTATCCTACCCAGAGTTGTGCAAGACCTGCACCCAGAAAATTCTCAAACTTTCCAGCAAGGTGGCATTAAAGAAGATCTAAGTCAACGGAGATTGACACCATGTTTATGAGTAGAAAGACTTAACACTGTAAAAATGTCAAATCTCCCCAGCTGATCCATAATTTAATGTAATTCCGATCAAAATCCCAACAACAATTTTTATGGAACTTGACAAAGTTATTATAGAATGGAAGTTCAACAGGATAGGAAAAAGCATAAGAGGGAGGAGGCACTCACCATAACAAGTATCAGGACTTCTTGTAGAGCCAAGGTAATCAAAAACAGGGTGGTATTGGCAAAGGACAGACTCACTGACCAATGGGACAAAGAGAGCCTTGGAACAGATCCATCAAATATGGGATTTGATATATGTTGGAGTGGCAGCCCAGATCAGTAAGGAATGGGGGGGGGGGACTATTCAATAAACGGAACTAGGAAACGTGGCCATCCATACTGCAGGAAAGAAATTGAATCCTTACCCAACACCTCTCACAAAAATTGGCTCCAGATGATTGAGGGACTTAAATGTCAAAAGCAAAACTTAAAGTTTTAGAAGTGTCAATATCTTTCTGACTTGGAGATGGCAGAAAGATTTCTCAAGCAAGACACAAAAATCACAAACCTTAAAAGGAAACATAGATAAATTTGACCATATTCAAATAAAACATTTCAATTCATAAAAGCAACTCTTGAAAAGGTGAAAAAGCAAGCCACCAAATGGGAGAAGATATTTGCGACATATTTAACAAAGGATTACTGGCTAGAATGTGCAGAATTATAAAATATAAAGAAAAAGACAATCTGATAGAAGAATGGACAAAGTGCAAATATTTTACAGATAAAAAAAGAATACAGGTGAACAATCAACATATGAAGAGATAGCCTCATCAGCAATGAGGGAGATACAAATCAGGACCACAACTGACAAAAACAAGAAGGCTGCGGTTGGATGGACAGGATCTCTGAGATGCTGCAGATGGGACTGGGAGTTGCCTTGGAAAACTGAATGTTCACAAACCTTATGAGCCAGCAGTTCCTCTCCTGAACATACGAGAGAAAAAATTGTACATGTACACAAAAAAAGTGTAGTAATGGTCATAGCAGCACCTGTTCATAACAGTAAAAAACTGGAAACACTCCAAATAATGGATAAATTGTATAGTCACACAATCGCATGTGATATAGCAAGAAAAAGGAACTACAGCTACACATGCCAATATTGATGAGTATTCCTATCGAATGTTAAGTGATAACAGCAAGCTTGAAAATACTAGATTAAGTATGATATCCTTTTTATAAACTGCAAAAAAGCATAATGAGGCAATTTATCATTCAGCATACATACACCTGTGATATATACACACAAATATCTACATGTCTATGTAGATATATACATAGCTATATATATAGTATATAGTATACACGGATACACATATATGCGTGTATACATATATATACATATATTTACATATATGTGGTACATGCATACATATATTTATATATACATATATGTGTGTAGATGTGTGTATACGTGTATGTATATATAGTTTTATCACATATATAGTTTATATGTATAGTTTATCATATAACATATCATATATCATACATGATCTCATATATAGTTTAATATCATATGTATGATAAAACTACATAAAATAAGCCAAGAGAATGATAAATGATTCAGAATAGTGGTACCCTGATCAGCAGAGGGGATGAGCGCATAGGTTATGTCTAGTTCTAGGGTTGGAAACTGTGGTAGGCAGGATCATAGCCCGCCAAAGATGTCCATGTGCTAATCCCCAGAAAAGGTAAACTTGCCACCCTACATGGCAAAAGGGACTCTGCAGCGTGATTAAGTTCAGGACCTGGGGATGGGAGATAGTCCTGGCTGATCCAGCAGGCCCAGTTTCATCACAAGGGTCCTTAAATGTGAAAGAAGGAGACAGCAGAGTCATACACAGGAGAAAGACTCACTGGCCTTGGCTGACCTTGAACATGAATGAGGCCACGGGCCTTGGCTGTGGGCAGGCTCTGGAAACTGGATTAGGCAAGGAAGCAGATGATTTCCTAGAGCTTCCAGACAGGAATGCAGCCCTGCCAACACCTTGATTTCAGCTCAGTGAGATTCATTTCAAATTTCAAATTCTGACCTTCAGAACTGTAAGATAAAACAAATGTCTATTCTTTGAGCCACTAAGTTTGTGATAATTCACTCCAGAAGCAAAAAGAAATGAATACAGTGATCATTATATTGCTGAATTAAACAATCAAATAAATGAGAGCGTCTCCAGGACTGATGATGACGTTATATACCAAGGATATGATTAGTCCAATTCTGTCCAACCTAAAGTCCAAAAATAATCTTTTAATATTTGCATGTTTAGTTTTACACTTAGAAAAGTGGCCTGTCCCCAGCGTCACTAATTTCTCTAAGGAATCGCTCACAGAGATATCCTTTGAGCCAGCTGGCCAGGTAGGAAGGGTGTGAGGCAGGGCCTGGGAATTTTACTTCTGGCTCAGCCACGATTACCAGGAAGCCTCTAGGTCCCAGTGTCCAAATGATTAAACCAGATTGGTGGTTTTCAAACTCATGTAGCCACAAAACCCTTTTCTCACAAGTAATCCCAAGGGAATCCTAGCAAGAAAGCTGAGCTGTTCATCATGTGGCTTCAGGGATCCCAAGGCTCACCACCTATAAGAGCAGCTGTAGTAACACTCCGGGGAGAAGGGGCTGGAAGAGTAGGTCAGCTTTCCAAGGTTGACCCTTGAGGAGCAGCGCCAATTCCTATTTGCACTGTCAGCAGGAGTCAGTTTGGGCTGAGTAAGAAACAGCTTCAGAAATCTCAGCATCTTAAAACAGCATGCATTTCCTTTTCTCTGCAGCTCAGCCAGGCTGGCTCTGCGTCAGGCTGTTGGTCAGGTACAAATCTGTTCCCCGCATCTTCATTCTGGAACAACATTCTTCTCTCAGCACACCACAGTTGCATAAGAGGGCCAGCCAAGACAAGTGGCCATAGGCCTGGGTATGTTATTCAGTAGCAGGAAGGGAATGAAGTTTTGGGAGAAGTCGTATAGTCTTCAACACTGTCTGCAGGGCTGTGACAGAGAGGGGTCCAGTCTGCACTGTGGGGCAGGAAAGACTTCCCTGGAAGTGGCCTTCCCACCACTGTCTGCCTGTTGGCGGCTACTGAAAATGTCAGGATAGATGGGATCTAGGAAAAGCAGTCTTTTTAGATTATGCCTCTAAAACCTAAATCCATTGAAACTTTCTCTCTCACCTCTTGGGGGAAGTGAGTTCCTTGGTGGGTATAGCAGCTGCCCCAGAAAAAACGCTTGTTGTCGGGGCCATCCCCTTCCTGAAGGTAAGCATCCACTTTGGGCAAAATATCTTTTGAGGCCTAATTCCTCCCAGCTCATAACAGAGCTATCCTTGGGGATTATTATAGATTAAATTATACCCTCCCCCTGCAAAATTCATATGTTGAAATCTTAATCCCCAGTACCTCAGAATGTGACTGTACTCGGAGACTAGGTCTATAAAGAGGTTGATTAGCAGAAATGAGGCTGCTAGGATGGGTCCTAATTCAATCTGACAGGTGTCCTTATAAGAAGAAATTTGGGCATACGGAGATACCCCAGGGGCACATACGTATAGAGAAAAGACCATATGAGGACACAGCTAGAAGGCAGTCACCTATAAACCAAGGAGAGAGGTCTCAGAAGGAACCCACCCCATTGACACCTTGATCTTGGGCTTTCAGCCTCCAGAACTGTAAGCAAATAGATCTCTGTTGTTCAAGTCCCCCCATCTGTGGCACCTGTGGTGGCAGGCCAAGCCGACTAATGGAACAACCACTGACAGTTTGTAGAGGGGGCATCCTTGCCCCACCACCTCACCTGCTAGGTGGAATCATGTTATGCACACAATGGTAGGCACACTATGGTCAGCATCAGGAGTTGCAGCGAGTGGACACTGCAGCCCCCTCTGGGCCTTGCTACCTTCTTCCCTTCCTGTCTTTGACCTCTCATTCCTGGAATGCCTCCATCTACTTGGTTCCCAGGCTGTCACTCTTCCCTCCCCTCACCTCCCCATCCGCCAGGCAGGCAAAATTAGGTGTTAGATGTACCTGCACCTTCTGTCTAGGACGGGGCTGCTTCCCTGGTCGGCATCACCACAGAGCCCTCGTTCCAACATGGGTCTTGGGCACGAGATCTGCTCAGCCTCCCACCTGCATGGCTGCAGACTCACCATTCAGTTTAAATCATCACTGCCCGACAACAGGCTAAAGCTACACCTAAAGAGGAGAGGGCCAAGAGGAAAAGGTCAGCAGGTCCTCAACTCTCCCCCTGGACAAGTCGGTGTCCCCTGTTCTCCAAAGGTCAGAGCTCTGGCAAGCCTTTGTCTCCCACCCACAGCCACTACCCAGATGGGGAGAAATGCAGTGTGATCATCACAAGCTCGCCTTACACCTGGAAAAGGACGAGGCTGACAGCAGCTCGCCCTTCTTCCCGTAGCCTCTGGGTTTAAAAGATGAGAGCGCTCTGACGTTTCCCATCCTCTGAGCAAAACTCCCCACAAATGACAATTTCAACACAAAGAGGGTAGAAGGCAGTGATGAGAGAGAGGAAAGCACTGGGTTGCCTCTGATTTCTCTTGATCTGAATTGCTTTTCAGGCCCCCACGCTGAGATTACTCTTTTGTCTTTTGAGCCTTTGGGTTTGAATGGAGCTCTCTCTGGCATCTCACAAGGGACTGGAGAAGGAAGAATGAAGCAAACGTCAATGGCAGGGTTGATAATCCTACAACCATTGACTTAAAGAGCTGGCCAACAGGGCCCTGGTCTGGCTAATCTGCTGTGTCAATGCATATCCCTAGCAGCCCTTAATGGATGGATTATTGACAGAGCAAGCAGAGGTGAGTGCTGATAGTCTGCAGTCTGAAGTCCTATTTAGGGAAATTTAATCTGCAAATGATAGGGTGGACTGTGATATCTCCAAAGCTTTTATCTGGCATTGGGTCAGGGCCAGGAGAACCAGCCTCAGGATGGCCCCAAACCCCAGCTTTCCTCCTCCTCAACTGGTCCAGTCCTTTGAATGCTGAGCACCTTAACACTCCTCCCAGACATCCTCAAGTCTCTGGTCCATGTAGTTAAAATGCCTACAGCTTAAACAATGGCTCTCAGCCTTTTATATTTTAAATTTTACCATAATTGGGTGGGATGGATGGGGAGAGATAGAAGTAGGATGGTAGAGAGGAAGTCTAACCACTGGTATTATAATTACTATTTTTTTAGTCTGGTAAGGCTCAGGAACTGGTTCCCGGCTAAGGGCCAGGAGCGGATGAGGAATTAAATGGATTTTCCCTTTGACTTGCACCTGCTGTGTGGCTTCCCTGCAGTCTTTCTGGATGAGCTCGGGCCTCTCTGCAGTGTGAGGCCAGCCCCTCCACTCACCCTGATTGACATGGCTTGGGAATCAGGGGAGAGCAAGAAAGAGGGAACCCCACTTAGTAATGGGTAGAGGAGAATATGCCTCAGGGTAACTCTGGGTAACTCCAAAGAGGAAGGGCTGATGGAATAATTTACAGGTGGACGTGGCGACTGAGGGAGAGTAAATTCTGGGTAATTAATTTTTTAAAGACCCACAGGCTAGCCTTCGTTTAATTCTTGGCTCAGGATGCTTTGGAGTTGTTTAAACACTCAGGTCTTCCTCCTCCATTCCTAAACTGATAGGGGCCGAGATCTGACACTTCTTCTGTGTGCCTGAGAATATAATTTAGCAGGGATTGGGGTCCACTGGAGCTGTTATTTCTCATAAGAGACTGCTTTTCTCATTCCAGAGGTCAGCAAAGTGGATTTTTTGTCTCCAGCTAGATGGGTCATCACAGAGATGGAGTGATATGTAAGCTTGAAAGCTGTCTCCCCTCTTGAGACCCAGGGGGCAAGAAAGCAGAAGAGCTTGACCAAAGGAGGCAGTTGGGGGTTACACTGCGGGCAGAGCACAGTACTGAGGACACACCATTGCCCTGAGAGCCACGGTTCTTAGAGAGAGGGGTCCTTTCATTAGGCAGCTGAGGGAGGGCAGCAAAGCATCAGAGAGTCACTCACCGGCCAGGTGAGTCAGCGTTCCCTCAGCCTGTCTCAATGGGTCTTAATTCTGTTAGAGTTAGTAGATCCTGACTCTGTGTGTAGACAGGAGGGGATGGGCAGGCAGCCTGTTTGCATCAAGGCTGACCACGTTTCAGTGTCTCGGTCCTTGAATAAGAGCATGCCCTTCTTTCAGGCTTCAGTCTTCTCAGGCAGCCAGACCAGGACTAGAGACGAAGCATCCCCTGGTTTGACGGCAATGAATTGAGGGGCAGGGTTCAAGTCCTCCTTGGATAAATCAAGGTGGTCAGCAAATAAATCACACCAACCGTTTAAAAATACATAGCTAAGGGGCGCCTGGGTGGCTCAGTCGGTTAAGCATCTGCCTTCGACTCTGGTCATGATCTCAGTGTCCTGGGATCGAGCCCCGTGTTGGGCTCCCCACAGAGCAGGGAGTCTGCTTGTACCTCTGCCCCTCCCCCTGCTCATGCTCTCAATCTCTCTCTCTCTCTCTAATAAATAAATAAATAAAACCTTAAAAAAAATAAAAATACATAGCTAAAATCAACTTCTATTGCAAACAACACTGGTACCTAAATTCAGTCTGCTGTATGACCTGGTTTTGAGTATGCCAATTTGGCAGTGAGAGACTGCAAGTTTTAATTACTCTGAGAGGATAGAGTGGTGGCCAGAGAGGGTCTTGTCAGAAAGTGCTGCTTACTTGGAAAGTAAGCAAGGATGGGGACTGCTCCAGCTACATGCAACTGGGCACGTGTTAGCTTGCAAGGAGGTCTTTGCAGAGCTAGGTAACTTTTGAGATTGCTAGTGAGGATGGCTAGCGCCGATCTATGACAAGCTAGGGACAACTGCACCCACTTTCTAGTTTAGGGCAAACTTACTCTTAAGAGACGGGAACTAAGAACTAACTATTATATAATCTAGGGCAAGACATTTAATGTCACTAGACTCCAGTTTCCTCTATGATAAAATGAGAATTAGAATACATTCACCAAGTTGTCAGTAAGGCAGTTAATCAACAGTTCATAAGTTATAAAGTGTTTTACGAACAGTAAGAAAATTTCTCACTGTGCAACCTTGGGAGTCTAACAAATACATTTGGGAAAAGGGAAGGACAACAGAGGCAGGTACCATTTCTAAGTTGCTCCCTGCGGTATCCTTAGTGTCTGGTATAGAAAAGGTCCACAATAAAGTATTCGTTGAATGAATGAAGAAATTCAGCAGAAGCAGCTGCTCGCCCGCGGTGCGTGGACCACCTTCCTATTTGCTGCCTTTGCTGAGAAATGTTTCCCTTTTCCTTTCTGTGAGCCGTTCAGGCCACATCCAGTCCCTGCAGATTTGCCTGTGCCAAGATCTTTCAGCACACTTCCATTTAAACAAATGGTTTCTTTAAAAGCCACTTTTTTTTTTTTTTTTTTTTGAGGATTGTGGACCTTCAGGAAGACGGTGGACAAGCCTAGAAGGTTGGTCTTTGGCAGGAACAAATACAATAGTCTTCTAGAGAATGTAGTAGAGCTTGATGACTAGTGCCCTTGCCTGAAACACATGTCCACCAAGCCCCTACTTTGGCCGCCCTCCCCGCCTGCTGTCTCCCCCACCGAGGGGACCCCATTTCAGTCTCACCACAGAGATCTTAGAATTAGTCAGAGCAAACATAAAAGCAAGAGTCACCAGCAAGGCCACTGCTACATGCACGGGGACCTGGTTCCTACTGCTCTCAGCTCAGAGCTGCACCTGAGGACTGGAACCCCAGGCATTCCTAGCAAACCAGGAGATGCCTGGTCTCTGGTTCGGGTCTGGCTGCTTAGGAAGCCTGGAAGTTGAAAGAAAGGCATGTCTTATTCAAGACTGAGAAACTCTCCAGAGCAGGTATCAAGTCGACAGGCTATGGCATTTCGAGGCAAAAGGTTAGCAAAGAATACCTTCTAAGAGAAAACCAGTATCTTCCCTGAAACAAAATGGAAAAGTAAATGGAAGTTTCAGGATTCAAGCACACGCAACATGAGACCCCAAGAGAGGTTAAGGAATCAGAAATATTGGTGATTAGAAGGGGGGCTGGGAATGGGGGCTCAAGGGAGAAAGGGTTGGCTCAAACACCTGGGATAAGATGACTGGATGAGGAATATGCCCCGTCTCAAGCAAGAGCCAGTCGGTCAGTCCGAATTACGTGAGGTCATGGAAATGGATCCGATGCAGGAGTTAGGATTCACTCGCTGGCCTATTCTACAATCAGTTAGCCATCTGACTTTGAGCAAGTCACTTCACTTCTCATGAGCAAAACCAATGGGTAAGGGGCACCTGGGTGGCTCAGCTGGTTAAGCGTTGCCTTCAGCTCAGGTCATGATCCTAGGGGTCCTGGGATTGAGCCCCATGTCAGACTCGCTGCTCAGTGGGGAGCCTGCTTCTCCCTCTGCCCCTCCCCCTGTTCGTGTTCTCTCTCTCTCTCTCTTTCTTTCTCTCTCAAATAAATAAAATCTTTTAGAAAAAGGAGGGGAAACTAAGTGCCCGCAATAGTCCCTTAAACTTCTCTTATTGATGCCAAAGTCCACCAAATAATGAGATTCATGTCACATGGTGGGAGAGAAGGAAATTAGTATCTCCCTGACGTCTACGATTTGCTAAGCACCTAGCTGGGGTTTTCATGACATGGCCTTATGTAACTCCATAAAAACTCTAAGAGGTTGGCCCCAATGTCCCCATTTAACAGATGAGATACCCAAGTCTTAAATAAGTCAAGCAATTGGTCCAAGCCTGTGAGATGGGGAGTGGTAGAACAAAGATTCAGACTTTGTTTTCAAAACCTCCACTTCTCCACGGAGCTGGCTCCCTCACAGGCCACATGAAAACCAGCAGTGACATTTCTTCATTGCTGTGCCATGCCATTTGTCCATGGAAAGCACTGTGCCCGACACACTACTTGCATACGAAGCACCAAGCAAGACACAGCGGATGCCAACACATATCATCACCCTCCTGGGTGACAAGCTGGTGGCAAATGACGCGTACTGAAAGGGACTACTGGGCTAGGAAGAAGGGTCACCCTGACATTCCCCATGTCCCATTTTTCATCCTTAAAGGGACCATCTTCAACCAGGATACCATGAGGATATTTGTGGCTCTTCATCATCTCTCTTCTTTCATCCCTGCAAATCCAGTTCTGGCTGGGGTGGCATGGAAAGTGGAATTAAAACCTCCCCCGGCCTGCACGTGGAAGTCCAAGGCAAAATTAATTAAATCTCTGATCATTTATCTTCCATCTCCAATTCCAATCCATTGTTCTGAGAACGATTTGAATCCCACCACATGCGTCCCCCCGCAGTGTCATTCAAAATCGAGTTTGCACTTAGCTAACTTTTTACTGCTTGGGAATGTCTCTGCGGCACCCAGTTCAGCCTTCTCCCAAGGACAGTCCTAATTTGGAGCTCAAACAGAAAGAGGGAGCTGGTATTGCAGGAATGTCAGCCAAGTTCCCAGCTTAATGGCTGCGCAGTGGCTGAGTGGTTGCAGATGTGAGCACTTCGGGGCAAAGCAACTGGCCTGAGATGTGCAGGCCTCAAAGCCCTGTTATTTCCAAGTGGGCACATTGCAACAAAACTGTGGCAGGGTTTTTCCTTTTGGATGGCACTTTGTGGCGTCCAAGCCGCAACTCGGTACACAATATGGTGGCTCTAATGAATCTATTCAATCTAGTCTTCATAATCATGGCATCTCTAAGGTAGGAAATTAATTGGATGAAGTTAAATATCCCCTTTTCATGTCAACAAAATTGGTTTTTCTAGGGATTAAAGGATTACCGTGGTGTTAAGTCCCTAAAGAGGCTAAAATACTTTATTATTCATTACAAAACACAAAGATTGGGCTGCTATTTTTTTCTTATGTCACTGCCACTCATTTCATTAACGTGGAACACCAAGGAGAACTGTTAATGACAATTTCAGCAGCTCTTAATGCTCTTCAAAATGCATGTCTTCCCTGCTTACAAACTCTTTCTGGGTAAAATAGCCTGAAATATATGGAACAGAAGAAGCCTTTTACGGCCTCTTCTTAGAGCCAAATGACCAGCGGGCTAGGATGAGCTTTCAGTAAAGTCATTGAAGCTATAAAATGTGGCATTTCATATTGATGTTCTCTCAGCTTCTGACCAAAAGAGCACAATTTCCAGTCAACAACTGAGAAGATATTTCCAGCTTGGGTCACAGGATGGAGAAAGCTGGCCTCTGCCATGTCATCACAATGGCAGCCACTTTTCAAATTAGGATTTACATACGTTCCCTTCCCCACATAGAAATGAGCGCTTTCGGCTGTTTCCATCATAGTTTGTACAATTTTGAGTTGGAAAACTCCCTAAATCCAATGCCACCTTTTGCACCTGGGGAAACTGAGGCACAGATCTATGATATGACTTATTCTTGGCCACTCAACCATGAGTGGGCAAGGTGGCCCTGGAACTTTCTTTTCCCCCCTATTCAGTACTTCCCCAGTGTCTGCATTCCCTGCAGATGGATCACTTGGTGACAGAAGCTGGGACTCAGACTGAGGCCAGAGCACATGTCCAAGGGCACTAGGCCACACAGTGACCCTCCATGACTGGAGCCTGGTGAAGCCCAGGTGCTGAGCTGACTGGACACACACTATTCACCAGGCTCAGCAAGCCTGGCTCCACCTTTCATTCTGATCCATCCTGGGAGGCTCCTGGTCTTCTCTTGGGGAACATTAAAAACAAAGCAATTAATTCCAACATTATCAGAATGGTCCTATAAAGCTCTATGCTAGGGAAAGATAATGAGTTAAACATAAAGTAGGGGGTGTTGAGATAATCATGTCAAGTAACTATAATAAAAGCAGAGACAAATTAAAGAGCCACAAGAGGTAATGTACAAAATGCCATCGGGGGCAAAAGAGGGAAGTCTCTTTAAATGGGGGAATCTAGAAATGATTCATGGGTGAGGAAGTAGCCTCTGAGTGAGTCCTGAAGGAAGGATACACCTCAGGAGGTGTAGGTAAGGCAAGGTCATTCAGTCTAAGAGAAAATGCATGCATGAAGAGGAGGCAGAGAGCTCTGCTTGGGATGCAGTAAATGATGGTTTTTTGAAAGACTATCTGATATGTCTTCTCCTCCAGAAAGCCCTCTCTGATTGCTCCAGGCTGGCTGAATACCTCCTCCTCGGTGCTCCACCAGCATCCTGGCCATACTCTCACTGTAGCAGTAGCCAGAACATAGTGTCACATATTTGCCCCTCTAGAGCCTAAGCAACTTGAAGCCAACTCAGGTTAAACTTGGTTTGTATTTGACCCCTGCACAATTCCTGACATCCGCTACGTTCCCCAAAATATTTGTTAAACGTGTGAGGTGTCAGTTTGGATCACTGAAGAGAAATCATGGGGAGAAATCCTAAAAGGAAAATGGGAGGCCTCTCTGGGGAGGGCCTTAGGGTCTGCGGTAGGAGCTCGCGCCTTATTCAGCACGTGATGGGGAGCCAGGGGAGGTGGTAAAGGAGTAAATAGAGCTGTGCTCTGAGCAGACTATTTTGACTCAGGAGTGTAGGATGGGTTTGAGGGATGAGAACCAGAATCTAAGCAATCAGGCAGGTGTGGAGACCACCGGTGCAGGGCCAGAGGGGCTGGGACCTGAGCAGGGCAGTGAGGTCGGGGCAGAGGCTGAGGGAGGTAAGCACTGGAGAAGTTATAAGGAAAGGAGGGATCACGTTTCCACCCATATCTCTGTTCCTTGGTTGGCTAGGATGGGGAGAGGGAGCTTTCAAACACTGATTTCTTGGAGGGATGGTTTATAAAATACTTACTACCTATAAAGTGCTTTTAATCTTTCAGATGTAATAACCACATGAAGGGGAAGGAAGTGTTATTTCTGCATCTTCACTGGAGAAAGCTAAGACACACAGACTGGCCCAGAAAAACATCGGAAAGCAAACTCACAACTAACATAGTGGGAAATTGCTGTCAATGCAAAATGAGTTTTAGATGTTGTCCATACTCACACACTCACACACACACACACACACACACACCAACTCTCATTGGTTTCAACCAACATTCAGTTCTCATGTCACAAAGGCAATCTTTTCAATTAGATGTTTTTCTTTCACCATCTTTTTCAATGCTGCCTATTTCACAGTTGCCTCCAACAGAGCAAACTGCCAAACTTTTTTTTTTAAGATTTTATTTATTTATTTGAGAGAGAGTGAGTGAGCAAGAGAGACAGAGAAGGAGCAGGGAGAGCTGCAGGCAGAGGGAGAATCAGACTCCCACTGAGCAGGGAGCCCTATGTGGGGCTCGATCCCAGTACCCTGGGATCATGACCTGAGCCAAAGGCAGATGCTTAACCGACTGAGCCACCCAGATGCCCCACGAACTGCCAAACTTTTAAAAAGCTGCAAAAAGAGCTGAGGATCAATGGGTAAAATAACAGAGCTGAAGACTCAGGATGGTCAGTGAATACTCCCATGACCACTCCTGCAGCTTCTTTTATACTGTTGCCTTATGGATTGCGTACGAGAGTCCCGCCTTACAGAGGCACACGTGACCCTTAGGAAGCCCCAATCTCTTGTCCCTGAGACTTGGTTCTTGGCTTCGAGAAAGTGACAGATAATCAGAGGCACACACACACACAGCTTCCCCCAACTATCTCACCACCAAACAGCAGGGAATACCAAAGCAAAAGTATTACTATAGAAGTACATAATCTACTATTACCGAATTATGAGAACCAGTGGGAAATTAAAGAACAGTGGCCAAAAGAGAAGTCTCCAAATCAGGATCATGGCTTCACGATTTCCTACATGAAGAGTTTTGGGCAAATGACCTAAACCACTCTGACCCTCGGTTTCCTCATCTGCAAAATGGTGGGGTTTTCTGAAAATGTAATAAGAAATTATAACGTACTGCATACCATTATAATATATAACATATATATATATAGATGTATATATATCATAGACATAATATGTATATATAGTATAATACAAAGTAGAAACATAGCATATGATATACTGTATATTATGTATTACTGTTATTAACACATTATTATAATACATTAATTTTAGTGTTGATGGAGAGCAGAGACAAGAGGGATTTCTCAGACCAGCGGGGAGCCAGGCAGCATCCCCGGGGCTGTGACCCCCACTCCACACAGGGACAGTAGCCAGCCACCTGACAAGAAGCCAGGGTGACTTGCGTGCTGCCCCCCTGAACATTAGGGTGGGACAACGTGTGTGGGGGTCTAGAGAGGCACAAGTGAAGGCCAATGGAGGACAGCAATTGTCTGATAGAACCTGTCAGGGAGGCTGGGGAGGGGACTCCCGCGCTCAGCCTGGCCTTACCAGCCAGGTCTAACCCTGGAAGCCACAGCCAGTTAGTTCGTAGGTACTGTTTTAAAATCACTATAGTTATTACGTTGACAGTAGCATTGGCTCTCATTTCCATGTGGCCCATTTTTATTTCTCAATGCACTTTCATACTTGCAGTCTTCCTCCTTCCCTCACATCCATCCAATAAAGCTGCAGATGTCTTGCTTTTCCTACTTCATAAAGATAAGGAACTTGAGAGTGAAGGGGTTCCGTGATTTGCTCAAAGTCACACAGGCAGTGTGAGGCACATGGCCGCACACTTGTAATTAGGCGGTCTGCTTGTTCTTGCTGTGTCCGATCATTTTCGATGGTGTCCAACCTTCTCTAGACCCCTCTGAATAATCCTGAGTGCCCAGGCCCATTCCTTTCATTTCCTTTGCCTCTTCTGTGTTCCTTCCCTGCCAGCCCCTTCCTTGAGACAACGCTCCCACAACTCAGATGCTTTATCCAGCAGGTGCTTGGAGGCTCTTCCCGGAACAATGGCCAAGTGACCTTCATGCTGGGAGCACTCGCTTCACCACTCACAATTCCAGGAGGCCCTCAGGGCTGACCTCGCTTCCCCCAGGGTTGGCCCTGAGTGTGGGATAAATTCTGGGGACTAGTACAGCGAAGACTGTCACATACTGGACACAGATGAGCTGCAGGCGCCCACCTGGGAACTGGCCATGCCCTGGACCATCCCCACTGCCAACAAGCCAGTGGAGAAAAGTGCCAAACTTGAACACTAACTCCAGGCACCATTCTCCAAGAGCCTCCCCAGTTATTCTACAGCGTGGGGAAAGCTGTGGTTGTCGTACTTTTTTTTTTAAGCTGAGAGACCATCTTAGCACCGTGTATCAGCTCCTGGCTTTGGGAAAGGGAGGATGGCTGGCTGGCCAAGGGACCAGCTCTCTTACCCTTGGAATTGAGCAAGTTCTGAGTTGATGACAAGGTATTTAAGAGATGAAGAGACCTTTCTGATAGGAAGACTAAAGACCGGGAGCCAAAGGCTCTCTGGAAACAAACATGATTTGACAGACAGGGCCTGGAGCCAGCTAACCAGCCCTTTCTCTCAGTACCCGAAGTTCCATCCCTGTTCTGAGTCTGATCAGCAGAATGTAATGTGGTAGACATTATTATCTTAGTTCACCAGAAGAAGGCCTGTGCTGAAATAAGATTTAATGTTATGCCGTTAGCCTTTATAGAGGGTCGATAGGAGAAACATTTGAGGAGCATCTCCCTGCCATTCTAGAACTACACAGGAAGACAGTGGCCATTATGCTCCCTGGTGTCCTGACGCAGCCCCGACACAATAAATTCTCCTTCTACCCAACCCTGGGGGGGAGGGGTCCAGCTCCCTGTTGCATTCCTTCTTTCTTCAGATATCACCGACTAGAGGACTAAGCGTGCATCTCGTCTTTCCTCTTTCTGCCTTAGTTTCTAGTAAACCTGGCCCCAAATTCAATGCTCAGCTGTGATACTGATTCAGTCCCTGTCGCTCCAACATCTGTTTCTCCCTACTTTCTTTTTATGTGCTTCTTTTAATTGTCACTTTGTGTACGGCTAGTTTTGTAGGCTGCTCAGATCTTGCCCCCATGTAACAAAAGAAGAAACAACAGATGATTGGCAGACAGAAATGAATGAGAGGTAGGTAGGTAAGTAGAGCAAGCTAGCGTGGGATGAATGGATGGAGGGGAGGAGTGTGTGGATAGACTGACCTAAGTGTCATCATTTCATACACACAATTAGCCCAAAAGGGAATCAGCAGTCCACAGCCAGCTCAAGATTATTAGCCCCAGATTTCCACTCAATCCAAACTAACAAAAATATATTCACTATCTATAATCTGACCACAGATTTCTCCAGGACACAGTTCATGTTTCATTCATATTTATATCAAGCACGAGGCTGCCATATAGTAGGTGCTCACAAAATGTTTGAGGCAAGTTGAAATTAATTAAACTAGAAACTTACTCTACCAGGGGCAATACACAATGCCTAGAGCCCACCACATCCTCGGGGAGATGTAATTCACAAGCCTGTATAGATCACAATGGCCATATAATCAATACACCCTTCCTAGACCATCCAGGCTGATCCTGTCAGACCCTACACATTCCTGCTGCAGTCCAGTCTCATGTTGTTCGCCCATCCACAATGCCCACCCCCTCCCGTCGGTTTTACCAGCTCCTGTCTACCTTTGAGACTTAAATCAGGTCTCACCACCATAAAACTTGTTTCCAATTCCAGCCAGCCCACATTGATTGCCCCTTCCCTGATCATCCACTGCACACGAGACTTCTCAGGCACCTCCAACAGCATGTGACTCGCCCACCGAAACCTCCCACGGGCCCCTCAATCTCAGCCTGTCCAAAGCAGAACCCACCTCCCACCAACTGCCATCTGAGTGGTGGAGAGTGTGTTTGCGGGTCCTGCAGTAAAATCACCCAAGATCAGATCCTGGTCGCATCACCGTGTCAAGGTTCAACCAGAGAACCAGAACCACTGGAAGATCTTTCTATATATACAATGTACATAAACCTGTAGGATATGCACGTGTGTGTATGTGTCCAAACACGCACATACATGTACATGCATACCGTAGATGTTTATGGACCCCTAAATAGTTACATAAAGGAACTTTTTACAGGGAATTGCCCTTACACAATTGTGGGAGTTTCTCTCTAAGATACTAAGATATGTCTTTGCATCTGGTGCTGGAGCTTGACATCTGCAGGGCAGGTGGTTGGGAAGGGAAGATGGAGAGGAAAAATGAGGAGGAACCCACAAGTACAAGCCAGAGCTTACAAGATACTCAAACCCACGTCAGCTCTACTTTTCCTCTGACCCTCGTGGGTGAGTGTCTTGAAGAACCCAGAGTCCTTTAGGATAGCCTAAACACACACGTGGCCCAGGAGTGGGGAAAGCAGAGGAAGGATTCAGGGGACGGTGAAGTAGATGCAGGCCTCCCAGCAATGAGGGGACAGCAGGTCAGGGATAATGCATGTAAGCCACAAAAGGGGTGCCACTTCCTTTCCACCTTGCAAATCTCCCACAAGCCCACCTTAACTCATATACAAAAGTAAGAACTGTCCTCAGCCTGACAGCAGCTTCTCTACCTTCTCCCTAGCTCCCCAGATCACGGGCTCAGGTAGGGGCCTCCATGGGCTCCAGGACACCACTGGGGACTGGGCTTCTTTCTAGGGCACACAGGGCTGGTTCTGGCTGGGGCAGGCAGCCCAGGAGGTCTCAGCTGGGGGCAGACAGCCTGCATCTGGGCCCTTGGTCTGGAGCACCAGGACCTGAGGCATTCTCTTCCCATGGGGGGAAAGGCAGCCCTTGAGGGCAGAAAAAGAAACCCAGCTTACCATGTAACCCTCGAGCCTGTGTAAGATGTGGAAGCTCTGGTCACTCCCCAGGGCTCCAGTTACCTAGGAAGTCCCAAGCTCCTTCTGGACAGGGAGGGTACAGGCTTGCTTATGGCTGAGTTCCTCTAACTCAGGCCATATTCCAAGTGAAAATTCAGAATTTTATACTTTCCCCACCCCCTAGAGAAACAAGATCTTTTTTTTTTTTTTTTTGTCAGCATTGTCCATAGGAAACTAGAATCTTCATTAATAATTCCTGTTAGGACAGTGAATAAAAACTCAAGGAACAACCAAATCAAACCAAACCTGGGCATCAGCTTTGAACACCACCCTCTCCTGAGCCACTTATATCCAGTCAGTTACAGGGCCCTGCCAATGTCCTCCTGCTCAGTCGCAAGTCTGTCTCCCTCTTTCCACCCTGACCACCATGCACTAGTTAGGAGCCTGCCACAACAGCTTTCTAAATCAGTCCTGTTCCTTTGATCATTCCCCTACATGTGATCACAATGATCTATCTTAGAAGAGGAAGAAGAAGAAGAAGAAGAAGAAGAAGAAGAAGAAGAAGAAGAAGAAGAAGAAGAAGAAGGAGGAGGAGGAGGAGGAGGAGGAGGAGGAGGAGGAGAAGAAGGAGAAGAAGAAGAAGAAGAAGAAGAAGAAGAAGAAGAAGAAGAAGAAGAAGAAGAAGAAGAAGAAGAAGAAGAAGGAGGAGGAGGAGGAGGAGGAGGAGAAGAAGAAGAAGGAGGAGAAGAAGAAGAAGGGGAAGAAGGAGAAGGAGAAGGAGAAAGAGAAGAAGAAGAAGAAGAAGAAGGAGGAGGAGGAGGAGGAGGAGGAGAAGAAGAAGAAGGGGAAGAAGGAGAAGGAGAAGAAGAAGAAGAAGGAGGAGGAGGAGGAGAAGAAGAAGAAAAGGAAGAAGAAGAAGAAGAAGAAGAAGAAGAAGGTAAAGAGAAGAAAAGAAAAAAGAAGAGAAGAACATGCAAATCCAACACATCACTCCCAGTTTACAGCTGGCTTCTCTGCTGTTTTCAAGGCCACATCCTTTTATATATCCCTGGGGGTTCTCTGTGGCCTACACCCTGCACTTTGTCCAGCCTCAATGCACAGATTTAGATCAATCATGGTCCCTGGTTCGTGTCACAACCTCAGCATTGGTCTATGCATTACCTTTTCCTGTTCTCATGTATATATTTTTAGTAATAACTCACACCTCCACAAGCACTGACAATGCCATGCCTGTATGCTCCTCATCACTATGTCTCCAACCACAGGGGACCACCCATAAAGCTACTCAGATAACATGATTTTAGATCTATATTAAGCCTCTCCATTCACGTGGCCCCTCATATACTATTGCTTTCTATGATAGAGAGCTCTTCTAGTGTATCTCACTATTTGCACCTGAACTCCTTTGGAGGAGAAGGTATCTAATACTACTCTGTTCCTTGCCCCAAGGTGCCTAGTACATTAGAGGAGATGCTTGTGGAGTGATTCTGCAGCCTCTCTCTCTAGAGGAGAATCTAGTTTGGGGCTTAGGGAGAGGGGGTGGAGGAGGTCAGAAAGACCCCCTGAAAGAGGTGACACTTCAGCTGGACTCTTCTTATGCTATTGTGGTCTGCAAAGCATTGGTATGTATTATAATCACCTGGGGAACTTGTTAAAAATATGGATATCAGGGCCCAACCCAACTTACTAAGTGTACAGGGTTGGAGCCCAATCATCTGCTTTTGTTTTTTGTTCTTTTGGTTTTTGTGAACCTGCCTGGCTTTTACAGGTATTTGTGTTTTTTGAGGCCAGCAGAGAATACCAAATTTTTGATACTTTTATTCAGTTGAGGCTACTATAACAAAGTACTATAGACTGAGTGCCTTATAAACAACAAACATTTATTTCTCACAATTTGGAAGTTAGAAGTCCAAGATCAGGGTGCCAGCATGGAAAAGTTCTGGTGAGAGGCCTCTTCTGGGTTTGGGGATGGCCAGCTTCTAGTGGTATCACCATGGTAGAGAGCAGAGACAGGAAGCAAGCTTTCTTGTGACTCTTATAAGGGCTCCCTCCTCATGGTTTCATTTAATCCTAATTATACTCCAACCCAAAGGCCCCACATTCTGATACCATCAGTTTCCATGGTAGAGTTTCAGCATATGAATTTTGGGGGGACACAGTCAGTCTATAACATCACCTATTAGCAAGCCATCTGCAAGCCAAGGAGAGAGGACTCAGGAAAAAAAACAACCCTGCCAACACCTTGATCTTGGACTTCTAGCCTTCAGAACCATGAGGAAATACATTTCTGTTGTGTAAGCCACCCAGTCTGTGGCATTTTGTTATGGCGGCCCTCACACACCAACACAGTTGGGAATAGCGGTATCTCTGGACAGGTGCACTGTGAAGCATGAGGAAGAACAATGTGTTTAAGGGTGTCTGAGAAAGTCCGGGCTGGTACGAAGAGAGAGCTCAGTAAATGTCATGCCTCTCTCAACTCCTCCAAAATGCTACATTACTCCTTCAGGACTTGTCACATATGACTCTTGTAATCTGGCCTGGACGTGAGTATGCGCACGCACACTCTACACTGGAATGGAAGCCCCTTTAGGGCAGGGATTGTCTCTTAAAGACTTTTTTGATCTTCATATCCATAGTGCCAAGCTCAGTACATACCATATACTGCTCGTAGAATGAATGAAGGAGGGAAGGAAGGAAGGGAGGAAGGAATGTATGAATGGGTGAGTAAGTGAGCGAATAAAGACCCTGATCCTGTACAAACAAGAAAACTATGGCTGAGGAAGTAAAGTGACTTGGCCAAGGACACTCAGCTAGCTGGTCAGGGACCAGCCAAGGAAGAACATCCCAGGAATCCTCCTGGTCCAGTGTTCTCCGCTCTCTTTGCCATATCTCTCAGCACCAAGAGCAGGACTGTGCAGAAATAAAGTCTTGTAGTTCATAGGAAGTGGCCGCTTTATCTTGTTATCCCTGGCTCCACTGAGGCTCAGAGTCACCTCTCAGGTTCTGTAAACACAGAGCTTCTTGTGGGTCTCCCTGAACACAGTTCAACTAGGAGCAGGTCCCCCTACAGCCCTCCAGTGCATACAATCAAGACAAAGAGGCCCATATCCCACACAGTAACAGCCATGGAATTATTCTGCAGAACAAATATCCTGTGAAAATTCAGTACCAGGCTGCGCGGCCCTGACCACTGGGGGCACCAAGGGGCTCCGTAAATGTGCAAAAGGCCCTGTGCTAGTGATGTTGGCAGGAGGTGGGGAAGAAGTCTGGCAAGGTGGCCAGTGGGCCTGGCATTGGGCTAGGGCGGAGGTTGCAAACCGGCAGCTTGCACTCTAGATCATTTTCAAAGAGTCTTTATCACTTAGAGACACTGACTAAAGTCTTACAGATGGAATATGATGTCTAAGATTTGCTTCAAAATAATTCAGGGCAGGAGGGGAAGTGGGTGGGGACACAGATGAGTCAACCTAGGCATGTGTTAACTGCAGCAGCTGGGTGATGGGTACACGCAAGTCCATTCTAGGATTTTCTTTTTGTGTGTGTATGTTTGGAATGTTCCATAATAAAAAGTTTAACATTTTTCACTTACTAATTGTACAAGAGTTTGCATAGCAGTTCCGAAACTGCTATCTTTACAAAGGCCTCCTTATGGGTCTGGCCCTGAATTGGCTGCTGGGAAATTGACTGGTAAGTAGTTCCTTACATGGAGAGAAAACCCTCCCTAACTGAGAAGAGCAGCTCACTGTGTCTAGCTTGTGAAACAAGATCGTTTATGTTAGGACACTTGCTTTCCCCTTTGGTAGCCTGTAATTTTAGTATGTGCTTGGCAGAGTGACCAGCACCCAATAAAGGCCGTGGGCACAGAATCCCTCACCGGCTTCCCTGCACAGAAGTGTCAAACTCCCATCGCTGTACTTTGTTGCTGGGGAATCATTGGGTGCCATGTGGCCCCTTGTGAGGATGAGAAAGCAGAAGGAGGCTGGGTAGTGGATTCCCTCTGGCTGTGTCCTTTCCTTTTATAACATTTGAGCAAAGACCTAAATGAAATCAGAGAGGGAGACTTGCAAAGCCTGGAGGGATAGCTTCCCAGGATCAGAAAGAGTATGTGCAAAGGTCCTAAAGCTGAAGTCAGTGGCTTATCTAAGCTGTTAGAGCTGGGTGAGCAAGAGATCAAAGAGGTCGACAGTAGCTGGATTATGAGAGTCCTGTAGGCCACAATGAAGCTTCTGGATACTATTTGGGGTGAGACAGGAAAATGTCAGAGTGTTTTGACCAGGATATGAACATAGAGGTGGCAACTGAGGGTCAGGAACAGTAAATAATGTTGTCGGTAAGTAGCAAAGTCAGAATTGAATCTCATGTCTATCTGACTCCAAATAGAGTCCAGGGCCAATGCCATCGCCAGGGCCCAACATGGAAATGTTTCTTTTTCAGAAAGTTCTCTGAGACCTACAAATTCAACAAAACTCTTGGTTTTTCTTTGCTCTGGGACCCACCCTCATAATACCATGGTGCATGGGAACTTCCCAGGCTGAGAAAGGGACATCTATTACCTTCAGCTTTTTGGCCAAGATCAAATACAATGTTCCTTCCTAATCATTAAACATTGGTACCCCAGGAGCATGTTGCACAGGAAGCTGTTTATGACACCTCATGGGTAAATGCAATTTTTATCAATTAAATCACTTGAAAATCGCTGATAGGCTTGTTATTTAAAAGAATCTGAGAGAAAGCCTTAGTTAAGAAAAAGAGACTCATCTTGTAATATAAAATAATTACTGCCTAATTTCTTTCTTCCCCCAGAATTCTAATTTCTGTGCATGGAGTTTTCTTAAGGCAGCAGCTGCCTGATTTATGAGCGTCAGCATCATTGCTCTATGTCCCCATTGTTAAGATATGTAACATTAGCTACAGCACCGTAAGTTTTACCTATGATTGAACTCCCTCTCTTCCTGGTGGAGAAGCATCCATCCCAAGTAGAACTGACTCATCAAATCTAGTGGATTGACACAACCTCTTTCAATTTCAATCCTCTCCCCAATACCGCATTGAAACAGTCCCCCCTGGGACACTGGGACACATGATTCTTTTCCTCCTACATCTGAACGTTATTTGGCCAAACGGAACCAGCCTTTAATTCACCAGAGGACTCCCACAAGAAGCAAATGTAGGTGTGTTCTGAGGGTGCCGATGATCAAAGAGGGAGACCAACCTTTGTGCCAGCAACTCTTGATTATTCAGGGGTGGATGATCCAATTTGTGGATTAGCTGGGCCTCTTGGCCTTTTCTGATTTCACTGATCATTAGCCCATGGCCCCCTCAGGCCAGAAAGATAAAAGGAGTGCCAGGCAAAGCGGTCTGGTGGCTTCTTGGCGATCCTGTAAAAGGGGGCAGGGCAGAGAGGCAGTCATATGCAATAGGGAAAATGAGGTTTAGGGATTATCCGGATTTCAATGAGCTGGTCTCTCCAGAGCTCCCTGGCCCCCTACCTGAGTCCCTAACACTGGTAATGGACAGTTTGCCTT
>NC_138371.1:91834794-91882207 GCF_054177405.1 Leptonychotes weddellii | reverse complement strand
GAGGGAGAAGGAGAAGGAGGGAGAGAGAAGGAGGAGGAGGTGAGGAAGAAAGAAAGAGGGAGGAAGGAAGGAAGGAGAGAAAAGGAGGAGGAGGAGAGGAAGAAAGAAAGAGGGAGGAAGGAAGGAGAGAGGAAAGAGGGAGGGGAAGGGGGGAAGGGGAGGGAAAGGGAAGGAGCAGGGAGAAGGGTGGGGGAAACTGCAGGCCAGCCTGAAGGAGTTTTGATTCCAAAAGCCAGTCCTAGAACCACCCTTCTCAATGACCGGATCAGACTGAACAGGCACTAGGGGGATCATAAATCTAGCCCCTCAGCAAAGTCAGGCCATCAGGAAAAAGGGCCAGAGGGATTTGGCAGAAGCGGAGCAGGTCTTCCAAAGGGGCAGATCTGCCACTTCACCGCTGTGTCTCTGGGCCAGTTACCCAGGGAGCCTTTATTTCCTCACAGGAACAGTCAGGATGGTAAGAGTGCAAATTTCTTCCCACGGCTGAGAGAAAGAACTGAGATCCCTAAGTACAGGCAGGGGGCATGCGGAAAGCACTGGATGGATGAACAGAGTTCCAGAAGAGGCAGATGAGCCTCAGCCCCTGCAATGATGCCCACATCCACATCACCTGCATTCTGGTCCTGGCACCTGAGTGTTTGGCTGGCTCCCCCACCCCTCAGTGCTTCAGCTGTTTGCAGTGGTCAGGCATCCAGGACACCACTGGGCTCATTTATGGGCTTTCTTAGACCCACACTCTAGTGACAAGAAGTCTGGTCTAGGCATTTTGAGAGCCAAGTCCCGGATGACGCTGGCTCATTCTGGGATGTTGGCAAGTCATACACCTTCTCTTAATCTCTGTTGCTATTCCTTAAATGAGAACAAGAATTCCTCCTCTGCCCATAGGGAGGTAGACAGTGTGAGTTGCAGAGTGAAAAGTGCCATAAATGAAAGGGTGATGCAAAGCGGTTCATCAAATAATTTTTTTTTTTTTTAGTTACTCAAAGGGATTTCCTAATTTTCAGAGTGTTTTGCAAATATTGATATTCTGAAGGTCTGTGTTGAGGCCTGAGCCAAACAAAGGAAATTCATGGAGCCAGATGCCCAGGGAGAAACCCCCAGGACCCCTCCTTACCCTCAAGAATAAGGAAGGAGAGGCAGGCCTCACTAGATACTCACCAACCCAGTGCCAACAGTGAGCTGAGAAGTCTTAGTGTGGAAAAGAGTTTTGACTTCTCAGACCCCTGAAAGTGGTTGCCTGACCACTCTGTAAGGACCACTGCTCTGGAGTGGTGTGGCTCATCATTTTCCCACTCTCAGTCTCCTGGCACTGATCCAGGACAAGCACACGATCCAGGTCCGGCTAATCAAAGCACAGCCTCCCTCTGGCCATAGTGATTGGTTCAAGAATGGGCACAGGACCCGAGCAGGCCACTGAGGACTCCCCCTGGTCTTCTGCTACTTTTACAGAGATATCTCATGGGGACACCACCCAGAGAGAGATGCCCAAGGAGCCCCAACTCATTGAGTCTTCCAGCCCAGGCTTCAGACACAGGAGTGGAGACATTTTCTAGATGACCCTGGCCCCAAAACCTCTGACTACGATTGTCTGAGGAACTCTAAGCAGGAACTGCCTAGCTAAGCCCAGTCAACCCTCATATTCATAAGCAAAATAAATGAGTGTTGCCTTAAGCCAATGATTTGGGTGGTTTATTATGCAGCAATAGATAGCCAGAACTGGGTCTTCTTGGCTTACCTATTAATTCCAGCACTAAAAACACCAGGAAATGAATCAAAACCCAGGACAAGGAAGCCCTTGGCTAAATAACAAATTCTCCAACTGTCTTCACTTTGAATCAACATGTTATTTGTAGGTTTTGTCAACAGGCTCTCACTGTGCAGCTGCCTCAGGTAACTGTCATTTTCCTGAGCATTTGCCACAGGGCAAGTCATCCTGTCAGACATTTCAAATGCCATATTGTAAGTCTAAACAGAGACATATCATGACCCTATTTACAGACCAGAAAACTGAGGTGTAGAGAGAGTAACCCCAGCTTGTAAATCATGGAGCCAAGACCTGAACCCAGTCTTTGGACCCAAAGCCCATCTTCCCCAATGCCCACTGATTTCTTCTCTCTCCTGCAGGACTTTAAAAATTCCCTATGGTATTTTTTTTCCACTGTGAGGCAAGAGTGTAAAACCATGAGATCCTTTTCCTGTTCAGCATACCACAGATGGTCTAATCACATCTCCAGACCCTGAACTTTCTTATTTTCAGATGTCTGTATACCCCACCTTGACCTATGCATAATGTGTCAAGAATGAGAAGCCATATGGCAAAGGCAGGAAGAGAGGACTTTGTGGTCAGAGGCCCTGGATAAAATCCTGACTTTGCCACTTGGTAGCTGTGGGACCTCCAGCGGTGACTGAACTAGGCTCTCTGGATCAACAACCCCCTCCCTAAAAGAGGTGTAAAGAGTGCCATTACGTAGGCTTGTCATGAGAATCATACCCAATTGTCTAGGCTACAGTGGGAGCAGAGTGAATGTTCTATAAAGTTGGGTCATTTCCATTAGGATACAGCATACCGCCCATTTACTGACATTTTACTGGCTCTGTTTGTTTCATCATCTCAGATTGTAAAATCCTTATGGAATGAGACATTCTAATATTTCTTCAGGGTCCTGAAGCCTGTAGTAGAGTATTAGACATGTACAGGGTGCTCAATAAACATTTGTCAACAGCTTGCCTGGTTTAAATCTCAGCCCTTATATTTCACATGGCAGGGCCATGGAAGGCCACACTGGCCAACAGTGTCCTTTGAACATATGGATGGTAAATATAGACAAGGAATATTGCATTGGAGAAGGAGATAGTCGGCAACCTTTGTATAACTTGCCCAGGCCTTAGAAAGCTCGAAGCTGGAGCTGACAGACCTGGATTCAAATCCTGACTCAGCCATCAATGAGCAGGTAGCTTTCAGTGAATCCCAACTCCCATTAGTCTTGGCTTTCTGATCTGTGAAGTGGGGATAACAATAACTACCAGGTATTGTGGTGAGTAAATGAGACATTTAATGGAAGGCATAGGTTGGCACGTGGAGGCACTCCACGAAAGGAAATGATTCTCATTAGCTGTACATTTGGGGATAAAATCCCCGGCTTACTCATTCACATGGCAGTTTGGTGGATCGAGTGAGAATGGATGGCATGCTGCTTTCAAAATATTTATAAAGTTCAATGCAAATGAAGTTATTAAAATCCAGAATAAAGACTAAATCACCTGACATAAAGATCCTTTCTGTTTGCACCTGCAAACCAGAATACGGACAATAAGGAAGAAACTGCTGGGAAATTTCAGAGAAAGAGTAGCTTCAATGATCCACTGGCCTGGAGCTGGAAAGGACCTTTAAGAACCTTCATGATCATTTGACTCACCTCATTTTTCTGGGGGGTGGAAATCCGGCCCAGAGAGTACCACTCTTGTTGAGAGTACAGAGAGTACAACAACCTTGTTGGCATAACCAGGAAGGGAACTCTGGACCCAGAGGCTCCAGTCCAGTGCCTTTTCACTATTTTCCATCCTTCGGGCCTGTACTGGCTGCATGATGATGCAGGGATCTGCCCTCTGGAAGATTCTCAGGCAAACATTGGATGTAACTGAAAAATAAGTAAATACATGCCAGACCGGCTTTAACACCTGAACATTTCCTCATGCCTGGGAGTTGCAGAAGAAAATGCCTCTGGGATATCTTTCTCTAACTTCCTTTCTCAATAATGGTATAAAAATTGAAATGAGTGCTAAGGAAGAATAATGTGTCTTAGAGAAAATATGCTTTTTTTTTACAGGCTGCTTCTCAGTCCACCCCCCAAAGGCACTGAGCTCTGAGATGATGGCTCTAAGTCTGGCTGAGGTTCAGCCATAAGGCCAAGTGTGTGGCTTTGACAAAGAAAGCTCTCCACCACTGATAAAAGCTTATCAATGTCAGTATCTGAATTTCTCTGTTTTCATGAAGCTCTCGATGTTCTAAACACGCTGCATGTAATGCTGGGTTTAAATGTTATTTTAATTCCTTGCACATAACAAGGCTGCCTTTTTTCCCTGGTCCCCCAGGCTTGAAGGCTCAGTCACCTCTGACCTGCCTCTGGGCTCTGAGCCCTATGTCCATCCAATTCTTGCACGATCATTTTTTCTTTCCATCCGCATGCCACTGTCCTGCAGTAGCCTTCCCATCTCAGGCCTACCACCCCCTCCCCAACCCCAAACCCTGCCTGGGCATCAGCCCTGGATTCACCCTCCACAAATGCCCCCCTAACTCCATCACTTCGGGGCTACCCTGGTCCACAGGCTAAAGTCCAAAAGTCTCAGCCCAGCAGTAGCTCTGTCCTCTTGTTCCTGCCTTATCTCCCCCACCCCCTGAAAAACTAAAGTGTTTGTCCCCCGTGCCTGTGAATGCCCACTGTTCTCTGCATCTTCAATATTCCCTCCTACCTCTACCCATCAGAACCTCAGCCAGCCTTCATTTCCTGGAAACTCCAAGACCACTTCTTCCAGTGAAGTCTCTGCTGGTTACCCCTGGCCAGACATTCCAGATTCCCTTGTCAGACCTCCCTCCAGTAACCTCAGACCAAGTCACCACGTCGCTATATCCATACCCGTGGTTGTCACAGTGCCCCTCCTGGAAGACATGTTCTCTTAGGGCGGGGACCAGATTTCATTCTTCTCTCCTCCATAACAAAGCATTTGTCTTCCACATTCTAGATGCTCAATAATTATCTTCTGATCAAATGAAAGGGAAAACAAGCAATAAAAACGCTCACCTCTCTCTCTGTTTTTTAACCCAGTGCCTTCCAAGACACCCCACAGAATCCAGTAGGCTGGGGACTGAATTTTTCAATTCTGATTACTCTCTGGATATGAATTGGAAAGTTCACTGGCTGCCCCTGTGCCTCAGTTTCCCTACCTATGACAACATAACAAAAACACCTCTTAACTTACTTTACCAAGCTCCTTACTTTCACCTAAAAGGTGGCAATGTCATGCTTGTTTTGTTTTGCTTTGTCTTTTATCTCTAAGAGGCTAAGAGCACAGAAACCTGCAGGATTCCATTTGGAAGCAAAAGATCCTTGGGCCCGTTGCTTGGAGTTCACTGCCAGCCCAGGGGAGAGAGACAGGTTCTCTCACCAACCAGAAAGGAAACAGCTGTGGTGACAGATGTTGGTGGTGCTGATTATTCTAGGGCTGTTTGCATTCAGATTACCCAGGCAGTCTTGGGTTTTTGAAGTCAGTTTCATTTGATGGGTTTCCCCAGGTCTTGGGGGTGAAAACAAACCGCCCCCTTACCCCGCGCATCTCATTTGTGTCCTCTCTGCTTCACAAGCACACAGAGGATACCCACTCACCACACACACTCCCCACGTCCATGTGATTTCACATCGCATTTTGAACACAAATGGCCTGGGGGAGAGAAACCTTTTCATTCCTCCTTAGGTTGCTTTGTGTTTTTTGTAGGTGTGTGTGTTGGAGGGTTACGGGGTGGGGTGTCTGGCTAAGCCACATCCAAGGCCAATTTCTCTAAAAGATGTGCAAACTTCTGATCCCACCAGGGACTTCAACTGAATACCAAAAAGGGGTGCCTTTGTTCCCTCTAAACTGAGTATTTACTTTGAGCTGGTAAAATGAATTAATGAAAGGAAGTGGCACCTTCAGCTTCTGGGGGAGGGGTGGCAAGTGAAATGGGGGGGTGGATTTCCCTCCTGCCCCTCAAATACAGAGAAGGGCAGATGAGGATGGAGGGTGCTGAGGGAGGGTGGTCCTGTAGGGTTTTCTAAAATAGACTCTGCTAGAAAACAGGCTACTTTTTGCTGGGATTAAAAATTGCCTCATAATATTGTAAGGCCCATGTATATGCAAGCAGTTGGGAGTTATTACGGGCCTAAAATAGGAAACCATTCGCTTGATCTTTTGCTTCAATCCTATTAGGGGCCCCCTGGAGCTCAAGAGAGATACCAGCCTGTCATGTCCCTGTTGCTGTGACGACCCTGTCTTTATAGAACAAGAAAGAGAAATGGTAGTGATTGGCAGACCTTGCTTGCCCCCGTATGTAACACAAAGGGCTACAAAACGAAGAGGAAGTGAGGCCCTTCTCCGAGGTCTGACGCTTCTTAACCCTACACCACCTTCCACCTGGCCCAAGGAGCCCCCACCGCGGCCTCCTCCAAAGGGAAGTGAGGGTGCTACTAGCCCTTGTTAAGTGCTGATGCCCAAAGATCGCTAATTACTTTTTGGTTTAATTATGACTAATACCATTAAAAAAAACAACAACAAAAACTATGAACAAGTGTAATATCAGCTTCTGGAGGAAAAAACGTGCGAGGGGCTGAAGAGGAGGAAAGGAGCCCATGAGGCGTTCCCTTCCCGCGGCTGGGCCGGCGACACTGTCAGCCGGGCACTGTTTGCCCGACGTTGGGGGGGTCGGGGGGAGGGGGCTGGGGGCGGTCGGGGCCCGATAAATCCCACCATCTGGTGCCAGACTCCAACTCGCCGGCCATAAATAACGGCCTCTCCTTTCGGGTTTTCTCGCCGGGCTCCTCCGATTCCCGTTTAAGTGGCGCAAAAGTGCAAAATACAGTTTGCGCGCATTTCCCGTCTGCGCGGGATCCGGGAGACACGGCCGGGAGGGGCGGGAGCGGCCGCCGGGCTCGGGTGGCCCCAAGACCCGCGCTGACAAAGGCTGCGCCCCGCGCCGCGCTCTCGCGGGCCCGGGCCGCCGGGGGCCGGGGCCGCAGAAGGAAAAGCAAGTGATCGCAGAAGCGGAGACATCTCGTCTCTGCCCTGCCCCTTCCTACGGGCCGTGACCCGGCGGCCCGACGCGGCTCTGAGCGCGGGTTCTGGGGAGGGCTCGCGCCCGGCCGAGGGCCGCCGGAGGGTGTGCAGTGCGGCCCTCGTCGGCCAGCCCGAGCCCGTCTGCAGCCTCTCGGAAGAAAGCGAAAGCCGGCGCCCGCCGAGGCCCCGCTTGCCCAGCTATGTACACGTTGCCCAGATATTTACACCCCTCGGGAGTTCGCCGGGATTTCCGGGGTTAGGGGGAGCTAGCTTTGTGCCGAGGACTTTTCTCCCTGACTCTCTAGGCATGGGAGTGAGGGTGGGGGGGAGAGAAAAAAGAAAAAAGGAAAAGTTTCTTTCGGGGGAAGCAATGAAATAGGAAATGAAGATCCGCTCTGTAGTTTAGCTGAAAAGAAACGCTGTCTGATCTTGACATGTATCGCATTTAAAATAAAACTCTTTTATCTCCCTGCGTGCCGAGCCCCCCAAACATTGTTCGGACTCCTGCAGGGGGAAAGACGTCATAAAATGAGAATTTGTTTCATTGTGGGTCTCTCTGCCAACACGAGGCTTTGCAGGGAACGCCAAACAAAGCGGGTGCCAGGAGGGGGACTTTCCAGGTGAGCCGGGGACAGCAACTCTCCTCCTGTCCTTGCAAACGCCCGAGAATAAGTTGTTCAAGAAAACACACCCGTCCTCTCGAAAACCCCCGCTTTGCCTTCCAAGACCCCGTCCCTCTCCCAAATAAATCACAAGTGACTCTTCCTACGCCAAGCGCCCTTGGCTTCACATTAAGTCCCGAAGATTTTAAGAAAAGATGTTGAGGTTTGGGGACGTGTGACTCGCCCGTCGCCCAGGGTTCAATATTGTTGGTTCTTTTCCCTCCAGGCGTGATAAAGGAAAATATTTTAACTGCAACCTACAAGCTTGCTTTTTATTTCTTTTTTTCTTTTTTTTTTTTTTTCCTTCTTCCAAGAAACAGATCAAGAAAAACTAATTACAAGGCACGGCACCGAAGTTAAATGAAAATGTAATCTGGCAATGCGGAGAGCAAATTAATTTTTTAAAAGATAGATTTTAGTTAGAAAAAAATACATTGTTCTCTCTGGTAACATTTGTTAAAACTATGCTCGATTTCGGGCTGAAAAATCAGTACTAACCCAGAACTCTGAGGTCACTCTCTGGCTGCGTTGTCTTTAGAAATTCTAATTTGAAAATGTTCAAGCCTTCTTTTGGGTCTTTGTTTTGATTTCTAAATAGAAAGGTTTGGGGGTTTTTGGTTTGTTTGTTTTGTTTTGTTTTTATTCAAAAATACTCCCTCTTGGTTTAGACCCAAGTGGTCTTGGAAACTGGGAGGATTTAGAAAAGGAATTTTGGAAAGTGCCTCAATTGATATGTTATTGCAATAATAAATAATTTTAAAAAAAACTTTCTCCCTTTCAGGTGGATGTCATATCTCTAAAAATACTCTTGACTATTGGAAAAGTGGGCACAAGCGCACACATCTGATAAGTTGCTCTAAGCCAGGGCTTGCTTCCAGCGCTAGCCTCACACCAAATAAAGAAGGTTTTGTTAATCTGGCTGTTAATGGTGGGGTTTTGTTTTCTGTTTTTGTTTTTGTTTGATTATTAAACACTCTCTTTGGGTTTTCTGCATCCTATATTATCTTCGTAAAGGAAAGTTTGTCATTTCAAAAATGCACAAGCTGCCACGCCAAAGGAAAATCACAGTGCTTCATCCTAAAGATATTTTTAAATGTCTAAACATTAAAATACAATAATAACTATTTTAAATGGAATTAAATGTATGTCTGATGAACTGCTGTTTGTTAGAATCTCCAACAAGGCCATTTCCTTAGTCTGATGCCATTACAAACACCACCTTGTTAATTTTCTTACATTGAGATATTAAAAATTATCTTCCTCAAATCTTCATCCTATCCCTTCATTAGCTTGACTTACCACATCAACTGAGTCCAGCAGGAAAGAAGTTGACAGATGTGATACAACATGAAGTGGAGTTATTATTTGTGTTTTTTTTTTTTAAGATGAAATCTTTAGTCTGTTTAATTTATTTTTAAAAATGGGAGGGGTTTTATTTGTTTGGCTTATTTTTGTTTTGTTTTGTTTTGTGTTTTTTTTGTTTGTTTGTTTTACTGTACTTGCTCAAACCAGGGCTCAAGAAAAGAAAGCCAGTCCTCTTTCACTGTATTGGCAGTGAATTTGCACCACCTTCTGGTAGGTTTGAGAATGACGAAAATACCGATGCTTCCATAAAAGAATTCTATTTTTTTCACGCTGCTTCTATGAACATTGTCCTATTTGTATCTAAACCCAGAGCACCACTGAGCTTCTCTAAGAACTCACAGCAGATTTCCTGCGGCCTGATTTTATGAAAATTCTTTGAACCAACAAACCTTTTTTTTCTTTTTTTTAAATCACATCCCTGAAAGAGCTTAGAAAGTCCCTGATTCTTGTGTGTTAATTTACTGAAATGCCTGGCAAGAAAGTAAGGAATGGCTCTAGAATAGTCCTATTCTATTTTGGCTTCCCTCTGTAGAGTGCTTGAAAACAAATCAGAGGCTCTAACTGTAGCAGAGAGAAACAAACGCTTCTCTTTCTTGGGTTCGTAAGACCCTCATTACCCACAATTAATCATAATGACATGCTGTATTCAGGCTTCTTGCTGGGGTCTGGCGAGGAGCACACAGATGTGGCTTTCTGTAGATTTCAATCCCTTCTGCAATATGGATTTCAGGATACAGAGCTCATTAGTACACATTACCAGCTCCCTGGGTCTGCTGTTTCTCTCAAAAGTGCTGGTCAGCACTAGGGTGCCAAGGGCTTTCGTGGCCTTCAAATATAGAACATTTTTCATGGCCTTCCTGCCTGGTGATAAAGACCACAGGGTCCAAAGGTTGATCTTTTCCCTCAAAGCCAAGCTAGATTTCAACAAATAGAATGTCCAATACTATGCATATGCATACATGTGTGGGTTATATCTATCATCTTCTACGAAGGTCTCTTGTTCAAGGAGAAAATTAACTTGATGATGTACTTTCAAGACTGTGTAGAAAATTAAGACCATGTTCCGGTAAAGAAGGACCCAAATGTTTTGCCTGCACGACCAAGCTCACAGAAAGACGTGCAACTGGGTGAAATTAGTGGAATCATTTGTTGAATTATTCATCTTATGTTAACTGACAAGCATTTACCGACCCCCTGACATGTGCCAGGTCTGTGAAGCTGAAACTGACAGGCTGGCTGGCATGGGCTAGTTGTACAGCAGGTAAAATTGTCTTCACCTGAGTTAGCAGGGGCTCTCCAGCAGAACCGTGTTCAGGGCATCTCCCCAGACAAGGCTGTTTGGTAATTTGTATAATGTTAAGACAGCCCCATCAAGGAAGACCAGCAAAATTATTTTCTCATCAGCGTGACCTAAGCTCTTTATTACAAACTTAAGATTGTGAGGAAACTATATGGAGAAAACTATAAACTTTGTTGAGGGATATTCCAAAATAAGATCGTTGTTGGGAAAACATACTAGCCACTTGTCAAAAAGGTAAGTCAACACACACTTTAACTGAGAATAAATTTCATGTTTCCAAAAATTTACATGCAAGGATTAAAATTGGGAAAAGAAAATGAGCAAAAGACAAATAGGCATCTCGGCAGAGAAAACATATAAGCTAATAAATATAAAAACAAACCAGAGACATGCAAAGCCAAGACATAATAAGATACCATTTTATGTCTATTACCCATACTGATACTATTTTACAGATACCAGAATACTAGTCAATTGGGTAAAAAAGTCGAGCAATACCAAGTGTTGGAGAGGATGTGTTCCTACAAGATCTCTTAAACAATGCTTCTGGAAGGAAAAGACATATAACCACTTTGGAAAACAGCTTGACACATATTATATAACTCAGCAATTCTACTCCCAGGTGCATACCCAACAGAAACCTTTTCACCTGTCCACCAGAAAAAAAAAATGCGTGTGTTTGGAACAGTTCTAGGCATAATAGTAACCTAAATGTTCATAAATGGGGACGTGTATGAAAAACACAGTAGTATATGGACACAACTGAATATATGCATCAGTCAAAGTAAAAGGAGACAGGTACATTGACTAATCTGAGCAATAAAAGAAAAAGATAAACACAGACTTCTGAATGGTTTCTCAGGTAGAAAGAGGAAGGAGGATAGGGTGGGGGCAGAACACATAGAAGAACGTAAATTACTTCAAGATCTTAGTTATTGGGCGGTGGGTTCCTGGGTGCTTATGACATTCTTAAAATCAAAGGATTAAATGCATGTAAGAGGACCATACATGCACCAATGATGACGACGTGTCATGGACCAGCAATTCTTTGCACCTAAGAGTCAACAAAAATTAAAACATAAAAAATTTAAGGTGTTTGTACAATTTCTTATGGCAAAGGTTCTTACAGACATATATCATCAATAGCAAAAACCATAAAGAAATTATTGGTAAATATGACTACCTAAAACTTTTCAAACTTTTTGTATCAAGAAACATACTCTAAAGAATTAAAAGCCACACAAGTTAATAAAAACCTTTTCACCACATATGAGTTAATAACCATACAACATAAAAATTCCTTTAAAGCAACAGAGACAATGGGCTTCCTCCTACCGGCGGGTATGAATCCCGGCATCACTTCTGAATTCCAGTCATAGCATAATCAGAATGGCAGGTAACATTTATTGAGCCTTTATTGTGTACCAAGCACTATTCCAAGGGCTTTCCATGTGGTTTAATCACCACAACAACCCCAGAAGGTAGAGACTATTATTATCCATATTTTTCAAATGAAAAACTTTTGAAATGTGTATCAAAATGTGATTATACCGCACCGGCGACTTCCCATGCCTAAACTGCTCAAGATAAATACAGAGGTGGCCGGCATCTTTTAAAATGTTTCCTTCTGTTCACATCTTGAATACTCACATAACTTCAGTGCTTCCAAATACTGAATCTTTCTATATTTTGGATGCAAAGAGGTCCCGAAAGGTTAAAAAAATACATAGCCCTTAACCAGCAATTCCATTTCCAGGGATATATTGTAAGAAAATGAGTAAAGATATGTGCCAAATTTTCGCTGCAAGGGCATTCATACCAGTGCTTTCTGAAATAAGAAAATTATAATAACCTCCATGTAAGACACTAAGAAATTGGCTGAATAAATTGCAATACATTCACAGGATGCCATAGTCTGCAGTCCTTTTTTTAACTTATCAAATTGTGTTTTTAATTAAACTTTTTATTTTGAGAGAATGTGGATTCATAAGCACTTGTAAGAAATAATAGAGAGAGAGCTCCTAAACCCTTTACCCAGTTTCCCTCAACGGTAACATTTTGCAAAACTAGAGAACAATATGGCAAGATACAGAACGTTTTCCATAAAAATGTTTCACGTTGCCTTTTAAAGCCACACCTACTACCCTCCCACTGCCTTCCCCTCCTTAAATCTTTGGCACTCACTGGTCTCCTTCTACATTTCTACAATTTTGTCATTTCAAGAATGTTATGTAAATGTGATTATACAGTGTACAATCTTTTGGGATTGGCTTTTTTCACCTAGCTTAATTCTCTGGAGACTCATCCAGATTGAATCAATAGTTTGTTCCTTTTTTTTTTTTTAAGATTTTATTTATTTATTAGAGAGAGAGAGCACAAGCAGGGGGGAGCGGCAGGCATGGGGAGAGGGAGAAGGAGGCCCCCTGCTGAGCAGGGAGCCCAATGAGGGGCTGGACCCCAGGACCCTGGGATCATAAGCTCTGCTGAAGGCAGACACTTAACTGACTGAGCCACCCAAGCACCCCAATAGTTTGTTCCTTTTGATTGCTGACTAGTATTCCATGGTGCAGGCATATCAAAGTTTGTTTAATCATTCACCCACTGAAAAACAGCTGGGTTGTAGCCAGTTTGGGGCTATTACAAGTAAAGCTGCTATAATCATTCCTCTACAGAATTTTGTGTGAATATTTAGGTCTTCATTTCTCCAGGATAAATGCCCAGGAGTGAATTACTGGGTTGTATGATAGTTGCATGTTTAGGTTTTTAAGAACTGTCAAACTGTTTTCCAGAGTGAATGTACCATTTTACATTCTCACCAGCAAATATATGAAAGATCCATTTTTCTCTGCATCGTTGTCAGAATTTGATGTTGTCATTAATTTTTATTTTAGCCATTCTGATAGAAATGTAGTGATATGTCATTGTAGTTTCAATTTATATTCCCTAATGGCTAATTTAGATGTTGAATATATATATATTGAAAAATTGAAAAGAAATTACAGAGTTTGCATATATCCCCTACCTCCATACATCCACAGCCTCCCTCACTATCCACATCCCACACCAGAGTGATACATTTGTTACAATCTATGAACCTACATTAACACATCATTACCCAAAGCCCATAGTTTAAATTACATCATTTATATCCAAAGTCCATAGTTCACTCTCTGTATTGCACATTCTATGGGTTTTGAAAAATATATAATGACACGTATCCACCATTATATTATCATACAGAATAGTTCTGATGTCCTAAAAATTCTCTTTGCTCTGCCGATTTCTGTCCCTCTCCCTCTCCCCACTAAGCCCTGGAAAACACTCATTTTTTTACTGTCTCCAGAGTTTTGCCTTTTCCAGCAAGTCAAATAGTTGGAATCATACAGTGTACAGCCTTTTCAGATTGGCTTCATTCACTTAGCAACATGCATTTAAGTTTCCTTCATGTCTTTTCATGACTTACTAGCTCTTTATTTTTTAAGTGCTAATATTCTATTGTCTGGATACATGCAGTTTATTTATTCATTCACCTACAGAAGGATATCCTGGGGATGCCTCAGTGGCTCAGTCAGTTAAGCGTCTGCCTTCAGCTCAGGTCATGATTCCAGGGTCCTGGGATTGAGTCCCGCATCGGGCTCCTTGCTCAGCAGGGAGTCTGCTTCTCCCTCTGCCTGCCGCTCCCCCTGCTTGTGCTCTCTCTCTGACAAATAAATAAAATCTTTAATAAAAAAAAAAGAAGGATATCCTGTTTGCTTCCAAATTTTGGCAATTATAAATAAATCTGCTATACACATGTGTGCAGGTTTTTTTGTGGAATAAGTTTTCAACTCTTTGGGGTAAATACCAAGGAGCTTGATTGCTGGGTCAAATGGTAAGAATTATGTTTAGTCTTTTTTTTTTTTTAAAGATTTTATTTATTTATTTGAAAGAGAGAGAATGAGAGACAGAGAGCATGAGAGGGAGGAGGGTCAGAGGGAGAAGCAGACTCCCTGCCGAGCAGGGAGCCCGATGTGGAACTCGATCCCGGGACTCCAGGATCATGACCTGAGCCGAAGGCAGTCGCTTAACCAACTGAGCCACCCAGGCACCCAGAATTATGTTTAGTCTTGTAAGAAACTGCCAAACTGTCTTCCAAAGTGGCTGTACTATTTTGCATTCCTACAGACAATGAATGAGATTTCTTGTTGCTCCACATCTTCACCAGCATTTGGTGTTGTCAGTGTTCTGGATTTCGGTCATTCTAATAGGTCTGTGGAGGTATCTCATTGTTGTCTTAATTTGTATTTCTTTAATGATAGAGGATGCTGAACAAATTTTCCTATGCTTCTTTGCCATCCTGTATATTTTCTTTGATGAGGTATCTGTTCGGGTCCTTTATGCTGTTTCTAACTGGATTGTTTGGGGCTTTTTTACTTTTGAGTTTTAAGAGTCCTTTATATAGTCTACACACTAGCCCTTTGTTGGATATGTGGTTTGCATATATTTTCTCTCACTCTGTAGTCTGTCTTTTCATCCTCTTAATAGGGTATTTTACAGAAGTTTTTAATTTTGATGAAGTACAATTGATCTATTTTCTCTTAGGTATCATGTTTTTGGAGTCAAGTTTAAGAAACCTTTACTTAGTCCTAGGTCCAGAAAATTCTACCTTGCTTTTTAAAATAAAAATATTATAGTTTTATGTTTTACATTTAAGTCCATAATCAGTTAATTTTTGTATGAGGTGTGAGACTTAAGTCAAAGATTGATTTTGTGTCAACTATCCCAGCACTATTTGTTGAAATGGCTACTCTTCTTCCATTGAATTGCTTTTGCACCTTTCTCAAGTATCAGTTCAGTATATTCGTCAAAGTCTGAGTTCTTTATTCTGTTCTATTGATCTGTGTCTATTCCTCTGCCAATACTGCAGTCTTGATTTCTGTAGCTCTATAATAAGTCTGGAAATTAGGTAGACTCATTTCTCCCAACTTCTTTTTTTTTAATTGTCTTAGCTATTCTAGTTCTTATGCCTTTCCACACAGATTTTAGAATAATCTTAACTATATTTGCTAACTACAAAAATATTTGCTAAGATTTTATAGGAATTACATCAAACCTATATACCAATTTGGGGAGAATTCTCATCTTTACTATGTTAACTCTTCCAGTCCATGAACATAGTTTGTCTCTCTCTTTATTCAGACTTTCTTTAATTTCTTTCATTATGATTGTGTAGCTTTCAGTATACAAGTCATGTACATGTTTTGTTATAGTCACATCAATTTTTTGAGTGATTGTAAATGGTAATTTATTTTTAATTTCAGTTTCCACATATTTATCATATACAGAAGTGTAATTGACTTTCATTTCTTGATTTTGTGTCTTGGGGCCTTGATGAACTTACTTATTAGTTCTAGGAGTATTTCGGGTTCTGTTTTATATTCCTTGAGATTTTCTGTATAAACAATCATGGCATCTGCAAATAGGGACAGTTTTATTTCTTCCTTTCTAATCCGTATGCCTTTATTTCCTTTTCTTGCTTCATTGCCCTGGCTAGAAATTCTAGCACTATCTTGAATAAGAGTGGTAAGAGTTAATGTCCTTACCTTATTCATGATATTAGGGGGCAAACAGTCAGTCCTTCACAACTAACCATGATTTGGCTATAGGGTTTTTTTAAAATAAATATTCTTTATCAAGTTGAGGAACTTTCCTCTACTTTTACTTAATGTTTGTCACAAATTGGTTGAATTTTGTCAAATGCTTTTCTGAGCTAATTGATATGATCATGTGATTTTCTTCTTTAGCCTATTAACATGGTGGGTTACATTGATTGAATTTTGAACATTGAATCAATCTGCACCCCACAAAGACAATTTGACCACGGTGTATAATTTTTAAAAATGTATTGCTGAATTCTATTTGCCAATATTTTGTCAAGGATTTTGCACCTATATTCACGAGAGGTATTGGTCTGTAGTTTTATCTTTTTGTACTGTGTTTGTCTAGTTTGGGTATTAAGGTAATATTAACTTCATAAAATAAATTTGAAGTGTTTCCTCTTCTCTTTTCTGGAAGAGAATATGTAAAAATTGGTAGTAATTATTCTTTAAACATTTTGTAAAATTCTCTAGTGAAACAATATGGACCTTTTATGAGGTTTTAAAATTATGAATTCAATTTCCAAAATAGTTACAGGGCTATTCAAATTCTCTATTTCATATTGGATACATTGTGATAGCTTGAATTTTTTGAGAAAGTGATCCATTTAGTTTTTCTTATTATTTTTTTTAGAATTTTATTTATTTTTATTTTTTGTTAAAGATTTTATTTATTTGAGAGTGAGAGAATGAGAAAGAGAGAGAGAGAGCACATGAAAGGGGGGAGGGGCAGAAGGAGAAGCAGACCCCCTGCTGAGCAGGGAGCCTGATTCAGGACTTGATCCCAGGACTCCAGGATCATGACCTGAGCCGAAGGCAGTTGTTTAGCCAACTGAGCCACCCAGGTGCCCCGAAAGTGAACCATTTAACTTGTCAAATTTATGCATGTAGAGTTGTTCATAGTCTTCTCTTATTTTCCTTTGGATGTCTGAAGTATCTGTAGTGATATCTCCTGTTTCATTCTTGATACTGATAATCTGTGCCCTCTCTTTTTTTCTTGCTACAGGTTTGTCAATTGTATTGATCTTTTCAAAGATCAACTCTTTGTTTCATTTTCTCTACTTTTATGTTTTCTGTTTCATTGATTTCTGTTCTTATCATTATTATTGCCATCCTTTTGTTTGATTTGGGTTTAGTTTTTTTTTTTTTTTTTTTTTTCAGTTTTGCTCTTCTCTTTCTAGGTTCTTGAAGTGAGAGCTTATATATTAATTGGAGACTTTTCCTCTTCTCTAATGAATGCAGTTAGTGGTATAAATTTACCTCTCAACACTGATTTACCTCCATTTTTTTGATATGTTATATTTTCATTTTAATTCTATTATTTGTGTTTTTCATCACTCTTGAGACTTCTTCCTTGATTTACGGATTATTTGGAATTGTGTTGTTTAGCTTCCAAGTGCCTGGATAGTTTCCTGCTATTTTTATGTTTTTGATGTCTACTTTAATTCCATTTGATCAAAGAATACACCTTGTAAGATTTCAACTGTTTTAAGTTTGTGGAGGTGTTTTATGACCCAAAGTATGATCTATTTCTGAACAGTAGAAAGAAAATAGACTTTAAAAAAATCATCTCAGAGACCCCAAGACCATAGCAAAAGATCCAACATTTATGTCACTGAAGTCCTGGAAGGAGAGGAGAAAAAGGATGGGCCTGAAAAACTACTTGAAGAAACAATGGCTGAAACTCTCCAAATTTGGCAAGAAACCCAAACCAACAGACTCAAGAAGCTTAATGAATCCCAAACAGAATAAATCCAAGAAATATATGACAAGACAAATTATAATTAAGCTTCTAAAAACTAAAAGAAAAAGTATTGAAAGCATTCAGGAAAAAAATGACACCTTGCCTATAAAGGGAAAATAATGACAGTGGCAGCTGATTTCTCATAAGAAACCATATAGGTCAGAAAGAAATGGCACAATATTTTTCAGGTGCAAAGGAAAAGAACCATGAACCCAGTGAAAGTATCTTTCAAGAATGAAGGGAAAATCAAGACATTGTGAGATGAAGAAAAGTTAAGTGAACTTGTTGCCAGCTGACCTACCCTAAAAGAATGGCTAAAGGAAGTGCTCCACAGAGAAAGGGAAAGATAAAAGAAGGAATATTGGAGTGTCAGTAAGGAGGAAAGGATACAGTAAATAAAAATATGGGTAAATTCCATAGACTTCTCTTCTCTTGAGTTTTCTAAATTACGTTTGATGGTTGAAACAAAAATTGTAACACTGCCTGTTGTGGTTCTAAATATATGTAGAAATATTTAAGACAATTATATTATAAATGGGGGAGGGTAAAGCGATTAAATGGAGATGAGGTTTCTATATTTCACTTAAACTGGTAAAATGTCATCACCAGTAGACTGTGATAAGTTATATATATATGATGTGATATCTAGAGCAACCAGACAAAACTTGTAAAAAGAGTACATTTAAAAACCTACAGGTAAATCAAAATGGAATTCTAGAAAATGTTCAAAAGGCACAAAAAGGCAGAAAAAAGAAGAAACAGAGAAGCAAAAAACAGAACAAGCAGAAAACAAAAAATTAAAATGGTACATTTAAGCACTAAAATCAATATATAAATTTAATGTAAATAGTCTGAAAACACCAATTAAAAGGCAACAATTGATAGACTAGATTGAAAAGTATGGTCCACCTGTCATCTTACTGATTCTTTCCTCTGTCCTCTCCATTCTGCTATTGAACTCATCCACTAAGCTCCTATTTTGGTTATTGCATTTTTTAGTTCTAAAATGTTCTTTTCGTTTTTATTTATACTCCTATTTATTTGTTGACACTTTCCATTTATTTTCTGAGATTTCCTATTTTTGCATTTGTTTCCAATATGTTCAGAATTGCTCATTGAAGCATTTTTATCCTGGTGACTTTGAAATCTTTGTCAGATAGTTCTAATAGCTCTGCCATTTTGGTGTTTGTATCTACCGATGTTATTTTCATTCAATTTGAGATCTTCCTTGTTCTTGGTATGGCAAGTGACTTTCTGTTGAAAACTGGACATTTTTGTATTGTTACATAAATCTCTAGATCTTATTTAGATCTTTTATTTTATTTAGCTTTCTCTGACATCACTCCAAGAGGAAAAGAAGGGACACTGCCTCATTATTCCCAGTGATGGTAAAAGTTTAGGTTCTCCACCAGGCCTCTGTTTAATACCAATAGGGAGAGAGTACTCTTCCTTACTGCTGGGCAGGGTAAGAGTTCTGGCTCCCCACATGGTCTCCACTAACATCGTGGTGAGGGAAGCCTCATTACTGCTGGGTAATGGGAAAAGTTCTGATTTTCTAAGCCTCCTCTGCTATCATTCCAGCGAGGAGGGGAAGTGTCTCATTACTGTCAAGTGGTCATTGAAGTCAGGCTTCCCATGTGGTCTCCACCAACACGATGGTGTTGGGGTTGGGAAGAATTTGTTACCAGCTGATAGAGATGAAAATCCTGGCTTCCTGCTTGACCTTCTCTGACACCACTCCAGTGTGTTGGTGTGTTGGGGTGCTTCATTATGGCCTTGTGAAGGTGTAAATCTAGGCTCCCCACTTGGTCTTTCCAGGCATGAGTGGGGGTAGGAACACAATTTTTTTCTGTAGCATTCATCTGGAATAAAATGTTTACTGTCTGAAAGTTTTCTATCTTCCTAGGATGCTCCTTTCCTAGTCCTTTGGGTAGAGAGAGTAGTCTTTGCTTGAGAGTAGCCTTTATTTTTTGTTTTGTATTTTTTTTGTCCACCCCCATTGGTGTTTTCAGGTTGCTAGCTTCTCCAGTTCCAATTCTGGGATATATGAGGCAAAACAAAAGCCCAGGAAGCTCATCACTGAGTTGTTCTTTGGGTCCTGAAGTTCTTGATCTGATTTGTCTTTTTCTTTCCACCTTTCAGAGTCTTCTTATATATATTTTATACATAATGTTCAGGGTTTTAGTTGTACTTAGGGATGGAACAGGGAAGAGTTCATTTACTCCATCTTCCCAGAGTACTCTGCAGTCCTCTTAAACGATGTAAAAATATAATTAATGATGGCAATTTCCTTGTAATACATTTTTGAGTCAATTTAAAAGTTGCAAAACACTATAATTATATTTTTACAAGAAGAATATTTATACAAAAATCTAGAAGAGCTTCTAGATAGAGATGGCATCAGTGATTAACCTCCAGATGTAGAAATCATCCTGATTTTCTTTTTACTTATTAGTATTTTCTGATTTTTGACATAAAAAACTTAAATAAATTTGTAAAACATTTCAAAGTATAAATAAGAATTTTAAGGGATTTGAATATATTAGGAATAATTATATTACTATAATTAATATAAATATATAAGATAATATAATAATTATTATATTATTCCTAATATATTCAAATCCCTTAATAATTATATTAGCTACTATTAATTGTGCAGCAACTATTTTGTGTCAGACAAAACACTGGGTGCTTTACAGGTACTAATCTGACTTCTATGAGATAGGCTTTACCTGTTCCCATTTTACAGGTGGGGAGATAAGTTCAGAGAAGTTAAATCACTTGGCTGTTTACAAAGCTGTAAAAGCAAGGATGCTAACTCAGGCTTAACTGGCTTTCTGCTTCCTCCAAACAATCACTAACATATTTGCAATGCTTTACGGCTTACAAAGAAAGCACTTTTCACATGTGTTCACATTTAGTCTTCTCAATAACCCAGAGGCAAAGTTGAAAAGGGCACTGAAACTTTACTTTGAAAGATTTGGTTTTAGTCTGTGCCTTCAGTGAGATGTGAGATGTGACAAAAGGAGAATTTGAACCAGATGATGTCTCTCCAACTTATTTTGTCCAAGTCTCCTTTGGGAATGTCCTCTGGAATCTTCCAATCCAAAAGTCTACCCACAGGGACTTGGACAACCTGTGGCCCTGGAGCCTCCCCAGTGAAATAGTGAGCTCAGCAGGTGGATGCAGAAAACATCCCCCAAGGGCCAATGCACAGCATTGCTTCTAGGCGGATGGGAAAGATTTGGGGCCCCTCCTTACCTTTGAGTCAAAACACATCACTCATGATTCAGATTCAGCCATGAGCCCCTTTACTCTTAATTTTTCCCTACCCCAATTTCCAGGGGGAGAAATTCTGCAGCAACTCTAAGAGGAAGAGATAGAATAAGTAGGTACATCTTTGAATGTAGTCAAGTTGTTCTGAATTCTCCCACTTCCTTTTTTTTTTTTTTTTTGCCCATTCACCTTTTTGTCCCCTTCTTCTGCACTGATTAGACCCAGGCAGGCTTTTGACTGTTTGGTGTTGTCTCCCTACTCTCCTCCCCACCCCAGAGCCCAGGAAAGACTTCTTTCCCTTCCTGAATTTGTCTTCTCACAGACCATTTGGTCTTCATACTTGTTTTGTTTGGCTTACATGGTGTTAAATAGTTGGGGTTTAGTTGGTTAGTTTAATGTAAACTAACTGATGGCATTTGAAAATCAAAAGACATCATAGAACTCAGTTGGTGATCCTCTTAAAAAGTTGGAAAATCTGGCAATATTGGGCCACACTGCTCCATGGCACCAATCGCTAGAGCTGAGTAGTACCCACCCCCTTTAATGGGGCACATTCTCTCTAGTTTATAACTAGTTACAGTTCGCTGATTACATTGCCTACCAAATGGCATGCTTTTGTGTACTGCTATAAATTGTTCTCCCTCTATTCCCTGCCTCAATAATACACCAATTCTCTTTCAGACTGATCCCAGCCTTCAGAAGGAAGCAACCTGAATAAACTTACTGACACTACAGGAACTTGCTACTGAAGTGTGCTCCTCCAAACAGCAGCATGGGCATCACCTGGAGGGGCTTCCTGTAAATGAAGAATTTCAGGCTCCACGCCAGACTTACCGAACTAGAATCTGCATTTTTAACAAGATCCCTGGATCATCTGTATGCATATTAAAGTTTAAGACGTGCTGATAGAGAGTAATTGTCCTGTGAAGCTTTTTGCCCTTCATCTCACTCAGGGGTGTATACATTTTAAAAGAGAAAGGTTTATAAAATTAATCAGTGAGATTTTAATGTGAATAAAAATTGAAGATATTTCACGGATTTTAAGGAAAATATTTTCAGATACACCGCCTTTTAGATTTGGAAGATCTAAATCCTAAAATTAGACCTGGAAACCCTTTAATAATTTACAGTCCAGCTCTTATTTTGCAGGTAAAAACTTAGAAGCTCAGAGAAGGGAACTATCTTGTCCACAGTCAAAAGCTAGTGGTACAGTTAAGAGGAAAAGACAGAGAAAGCTTCCTCGCAAAGTTGCCAGAGGAAGAGGAATGTTCCAGTCTTAGGACTGCTGATCTCATATTATGTTGTAGGATTTCCAAGCAGCTTGTTTTTACTTCTGGTCCTGCTTCATCTAGAGCAGTGGTTCTCAACCTGAATGTGTGGAAGAATCACATGGAGGGCTTGGTAAACACTAGACCTTGTATGCATGACGTGGACACCTCAGGCCTCACATCAAGTTCCTTCTGCACCTCCCATAAACATCTCAGCTAATGCTCAGGCCTGAGGGTGTGCATCTGAGTGGTACAGTCTACCCTAGGGAGGATGATCTAGAAAAGAAAATCATTCAGGTCCCAAATGAGGCCTTGGAGCCATTCAAGAGGGAATCTCAGGGTCCCAACTCCCAGAATATGGCCAAGAAGGTGGAGGGCATGGTCTCCCCATAGGCACTACCCCTTGACTCCCCAAGATTCTTTACCTTGTAGGGAGGAGTACAGCCAGAAGGCCAGATCAGGGTCTTTAAGCTTTGTTACTCAAAATGTAACCTGATCCAGTAACATCAGCATCATTCTGGAGCTTATTAGAAATGCAGAATCAGAATGAGCACTTCATCAAGATTTCCTGGGACTTCTGTGTGTACTTGAAGTCTAAGCAGCACTGGTCTAGGCACAGGATCAGGGCAGGGCCTTTTTCCCTGAGTCTGAGGCAACATTAGTCCTAGAGGATGAGAATGGTGCTTTAACTCATCTTTGGGTCCTGTGAAGAATCCACTATCCAGCTAGAAAGAGATTAATATTTGTCAAATTTGACTGAGGTAACAGCAAAGCAATACAAGTTATTTCTAATTTTATTTCACTTTACTCTCCCAAATGATCATTTCACAAGAAAGAAAGTCATTCCAGGACTACTTATGAATGTTTTACAGCAGAAGGAAATTATTTGATAATTAACACTCCGAGAACAAAGTGAAGTATTTTTGAAGGGGAGGAGAGACAGAGAGAGAGAGTTCAGTTTCACCAGACTATTCCATGCACAGAGTTGATCATTTTATTAGCTAGAGAGTAACTCTAGAGAGGAAAGTTCTCAGGCCTAATGCAGCCAGTCTCACATTAAAATCCGTATGCCCTCAAATTATTTTGAAAATAGGAATGATCTAGAAATACTGAGTCCATTGTCACACATGTCCACATTGGCTAAGGCTGAGTAGTGCTGCCTGTTAGCACAGATGAGCATGCTTTGTGCCCCATGACACAGTGCTCCTCACTGTCTTTCACCACCTCCTCACCGAGGTTCATGTGCCATGCTACTGGCTCTTGTGGATATTTATTTTAGTATTTTCTGCTACAGAAAGCCCCCAAGTTAGGCTAATATAAAAGACAAAACATAAAAACCTCAGAACAGAAAAATTTCAACCAAAGCATGCGCTCAAACAAATATTTGTTGAGTGCTGGATGCCAGGTCCTTAGAGAAACAGGAGAAACAGATGTAAGTTAGATGTGGGGCTTCTAAAATAGCAGGAAAGAAAAGGTAAGTGCACAATCACCATAAATGTTCAAAGTGATCGGGGCTGCATGAGATGCACAAAGGAATAATCACACCCTTAAGGGCCTAATTGGTTCTGCTGTCTGAGGAAATGGAGTCCAAACATTTTAGATCCTCCTCATCAATGGGATGGCCAGACACGTGTGTTTAAAACCTGTAGCTCTTGGTAAGGATGTTCTCTTTCCCATCCAGACATTTGCCAGGAGGTATATCCAGCCTTCATCTGCCTTGTCAATTGATGGGCCTAAGACTAAGAATCACAAAGGAAAACAAACACACTTCCCCACATCAGAACGTTATAACGGACTTCCCGCTTACATCACTCTCCTTAGAAAGTGATGGAAACCCGAGCATTAAATTCTACTCTACACAGAGGTGTTTAGAGTAAAGTTATGGAATGCATTATTCTAAAAGGGTCGTACGGGAACACACACACATACACACACATATAGGCACTTCTATACATACATGTGTGCATTTATATAGATACGTATGTATGGATGTATAAAGAGTCCTCTCTCTCCCTTTCTCTCTCTAAAGAAATTGGCTAAGCCACGTTGGTTTCTTAAGGGTTGATTAGAATATCTGAGTGTGTTCAGAGACACCATTAGATAGGCCCTGCCCTCTCACAGATATCCAGGAACACACTGGGCTGGGGTTGCCATGGAACTAACTGGTCCATCATGTCTTCCCTGATGCTTCTTCCTCAGTTAGTTCTTATATTTCCTTTCTGACATGAGTTCATTTTAGAAGGAAAAGATTAAATCTCCTAATCCCTCCCTATGCAGAACTGAAGGGATTGGACCCTCTGAACACAAGAGCTGTAACTTTCTTTGGATTTACTGAACTGCATGATTACAACCAGGAAAAAAAAAATGTATGGAGTACTTGGGATATGAGTAGTTTGAATGGAAAGTAATACATGAATAATTAATGGGACTAAGAAAAAGGAGTACCTACATTTATTTTAAGGTGCCCCCGGCAGCTCATGGGGGCTTTAAAAATCCTCCAGACTTTCAGGATGCACCACCTCTGTGGAAAATAACACCAGCTTTCCATGTATTAGTTCAACTCCAAAAGTCCCTAAATAACTGAAGACATGTCTGACTTTTAGGGTGGAAAATGCAAGTGCTGAATCTTTGGCATTTTAGATCCCACTACAGAGGATACATTGCAAAAATATATACATCAGAGCCACAGGATGCTTCTGAGTAGCAACTGTCATGGGAATGGCAAAAACCCAAAATGCTATCCCAGCCTTGCTCCTAACCAGTCAATGACCATGGGCAAGTTGCTTCCCCTCTATAGTCTTCCCTTTCCCGTGTCTACAGGAAGAAGATTGGGCCAGAAGAAGACGGGGCTCCTGTTAGCTCCAGCTTCCATCCGACTCTGCTCAATCATGGTATGGTAGACTGAAGAATGATCCTCAGAGATATGCTGGTTCTAATCCCAGAACCTAGGAATGTCAGCTCATGTGGTAAAGACTTTGAAGATATGATTAAGGATGCTGAGATGGGGAGATTATCATGGATAATCTGAGTGGGCCCTAACTATAATCACAAGGGTGCTCATAAGGGGGAAACTAAGGGGCAATTTGACACAGAAGAGGAAAAGGCCATGTGACCACAGAGCCAGAGATTGGAGGGATACGGCCATATGCCAAGGGCACCAGCAGCCACCAGAGGCTGGAATAGGGAAGGAACAAGTCTACCCTGGAGCCTCAAGAGGAAACCAGCTCTGCCAACAGCTTGATTTGAGGGCACCTGAGCTGGCAACCCCTGGGACTCCCCACTCAGCAGGACCCTGATGCTATAGTCACCCATTTCTTTATTAACTCACCCATTTATTCAGCCGACATTCATTGAGTACCTGTAGGCCAGGGTCTCTGCAAGCACTGAGGGTGTAAGAATGGTCAAAACACATCCCTCCCCTCCTCCGTCTTGGGTGATAAACAGGGACAATAGTGCTGGGATAGTGGAAAGAGTGACACAGACATGGAGAGGCAGAGAGGAAGGGCCTTGCTATTGTTGGTCATCAAAGGGGGCTTCCAGGAGGCACTAGGAGGGTCATGGGTGCCAGACAGGAACAGAATGGGAGGTCAGGACATTTGCCCATGGCCATGAAAGGGCAACAAATCTGACTCCAGACCCAGACACCTCCTCACTGAATCCAGCCTCCACCACTACCTCCCATGCCTATCCAAGGACAAAATTCAGGTTAGCCCACTGGCCAGTGCTTTCTCAGAATCCAGCCTCTTGGTGGTTTCAATCAGTGTTTTCAAATTGAGGTCCATGATCCACTGGTGGGTTGTGAAGTCAATTTAATAGCTCACAACCAGTAGTTTTAAAAGCACAATGGAATTGAATGGAAAATATTAGGGAGCATCTGGGTGGCTCAGTCAGTTAAGCATCTGACTTCGGCTCAAGTCATGATCCCAGGGTCCTGGGATCGAGCCCCTTGTCGGGCTCCCTGCTCAGCTGCCCCTCCCCCTGTTGATGTGCTCCCTCCCTCTCTCTCTCTTTCTCAAATAAATAAAATCTTTTTAAAAAATAAATTAAAAAAGAGAGAATATTAGAGTGTGTTGTACATTGCCAGTGGAGATACTATTTTGGAAAAGCTAGTTTCAGAAAAGAATGTATACTTATATATACACAGGATCATGATGCCAAATGCATTTGTTACTATGGGTCCTGGATGAGAAGTTTGAGAGCCACTGATTTAACTACTTCAAAATAAGCTGCTTTAACCCTTTCTGCATCCTGTTATGCAGACGGCACCGCCCCGGCAGTCCAAAAGACACAATAGCAAATGGGGCCCAGAACTGAGCACTCTCAGCTTTCAGAAAAGGTGAGATGTGAGCCCACCAGGCAGAGCACAGTACAAATACTGAGCAAGTGCCTAGAAGACTTTGGGACCCAGAAATTGTAGATCTCCCCATGGAGAAGATGGTATTTGAGCTGGTTTCTAATTAAGTGAGCTGTGGGAAGAGTATTCAGGAAGAGGGTACAGCATAGGTAAAGGCAGAGAGGCAGGACAGGACAGAGTCTCTTCAAGAGGCAGGGAATAATTGGACTTGATGGAGCACATTGTGAGTAGGGTTAGGTAGGGTTCCTGCAGGAAATAACACTGCAGAGATAGATTGGGACCTCCTGCAGGCCACTGACCCTCTTTGACCATCAGTCTGTTTTGTACTCAATGAAGTTAATGGTACTTAACCTACTCATCTCTCTGGTGGCAGAGAATATGAAGAGAGAAGACACAGGAAGATGCATCAAAGAATATGGCCCAATTCACCTACTCACTCAACAGACGTTCCTGCGCCCCTGCTGGGTGGCCAGGATCGTTCGGGGATATGTTGCTGGGCCAGCAGTGCCCAGCCCAGTGGTGCATGCAGGAACTCAAAGAAAAGATCACCCCCTGTGCCTCAGAAAGTCAGAAAGTGTCACAAGGGTAGGATACTTGGGCTGAGTTTGGGGGGATGAGTTGGAATTTACAAAGAGGGAGACAGGAACTCCAGGTGGAAGGAACGGCACCTGTCAAGGGTATAGAAAGGATCTGATGTGTCCAGAGGGTCCACGAGGCTCAGGGGGTATAGACTGGGTTGCCCCGCACAAAGATGCCCTGCTGAAAGCCATGAGGGAATCTAAAATTCAGTCAGTTCTGGGCGGACCTCGCCATCAGCCATGGCTTTTCCAATTCACACAGAGGCGCCATCTGCTGGCCAAACTGTGTGCCTGCAGGGCTGGGTCTGCCCAGAAGAAGACTATTTTTGTAACTTGCACCAAGTTTCTGCATGGGCTAGAGAAGGCTTGCATAGGCAGGATTCATGGGGAAGGCAGATGAGATCTGGAAGGTAAAAGAAATTCACTTGGGCAACAAAGCGAATGCAGGCAGCTTCACCATCAATTTTCCTTGGTGTGGACTTTTGGACTCTTATCCCCATCTCCAAACGTGGCTCCCTACCAAGACTCCTAGCTCTAGCTCCAATACTTAACTTTCTCCCTTCTTGGACCATTCCTGACCATCCATTCTCTTCTTCCAGCCACGGTCAGCCCCTCTGCCACCTCCTTCAAACAGTCTTCCCAGAATCCCCTACCAGAACTAATCACTGCCTTCCATTCAGCCCCTCGGTCCCCCTGCGGTCTGCACTTACGCATGTCTCCCGCATGCAGGTGGCCATGTGCATCCCTGTATTTCAATCATTCATGTTTCCCATGTCTGCCTGGCCCATCGATCTCATGAATACATACCTTCAGGTCCCACAGCACACTGTTTGCCCCTTTACAATTCCACAGAGCTGACCCCAAGGGGTCATTTCTGACTCACTAGTAAAGGAAATACTTCTCTGGATGAGCAGGAGTAGGGTAGGTGCCAAGAGCTGAATATGGAAGAGCTCTCTCAGGGAGGGTTTTCAGCTGCACAGAGTAGACACTCCCTCCACTTCTACTCCTGCCTTCTCACCCCAAAAACTTCCATAGGGAAAAAGCCTTCCAGTCCCTCATCAGAAACCAGACTAAAAAGTAGAATCCTGTGATTTCTGTTTGCCTTAAGGGGTAAAGAACTTATAGGGTCTTCTTTCTCAAGAGAGGTTTAGATATAGGTCAAGGAGCATGAGGACACGAAATACCTGAGAGAAGACAGGGGCACCACTGAAAGGGGTAAAATAAAATAAGATAAAATCAGATAAGATAAGAACCCTCATTCACACACACACACACACACACACACACACACACACACCCCAACACGGAGCACTGGTCAGCTGCACAAAATCTGGGGGAAGCCTGGCACTGTTGTAGACACAAGAGCTACAAAACTGAATGTGAAGAGATCTATAGTAGAAAGTAGATTAAGTAATCATGGTCCTGGCCCTAAGGAGCTCACCTGGGAGACTGCTAGCATTCACAGCCAAGCACAGTGCAAAGCAGATGATAAATTATATGATAAAACTATATATGTAATGTGAGAAGATGGAGAAGAGTTGGGCTAATTTGTGCCAGATTATATAGAGGCTTGAATGGCATGGTAAGGACTGGGGTCTGAGCAGGGACATAATAAGATCAGTCTGTATTGACTGATCTACTATTTCAGCTACACTGGAGAGCAGGGATTGGAGCTGGAGGATGAGCTGGAAAGACGTCACAATTAAAAATAATAGTTCCTAATCCTGAGGCCTTCTTTGTGCCAGGCCCTATTCTAAGTGCTTTACGTATATAACACATTTGAACCCAATGGTATACAGCCAATGTTAAGGGTTGAACTGTATCCATCAAAAAGTCATATGTTGAAGTCCTAACTCCCAGAAACAGATTCTTTCCTGTGGTCTTTGGATGGAACCATCCCCGCTGAAACCATAATCTCAGACTTCTGGTCTCCAGAACTGAGAGACAATCCATTTCTGTTGTTCAAGTGATCCGCTTTGTGGTATTTTGTTCCAGAAGCTCTAGCAAACAAATACAGTCCGTCTATTATCATCTCACTTTAAAGAAGAGGAAATGGACACCCAGAGGTCAAATAAACCCAAAGTCACACTAAACCAGTAAGTCGTGGGACAGGTAGCCTCCCTCCAGAGCCCACACACCCAAATTCCACATGAACCTAGCAGTCAGAAGAGGTCACGAAGGCCAGGGCAAGGCCAGCAATAGTGAGAGGTGAAAGGGCACAAATCATGTCAGAGCCATTCCAAGAAAGAAGTCTCAGGACCTGGTCCCTACTCAGATGTGGGTGGTGAGAAGCAAGCAGGTAATGAAAATGGCTCCTTTAGTTACTAAGAGTGATTAAATCTAGAAATTATTGTAATTTGGGTGATCGTGTGTCTAATATCTGTCTTCCCAACTACTGAGAACTCCATGAGGTCAAGGACAATGTGTATTCTCCCACAATGGGTACTTGCCCACCCTGGGTAACTACTGGTAAAGATGAGTCACTACCACATGACTTTGGGCCCCAGAACACAAAAGAAGGAGGGGTTGGGGGTACCATACATGTCTTTCTTCTCGAAGGAATGACAGGCTGAGGGGACTAGCCATCTTTGCAGTGTGATGTGCCAAGGTTCTCCCTTCACAGCATTCCCCTGGTATGCAAAGGTGGCAGTGTAAGTCACTGAAAGGTTTCTGACTTTCTAGGAAACATGAACTAACCCAGTCAACTTATAAGCAAGAAACCTACCCACCAAATACTCACCAGCTCCCTTGCAAGGAGGCAATAGAAGGAATTTCTCCTGCCACAAATCCTTCAGGTGGTAAATTTAGAAAACAGTACCAGGAATGGCATGTGCTGGAGGCAAACCAGAATGAAATGAAAACCCACATTCATGCAGTTCTCAGCCCATGCATGCAATGAGCCAAAACAGGAGGGCTCATCATTTAGCCAAGCACAGCTCTAAATGTTTCATAAACTGCGGCAGGGTTTGGTTGGCCCCCAAACTTTACTCTTCCCCTCCTTCCATAGATAATACATGTTTGGTAGGTCACATGGCCCCCTGGATAAAGACTACATTTCCCAGGCTCCCTTGCAGCTAGATGTGGCCATGTGACTCAGTTCTGGCCAATGGGACGTAAGTGGGAGTGTGTGAAAGTGATGGATAGTTCATGCCCTTTGCCAGTTGTTTCAGACCTTTCTCCAGTCTTCTGCTGGAACATGGAATTGGATGCAGTCAGACTGGACCACAAGGATAAGGACAAACTTTGGGAGCAGTGGAGGAGTGACCAAAAGAAAGTAGATCCCTGCGAACTGTACAGAGAGGAGCTCCAGGCCAGCTCAGGCTGCACATCTCGAGACTTAAGGGAGAGAGAGTAACTACTGTCTAAGCACTACTATTTGGGGTCTCTGTTACTCATAGCAAACCTAATACTAACTGTCACATATATATCGGCTTACTTATTTTTCCCAACAAAGAAATGAGATAGGACTCATATCCCAGTTTATGAATGAAGTAACTAAGGCTACCAGAGTATGAGAGTAACTCACCCAATGTCATGCTGCTTAGAACATAAGACCTCAGGTCTATTTGGATCCAAAGCCTTTGTCTTCCCTCCTATATTAAGGCTGCCTCCACACCTGGGAATCCCTAGGACAGTGTGAGCATTGCAAATGCATACAGTTGTGGTGCTTTGGGCAATTTCCCAATGTGGTTCACACCCCAGGTCAATAAGGCCTCAGGTTGGTTCCCTACAAAGGTTCTCTTTAATCGAGGGTCAAGGCTGGACAGCTACAAACAGCCAGGAGCCTCACAGATGTATGCTTGCGGTAACAAAGGGAAACTGGGCTCAGAGAGCATGAGTACATCTGTAAAAGCCAGCAAAGTAGACCCATGCCTTCTTCCTACTCCTGCGGCTTAGAAAGAGTGTTGCTTCCATGCCTGAATATGCATTGGCCAGGACTGACCACACGTCATATTCACCCTACTTTTTTTTTTTTAAAGATTTATTTATTTATTTGAGAGGGCGAGAATGAGAGAGAGAGAGAGTACATGAGAGGGGGGAGGGTTAAAGGGAGATGCAGGCTCCTCGCTGAGCAGGGAGCCCGATGCGGGACTCGATCCAGGGACTCCAGGATCATGAGGTGAGCCGAAGGCAGTCACTTAACCAACTGAGCCACCCAGGCGTCCCCCTACTTTGTAAATGTTGCATTACTCGGGGTGCTTTCAAGGGGCATACTGACTCCGAAGTCTCCTGTGGGGGGGATAGAAAGGAGTGGAGGCTCTGGCCAAAAGGCAGGGCTGGATCAGAGACAGGGTCATAGTGAGTACCATGCAAGGGGTTTCTAGATACAAACCCTATGAAACTTGGGACTCTAAAAATAACATGCAATCCAGTGATCAAATCTGGTGGGTTCAAGGGAAGAAAACCCTCCAAAGGCTCACACAGAGGGTGTCTTAAACACAGCTACCCTTTGGACAGTCTAGGCCTCTGAAGACCCCAGGAATTCTTAAGGGTAAAGAAAGGTTGTTTGTTTGTTGGTTGGACTGGATGTTTTTTTGTGTTTAGGGCTGGTTAGTTTGTGGATTTGTTTTTCTTATTTCTAGTACCAGATCAAGTTATTGCATGAACTAGTGATCATGACATTGTAGGGTTGTGAGTCAGAAATGTAAACATTCTCAAGGTCCAGACCTTGTTTCTGGGGAAATAGACACAGACCCTGGAGCAACCACTCTTCTCTTCTTGCACCCTTGACAGGCATTGCTAATCAATCATCACATGCTTTCCCACAGGCTCCCAGTGGAGCCTCAGATCTCTCAGTACAGCACTGGCTGCCACTGCCAATCAGTGGAGTCCTATTCTCAGTGAAATACCTTCTCCACCCCTGCTGTTTGAGAGACTGCGAGTCTCTCCAGTCCTGTTTCCAACACTTAACACAAGACCTTGCATGCAGTAGGCCCTGGGGACACATTTGAGGAGGCAGGGAAGAGAGGGAGGGGACAGAAGGAGCCATTATAAGAGCCAGGTGAGGGGGAATTCAGCTGACTGGGGCAGAGGTTGGATGTCATCCTTGATCAGACTCAGAACCCCAGCCCCCTTTGTATGCACCCTGTTATACCCGGCCTCACAATACAGCCAAGCCCGGGCACTAGTGAGCTCCTTGTATGCTGTGGTGTTTCATGCACATGCACTATTAGCTCAGGAGCCAGAAGACTGGGTTCCTGACTCAGTACAACTGCTCCCCAGCTGAGTGATCAGGAACAAGAATTGCCAGCCTCCACCCTCTGGCCTGCTTCCTTTGTGCAGCATGACAGCCTCGGGCCAAAAGGCTGTTGTTGATCCCCTCTCCAAATTCATAGGTTTCCACTGTTCTTGTCCTCCCAGTGGGCCCTTCTGCCCCAACACTCATGTTCCTATCTCAACAGCATCTCTCCTGAGAAGGCTTTCCTGGGAGTCCTAGCCCACAAAGGGCACCTTTTGCAGAGCCCCTCAAAATTGACGGCCCCACCCCCATGGAAGGGCCTGAAACCATATTTAGCTTCTGTTGTTGGCAATCCCTCTTCCATGGCTATATAGTCTTTCTCCAACTAGCTAGAAAATTTCTTTTTTTTTTTTTTTAAGTTTTATTTGTTTAATCTCTGTTCCCCACATGGGGCTCAAATTCACGATCCTGAGATCAAGAGTCACATGCTCCTCCGACTAAGCCAGCCAGGTGCCCCAAGCTAGGAAATTTCTTGAGAGCTGAGAATGTGTTTTGTATTTCTTCTGTATCTCTTGAAATAATCAAAACAAAGATAAGGATAATATAGTAACAACGATGATGATGATGATGATGATGATGATGATGACAATGATAATGATGATGATTGCCACACTTTCATGAGCATTTCACAACATATGCTCATCTCTTCCTGATAACCACCCTGAGAAGTGTTACCTTTCTCCTTTTGCAGTGTGGAAGCTGAGGCACAAAGAGGCTGTGGCACTTGCCCAAGGTAGGGAAGAGTTTGGCATCTGGGTGTCTCTGGCTCAGAACCCATGCGTTCAAGGATGCTATTATATGCCAAAGCTTGGCAAGATGCTGAGCATTCTGTCCTTGCTGAACACATCACATCCATGCCCAGGGCCATTCAAACACCTTCAGTTTGTGACACGTGTTTATACTTCTGTCTGATTCATCTCTGTATTCCCAGTGCCTGATGTAATATTCAGCAGATGAATGTCTGAATGAATGGAGTTTTTCTAAGAGAGAGGTCACCCCCAACCCAGGTCTGGCCAGCCATACACTGGTCCAATACCGTTCACCCATCTATGGCCACTGCTGCCCACCCCCAAGAACGTTACATGCCCATAAAGCTATTAGAACAAGCCAAGGAAGACCCCTCACTTTTAAATTATCTACTCAAATGGCATTTATCTAGCACCCTCTCTGAACACAGCCCTGCGTAATTCATCTTTCACATTCTCTTTTAGTACATTTCAGGACTTCTTAATAAACTCTGGGCAGCTAGCTTATTTACATATCTGATGGCACAAAATGCACATGTACACGGCAGTTTCTAGAGAGAACGTGCCAAAAAATTCTTCAATTACTCCCTGCTAAGTCATTCCACTTTTCAGTGGAACCAGAAATTCAGACAGGATGCAAATTCTTCCCCTTCTATCACTAATGCTGCTGGCCCACACTAGTTCAGTCTCGAATTTCTCAAGAGTTTTCCAACGCAGTGTGAATACCAATTGCCCCAGAACCTTGTTAAAATGCTGACCCTGACTCAGTTGGTCTGGAGTGGAGATAAAGAATCTGTATTTCTCACAAGCTCCCAGGTGGTACAGATGCTAGGGAAGTAATTCTCTGACTCTCTCCCTGCTTCAGCACAACGCCTCCCCTACTCCCAAGTGCACCCTCCATACGCTCAGTACTCTAACACACTAAACTGGTCACATCGCTCCCCCTCTTGCAGCTCTTAGGATCCTATCCATACCTCCTGGCTTGACTCTGGTCACGGTGATCATCTTGAAGCTCAGCCTGTTTCTCTGCCTCCCCTCCCTTCTGCAGCCCCTGTCATCCTACTTATTCTTCCCCAATATGTGGAGCCTCTCTCCCTCTTTTGTGAAATTCCTCAATAGGTTATCTCTGTTGCTCCATGGAGCCTCCTTGACACCCCTTTTCTTCCTCTACCACTCCTGATGAAAAGCCCTTCCTTCTGCCTCCAGAACAACCCTCTGTCTACTTCTACCAGAGCACCAGGGTACTGACCCATGCTGGTCTCCCCACCAGACAGAGACTTCTTGGAGGGCAGGAACCAGCCATATCTTGCTCCTTTCCATATCCTGTGATTCAGCAAGTATTAATGGAATGAACAGCCGAGAACCTCTTCAAAGTATTCTTGGACCCAATGAAGTAAGATGGTTAATAGAACTTCTCGAAGGAACAATAGCTACTTTGTTTTTAAGAACAGCAATCATCATCACTACATGTATAAACTCACTTTTGAAGGCTCATTAGATGTGTGCTTATAGTAATATATTTGATTATGTTGTTTGCTTTACAAAGTTCAGGTAAAAATCCTAAATTTGAGTAGCATTAAGCAATTTCTCTTAAGGGTGGAGTGAACAAATTAAATGCACTTAGTCCTTAACCTGCACGGGGGGTCATGCCCCTTGAAGTGGCTGCAACACTATTTTAATTCAGCCCTGGAGCCATGATTTTGTGAAGAATGGTTTCTTGAGAGATTATAATGAAAATCACCAGGAATATTTGACATGAGAGATGATAGGTAGATAAGTAGACAGGTAGACAGGTAGGTAGGTAGGTAGATAGACAGATAGCCTTCACACATTAAGAATAAAAATACCAACCACAAGTAGTAATGGCTATGGCATATTAGACCATTACTCTATATAGGCCATAGAGCTCACTCTTTACATCTGTGATTTCATGTAATCCCCACACTAACACTGAGAAACTCTCCATTGTCTCTATTGTACCAATGGGAATCTGAAGCTCAGAGGGACTGAGTGATTCATCAACAGATGTGTACTTAGTGTCAGAGGCCTCTTTCACTGCTCATAACCACGAAGCAAAAGTGCCTCCATCAAATGTTTACATTGGTCCTATGTGGCTCAACGACAAGTACGTCAAGTGGTCATCTGGCATGGGACCCAGAGAAAGTGGAGCAGAGCCTCCATTCTCTGTCAGCTGTGAGTTTAAAGCCCGATGCAACACCCAAGATACTTATGTTGGTGAGAGAGATACAAAGCAAATTTATCCTGGATGGAAGCCCACTTGTAGTGGGGAGTAGGAGAAAAACCAATCAAAATGAAAACTGAATAATTCCTGCATAGAACCCACAGCAGCTGCATGGAGCTAAGTCACGCAAGTTTGCATAGAAGCCTGCAATAGTGGGAAACGACATAGCTAGAATGACTGGGAGGAACATGGTAAGCATCTAGGGAGGGACCACTAAGGTCCAGCTCTTGCTCCATGCCTTCACATGTCACTTTATTTATTCCCCAAGGCAGCCCTGTGATGCACTTACAGCTGCCACCATTTTACAGATGCAAAAACTAAGGCTCAGAGAGATTGAGGAATTGCTGCCCAGGGGTCAGGACAGCCTTCTGAACTCAGGTCTCTGTTGTGTTTTCCATGTAGATTTGTGGAGTAGGCTCTCCTCCCCCTACCCCACCCCCCAGTCCCTCCAAAGCCGTCATTCCTAATGGATTTGTTTTTGTAAGTTATCTAAAAACTCAATTGCCAGTAGACACAGTCTGAGGTTGGGGCAAACACCAACTCTCAGCACAGGAGACTTGAAATTTCAAGAAATCATGGAAAAACTAGTAACTTGAGAGCACTGAGACTTACTGAAAGGGAGGAGATTAAGAAAAAAAACAATTTCACTTTATTACTGGAAACTCAAAGAGATGAAAATATGACCTTTTTTCTGCCGCCTCTGCTTCTAAAAAGTGACAAAAGTGTTTCATATTCCTGCAAGCTATATTAGCAGAAGCGCCTCTAAGTGTGTGCTGCCTCCTGGGAACTCAAAGTTTTAATCTCTTTTTTTGTTCTTTGGCAAGAAGAAAAGAGGAGTGTCCATGTGGTTTTGATATGGGCCGGGCTCTGGCCAAACAAAGCTGTCACCCAGCCAGTTCCTTGAACCATATCTGCCCTCCAACTCAGAGATGCCCTTTCCCACCTTACTGCCTAGGTCTTTCCAAGATATCTGGAAGCCCCTAAAGAGAACCCTCAGATCAGAGACCCCAGAGCTCAGATCCCATCCTAGGAAGATGAGATCACTGGAAAGTATTACCCACCAACTCTTACTTCTCTGAGCCTTCATTTCCATGTCTGTGAAATGGGGAGATTTCTGCCTCTTCCATGGAGCTTTGTGGAGAGCAAAAAACATTGCACTAGTTTTGACTAGTATTAACTAGCATTGACTAGGCATTTAATAAAAGAAGCTATACATATGAGTGCCATTCTCTACAGTCATATTAAAGGAAAGTCACCCAACGAGGGCCAACTTCAGGGTACGTGAGGGAAGTAGGCACTCTTTCCTTCCACCACCATGAAGGTGGCAGCCATTGTCAAATGACTGCATGTCTAGGGAGCCTGACACAGCTCTGTGACACAGGGAAGGACCTACCCGTGCCCCACTGCAGCTCTGTGGGAAAGAGCTACACGACCATGGAGCAGGCCAATGGCAGGGACTTCTTTAACAGGCGAAGCCTGAACCACTTCAACTGACAACGTGAGTCAGACCAGCACCCGGCCAGCCTACGCTGCATCCTCGACTCCTTTTGCAGCAGAACTCACATGCTGTGCAGTGTGCCCTGAGCTACAGCCAAGGAGGCAAACGAGGTCGGAAACCCAGCCCCAGCTCTATTCAGCAGGCCAGTCCCCTGGCTGGAGGCAGGAAGCACTTCTTCTGAACTTGCATAAAGGTAGGTAGGGACTAGTGGTAGTCATGTGCATCCTCTGGAGTTCGTAAGATTGACCATCTTATCATAAAAAGAGCCCTTCCTCCCTCCCTCCCCTCCCCCCTCTCTTTCTTCTTCCCTTCCTCCCTCCCTTCCTCCCTCCTTTCCTTCCTTCCCCCCACCAACCCTTTTCAAGTCTCCCCTATGTTCTAGCTCATTAAGCCACAATCCTTGCCTCAAGGGGCCAGGGGTCTGATGCGGGCACAGGTATGGTTAACACTGCTAGAAAAAGTGCTTCTGAAGAAAGAGTGGCACTTTGCCCAAAGAGGTAAGAAACTGGCCCCAGACCCCGTGGCTCATCGTCACTGGGCAGAGCCCAAATGAGAAAACTTCATGAAAAGGATAAGGTCAAGGAGCCAAATGAAGCGAGGACATTAGAAAGGGGGAGGAAGAAGGAAGAAAATATGGGAGGAGGGAGGAAACTCAAGGAATATCAGAAAAGAATGAGATGGAAGTGAAAACATGAAGAACTTGGCTGGGATGAAGCTGGTGACTGTGGTGTGTGTGTGTGTGTGTGTGGTGTGTGTGTGGTGTGTGTGTGGTGTGTGTGTGTATACCAGAGGGAGACACATGGGGAGCATTGAGAGGTCACTTTACAGACTGTCTCACTGAATCCTGATGTCAGTGTTGTGAGGTGATCTTTGTTAGTCCCATTTTACAGATTAGGAATTTGTAACTCAGGGAAATGAAACCCAAGATGCCCCAGGTGATATATAATGGAGCCCACACTGTCTGCAATGCACCATAGGAGAGCTGGAGCTGTCCTTTACTGCTGGTGACTCAACCCCTCCAGTGTCCAATGTGTTCTCCCTGTGGTAGGCTATTGGTTCAAGGCAGCAGCCAGGGGACCTCAAGTCCTGCCTTCAACAACACTGTCAGGGCCTCAAGTGCCACAAGTGGGTGAAGTTAAGGTCACTGACATGGAGCCAAAGCTGCCATTGGCATAGTGTCCAGAAAGCATTTGGGGAGCTGTCTGTTCCTCTCAGCCCAGGTACATGGGGCCTCCTAGTTATGTTAATTAAATAAGCCTAATCATAGAAATGAACTGACCCACGTGATAGGCACAGTGCTCAGCCTCAAGTTCCTGGTGAAAATCCAATTAAGACAGAGCTGAGCTCACCCAACTCCAGAAAGATCATTGGGGGGCAAGAGTAGGGGCTAAGGGGAGGCTAAGATAGAAAATCATACCTGAATATCCATTAAAGGAGTCTCCTTAAGTAATACCTCTTGTGTCAGGGAGGGTCCAGGAAGAATCTGGAAGAGAATTATATAGAAACTGGGCATCCACCTATTCCCTCTTTTACCATTTTCCTGAGATTCTGGTTGGGAAACACGTGGCAGGCATAGGAGACGGGGACACACGTCATCTACAGAGCTGGAGTCCAGAGCTGGGCTAGCAGTCCAGAGCCCTGGGGTCAAGTCTGATCTGGGCTCCATCAAGGAGCCATTTGACCTTTGACATTGTACTAGCTGAGCCTTAATAAGATGAAATGCTAGAACTGGACCAAAGCCAACTCAGAGGGTGGCTTCAGAGACCCGAGGATCTACAGGACCTACAGGAACTTGAGAAAGTAAAAGCTTCTGTCAAGCTTGTCATAATGAGATTGTGTTTTGCATTATGAAACAGCAAACAGAAAACACCGGTGAGGTTCCCCAAAAGGGCGGGGGAGGGCTCATTCTGTCTTTCATCCATGTATTCAGAATACGTTCAGCCTCTGTATGTTCCAGGTTACAGAAATAAGTACAACATGGTCTCTGACCCAGAGAGAATCTTTCAGAGGCCACAGTGGGAGGAGCTGTGTCTGTTTTTCTTCCCGTTATATCCCCAATACTTAACAATAGGTTAATACTTAAGAGTAGATGCTCAATAAATGATTGATGAAATGAGTGAACCGCCAATTTTGTAGGGATAAAAACAAACAGGCATTTTCAATAGAGCGTGGTGAAGCGGAGAGATAAAGGGGCACTGGGAACTGGAAGGAGGGGCACTGCGAGGGAGCTGGAGGGAGTGGGAGGAAAGGCTCCTGGAAGTGTGTGCTGTGAGGGAGAAGCTGCCTCTGGATAAAAGGTGCGGTTGAAGTACCAAAGCAGGTCTGGCGGGCCACAGCCCCTCCGGAAGCCCCGCCATCCTCCGTCAAGGAAGGGGCACGCACGGAGAGAGAAGTCAGACGAAGCCTTATAAAGATACCGCAGGCGGCTAGCCAGTGCAGAGAGAAGCCGGAAAGAAGGGAAGCGGGAAAGGCGAGGAAAGAAGGGAAGCGGGAAAGGCGACTCTGGGTTTAAGCAAAAAACGGGCTGCGCCGGGCACCAGACACCCAGGCGGAGAGCTCGGGAGCGCTCGGCGCAAGGGAAGGCGCGAACTTGAGGACTGGCGGGCGCGACAGACTGGGATGGAGGCGGGGCATCGGGCGGAGCGGCAGGTGCGCGCATGCGCGGGGGTGCGTGCATGCGTGTGTGTGCGCGCGCGCAGATAACCCCCCAGCCGATAAGCCTGACAAAGGCGGGGGCTCCTGGCGGCCCTGGGGCCCGCGAGCTGGCGCCGCGAGGCAGTGACGCCCGAGGCGAGGGGGCGGGACGCATGGAGCTCCTCGCGGAGCCCCACAGCAGCAAAAACAAAGCCATCTCTTTGAAACAAAAATGAAACGGACGTGGCCGGGGAAAGCTAAATATTTGTGAGCCGATGTGAACAAAGGGGGAAAAGTCAAGCCAGGGAAGTTTGAGTTTCTGCGCGGAGCCCCCAGCGGCCCCGATCGCTGGATACTTTATGAGAACGTCCTTTGCCCCTGCTCTCCCTCTGTCCCCGAAGGAAAATAAATCCTCGGCCAAATGAGACTTGACGGCGTGAACAGAAGACCGTCTCCACACTGTCCCAGCTGGCGCAGGCGGGGTCGGACCAGAAGTACCGCGTGGGCAACGCTGCGGCCCGCGGCTCAGGAGTGTCACCCCCTGAAACGGCCACCAGCGCCCCGGGTGCAGAGAGCTGGGACCGGTGCAGCGCCAAGGAAGCCTTTGTTTTTCTAATCCTTCCTGCCAACCAGGGATATACGTCCTTGCTATTTCTGCCTTGTAATATTTCTCGATGTACCCCACCCCTGATTCTCAGCTGTGCAGCCTCTCAGCCCCACCCCCACCGCCCACTGTGAGTCACCTCCCCCTCCTTCCGTTAAACCACAGCATCACACAGCAAGGCCCTATTGCAGTTATCCATAAATGCAAAGGCGAGGAGCCCCAATACCTGTTTGAGGAGATGGCGTTTTAATTAGCACACTCCAGCTGCCATAAACCCCCGATCCTGTCCCACCTCTCCTCCCCCTCCTAGTGCCCTCTCCCAACCTCCCTGCTCACCCCCATCTATGTAAAAAAGCCATAAAGCCTTTCTCCAATCGCCTTCTTGGAGTTTATGCAACCCCCAGAACACAGGTTGATTGGAAAGGTCTCTCTCCTGGATAACAACAATTCAATGTGCCTTGACATTTTAATAGCCTGCCGTCCTGGTGAACACAATCGAGCAAGGCAGTGAAGCAAAAATCATTAGGTAATCATTCTAAGCGGAATCTGCTGCCTGCGCTTTCACATCTGGGGGCAGTTTGCACAGCTGGAGCAGTCCACAAAGCTGGGTTCATCCTGCCCTGCAGCACCTTTGTATATGTGCACGGATATATATACCCTCGTTCAGTTAGAGATACACACCCTTTGCGACACTGAAGCCCTGATATGAAATAGCTTGAGAGTATACGAATTTACGGTGAATCAAAATACCTGCCACCCCATCTAACTACCACCAAATCAGACTTACTGCTCTCAGTTCAGACTTGAATATTGGTTGGGATTCCCTAACACCAACCATTTAAAGGCTTATGTATTTCCAAAATATGTATGTATTCATTTATATAAAAATTTTGAATATAATGCCATGGCTAAATATGTAATTTAAACATATATATATGTGTGTCTATATATTTACACATGCAATGTAAAACATTTATGCTTAGTGTATGCAAGGTATTATTACAAATGCTTTATGTCTACTGACTCACTTAATCCTCAAAACATAAGTACATTATTCTCCCCACTTTACAGACGAGGTAACGGAGGCACAAAGAGTTCAAGCAACTTGTCCACAGTCATCCTCCAGTAAGTGGTGGAGCCAGGATTTGAATGCAGGCAGTCTGCCTCTTGTATCCAAGCTGCCATCCACTAAGCCATGCTGTCTCATAAAAAGAAGTCAAGTCACACAAATAATGTTACATGTCTTTATAAAGTCAGTGCATGCTTTCTGTATGTTTACACACACACAACACACAGATTTATGTGGATACTCAAAAGATGCAAAACAGTGTGACTTCTTTCAGTACAAGCACCTGCATTTATGTGTTCAGTCATATTCATGAGTTGAGTATCTTGTGAGTCCCAAGATCATGTGTACTGAGGATATAATAATTAATTAGACACAAATGCCACGCTCAAGTAGCTCATAGCCTATAGGGAAGTCGAATCGGCAAAAAGATGTTGCCCTTAGGGGGTGATAGGATAGAGACTGACACAGAGCAGCAAAAGTCAAGAGGATCCCCCCCTTTCCCCCCCACCTGCCTCACACATCCCCTTCCCAGAATCTTCTTGGGAAGCCATATACCCATTCCCATGAGGTTGTCATACTCTAAACACGTGGAGAGCTCCAACTGGGAATCGCCTTCAAGACCATTTTATAAGCTACCCAAGAAAATGAGTCTTGTTACTTGATAATTACACATAACACACACACACACCCCTGTCTTAGAAGGAGGTAGGAGTGACATCACAGAACCTAGAGGGCCAACAGATGACAGAAAATTCTCCTGTTGGATTCCAACCCGCCCCATTCGCCCAGGCTCCTCCCTCTCTCCCTGCAAGGAAGTCCGGCAGAGATCCGTTTCCCTGGGTGCTGACTTGGCAAGCTATTCGCTTTATGAATATGACCCTCAGAGGGGAGAGCCCCTCTCAGCAGCCCCCGAACTATGTTATCACCGTTATTAAAGGAGCTTAAAGAGGAGCTGGGAGGACGAGACACCACTGGAATTGCAGCCTGATTGTGATTGATGTGTTCCTATTAGCGCCTCAGTGTTATCTCTCTGGATGGCAAGAACAGCCAGCGGCTTGTAACACAACAGATTACCTGAGTTCTCAGCCTTAGAAGGATGTTTAAATAAAATATAGTCCCTCTTAGCAAGAGGCTCATTTTCTCCACGAGGCTCCCAGACTATTTCATGTCAGCTCTGATTCGCTGCGACTCTCCTCAGTAAACATGTCTTATCATTAATAATTCTTTACAAGCACAATCTCCAAGAGCCCTCTCTCTCTCTCTTTCTCTGGGTGGCTGGACTCAGACACATCACGCTCCAGTTTGGCTTCCAAGGTGCTTCTCTCTGGATTTTCACCTGCCTTGCCAAAAATGATTGATTACGCTGGGCCGACTGGGTGTCCGGCAATACCCAACAAATGACTTTGGCCCCTAACAGCAGGCCTTGGCCAGATAGAAATCAATATTTCACCATTAAAATCTATCAAAGAAGAGTTAAGGCACCATCTGTCCCTGCCGCCTCTCTATGGTGTGTGAACATTAAATCCGACACTTGTACTACATGGGTAATCAATATATAGTGGTTCACAGATCATTTGTGGTTCCCTTTTAGCAGTGATGGATGTCTGGAATCGTTGTGATTCATTTTGTCAGACCATTAAACAAGATTCTGTCCAGTTCCTTCCTGATTTCATTTAGAGGATCATTCTTCACAGTTCATAAGAGGGAAACGGTTTTACCAATCTGCTTCTATTTCAATAAGTCACTTTATAGAGATTTTGTGTCCTCCAGACTGTAAAAATTCTGGAGAGATAGTACAAACAGACCTCTAAAACTATTCACTGCATGACATATGCATAAAGTGTGAAGAGAGGAATGTAAATATGTTTACCTCTTTATCTGCAAATGTTGGTTTTAACCCCCTCCCCGCTGGAGCGCTGGCCTGTGGGGTGCTCCCAGAACAGTGCCTACCACAGCAGGAGGAGGGTGAGGCTGGGGACTGGGGACCAATTCATAGAGGCAGGGGGAAACCCCCCGAACCCTCGGTGGCATGGCTAAAAGCAAATGGGAATGGCTTTCCCAGAGGTTGTATTTCAGACCTTCATTTCTACAGTTGAGATGATCTTGCTTCGCACCCAAATGATTGGCAAATGCCTGTCGGTACTCTGCTGCAGCATGCCAACCCAAGAGAAAAAAAACAGTGTGCCCTTGAGGCCAGGGTAGGGATGAGCATAAGGACATGCATGATAATACCAGCTGCCCTCTGAGGAGCACCGACCTGTGCCAGACACAAAATATGCCCAAGTCTCACCCTTGACAATTTTATAAGCTAGGTACTATTCTCCCCACTTTCCAGTAGGGAAACTGATGCTCGGAGAAGTTAAATAATCTGCCTAAGACTGCCCTACCCAGGGAACTGGAGGGTCAGGACCCAGACCCAGACCTGCCTGACACCAAAGAGCCTACATGACTGTGGCCGGCTCTTGGCTATTGGCCATCACTCTGCAGATGATTTTGTTTTAACCCAAGTGAATTTCCTTCAGTCTTCCTGGGCTACATACTTGCTCCAACCAATCAGGGCGCTGTTAGGAAATAAAACTTTTATATTATTATTTTAAGTAATTCTGCAACAAGATCACTAAATAATGCACTCCAAAGCCAAACCATTTTCCGGTTTTGGATTATTGGATAATTATATCACTGTGGCTGATCTAAGTACAGATAAGCAGATGTTGATTTAAATATTAGCATACACATACACACATATGTATATATACACATATATGCACATATATTTCATATAATTATTATAAATTATATAACATATAATTGGAAAGATTGGAGATGAGTTAGTTTTTCCTTCTTTCCTGTCTTTTTAAAATAAAGTAACTGAGTCTCAGAAAGAATAAATGCTAGACCTGGGATGAGAATCTTATTTCCTGATATCCAAGGTAAAACACCATACTGAAAATTTTATAAGTAACAGAGGTTATTCAATTACAATTTGGGGCTGATATGTCTGTTGAGGGGACAGTTGGGAGCGAGTTGTACTATGTTGCAGCTGAGCAAATGGGAAAACCTCCAGGGCACTCTTACTTCCGCACCAATTCACTAACCACCGTACACCCTGCCTGCCACAAGGTAAGCATTCCTTCCGGGAACAGTATGAGGTAAGGCACGTGGCGCCACTTCAAACCCAAGGCCATCAGGGCAGAGCCCTGCTGGACAACAGCACCCTGGGGAAATTCCAGGCAAGGCACTTTGAGGAGGCATAGGGTATGGCAGAGAGAGCTTGGATTCAGGCTTCAGAAAGACTAGGCAAGAACCCATCTGTACTGCTAATTAACTGTGTCACCTCAAAGAAGTACTTAACCTCCCTGAGTATCAGTTTCCTCATCTAAGAGTGAAGCTAATCACCCGTGCCTCCCGGGGCAATTGCAAGGACTCAATGAAACAAGGTAAACTAGCTCAAGGGTTCTGTCTTCTTCCCTTCCTTCCTCCCTGACATTACTCCATACATTTATATTCCACTGTATTTTAGCCTGCATAAAAACTTAGAATGACATCTGCCATGTAAGAATTATCAAATTCTTCTCAATTCTAGAAACATAAAACCTAGGAATTAAAATGAGAATTGAGAGGTCTTTGGTGCAACTGTTGACCCAGTGCAGGATCCACATTCACCACCTGCCTGACAGTTCATTTTCAAGGACGAGGAGCTCAAGATGTTGCAAGCAAGTCTGCCTCACGGCTGGACAGTCTTTTAACCATAAGTGTCCTGCTAAACCTGCCGCCAAGTAAATCCCATCCATTAGTCCCAGCAATAATTCCAATCCATAATCACCTCATGTTCCGTATAATAATTTAATAGAATGAAAAGAAATGTTCCTTATAATTTGGGTTAAAATTACCTTCCTGAAGCACTTTGATTATTGGACTAAAATCCAAGAGCTTTGTGACTGCATGTCTTTTGATGTTAGCTCTGAGCACATCCCAGCTCATATTGAATGAAATGAAGAACTCTTTTTTTTTTTTTTTTCATGTTCTTTTATGAATCCTCCTAGGTCCTTGTCACTCGCTGGGTTTTCTCTGTCTCTGAAGTTCCATTCTTGAGCATGAAACCCAGAACGGCACGGAACACTTCGGATTCAATGTTATGCTTCAGGTTTTTCCATCTATTTCTTCCTTTCTTCTTTGTTCTTCCTATCTACTTTTCCCCCACCTACCTGTCCTTCCATCCATCCATTCTTCTATCACAAATACCCTAGTCAAAGGAGGAATGCCAGGGTCTGAACAATGTCCCTTAACAATGGAATGCAATAAACCCTACCCCTCACAGCAAATGCCAGCCCCAGAATTTGTTGACGCAGCTGTCCCCACCACCACCACCACCACTGATCTGAGATATCAGCATAAGCCCCAGGTGGGCAGGCTAACATCCATGGCAGGGCCTCAGGGTATGTCATTGTCCCTTCACTCTTCCTCGGGGTAGGTCATCGTCTTTCAACTCCAGAATCACAGAATTAAATTCGACAATTCTATATTAAGCATTCCTAAGAAAGCCACATTGAGCTCTCACGGTCTGTCCAGGTCATTCAAGCCAGAACAGTCATCTCATAGGACACCAGGCAAAATTGCACAAATGTATCCCTGACCAGGGGGTGGTGAGCCATACTCAGTGAGAGGCCAGCAAGCCCCAAGCACACCTGCCTGGCACATACCTGCGCCCATCAGACGTGCAGTGACAGGTGAGGACACAGCCATCCATATAGTCGGAGGTTTGAAAATCACTAACTCTCCCTCTGTTGGGTTAAGCCATAGCAGAACTACTTCTGATGGAAAAGGTCATGTATTGAAGATTTTCAGGAATTCCAGACATTCTCTTACTTTGTCCAGAGGTAAAACAATATATACATTCAAGATTTTCTCCCCAGAACTAACTTCAGCCCATCTTGCTCTAATTTAAGCCCATTCTCTGGGCTTAAGGTTTTTGCCTTTTCATGAACTATTCTCATGTATTGGTTGCTTTGAGAAATGGTTTCATTAGTTATCATAGCTACTTTCTGCAAGATAGGTTTCTTTTTTTTTTAAAGATTTTATTTATTTGACAGAGAGAGACACAGCGAGAGAGGGAACACAAGCAGGGGAGTGGGAGAGGGAGAAGCAGGCGCCCCCTGGAGCAGGGAGCCGGATGCGGGGCTCGATCCCAGGACTCTGGGATCATGACCTGAGCCGAAGGCTGACGCTTAACGTCTGAAGGTTTCTTTTTCCCCATTATTAGAGGAGAAGCTGAGGCTGTAAGGGATTTAGTAATTCACATGATATCATGCTGCTAATAAATGGCAGACTGTGATTCAAACCCAAGCTGGACTCCCCAGGCAGGGTTACCAAACCCCGGGCCATTCTTCCATCGACAATATTCACCTTATAGCTGTAACTGGATTTATAAGGAGTTCTGAAAGCAGAAGCTAGGCCCAATTAGAAACTTTTACAGCTATTAAATAATCTGCTTAACCTACCCCCCCAAATCATGTCCTGCTATCTAAACATCAATTATATTTTTTTCTAACTTCACTTTCAACTCTTCATCCAAGGGGCCAGCCAGCGTTTAAGACCCCGTGCGGAAGGGACACAAGACCTAATTGCCCCTTTCAACTCACAGCCACATGGGGACAGAGTATCACGTGGAGGTCAGGACATTTCACCTCTTCCCAACCAGAAGGCTCCTTGGCCAGCACATGCCAGGTGAGACTGTGGGAGCCAGGCTGGTATCTGCTGCCAGCAGCGGGGAGGGAAGGTGGGTGGCCAGACCAGTCCTGGCAGCCTGCACCTGGGCAAGGGACTTCCAGTTCAGGTCCTCAGTCATAGCAGATGTCACACCATCCGAGGCTGTTTCCAGGAAGGCAAGACTGACTCTGGGGCCCCCACGCTCTGGGGAAAAGGCTGCAGGGAGCCACCGAGGAGCTTTAGAACCTGGGGAGCTCAGCCAGGGGGGTCTCAGCGGGCATTGGGGAGCATAGCATCTCCCAGGCGGCACTCAGAAGTGTGACAGTGACCTGCTGCAATGCTGAGGGTACTGTGGACAATTAGTGGGCAGGGCAGGTGACACTGAATGTGCTCTAATGTGTGAGACCGACCCATGCAATGACAAATTGCCCATTCAAAATGCCACGGCACTGCACTGACTGAACCCAACTTTCTCAGTTTACAGAGAAAAAGGGTTTGAATGATTTCCCCCAAAAGAACTTAGGGAGAATTTTTTTCTGCCCATTGGTGTCAGTGTATATTCAGCTCCTCCCCGCCCCCCGCCCCCCCCAGGAAGAATGTCATAAAGTTTTTTGCTTCTTCTTAAACACATCGGTATGGCCACGATCCCCAGAAATGGAGACTAAACGGATATTCATCAAATGTG
>NC_138371.1:91776553-91834294 GCF_054177405.1 Leptonychotes weddellii | reverse complement strand
TTTTCTTCGATCTCCTGTTGAGTTTGTAGGTGTTCAGAATGGTTTGATCCCTATCCAGCTGAATTCCTGAGAGGAGACGAAATCCAGGTCTCCTACTCCTCCGCCATCTTGCTCTGCCCCTTCTGACATTGCTTTTTAAAATGATTTTCATTCATTTCTTTTTTTAAAGATTTATTTATTTATTTATTTGGGAGAGAGCGAGAGCGGGGAGGGGAGGGGCAAAGGGAGAATCTAAAGCAGACTCCATGCTGAGAGCAGAGCCCAACATGGGGCTCCATCTCAGGACCCTGAGATCACAACCTGAGCCGAAACCAAGAGTCGGGTGCTCAACCAACTTGCCACTAGGCACCCCATCATTCATTTCTTTTCTTTGAATGTGTAATGTGTGCTCTGGTCTGTCAGTGTCCTTCTCCAGAGGCAATCAGCATTACCAGCTTATTTTATGCTTTCTAGTTTATGGGTGGGGTGTGTGTGTGTGGGTAACACACACACACATATATATATCTTTTATACAAGTGATGGGATCCATCACACTTTTACATCTTGCCACTTTTACTTAATAAATGCAAGAGGCAATTTATATTGTAAATGTAGATCTTCACTAGCTTCCTTTTAAATATATCTCTTTAATTAAAACAGTCACTATATAACAACACAATTGGAGTTGAGGTAGAGCAAAAATCATGAGAGGCATTTGAACAGTTGGAGTTCAGAATACACTGGTCTCCCCTCTATATTATTTCTGTCACCTCCCCTGACCACCCAGCCTTATCCATAAGTGGTCCTCTAGACCTGCTTGAATACCTCTACTGATGGAGAACTCACTTCCTCTAGCCTGAGGTGGTGAGGCTGTCATCCTGAGCCTTCTCCTCTTCATCAAACCAAAATCTCTCCCATTTCCCAGCTTGCTGAAATCCCGTGATCTCACCTTACCCGAATTTAAAATCTATTTCATCCATTTGGACACTTAATAGCAACCACTCAACAGTGTTTCATAACCATATCATAGGAGGATGCCTTGCCCTTTTAACTTAATTTTCAGTTTCTGAAAAGCAGGGAACGTGGCCTGGGTCTCTCTCGCGTCCCCTTCCAGTGCCTGCCACAGGGCATCCCACAATGCACCTGGATAACATCTTCTTATCTCCCAGGTCATTCCTTCCTCCACAGAGCCTTTCCTAACACTCCACCCCCAGAATTTTTCCAGTCATTGTAAATGTTTGTGAACTGTATTCCCCATGGACATTGCAAAGCCTGCCATTGTTTTCAAATATATGTATTGGGTGAATAAAGAAATGGACAGATGAATACTAAGACGGAAATCAACTGTAGCTTTTCCTTGAAAGGCGACAGATAGGGTAGTATTATATTTCTCAAGGGGATCTTGTGGAATCCAAATGCTGGAGACGTTCTCCTCCAGGACCCCCAAGACACTGACTGGGCCACCACTTGCCATGTTTAGCAGTCCTAGGGCTCCATTCACGGAACACCTAATCATGACCAAAGCTTCACAAACACCAAGTTGGAAGTTAACTTTCTAGGCCATGCAGATTTCAGGAAAGCAGGTCTTAGAGGGATTTCATCAAAGTCCTCGAGAGCCAGAGGGAAGAAAACTAACCTTTATTATGCTCCCACTTCGTGCTAGCAATGGAGTTTGAGGTGAGAGACGAGCTTTCCCTCTTGCAAGGATGAAGAACGGAGTCCTGGAACCAGCGCTAAAGAACACTCCTCTTGCCTGACCCTCTGCCCAGAACCTGCCCATGACTCTATGCTGGAATTGTCAGCTAACCAACCAACAAGCATTTCCTGAGAACAGACTAGTTACAGAAAGACCAGTTCGGTTTTCTCAACACTCAAGATAGCAGTATACAATGAATTCCCACCAACAGCGAAACAGTACTGTAAAGGAAACACCTAAGACAGTCCCGCGAGATTACTGTGGTGGGGGGAGCACAGGACTTGAAGGACAAAGCGTGTGAACCCTGGCTTTGTCACTCTCAGCTGTGTGACCTTTGCCAAGTGTACTTCACCTCTCTCAACTTTATCCCGACACTGAAAGTAATAATGCTGCCTCACCATTGCCCTGAGGATTAGATGAAACTTGGTAAGATTACAAACCCGAAGGTGGGCAGAGACTGCCTGTGGACTTTAGAAGGAGATGGGTTGAAAATAGGGCACGGAAGGGAGATGTGGAAAAGGAGGAAAAGTGTCTGCCATTGGCAGAGGGAGAGGTCACCCACATGGTACAAAGGAGGACCCTTGACATGTCCATGATTGCTTATTCATCCTGTTATTCTTATCACTCCACAAACATTCAGTGAGCATCTATGAATGGTGACCAAATCACCACAAAGCCTGCGCTCATGGAGCTTAACGGTTTAACAGGGATACAGACACATAAAGAATTGACTTGAATTCAGTGGGCTTGGGCTCCAAGGTGAGGGGTGGGGCACATGGGAGTGGCTCCTAATCCAGGCAGGTGTGTTAAAATCAGGTGGCAGCTTTCTGAGACAAGTAGAGTCATCCAGGCTGGGGTGGGGTGGGGCAGAGTGCGTGGAGGTGGAAGTTTCTAGAAATTTCCTATAGGCTGATGCCTACACTTTCTCAGAGAGTACAAGGGAAGAAGTGACCAGAAGACAGAGCCTCATAAATCACGGTAATGAATTTGGATCAGACCATACAAACCAACATATATCAGATTCGCACTTTGAGAAAGCAGAATGGGTTGGAGGAGGGCAAAATAGAGATGAGGAAACAAACCAGGAAAGACTTGCAGGAAACTAACTAAGGGAGAGACTATAGGAGACCGGGGGAAGCAGAGAGAGGTTTAGAGAATGTGACTCAAGCATTCATGAAAGATTGAAGGACAGGTAACAAAGGAAAGATATCAGCAGTGGTCCCTGGGTGTCCGCCTTAGGCAGTTAGGTAAAAGGTGGCGCCAGCGACTGATACGAGGTTTCGAGGGGAGATACTGAAATTAATTTTGGATATGTCAAGACTGAGGTTCTTGTGATATATCCAAGTATAGTTGTCCAAGAGCAGATGAAGATGTGGATCCCAAATCAGGAAAGTTCTAGATTGGAGACAGAAGTTTGGGAGTATCTAGATGATAAGTGGCTGCTGGGCTGGTGACAAGACCTCCCAGAGAGTAAGAACAAAGAGGGGGAGAGGAGAGCTGGCAGAGAACCCCCTAAGAGGTGGGCCGAAGAAGGGACTCAACTCAGGAGACTGCCAGTCAGCTGGAGAGGCAGGAGACAGCCCCACCGAGAGTACAGCATGACAGAAGCCAGGAAGGGAGAGGGTGGGATAAGACTTTAGAAGTATTTATTGGAGAGGGCAAAGTGGAAGTCTTGGTAACTGGGCAAGTTCCTGAGGAATCCAGATCGCCAGTGCTGAGAGGCAGGTGAGAGATGGTGGGGGAGGAGACAGCAAGTGCAGGCAAAACTGACCAGGAACTTACTATGACAGTTAAGATGAAAGATAAGGAAGTACCTGGACAGGGATGAGTACAGGGAGGATTTTGAGAATGATTATTTTTTTTAAGGTGGGAGTCTCAAGCATGTCCTAATATTCGTAAGAAAAATCAATGGGAAGAAAAGGTTAAAAAAATATACAGAAGAGAGGAGGGAAATAATGACAGAGGACAGTCTTGAAGGAAATGGATGGAAATAGGATCCAGGAGGTATTTCACTGGAATAAAAATGAAAGAAGATGCTGTATCAGTTAGAAATATCGTTCAGGCTCAAGTAACAGTAAATCCTCCAGGACTGTGATTTGAACTCAAATTTTACAAGTCACAAGGTAGCTTTTCACTGTCATCAGTTAAGGAGCTCAACAGTGCCGGGGCTCAGAACTAATAACTCCGTGATTTGCCTCATGGTTGCAAGATGGCTGCAGTAGCTCTAAGCATTACATCCTTAAATGACCAGTTCACAGTCAGGAAGCAGGGGTTGGTAAGGGGCAGAGTTTCTCCTCACAATTACTCCCTCTTAAAACAAAGAAAAATATATCCTAGAAGCCCTCCAGAAGACTTCTCGATACATCATATTACCTATAACTGGGACTTAAGAGTTATCCCCAGGCAAGGCTGGATCCACTTCCCAGAGCTGAAGGCATCTCCACCCAGGCAAAATTAAGACTCCAATGGCAAAGAAGAAAGGGGTGGCTTTAGTTTGGAAATAGCAGTGTCTGTCTCCGAGGTACAGGTAAGGTAGGTCGGTAGGTTTGGGAGCCGAGAGTTGAATGAATTCTTATTAAATGTATTTTCCCTGCAGGTTTGTCGTCTGCTCAGAGTGAGTGGGAAGAGCTGGTGGGATGTGAGGTCTGACAAGAGTGAAGAGATATAAGATAGCCACTATGGAGAAGAGAGCATGAACCAACCAACGAAACCTCTAAAATTCCAAGGAGGCCTCAGCAGCGAGAAGGCTCGGGAAGGAAATTATGGATCAAAGGAAAGAAGAGAGGGAGAAAAGATCCGCTAAGTGATAGCTCTGACCCATGTGCTCACATACACGAGGGTTGCCCAACCTTGGCACTATTGGCATTCTGGGTCCATGGATTCTTTGTTGTGGGGGAGGGGGCTCTCCTGTGCATTGCAGGATGCAGCACCTCTGGACTCTATCCACTAGATGCCAGTAGCATACACACACACACACACACACGCGCGCGCGCACACACACACACCCCAGCTGTGACAACCAAGAATGTCTCCAAACATTGCCAAATGTCCCTCGGGGGGGCAAGATGGTCCCAGTTGAGAACCACTGATATATACTATTTTATTTAATCCTGTAGATCAAGGATTGTGGTCCTGCTTTCAGGGATGAGATTAAATGCCCAAGGACACACAACTAAGAACAGATGGAGTCAAAAATTCAAACCGAGTCTGCTGGAGACACAGTCTTCCCTCTGGCCCTGAGTCCCACAGCCCACAATGCACCACCAACACCACCACCAAGCAGGAACTCAGCACCCTCGGTCCTGGCCTCTCCCTTCCTGCTGGGGTTCTACACTCCATAGAGTCGCTTTCAGTAGTGATCTGTTTTCCGGAAAGAATTAGAGAGAACTCATAAAAATTAAATCTTTACAAGAGCTCTATCCGTTCTTTTCCAGGAAGTCCAGTCATTCGGGTGAAAAATGTGGCAACATTTTCCCAAGGACTTGGAGCGGGAAACCACCATCCAGAAAGGAAAATCTTTCAAATTGGAATGTGCTCTAGGCTGCCTCTTTAAATGAAAAACGTCATATGCCTGGGAAACATTATATCTGCCAAAGTAATACGAGGGTCTCGCTGTAATAATGATAGCGTCAACTCCATGCTGCTCTTCATCCCCGAGACTCCAGAAAGGGCCTTAAAAATGAAATTTTATACAAGTGCACACAAGCACACACACCATTGGAAAAATTCACACATATATCACTTTGTCCACCTCTCTAATGAAGGTGGAATGTGGTGGCAGATGTTTCACAGCTGCCTGATACTCACCCTCCAGCAGTTTAGGACAGGAAGCCAAGGACACTCGATCCAAGAGGAATTGCAGGGAGAGTCCAGGGAGGTAAAATCCAATCCTGCAAATTGGGATTCAGCCAAATGCATGGAGTACCCCTCCACATCATTGCCTCATCCCTTACTCCAAGAGACCGAATGAAGAAAAACGACAGGCATTTATCTGCATCCAATGGGCCATGCTGGCCCCATGAAGACAGCTGGAACTAGAGAAGTTTCCTAACACTTGAGGCATACATGCTGTACGTACAGCCCGCAGCCCAGCTCAATGAGGTCAAGGTTATAGGTGTGGTCCCCAGTCCAGTTAAATATCGTAACTCTGTTGAATAGCCATTGGCTATATCCCTATTGTATAGATGGCCACCAGCCCACTAGAGGATAAATCTTTTCATAAACAATGCCTCACTGATGTATGTGGGTGGGAGGGGTAGGGGAGCACAGGGATCCAGGAGGGCATCTTGTCTAACGAGGTCAGACGGTGCATACAAAGTGAAGTGAAAGGAACCACTATCTGGGGAGCATCTTGCTCAGGGCATAGCTTTTCCCTTGCCATTTCATTAATCCTTACAAGGTCTTATTTATCTGAACTTTACAAATGAAGAAAACTGAGACTTTGCAGAGTTTAAGCAGTGTGTTGGGCTTATACCCCCAGTGAGTCAGATTTAAGCTCAGGTCTACCAACCTCAAAACGAATACATCTGTGCTACCATCATATCAGGATTTAGACCATTGCTAACAGCCCAGAAATCTTTTGTGCCTCGTCCAAGTCATTACCCATCCGATTCTCCAGGTAACTGCTGTTATTCCTTCTGTTATATAGATTAAATTTTGCCTGGCTTTGAACTACATATAAATGGAATCAGGTAACATGTATTCTTTGATTTCTGACTTTTTTTGCTCAATGATTTGTGAGATTCATCCATGTTTTTGTGATAACAGAAAGTTGTTCCCTCCCATTGCTATATAAGACTCTATTGTGTGGGTATATTTTTATTTCTTTATCTATTTTACTGTTCACTGGCATTTGGGTTGTTCCACTTAGGGAGATTATGGATGATTAATATTGCTACTAACTTTCTTGGCATCTCTTGGTGCTCACATGTTTACACATCTATACTTAGGAATAAAATTATTGAATCAAAGGATACACATTTGTTCACTTTTAGTAGATAATGTCAAGTTGTTTTCCAAAGTGTTGTACTAATTAACACTCCCACCAACAGTATGTGAAGGCTCTTTTTGCTCCACATTCTCCAAAACTGATAATTTGAGTTTCTTTTACATTGTAACCATTCTGATGGCTGTATAGTTGTATCACACTGTGGTTATAAGTTACTTGGTAATTAATGAACTTGAGGGCTTTTCCATATATTTATTGGCCACTTGGACCATTCCCTCTTTCATGATGTAGTAGTCTGTTTTTATATGTTGATTTGTAGATCTCTGTTCTCTGTGCAAAAGTTCTTTGACATAAATATTGCAAATATCTTCTCTCATGCTGTGACTTCTTTGTTCAATCTCTTTGGTGTCGCTTAGTTTTTTTTTTGTTGTTGTTGTTGTTTTTTTAGCCCCAAATCAGTGCAGCTTTTATTGCATCTTTAAAATACCATAAAGAGCTCTTTTCCTCCCCGGCTGCTTGAAGCTTGGCTGCCATCATGAACGACACAGTAACTATCCAGACCAGGAAGTTCATGACTAACCGACTACTTCAGCAGAAACAGATGGTCACTGATGTTCTTCACCCCGGAAAGGCAACAGTACCTAAGACAGAAATTTGGGAAAAACTAGCCAAAATGTACAAGACCACACCAGATGTCATATTTGTGTTTGGATTCAGAACCCATTTTGGTGGTGGCAAGACAACCGGCTTTGGCATGATATATGATTCCTTGGATTATGCAAAGAAAAATGAACCCAAACACAGACTTGTGAGACATGGCCTGTATGAGAAGAAAAAGACATCAAGAAAACAGGGAAAGGAACTCAAGAACAGAATGAAGAAAGTCAGGGGGACTGCAAAAGCCAATGTTGGTGCTGGCAAAAAGTGAGCTGGAGATCGGACAACAGAAGGAGTAAAGATGCTGCAGTGGCTTTATCTGGTTGTGCAGATTTTTCATGAGAGGATCAATAAACTAAGAATGTTAACATGAAAAAAATAAAATAAAATAAAATACCATAAAGAAGTCTGAAAAATCATCCGACATCTTGCTGTTGCTGTCACTGGACAACTTAGCTCTTATTCATCAGCCTGCCAAACTGTTCCTTTTCCAGAAACAGATACCATCCCCAAATTTTCTGATATCCTTGTTTTTAAAGGTTGTGGTTTGCTGAATCAAATGAACTATGTTGTTAATTTTAATGATTTTCATGAAGTCTAGTTCATCAGGTTTTTGGCATGATTTTGTATCTGATTTTAAAAAAATATTTGCCACCTAAGGGGATAAAGATATTCTCTTATGCTATTTTCTAGAATATTTATTGTTTACCTCTCATTTTGGATTTGTAGTACACATGAAAAAAAATTTTGCATACAATGTAAGGTAGGAATTAATTATTTTGCTCCAAATGGACATCCAATTAACCTAGAACCAATTGGGTTTTTTTTTTTTTAAGATTTTATTTATTTATTTGACAGAGAGAGACACAGTGAGAGAGGGAACACAAATAGGGGGAGTGGGAGAGGGAGAAGCAGGCTTTCCGCAGAGCAGGGAGTCCGATGCGGGGCTGGATCCCAGGACCCTGGGATCATGACCCAAGCCAAAGGCAGACGCTTAACGACTGAGCCACCCAGGGACCCCAACCTAGAACCAATTATTGACAAAGACTATCCTCTTTACTGCCTTGAAGTGATGCTTTTCTCACAGAAGTCAAGCAACTATATACGTGTAGGTCTGTTTCTGAATTTTTTATTCTGTTTTACTGGTCTGTTTGTCTATCTTTGTAGCCATTCCACCTAACTTATCTACTATAACTTTATAATAAGTCTTTATATAGGGTAAGTTCTCTAGCTTTGTTTTTCGTCCAGGCTGTCTTAGCTCTTCTTGCCGCCATAGCATGCTATATACCCTTGAGAATCACCATGTCATTTTTTAAAAATCCTTGGGATTTTGAATGGAATCGCATTTACTCTATGGATCAATTTTGGGGAAAGTGGACAATTTCTACAAAATTAAGTATTCTGATCCACATTGTGTATCCTTCTATTTATTGGATCTTCTTTAATTTCCCTCAAAAAATGTTTAGTAATTTAAGTGTGCAAGTCTTGTTGTTCCTGTAGACATAGTCTTGAATATTGGGCAATTTTAATCTATTACAAAGTGTATTTTTAAAACTTTATTTTTGAATTATTTGTGGATGGTATATACAAACACAATTTTTATATTGACCTTGTATCCAGTGTCTTCACTGAATTGAGTTCTGACTTCTAATTATTTATCTATATATTCATTTGGATATTTTAAAAACATGATCATGATGTGTCTAAATTTTAATAGTGATCACATGTGTTTCATTTCTAGTATCAGGAAGAAAGCTTTCAAAATTTCAGCCTTAAATAGACACTTTATCATATTAAGGTCCCTGCTAATCTTCCTTGGTTGAGAATTTTAAAAATAATGAACAAAGGTTCAATTTTTATGAAGTGCTTTTTCCACATCTCTTAAGATGATCACATGTATTTCCTCCTTTATTCTGTTAATGTGGTGAGTTATAATGATTGATTCTCTAATGTTAAGCTAACCTTGCATTCCTGGCATAAGCCTCATTTGGTCATGATATTCTCTAGGTCTTTTGAGTCTATGTTAATGAGAAAAATTGGCCTATAATTTTCCTTTCTTGTTCTGCACTTGTCAAGTTTTGGTAGAGGGTTAGGTTGGCTTCAGAAAACAAGCTGAAAATTGTTCTTTTTTTCTCTAATCTCTGGAAGAGTTTGTCAATAATCCATCTTATCTTGTCTTTAAATGGTTGGGAGAATTCACTGATAAAGCTAGCTGGGCTTGGTGTTTTCTCTGTGGAAAGGTTTTTATTTGTCAGGAGGAAAAACAAGAGAAAGAGACAACAGAAGCAGACCAGTAGGTAATCCAGGTATTAAAGTTATTTGACACAGTCGTTGACTGTGGTTAATATGTATCCATTAGAACACATGGGAGAATAGAATTTCTGTTTTTTGTTTTTGTTTTTTTGCACAAAATTGGCAAGTTGTGTTTTTCAAGAAATTTACCCATTTACATTTTCAAATTTACTAGCACAATATCTTCATGATATCATATTACTTCATAATATCTCTAGGATCTGTAGAAATTTCATCTTCATTTCTTCATACTGGTGCTGTGTTCTCTCGCTTTTTCTTCATGATCATTCCTCCTGTGACTTTATCAATTCTTTCAGTCAATTCAAAGAAAAAGCTTCCAGCATTAATGATTTTTTTTCTATAATATGGTCATTTTGTTTCATTAATTTCATGTCTTATTTTTATTAGTGTCTTCTTTCTACTATTTTGGGTTTAATTTGCCATTCCTTGTCTAACTTCTTAAAATGGATGTTAAAATAATGGATTTTAATTCTTTCTTATTCTTTAATACATACATTTTAAGGATAGATATTTCTCTTGAAGCACAGCATTAGCTGTCTCCCACAAGTGCTGATACAATTTATCTTTATCATTCCCTTCAAAATACTTGCTATTTTTTATTTTTTCTTTGAGTCATGGATTTAATTTACATATAATTAAACTTCACTATGGTCAGAGAATCTGTTCTGTATTTAATCTCAGTCCTTTGAAATGTGTCGAAACTTGTTTAATTGCTCAGTTGATAGTCTAGTCTGGTAATTATTTCATAAAAACTTGAAAAGAAAATGTATTCTGCAGTTACAGGGTTCAATGATCTATAGATGTCAATTAGGAGGTTTGTTAGTTGTATTTTTCAAATTTTCTGTAATTCTGCTAATATTTTATCTACTTACTGTATCCGTTATTAAGAGGGCTCTCTTAAAATCTCCTATTTTGTTAGTAGACTTTTCTATTTTTTCTTTAATTCTTTTTTTTTTTTTTTGCTTTACTTTGAGGCTATTTAAAATTTATAATTGCTATATCTTCCTTGTAGGTTGATCCTTTTAACATTTTGAAATGTCCCTATTAATCTCTAGAATTGCTGCTTCTCTTTAAGTCTGCATTGTTGGTATGAATATAGCTACTACATCTGTTACTTTGGTTAATGTCTCCTTGTATATATTTTTCCATCATTTTATTTTCAATCTCTCTGTATCTGTATTTAAGATGTCTCTTTTATGGGTAACATTTAGTTGAATTTTGCATTTACTTGACAATCTTCATCTTTTGAATAGTTAATGTACTTATATTTAAAATAATTACTGATATATTTGATTTTAAAATCTTCCACCTTATTATTTCTTTTCTTTTTTTTGTTTTTTTATTATGTTATGTTAATCACCATACATTACATCATTAGTGTTTGATGTACTGTTCCATGATTCATTGTTTGCGTATAACACCCAGTGCTCCATTCAATACGTGCCCTCCTTAATACCCATCATCAGGCTAACCCATCCCCCCACTCTCCTCCCCTCTAAAACTCTCAGTTTGTTTCTCAGAGTCCATAGTCTTTCATGGTTTGTCTCCCCCTTCGATTCCCCCCCCTTCATTTTTCCCTTCCTGCTATCTTCTTCTTCTTCTTTTTTTTTTTTTAGCATATAATGTATGATTTGTTTCAGAGATACAGGTCTGTGATTCAACAGTCTTACACAATTCACAGCACTCACCATAGCACATAACCTCCCCAATGTCCATCACCCAGCCACCCCATCCCTCCCACCCCCTAACCCTCCAACAACCCTCAGTTTGTTTCCTGAGATTTCTTTTCTAGTTGTTCTTTTCCCTCACTCATCCTTTGTTTTTCCATTATTGTCTCCTTTTGGACTAACCAAGTATTTCTATTATTCCATTCTCCCCCTATATTAGTATTAGCTTGTTAATTATAAATTCTTTTATTATTCTTGCAGTAGTTCTTCTAAGGCAGTGATTCTCAGACTTTCCCATGCACCAGAGACATCTGGAAAGCTTTCCAAAATTCAGTTTTCTAGGCTTCATCTCAGATTTTCTGCTTCAGCAGGCCTGGGAGGAACCCAAGAAATTACATTTCTAACAAGTTTGCAGGTGATGCTGATGCAGCCAGTCCAGGATTCACACTTTGAGAAATGTATATCTTGATTTATTACAGTCTGCTGTAGATTGACACTTTTAGTATTTCCTAGAAAATGAAACAACTTTAGAATTCTTTCACTCCACTTACTCACATTTCTACTTTTAAGCTATAATTTTCATACATTTTAATTCTATCCATTTTTAAATCCCAAAGACATGATTTTGTAGTTGTTGTTATACACAATAAATATCCATCTAATTTATATGTTTACATTTGTACTGTTCTTCATTTCTTCTTGCATTTCTGCACTTCCATCTGAGATCATTTATTATTTTCTTAAAGAATTCCTTTCAATATTACTATTAGTGTGTCAGTTGGTAGCAAATTCTCTCAACTTGGCTGTATAAAAAGGCTTCATTTTATTTTGATTTTTACAGGATATTTTTGCTGGGTATAGAATTTCAGAATGGGGACTATTTTCTTTTAGCATGATAAATCTGCAACTCCTTTGCTGTTTGTTTTGTTTGCTTCCAGCATTTCTGTTGAAAAGTCAACTATAAGTCTTAGTGCTTGCTGTTCCCTTGAGGATAAGATGTCTTTTTTTAAATGGCATCTTTTAAGGTTTTCTCTGTCTTTGCTTTTAAGCAGGTTGACTATGATGTTCCTGGGTATGGTTTTATTTGTATTTACTCTATTTGGCCTTCATTGTGTTTATTGAATTTGCAACTGGATGATTTTCATTAATTCTGGAAAATTCTCAGAGTATCTCTTCTGAGATTGCTTTTGCCCCAATTCTCTCTCTTTTCTCTTTCTGAATTTATACTTACAGATGACTGGAACTTTTCACCATGTCCCAGATGTCTCCTATGCCCTTTATTGTGTGTTTTTCAGCTTTTTTCCTCTTTGTGATTTTTCTAACCTAACTGATATTTTCTAAGCTACACTTAAATTTTCTAATAATTTCTCGATACATCTATTGTTCTTTTAAGTCTATCTATTGAGTTATTTATTTCAGTTATTATAGCTTTCATTCAAGAAATTCCTTTTCATTCTTATTGACAGATTCCAGTTGTCTTGTGAAATTTTCTATCTTGTCATCTACTTTTTGCACATATTAATCACAATTAAAGACAGTGCCAAATAATTTTAATGTCTGGAATTGCTATGGGTCTGTTTCTATTCTGTTTCTTTCTCTTGTTTTTCCACCTGACATGTCAAGTGCTATTTAATTGAAAGCTGGACCTTATGTATAATAAATTATAGAGGATTTAAGTTATGTTCTCTTCCTACATAGGGGTTTTAATTTTCTTCTGACTGGCGGTTAAAGTAGAAAAAATCACCTTGTCTGAGTAATAACTGAGATCATTCAAGACTTGATTTTTGGTTTCCATAAGGGCTGATTTATTTTTGGAGTGCATTTAATGTCAGGGTATAGCCTTTATAGGTCTTCATTGAAAGCCTCATTATTTATAAGGCCCTCTTGTTTGTTGTGTCCTGAACTCCAGTAATTGTCCACCCAGCACTGTGAGCTTGCAGAAAGTTCTGTGTTGCTTTATAATCTCTCTATGCTACCCCACACAACTTAGAAATATTGGCAAATGCCTCAAGATAAAAGCAAGATAGAATATTGGGCTCACCTCCCTGAGGTTCTTTTTTGTCCGGGATCTTGATCTTCCAAGTCCCTGCTGCCTTAGTAGCCCTGAGCTCCAATTTTTATCTTGCTAGTCCCATGAGACTACCAAAATCTCTGATTTGGTGCTTTCTGCTCAGTCTCTCAGTACCATTCTACTTATAAATCAACAAACATGTTAAGAATAAAAGCACCAGAAAATATTGAGCCTGACTTTTCTCTGGGATTCTGGCCCCACAAAGCCTGGTTGCTTTGATTATTCTCCAATGCCTTCAAGGAGTTAGCTGCTTTTTTATTTTATAGAGCATTATATAAGCTTTGTTGGGAAATATATTCTCATGCAAACTATTCAGTCATAGTCAGAAGTGGAAGCTGATTGGTAACTGTTGTGTTTAAGTCCTCCAGGTGGCTCTAATATGTGGTCATATTTAGGAACCACTGCCCTAACTTATTATGCTTTCCTGCACATGTAATTTCCTCTGCCAGGAAAATTGTTTCACATCCTCTGCCTGGCTAACCTCTAGCAGAAGCCCTTTCTTACCTAAGGACAGATGGGGTTAATGGCCATTCTGCATAAGCATATAAAACACTATGTCTACTCTGTTTTATCATTTACCTCACCATCTTCTAGTCTGTGTGCTTTTGCATTTATCTTTTCCAGCAGATGGTGAATTCCTTGTGTATTGGAGCCATCTTAGTTTTTTGTTGCATCTTGTAAGTATTTAAATATCATAGAGCTCTTTGGTCCTCATTGTTCCCAAACAACAGTCCTCTCTCTCCCTCTTCAATCCCATGGAATAGCTTTTGGATTCATCCCAACACATCTGGCCTTTTGATCCTCTGAGGCTAATTTAACTCCTCACCTTCCTTGGCTTAATCAGTATGAAGCATTTCTAATCCTGTTACCAACCTTGAATAACCTTCATACTTTCCCTTTCATTTTCATTATATGCCTGGCATTATCTTTATGCTAAATATATATGTGTATGCTTTTTTGGGGTGTATTAATTCAATCAGTTAATAACCATGTATTGAGCTACTAATATATGCACTGGCCAGGGTGGAAGGTGTGGCAGATTTCATTATTTAAAGCTCAGCTCAAAGGTTATTACCTTTGGGAAATTTCTTTCTAGGTATGCTATTCTGTGGGATGGTAGTGTTCTCTGTGCAGAGTTCATGGCCTTTTGGAAAAGTGAAATAACCCCATCCTTCCACTGGGAAAGGGATAGAGAATGCTTCCTGCATTACACCAGCTATTTAGCTAACTGCTAAAATAGTGATATCACATTGGAATTTTCCTAGATCTATGCTAGGATAATGCTGTTGGGGGTGGGGTGGAGATCAAACTTGTTGACAACCCAAAGAAAAATGTCTTCCCACCAGAGCAGCTGTTGCTAAGTTAATGTGTGTCCTGTCAGTGAGAAAATAGGAGTCTTCTTTAAAATGTCTTTTGTTTATTTATTTGATTGCTTGCCTGTTCCAGCACTGATTAGCTTGTTTTACAAGTGCATAGTTTGCAAGGTGTGTGTGTGTGTGTGTGTGTGCACGTGCACACTACAGGTGCAGAGGGACCGAGAGAGAGAATGTTTTTCTCATCATTGTGACTCCAGCAAGGATCCATCAGTATCCTTACTACATTTTCCCCAATGCTGTTGGAATAGTACTGTCAACAGTAATGAAATGGCTTATCGAGAGCACTTAGCCTCTTGGTCTTTTTGTCTTTTATGCATCAAGCATCTTTTTGTAATACCATAGGAAATAAAATGTGGATCCTGAGAACACTCCATGACAGTCCTTCGAAGATCAAACTTGGATTCAGTAAAGAAATCCTGGAAGAGAGAGTGACATGATTTCAAAATGAAGGATCCAAGCAAGTTTGTATTTCTCTTTCCAGAAAGCAAGGAATATATTTTATTTTCCTTTGTATTTCCCATGGTACCCACTGAAGTGGTTTCCACTCAAAAAAAACAAAAACAAAAACTGGGGGAAACAAATCCAGATAATGATAAAGAACAAAATAGACCGTCATCTGTTGAAGGTGAAGGAGATCTGACCCTGGCCAGAAATAGGGGAATGTATAATATGAGCTCCTGCATTCCTTTCAGGCCTGAGAGTGATAAGAGTGTAACCCAAATTCCCTTTCAGACTTCACCTATCTTTCACCTACTTAATTCTTTGTATTTCCTGTTTTTTGTAAATTGACACCAATAGTCATATTCAAGACTAATAGTTATCAATGGCTACAAGTGTAAGACACCTGTTAAATGAAAAAAAAAAAATCCCCTTTACTCAAACATGTGAGAAACTAACTTTTAGAATCTGCTGATTGAAAAAAATGTATCATAAAACCAACTATGAATTCAGTATCTTTTTAAAAAAGATATTTAAATCAGTATAACATCTGTGCATATTTCAAACTCAGCATAAACATTTGTGTGTGTGATGTTATGCATAAACTACAGATAATATTTGATATGTATATGAATTTGCAGAACCTTTGACATAATTCCCACCCTTTGTTCCTTGACCTTCTCACTCTAACCCCCCGTTCACACTTTCTTAAGGATCTCATCTCCTTTGCTTTTGCACTTGATTCCTCCTACCTCCTTTGCCAGGCTTTCTCACCTGTTTCTTTCCAATAGCCCTTGTTTAGCCATCAAATTATTTCCTGTATCCTTCAAGACCTCTCAGACTCCACTGGTCTCATATAAACTTGGCCCCACTCCTGGCCATCAGTATCTCTCACTCACCCTGAGCCCACTAAATATAACAAATGGTCTTAAATTGTCTTCTTTGTTGGACTGTTTACCTATTCTGGCCCCAACTGGCTTTGTTTTACAAATACCAATTTTTCAAGAATCCAGCAGTGAATATGCAAGACCTCCAGTTATAACCATATTCAGCATTTGTGAAGAACTCAGATCTGGGCCTTGCAGCTTGGAAAGGCCCATAAATACTTGTTAGGAAGAATGACGTTATGAAGTAGGTGCCGCTTGTATTCTTAGGTGTCCCCTATTTACAGATTCTAGCTAATTTATGCAAATTAGGTGAGAACATTTTGTAACATGTGCAGGGAGTGCACTGGCCTTACTGTTTAGGCCATCACCAGGCTGAGCCAGAAGAAAGAACTAGATAAGGACGGGCTGAACTTTGCCATCCTGCCATCTTCAGTCTTCATTCCTATAGTGTTGAGCTTTGCCTCATGGGCCCCACAGCAAAAGCCTGCCCCCTCTTCCAGAAGATAGCCCTCCATCAATTAAATGACAATTTTTTGTTTCCCCCTTTGTCCTCTCCTTACAGGCTGAACAACCCCCATTCACCTGACTGTTCCCCTTGCTGGTTCGACTGCTGACCTGGTCACTCCCCTCTAAACATACCCTCGGTCATCCTCATCCTTCTTAAAGTGTAGGGCCCAGAATGAGTCCGTACTACTCAAGATGCAGAGAGGCAATGCAGAGTGTGAGGAGGCACTGGCCACCCCCGTTCTGATCACGATGGCCTAAGTCCACACGTCAGTCTGAAGAGAGTGTTGACGTAGAGTATCAGGAGACCTGCTGTTTATAATCACCTGTTAGTTGTAGGTCTCTGAAGAGAACTTCTAGCTTTTTGAGCCACAGATTTCCAATCAGAAAAGGCGCCCAACTTCATTCGTCAACTGGAAAATGAAAATTTATACCCACGGCACAATACACTAGATGCACCAGAAAGGTCAAAAGGACAGAGACTATACCAAGTAATGGGGAAGATGTGGAGAAGCCAGAATTTGCATATATTATACTGGGGAGAGTAAACTGGTACAGCCACTTTGGAAAGCTGATAGCATCTACTGTAGTTGAACCAGTAATTCCATTTTTAGGGATATACTCAAGAGAAAGGGGTGCACAGGTCGACCAAAAGACATGTCCAAGAATATTCAGAGAAGCACTATTCATATTATCTCTAAATTGGAAACACCCTAAATGCCCACCAACAATAGGATGAATCGAGTGATATATGCACACTATGGAACACTATAGACATGTATTTGGAATGAGTGAACCTTGCAAGCCAGGGTATGAATGGATCTCACAAACAAATGCTAAGCAAAAGAAGTGAGACACAAAAGAGCATGTAGTATGTGTGATTTTATTTACATATATACAGTCGAAAACAGATAAAACTGATCACTGGTATTAGAAGTCAAAATAATGGCTTAAGCATTTTCTGTGTTTCATCTGCCAAAAGGTATAGTAGAGTAGGAATAGTGGCTAGAAGGGTGCGGGAAGGGGGCTTTCAGGGTACTAACATTGTTCTGATCTTGATTTGGCTACGGTTCCATGAGTGTGCTCAAGTTGTTAAAATTTATTGAGTTGTCTGCTTATGATTATGCACTTTTCTATAAGTATGTTATACTTTAACAAAAAATTAAATGAAATACACCATAATAACAGCAATAGCAACAAAACTAGGGCAGCTAAAACTTCTTCAAAACTGTCAGCAGTTGAGGAGGGGAAAAAATCAGCTAGTACAAGTGCACCCAATTTTTCACCATAAGAACATTGACCCACTCAGGGCTGGGCCCAAATGGACCATTTCTTTCTTCCCATGTTCCACTGCCAACCTGGTCACTTTTGCACCTGCTCTGGGGGCTCACCACCTCTCAGACTCATGTCTGCTCTGCCTTTGAGGGCTGCACATTAGAAATGGGAAAGCGGAAATCCTACATGTTAAGCATTTTCTGTGTGCCAGACAATAGATTTAACATTATTTCATTTATTTTTCCAATCCCTCCGTAAGAAGTCTGCTTTACAGATGAGGAAAGTGATATATAGAAAGATTAAGGTATAGTAAGACTGACACCCCTTCTCTTAATCAGCAGGTGTTTTGTCTCTAAATCAGGTTACAACACGGTGTTTGGATTGATGTCATGTTGATCTCACTGATGTGGCTTCCTGGACTTCTGAACTTTGGTTGGCTTTTGCCTACAGATCTGCCTGACCCTTATTGTGTGTGCTGCCTATCTGGTACTGATATCCTACATGTTCCTGACCGCCAGTAATAATGGCAAAACTTCAGACTCCTGGCCAAACAACTAGGATACCTGTGCGCTTCCAGACAATTTACTGGATATTCTTATCCCAGCATATATCTGGTGGCCTCTGTTTGTGGATTTGGCATTGATAAGACCCAAGATGCCAAGAAAGAACCAGATAAACAGAGGTCATACTCTAAAAGGAGGTCTAGGGATCCTACAGGAAGCTCCAAGTTTAAAACTACAAATCTCTGTGGGGTTTTCATCCTTCATGGCTGAGTCCAGAGAGAAAGTTGACTGAGAGTTGGAGGCCACCTCTTGACAAAATATTGAAAGAAAGAGAGAAAGAAGAAAGAAAGAGAGAGAGAGAGAGAAAGAAAGGAAGGAAGGAAGGAAGGAAGGAAGGAGAAAGAAAGGAAGGAAGGAAGAAGAAAGAGAGAAAGAAAGAAAGGAAAGAAAGAAAGAAAGAAAGAAAGAAAGAAAGAAAGAAAGAAAGAAAGAAAGAAAGAAAGAAAGAAAGAGAAAGGAAGGAAGGAAGGAAGAGAAAGAAAAGAAAGGAAAAGAAAAGAAAAGATGAGAATAGAAAAGAAGAGAAAAGAAAAGAAAAGTCAAGTTCCCAAGTGTTCCTGTTTTTGGCTTTTAGCTGAGTGGTATTTCAGAGATTTCTTGTTTTTCTTAAAATCTGTTAGCAATCCCCAAATCTACAAACAGGCTTTAGAAGACGAGGGTAGGGAGAGTAGTGAGAAAGATTGTTTCAGAAGCAATCCCTCCGTGAGGAGAAGCTGAAACCTAAATTGGATACAGCTGAAAATATCTCAATCCTGTAAGATTAGTCTTGACACCAGCCCCGCAACAGAAGCATTCTCTGTGTTAAAGGAATTATTCCAAAGGTTTTTCCTTTCTTATTGCCCACTTATTTTTCTGAAAAGCTCTCTTCTGAAGCCCTGTGTTTTACACTAATGCAAAGCCTTTTGGATTATTGTCTTAAATGGATTCCAACCGGAGACGTTTTGCTGGGGACCACGATTAAACAGGCTCCCTGGAATTTAGGCTGGCCTGAGCCAGGGAAAGTATCAATACTCCAGGAATACCCAGCCCCAACCAAGGACTTCCAGGTGACCACAGCAACACATATGCACACACAAACACCTACATCAAAACTGAACGGGCCCGATCAAATCAGTGCTTTGCCCTCCAGGGAGCAGTCCTCAGTTCCTGTTTCACCTCTTTGGGGTTTTAATGGTCTAATACCCAATCCCTCACCACTTCCTCTTTGAAGTTACTCCAAATTTCAGGCTTTTGCAGACAGTGATGATGTCTGCTGGGTCCTCATCCAAGCCAATGGAATAATCCACCCATTCTCATTCTCAAGAGTCTCCGTTCTCATCTCATCTCATCTCTGTACATCAGTTTTTCAGATTTATAAAATGGCAACAAGCTAAAATGGGTTTGAATGGAAAATGAGGGAAGTGGCACTTCAGTGGACCAGGATGTTTGCCCTTACTTCAAAGAAATTCTGGGTCATACGGGATGCCTTACAACCAGGTGGGCCATAGGACATCAACATATGAAGGGACAGTGTCTGGGGACCCAGTCAAACCCAAACCCTTCCATAGGGCTTAGTTCCCCCAAAATGTTGGTTCACCTCTTCCCTACACCAAAAAATAACTTAAATTCACAAAATTACCCAGAGCGAATCTGAACTCTCCTATTTGTTTCAGCCATCTACAGTCATTGAACTCCGCCAAGAGGCCTTTTCGTCGGGCACATTCTTCAGGACAGTCATATCATCTATGAGCATAATGGGCCTTTTTCAAGAGAAGTATTTCATTTTAATAAAAATGTGTACCACCATATTTAATCAATCAGGCTGATTGACAATGGCAATAGTTGAGTCTTGCAGCAGATGCTGCTGCTCCCTCATTCTTATTCCAGTTTCATTTCTCAATCAAATCCATGTGTAAAAAACATAATGTGCTGCCAACACAATGTAATAAAACCTCAGCTGAAATGCACACCACACAACAGAAACTGATAACTCAAAGTATGGGAAAAGTTAACTTCAGAAAAATCACTTTTGACACCCGCGTATTCAAGTTTTATGGACAAGAGATGCATCGTCTCACTATAGCTAACATGAATAGGCCAAATTCATAGACTTGTCCTGAAACAGAAAATAATAATCTGTAAAGCAACCTTTTCAAAAAGCTGGCAGAAGAATCCTTTTTAAACAGCCCAGAAATCATCCTTAAAATTGGCTGAGTTTGTTTGAGATGCACCATTTGTGTCGTGGAGCAATAAATTAGTCCTGGAGCAGCCTTTTTTTTTTTTTTTTATGGTGGTGCAGACTGGTTAAAGATGATGTATCACTGGTTGTCACAGACTGAACCAGCAGTTTTCAAAGTTAATGATTCAGAGAAGAATAAAGGTAACCTAATTATAGCAGTACCAGGGACAGAACCCAGTTACTGTACTCAAATTCTGAACGCCTCCAAATTTCAGATTGAGAGAATTGCAGGTACTTCTGCAGGACTCTATTCTTACAAAAGCCCCAGTTAGGGAGCAGACATGGAGTGCCTGAAAAGGGAATGGGTCCATCATCCAGCGACCCATCAGTACACTGGGTGCCTAGTGCCCCCAGCCGCCAATTCATGTCTACCCAGAACTTCAACATGTGACCTTATTTGGAAATAGGGTCTTTGCAGATGTGATTAGTTAAGATGAGGTCAGACTGGATTAGGGTGGGCTTTACATCCAATGGCTGGTGCCCTTGAAGAAAGCCAGGTGAAGACACAGATACAGACACCCAAAAGAAAAACAGGCATGTGAAGACCGAGGCAGCAATTACAGTGACTCAGCTATAAGCCAAGAATTTCCAAGGATTTCCAGCAACCACTAGAAGCTAGGAAGATGCAAAGAATGCATTACACAATACAATAATGCCATCATTTGAATGATAATGTGGGAGTAAATTCCTCCAAGGAGTTCACTTATAATTGGGCACAATATGACCAAATAGTCCATGTCGTAACATGATTTGGCATCACAGAATTGTTAGAGTCACAGGTAATATTTAGCAATGAAATGCAGGAGGTGGGGGCGCCTGGGTGGCTAAGTCAGTTAGCCTCTGCCTTCAGCTTAGTCGTGATGTCAGGGTCCTGGAATCAAGCCCCACGTCGGGCTCCCTGCTCAGTGGGGAGCCTGCTTCTCCCTCTCCTCCCCACTCATGCTCTCTGTCGCTATTTCTGTCTCTCTCTCTCAAATAAATAAATAAAATCTTTAAAAAAAAAAAAAAAGAAACAAATGCAGGAAGTCACCAGAAAAAAGAGTAAAACTTTTTTTTTTCTTTTTTCTTTTTTTGACTAATGGGAGATTTTCAAGATGGCGCCCAACACAGGACTTGTTCCTGCCCAAAGTTAGGGAGTTCTACAAAATCTTGCTGCAGCAGGCCCATGCACCAGAAGGCTACTCTGCACAGTTGCAGCAGGCAGTGGCAGTTACAGAATTCACTCAGCACTGTGTGTGACTGATGGGAGCAATCACAGCGAGAGCTCTGGATCATGGCAGACTAATGCACTCCCAATACAGATCTCAAGCAATTACAGCCAGATGAGAAGCCTGTGCAGAAAGTGTATCAACCTTTACAGAAGGAGGTGACCAGCCCTGTGGACTGCCCCAGATCCATGCTGAATAAGGAAGAAAATTCAAGAGAAGCAACCAAGAATTACACAGGATCCCGGGAAACACAGTGGGCAGTTCAACCCCGGACCCCGCTGTTACATCTGCATCCCGTTACTGCATGCGAGTGCTTGTCTCAGGGTCATTGTTAGTAAACCATCCAGGGTTCCTCCACAGTGTGGGTTTGATTCCTCTTGACTCAATATTTCCCCTTGACTTTACTAAGTCCTCAGAAAAGAAGCCTTTTGGATGTTGTGAAAGAAAAACATCTGGCCCACAGTCCTAATGGGTAATGATAACCATAGTCGAGATAGCCACAGCTCAAGTAAGGAGACCTTTTATGGATGAATTCTGCCTAAATGAGACCTTTTGCTGAGTTATGGAGTAGGAATATGATCCCCTGGAAAAGAGAATGGATGCATAGTTCATTAGGAAAATCTACGAATCTGCAACCAATTCATAGTCCTTTTATACACTGTTTGATCACCCAAAAAATCATAGTTCTATTTTAATATTTATATAGATTTATATTCTCCCACCTCAAAAAGACTTATGCACAACACACTTTTACTCAGCTGGGCACTGAATAGGGTACTTTGGACTTCCTCAGAAATTTCACGGTGCTAATTGTTTTCAACCCCTTTCTAAGCTAGCACTACACCTGGTGTTCAGAATAAGCATCCGGCCATCTGAAGATTGCCTTAACCCTCAACCAATGGGGAACAAATGGGTCAGTGTATGAAGAGCCTTCAGTTCACTAACCAGCAGAATTTCCAAATACTGTTTGGTTGTCCAATGCTCAAGGGCTGATACTCCAGACCCCCTGCAGTAATGTCAGGTAGTATCAAGGGCTGCCAGCTTCCAATTTCTTGGGTCCCATAGCCCTGTTATTCAGCGCACTGGTTACCCCTGGATATAGGACAAATTTTAACACAACTGGGACCTTTGGTTAGCATTCACTTGCCAGTCTCAGCCCTCAGATTCTTGAATTACGGCAACCATCAGCACACCTCCCCACCCCCTCCCCGCCACACACACTGTTCAGAAATTCCTGGAATCATTTGGCTGGCTTCTTGTCACCCTTCATGATCAGATTTGCCCTTGGGTATCATCCTGTGCCCCACATTTCAGGAACTAGACTAGTCTAACCATAACTTTTGATCACCTAGGCATCTCTGGAGGGAGAAGACTGCCTCCACATCCCATTTGCCTCAACTTCTGGCAACTCCAAAGGGATGCCCAAACCTCCAGAGGAACAGCCCAAGAAACTTTGTCCTAGCTGAGCTTTGATAAGAAGGGAAAAGGTCTAATTCAGCAGCCAAAGAGATAAAAGCTAGAGCCAGAGGCTTAACCAATAGCTCAGGTTTGAACAGGATCAAGGTTCATAACCACACAGAAAAGGCCAGAACACTAGGCAAACCTCTTGAACAAACACGACCAGGGTGCTTCTTACCTCTCACCTCCCTGCAAGAGGCTGGGCACAGGTACACAGAAGACTCACTCTGCATCCGCATTCTAGAGCATGCATGAGAGCCATGCCTTGCCACACAGACATTGGCTGGGGAGCTCACCATTGGCCTAGTGGGATTTTGTCAAGTAAGGGTAAAGAGGAGAGAGCTGTGGACAGACTGCTAGGCTGGGACCCTGGAACCGAACCACGTAGTCTGTCACCTTGGTCAACTGGCTTAGATTCCTCATATAGGAAAGAGTATACTTGTCCAAGTAAAACTGGGAGGTGGACGAACTCAGCACTGGGGTTTGACAGACCCAATTATGCACTTAAGCTCTGTCATTTCCTAGCTGAGTATCTTGGAATTAAACAAAATTTCTGAATTATAGTTTCCTCATCTGTAAAAATGGGGGTCATAACCCAACTGAATGAATCATGCATATGAAGCTTCTGGCTTTGCACAGCAGGCACTTATTAAGACAGCTACCATTATTACCAACTTCACAGTAATCATGATCATAAATAGCAATGAAGACAATGCATGGTGGGTGGTTATAAAGCAGTGAGTTTCATTTTGTATGTCGGTGTGAATGTTACCCTCTTTATATTGGGCTCCTTGGAAAAGTATATACTTCTTCAAAAGCTTCTGCTATTGCTTACAAAAAACCCCCAAAGAACAAAAGGACCTCCTCTTGGGGGTTTTTTATTCATAATCTATTTATAACCCCATTTGAGATCTGCCTTATCACATGCTTTTGACCACAAAAATAATGCATCATTCATTCTGATCTAAAAAATATATTCAAAGTAGCATTTAGCTGTATTTTTAAAAATAAAATATGTCTTCAAAGACTAAAGATATCCCTCACTGAGGCAACAAAGGAAGGAAGGAAGGAAGGAAAGAGGGAAGGAAGGATGGATGGAAGGAGCATAGAATCCAAAGGGAAGGTCAAACCAGAACCTCCCAAAAATGTACATCAGTAGTATCCTCAGAATAAAGGTGTAACTTTCAGGACACTTGTCTTAAAGGTCAACATTATTTAATTGTACACATTTATTGACATTCATTTAAAAAGTCAGTCTGTTTGCATTGCTATCTATATCTCTAAGATAATGTATCGAAAAATAGAATGCACAAATGTATAAATCATTCCATTTATTTTTTTGACTGAACATACGTATTATCCACTTCCTTATACTGTTATTAATTGGTGGTTCATTTTATCTATTTATTTATTCTTAAAGTAGGCTCCATGCCCACTATGGGGCTTAAACTCAGGGCCCTGAGATCAAGAGTCGCATGCTCTACCAACTGAGCCAGTGGTTTAATCATTCATTTGTTCATTCATTCACTTATTTGTTCAACAGATATTTACTGAAGACCTACTATGTCACCTGCAACACAACAGTGCCAAGTAAAAGCTCAGAATAAATAACTTCTATCTGGGAAGAGTTCTTCATCAAAAATAGCTGTTTGGGGTTGTTTTTGTTTTTGTTTTCTTTTTTCATAAAGGCATCACAGTCAAAGCCTTGAGGTGACACTCTCTGACTGCACGTCGTGGACTGCCTAAGTGATATTTCAGGGGCTTCTATTTCAAGATGGTGAACTGAGGCCAAGAAATTGCCTCCCCCCTTCCGAGATCCTTTCAAAATGATAGAATGGAATTTTCTAATGATTAAATCAATAATAGTGAAGAGAATAGGAGGAGCGCCATCTCTGAAGAAGAAATTATTGACAGATTTCAGGAAGACAAAACACATTTGGCAAAATGTCAGTATGTCAAAGATAAAGCAGAGCAGAGGTATCTGCGGCCCTGAGTGCATGAGGTGAGTGACAATGGAAGACAGTGGATAAAGGAGTGCGTCTTAGAGGCAGGACTTCAGGCTGAACCCCAGCCAAAAAAAAAATCAAGTTTTTCCCTCTGAAGATATTAATTATTTAGTTTGGTGTGAGTATTGACATCCTAAAGTAAGGTTTTCTTGTTCAGGAATACCCTAGAGAGAAGCTTGCCAGTTGATATGACAAGCCCCCAGACACAGAAACTGACAGCATTGCTATTCTTCATTCCTAAAAATGAGTTGACACTTAAATATGAACAAACATTTAAAAGGAAAAGATAAACAAACACATCATAAAACAGCATTTCTATTTATTCATTCTTAAAAATTAATGGACAACTAAGAGACTTGAGGGGAAAAAATAGAAAAGCACCCTATACAGAATTCAAGAAAACAGAGACTTGAAAAGACTTTATATCCAGAAGGAAAACCAGGAAGCCAGGATTTTTTTTTCTTTAAATGTAAATGAAAAAACAGTGAATATTTCTGGGAAATTAAATTGCCCAAATTTTAAAAAATAATAACTAAAAAATAATTTTTCTTTAAGGATGTTATTTTTAAGTCATCTCTACACCCCACATGGGGCTCCAACTCACAACCCTGAGATCAAAAGTTGCATGCCTTGCCAATGGAGCCAACCAGGTGCCCCCCAAACTAAAAAATTTTAATAGAAAGATTAGAAGATGTAATTGTGGAAATTTCCTATAACATTGAGCAAAATGACAGAGGAAGGATGATAAGAGAATAAGAAGGAGGCACGAAGGATAAATGTGGGAGGTTTAATAGCCAATTAAGAGACGTTCAGAAAGCAATAAGAAAGTAGGGCAGACAGTTATCAAAGAGACAATAAAATAATTCCAAGAGCTGAAGGGAAACACAAATATTGATCAGAATTAATTAAAAGAAGACTAAATTCTTGACACACCATGATGAAATATCAAATCAACCCAGGAAAGTGTTTCTGAGATCTCAGTGGGGATGGGGAGGACTGTAAACCAGGAATTGTAAGGAAATTTGAATCAAAATGGATCAGACTTCTCATCAGCAGTAAAGAATCCTGGAAGACACTGGCTTCAGAATATGAAGGTAAAATTATTTTGGACCTAGACTTCTATGTCCAGCTTAAAAACAAGAAAAAGAACATCGCTTTCAGACCCTCACATGTTCAGAATATTTTGCCTCACGCATCCATTTTCTTCGAAAGAATTTACCTAAGGATGTGCTCCCAAAAAAGAGAATGGGGAGGGGCAAGTGGGTAAAATCAAGAAAGGCGGGAACTGTGGAATACAGAAAATTGTAGAGCAACCAGGATTCCAGTGAAAAGGAGCCCCGGTTACAAAGTGGGCCACAGGTCTTGAAAGCAACTGGAAAAAAATCACCAAATTTCAAGAATATTGCCTTAAAGAGGAAAAGTGAAAAGGATTCTAAGAAATTAATTAAATGACAATGGAGCGGGATGATATTTGGAACATAGTGAGAATATGTGTTTTCCTCTTTATAAGGAAAAGAATCAAAACTTGAGGAAATAAAATTTGTACAAAATAGTCATGGTCTAAGTAGAAAACCACGCAAAGTAAAGCAAGTTTGAGAGGGAGGAAAAGTACATTTGACTCTGACGCCAGGAATGCTCCCTTTTGACTAGCAAAGCACCATGACATTGGACCTGGAAAAGAGAAAATGCATGCTAATGGGAAAATATGTCTTCAACAAATGGTGTTGGGAAAACTGGACAGCTACATGCAAAAGAATGAAACTGAACCCCTTTCTTATACCATACAAAAAATAAACTTAAAATGGATTAAAGATCTAATTGTGAGACCTGAAACCATAAAAATCCTGGAAGACAGCATGGGCAGCAATTTCTCTGACATCGGCCATAGCAACATCTTCCTAGATTTGTCTCCTGAGGCAAGGGAAATACAAGCAAAAATAAACTATTGGGACTACATCAAAATGAAAAGCTTCTGCACAGCAAAGGGAACAATCAACAAAAATAGAAGGCAACCTACCAAATGGGAGAAGATATTTGCAAATGATGTATCCAATAAAGGGTTAATTACCCAAAATCTATAAGAACTTATCTGACTCGACACCCAAAAAACAAATTATCTGGTGAAAAATGGGCAGAAGACATGAACAGACATTTCTCCAAAGAAAATATACAGATGGCCAACAGACACATGAAAAGATGCTCAATATCACTCATCACAGGGAAATGCAAATCAAAATCAAAATGCAATGAGATATCACCTCACACCTGTCAGAATGGCTAAAATGAACAGCACAAGAAACAACAGGTGTTGGCGAGGATGTGGAGAAAAAGGAACCCTCATGCACTGTTGGTGGGAATGCAAACTGGTGCAGCCACTGTGGAAAACAGTATGAAGTTTCCTCAGAAATTCAAAATAGAACTACCCTACGATCCAGTAACTGCACTACTGGATATTTACCCCCAAAATATAAAAACTCTAATTCAAAGGGATACATGCACCCCTATGTCTATTGCAACATTATTTATAATAGCCAAATTATAGAAGCAGCCTAAGTGTGTCCATCAATAGATAAATGGATAAGATGTGAGATATATATATATATATACATACATACACACACACACATATATAGCACACACACACAATGGAATATTATTCAGCCATAAAAAAGAATGAAATCTTGCCATTTGCAACAACATGGATGGAGCTAGAGAGTATAATGCTAAGTGAAATAAGTCAGTCAGAGAAAGACAAATACTGTAGGGTTTCTCACTCATATGTGGAATTCAGGACACAAAACAAGCTAAGGAGAGAGAGAGAGAGATAGCAAGAAAGAGTCTTAAGTATAGAGAACAAACTGCTGGTTACCGGAGGGGAGGTGGGTGGGGGGATAGGTGAAGTAGGGGATGGGGATTAAGAGTCACTTACCATGATAAGTGCTGAGTAATGTATAGAAGTGTTGAATCAGATATTATACACCTGAAACTAATATAACTGTATGTTAACCATACTGGAATTAAAAGAAAAAAACTTAGAAAAAGAGAAAATGCATGCTGTTTAGTTCTGTACTAGACAATATTGACATAATGTAAATGATGATTATTGGCTTTTAGTTTTTGGAAACATTCATAGACATGGGCACCTGGGTGACTCAGTAAAGCGTCTGCCTTCAGCTCAAGTCATGAACCTGGAGTCCTGGGATCAAGCCCTGCGTCAGGGAGTCGGCTTCTCCCTCTACCCCTCACCCCACTCGTGCTCGCTCTCTCTCTCAAATAAATAAATAAAATCTTAAAAAAAATTCATAGACAAAGCATAGAAAACTTAGTTGTTACAAAGCAGAAGGTAAATATTATCCACAATGATAATGTAAAAAAGAAAGACATAGCTGGACAGAAACAGGGAGAGGAAAAGGGAGGAGGGAAGAAGAGAGAAGAATTGAAAAGTCATTGCCTTCATTTTGCAAAATGAAAGGTTAAGAGACACAGTTGAAAGCAATGGAACAAGAATTAGAAATTTAAATATATATTATTTAAAGCTATATGGCAACCAGTAGAAGAAGCTAAAAATACTACTATAACGATCAAAATTTGGAAGGAGATATGAAGGGGTGATGTAAGTGACAGAAATTCTCATTCAGCCCAGCAAGAGGCATCGATGATGTCTCCAGTCCATTGAGCCTTAACAGTGGTCTTCGCATATTATTTTGAGGTATTGGAAGAAATCATTCAAAGTAAAACCAGAAAGGGTTTTGAGGTTCTTGCCTCTGTGTCTCAGGTGGAGGGGCAAGGAGTGTTTGGGGCAAGGATTTTTTATCCTCATCATAAATGTTTTCTGACTTTTTCACTATTACTACATGATACATATTTTTCAGAAATAAAACCCACCAGTTTTAGATCAGTGCTCCAGGCACGGTCCTGGCAGGAAAGAGATGACATGCTCAACCTGAGCAATTGAGCAGAACTTCCCAGGACTATTTATAATTGCGTGGACAGGGGACACAGAGAAACCTACAAGGTTGGCGCAGTAGCCTGCCAACCGTGCACAGCCTCAGAGTGGTGGAAGTGTCTGCTGAACCCAGTAGATGGTGGCTGTATGGAGAGGGTTGTGTATATTGTGATTTATTTATTTGAGAGAGAAAGAGCGCGAGCACGCACATGGGGGGAGGGGCAGAGGGAGAGAGAGAATCCCAAGCAGACTCCTGATGTGGGGCTCAATCTCACCACCCTGAGATCATGATCTGAGCTGAAACCGAGAGTCAGACGCTTAAGCAACTGAGCCACTCAGGAGCCCTATGTATATTGCGATTTATAACAAGAAATAGGTATTCAGTCTTTGTCCCCATTTCTGGCACACACTCCTAAAACCCTGGAATTTCCCGAGTGATAAGAGCAGTAAAGATGTCCTGAGAGTCACAACAAACCCCTTCCAGCCCTTCCAACCACATCTGAGTTAAGCTATTGAGGTGACTTTTGGAAAGCTCTTGAAGATGAGGGGCTGGTTGCCGGGAGAACCAACTATGTGGTTAGAAGGTTGGAACTTTCAGTCCCAGCCCACTGACCTTTGTGTGGGGGTGGGGAGAGCACCTGGAGGTTGGTTGCCAATGGCCAATTTTTTAATCAATCATGCTTATATAACGAAGCCTCCACAAAAACCTAAGCGGACAGGTGTGGAGAGCTTTCAGGGAGGTGAATTTGTGGGAGGTGCTGGGAGAGCATGGAAACTTCACACCCCTTTCTCTTCACACCTCACTATGCATCTCTTCCATCTGGCTGTTCCTGAATCATATCACTTATAATAACTTTAATCTAGTCAGTAAAATGTTTCTCTGAGTTTCTCTGAGTGAGCAGTTCTACAGATTAATCAACCCAAAGAGGAGGTTGTTGGAACCTCTGGTCTAGAGCCGATGGGTAAGAAGCACAGGTCACAGCTTGAACTTTGAGTTAGCATCTGAAGTAGGAGGAGGGGACAGTCTCATAGGACTGTGCCCTTAACCTGGGGCATCCAACGCTATCTCCAGGAAATAGTCAGAATTCAGCTGAATTGTTGGAGAATTGCTTTGTGTGGGGATAAAAACCCACACACACTGGAACTGGTGTCAGAATAAAGGGCTGTCTGACCAGAGCTGAAGCTTTTGATAGAAGATTCAGCCAACCCGCACCAGGAGGGGGCCAGGGAAATCAATAACTTTTTTATTCTCCTTCTACCCCCGCGTCTCCCGCTGGTGCTTCTTATTGCTCAAACCCAAGCCAAAATCTAGAACCCTGCCGTCTAGGACAGGAGCCACTAGGCATATGTAGCTATTTAAACTAATTAAAATTTAAAATTCGGGTCCTTTGTCCTATTAGCCACAGTTCAAGTGCTCAATAGCCATTATGGCTAATGGCTCTCCTACAGGACAGCACAGATGCAGAGTATTTCCATCATCCCAAAGTTCTACTTTGGACAAGCTTGACAAAGGGCAAGGGAGGGCCGCTGTCCAGGAAGGTCAGCCTCGTGGGCACAGAGCAGGGTAGGGAAGGCTGGGGAGTGGCTCTGGAGGGATACACGGGAGATATACAGTATGTTCAGCATTTCCAAGAGCATGTCTCATAAGACACTCTAAAAAATATCATAAAATTTGGGGGTGGAGGGGCCGTCGATGGTCATATAAATTTGACAAACTCTACACGCTATTTTGTTCCCTTGAAAACTCAAGATATATATCAGCCTGGTAACAGCTGTAAGAAATCCTGGAAATCTGTTTAACACTGTTTAAAAACAGGTGTTTTCTGAACTCTTTTGGCTAAGAAACTTTTTTTTTTTCTATGGGAAGAATTACAACACCTTTCACAAAGTTCTTTTTATGCTGGATATTTATCATTTTGGGACTTCAAGATCCTGTCAACCCTCCTTATTTGGAGTGGGAGATCCCGGATGGGATAAGAAAGTTGGATCCATGTGCCCAACACAAAAAGCTGACCAGTGGCTAAGAGGCTTTTGACGATCTGGGAGAGATCATCAGATGTCCCCACCCAGGGGGGTGGTGGGGAAGAAACTGTGCCCAGATCTCCAGCTCTGGGAAACGTAATTGACTGATAGCTCCAGCTGCCGCCCTTCTGATTCACCCTCGTGTTCCTGCCACGGTTCCCCTGGGCTGCTCCCAGCCAAAGGCTGAACATAGCTGGGGCGTTCAGGCAGGCCCGTTCCTACAGACACGGGAGTCTCAAAACACCTTTGGCTTGAGGATTCCTCATTGGTCTGGTTGAAACTTTCGGAGGACGGCCCTGCGGCCCAACACTCTTCCTGCCCACTCTCCCTTCCTCCTACCTCGTTTCAGAGCTGTCAGACCTGTATCTCTGTCTGAAGGCTCTACCTTCCTACCTTTTCTTCCTCCACAGGCATTCTCCGCTCCCCCCACCCCACCAATAAATCTCTTTCATGCCTGTGTAACACTGTGTTGGTGTCTGCTTCTTAGAGGACATGAACCAACACAACTCAAGATCTGAATCTCGAGGAGTTTCTCAAAGATGTGGGAACACATAGAAATAATTCAAGGCAGAGCTCAGCGACGTGGACAACTTTGGTGGGCCAGTCAAGGCTCGAAAGGTTAGTGAATAAACTTCCCAACCTGCTTAAAATCATCTGTCCTTCCACAGTGGTTAGCCCTGAAAACTGAACTCTTCACCACAGTATCCATTGCTAACGGGCTCTGACCATTTCAGAAAGAGCCGGTGTCTTGTTCATGGTCCAGAGCCTTGCCACACATTTTCCTCATGATTGGACGGGGTGAGCAGCTCCTGGCTGAGGTCAATGAGACTGGTATTCTGCGGAGGGCCAGACTTTGAGGAGAAGATATGGGTATTTTGAATACAAGGCACTGTTCTTGCCTTATATCAATCCATACCATAGAGTTTCGGGGTATACACTTATCATGAAGGCTCAAAAAGTGGTTGGCAGCCGTTAGCCTTTCTCTCTCTTTTTTTTCCCCCCTTTTGTCAAGCTGGGGGTGGAGTCATTACACTTGCAGCCACTCCTGGCTCCCTATAGTGAAACCACCTCCGACTCTGAGGATCTTGGTTTGGAGATGGAGGTCGGGATGGGTGCTGGAAGCTGGAGGGAGGTGCTGTGCCTTCCAGCAGAGGTGCTATTGTGGCCCCCATGGGGAAGGGTTGAGAGTCCCGGGGAAGAGGTGGGAACAATGCCCAGGAACTTCAATGGTGGGACCAGGCAGGAGCCAGGAGGCCTGGCCATCGCCCGCCCACACAGCGCTCCTCTGCCGATGGCCCATGTCACCTGCCACTCCGTGAGCCCATCACCGCCACAGTTTGCTCAGTTTGGGTCCCGTGCCTTCACCTGCCAGTGCTGTGCTAGGCCTGGGAGATACTGAGATGGATCATGAGTGGCCCTTGCCTCTAGAGAGCTCACAGAGTAGAGGAGATAACCAGAAAAAGGGAGAAAGACAGAGAGAAATGCCACATGATGGCATCGACTGCAGAGTCCAGGGGTCCTGGAAGGGCCAGCGAGGCTCCCCGGGGGCAGTGACTTTGAAGCTGGTAGTTGAGTACAAGCAGGAGTTTGCCAGACAAAATCTGGACAGGGAGAAGATGTTGACCCAGTCTCAGCGACTGAAGTCCCCAAATTCCAAACGCATGCGTACTGATGTCAGAATGGCCAGTTTGAATACCATCCATACTGTTTGCTCCTCCAACCGATTGGACTGATCCAGTACTCTCTGTGCCGTAGTCTCTTCACCTGTGAAATGGGGCTAGTCGTTAGGCATCTGACAGCAGGGTGCTGAGGACTAAATGAGATGGGGTATGTGTAGACATTTTCTAGGCTGTATGCAGGGCTATCTCTACAAACACCCGTTGTTCTGCTCATCAACGTTAGTGCTATTACTATTTATGAATTCAGTGCCGGGGGCTCAGCAGGTGAATAAAACAGAGCCCTGCCCTCAAGTTGATCTAATAATAATAGTTCACGCTCATGCAGGGCTTATAACGTGCCACCTCCATTCCCAGCGCTCTACGTGTATCAATTGTTTTACCCTCACGACAACCTGGGAAGCAGGTGCCGTGGTCCCTCTCAGTTTGCAGGTGGGAGGCTGAAGCACGGGATGTGTGTGTGTGTGTGTGTGTGTGTGTGTGGAGGGGTGTGTGAAAACTTGTGCAAGGCCCCACAGCTGATAGGTGGGAGCACCCGGATATGAACCCAGGTGGGTTGGCTCCAGATGACCCACTCTTCACCACCGTCCCCTACAGGGAGATGGACAGCTGAGAGGCAACCATACTACGATGTCAATACTGTAAATTAAGTTGAGTGAGGACAGGTGACAGTCTGCAAAGGCTTCTTGGAGGAGATGGTCCCTGAGCTGAGTTCTGGTGAGGAGGTGGGGAAAGGTGTGCCCAGCAAGAGGAGCGTCCGATTGAAGACCCTGAGGGCTGGGTGAGAGCAGAGCTTCTGCCCTTCAGTGTGGGAGGGGACAGGTGTGGAGAGGTGGGCAGGAGCGGGTCCTGAAGGCCTCGGGTGCCATGCTAAGGAGACGGACTGTCCTCTGAGGGCAGCAGCGACTGCATTGGAAGGCTCGTTCTGACTACACTGTGAAGGGCTAACTGGGAGTGGTGGGTGTGGGCGACTGCTGAGGGCGGAGAGGCAGTTGGGGGGCCACCACAGAGGTCCATCCCTGGTGACTGCATGTGGAATGTGCCAGAGGGGACGGAAAGTGTGAGGACTGTTCATATACAGCAAACAAACGATGACAGAGAAAGCAGAAGAGAAATTGAAAGCAACTATGGGGTCTTGGCCTGCATGACGGGGTGGGTCAGGGCGGCACGCACCAGCACCTGAGGAAGACCCGTGAAGGGCACAGGAAGCCGAGCCCGGAGGTGACAGACCAAGAGTGAGCTGAGGGGAAGGAGGGAAAGAAGCGAGCATCTGCCCAAGGGTCCAGGCAAGTTGAAGGGCAAAGGAGTTAGGTCAGACACCAAGAATCTATTTCGATGGCGTTCTGGGTACTTAAACCCAGGCTTCGGTGTATCTAAAGACCGTGTTTGTCCCTGTGTTCGAAAAAGCCTTATTTTCAGTCTTATTTGTCCCCAGTCTCCCTTTGTCAAGATTTCACACTTCGCTGCCCCACTTACGTAGAACTGTTTAATGACTTTCTCAATAACTTCATCTTCTCGTCACTGTTCCCTGCACACGCGCGCGTAATAGGATAAGGAGCAGGCTCTGCTGATGGGTATTTGTAATGTGCTGGGACTGATAAATAAAACAATAAACCCACCGTTGCCGTCACCAATAATGATAGCAACTGTTCTCAGCTCCTGTTTATTGAGCATCTATTATGTCCCAGGTGTTCCGTTGGGAGTTTCACAAACATGGCCAATAAACAGAGTAGGAGTGACATTTCTCTTTTGCAGAGGGAGAAACTAAGTCTTGAATTGAGCAGCTGAGGATCACACAATAAACAGTAAGTAGCAGCGGGACGTCTGTGTACTACCCACCAAGGGGGGCACAGGCTTTAGGCAGCCCTTTAAAATGTATTTGCATCTAAAAGACGTGATTTCCTTGCTAGGATTCCTGGGGAGAGAGGAGCTGTGCGCTCAAAGTAGAGGGAAGGGGGCAGAACACAGGGAACAGGGTTAAGTGGACTCAGGTCAGGGGATTACTGTTCCCTAGCCCAGTATTAACAAGCTGTTACCGGGCCCTCAGTCAGTCAGTCCTGACAGGCTCTTTCAGAAAAGAACAAGCACCTGAATGGGTTTTCGTGTTTGTCATAGAGGTTTACTCAAAGAAATGGGTGGCTCAGTCAGTTAAGCGCCTGCCTTCGGCTCAGGTCATGATCTCCAGGTCCTGGGATTGAGCCCCGCATCGAGCCCCGCATCGAGCCCCGCATCGGGCTCCCTGCTCAGTGGGGAGTCTGCTTCTCTCTCTGCCCCTCACCCTGCTCCTGCTCTCTCTCTCTCTCAAATGAATTTTTAAAAATAAAGAAATGGAACACACGATGCAAACATTCCTGGCCAGTTTTCTTTGAGGAACACAGCTTACAAACCCTTTGCTCACTTGCCAAGTATTTACTAAGCACCCATGGAATGCCAAGCACTGGGCTAGGTCCTAGGGATACAGTGGCAAACATAATCAACCCCACCAGTATGAGACGGAGAGGAACAGAGGGTGCCCTTGCCCGAACTGCCTCTGTGGGGGCGACTTGAGCGATGAGAGTGGTCCGCAGAGCAGATGGAGGGCCTTTTGGGCAGAGGTGTGGCTTTCACCACTTCTTGGGACCTCTGCGTCTTGCAAACTCCAACTCACCCCTGAAAACTTGGGCAGCCTTGCCTGGCCCGGAGGCCCTGGCTGGGTGGCGGAGCTTTCCGGAGAGCTTCCTCTGTACCTGTTGCTCACGTCTGGAGAAGCGGGCACTAACAGGTGGCCCCAGCTCACGTGTGCCTCTCCAGTCTGAGCCCTCTGGAGGCGAGTGGGGAGACGTTGAGTTCTGTGTCCCTGAAGCTGGCCCAGGGCAGGTCCCCAGTAAACGCAGTGGAGTCGGTGTCTAAGGACAATGTCAGCACCCTTCAAGTAGTCCTGGCCGACACTGCCCGTTTAACCACTTCACAGTTTGTTTTTGAGGAAGACATATTGGAGGCCAGAGCTCTGCCGCCATGACTGGAGGGTGTCACTTCCAGTTTTGTTTTCCTCCCATATCAAATGACAAAGTCACATCAGCATTGTGGGCTTGGGACGTAATACATGACTTATCAAAGTCCGTAAGTGGGTTGTTTGTGCTGTGTTGTTTGTGTTTTGTTGTTGCTGTTGTTGTTTATAACACTACTGGGTAGTTTTTATTGTCTAGGACAATGGTTACAGACCACAAAGACTCAGGAAGACCCACTGCTTGGGCCCAACAAGAGACAATACTCTCCCTCTCAATTCAGAGTCCCCTGGGCTATGAGGGGACAGGCTTTTCCTTACGCGGCTCTGGTAGGAGGTCCATGACTGTACGCAGTACAAGAAGGGCCACATCTGAGCCTACTTATGTGGGGGTGGGTGGATAAGGTGGCCATCCTCATTTCCATTACTTGGGTGTAACCCTGCAGATCCGGATGTGGATGGCCGAGTTGCTGCAGATGCGGGTCAGCAGCTCTCGTGTATCAGTCTCTGGTTCAGGTTAGTCCAGGGCTAGCCTCCACCCTGTGGTCAAGATGGAGCAAAGAGAGCTCTTCTTTCTAGAAGGGAGGTAACCAGCACATTTGGTTTTTATTTAGTTAACTCCGACCCAAAACATAGTGTTGCTCTTGTCTGTAATTCACTTGAAGCTTAATTTTTCAACAAGAACACAGTTCAAAGTTCCTGGCACGGAATACAATGGTAGCTAGATAATAATATCTAACATCCATCGAGAATTTTACTTTTTGAACAGGTAAAAGGATCCCATAGTCCAAAAATGAAAATGATATAAAAAGATATACATTGAGAACCTGGTCCCCGACTCATGCCTATATCTGTCCCATTCTGTATCCCTGTTCTCTGCCCCATGAGTCACCAGTTTCAACAATTTCTGATCTGTCCTCCCAGGGTTTTTTAGGTGAGTTTGGATTCTCAAAAATGCATCTTCAGCATCTATTGAAATGATGATATGATTTTTCTCCTTAGATTTATTTTGATGAACTGTCCTTGCATTTTTAGAATAAGCTGCACTTGGTCGTGAAGAATTATTCTTTTTGTATGCTGCTGCATTCTGATTGCTAATATTTTATTTAGGATTTATGCATAAATATTCATGTATGAGATTCATTTATTGTTTCTTTTTTTTTTCTTCTACAGCCTTTGTTACTGATGTTATCCTAGCAGGGTTAACAAAAAGTTGCCCTTCTTTATCTCTGGTCTGGAACAATTTAAATGGTGTTGGAACCATCCATCCTTTAAATGTTTGGTTAAATTTGCCCAGGAAACTTCTAGCTCTGGTGCTTTTTAAATATTAACTCCTTTATAATACTACCTAGCATTTTCTATGAAAATTGGCTTATTTAGACGTTCTGGAGTTGGTTTCAGTAAATTATATTCTCCTGGAAAAGTATCCACTTCTTTCAAATTTGCAAATTTAGATAAATTTGCATAAAATTGTTTTTAAAATTTCCTTGCTTTCTGCATTTTTTCTTCTTGTCGTTTTTGTTTGTTTGTTTTGCCTTTGTTCTTTTTTCCTTGATGTCTGAGAAGGCTTATCTGTTTTACTGATTTTGCCCCAATGATCCAGGTATTCACTTACTGACTTTGTTTTCCCCCATTATCTACCTCATGAATTCTTCTTATTTTAATTCTTCTGCTTTCCTCTGGTTTATTTTCTTGTCCTTTTTTTCCTAACTTTTTTGAGTTGATTCTTGATTCCTTCTATTTCATCCCTTTTCTATTTAAATAAATATTCCTTTTATAGGCTATGACATCTCCCATGTGTCCTGCTTTAGTTCAATCATTTAGACTCAAAATCTAGTAAGTAGTAGTATTTTCATTATCACTGGCTTTTAGAAATTCTGCAGCTTGAATCTGTACTTTTCCTTTTAACTCAAAAGTTGTTTAAATGACAACTTTCTTAAAATTCTGATTTTTTTTTTTAAGATTTTATTTATTTTTTGACAGAGAGAGATAGCGAGAGCAGAAACACAAGCAGGGGGAGTGGGAGAGGGAGAAGCAGGCTTCCCACGGAGCAGGGAGCCCGATGCGGGGCTCGATCCCAGGACCCTGGGATCATGACCTGAGCCGAAGGCAGACGCTTAACGACTGAGCCACCCAGGTGCCCTATTTCAGTCTTTTTTAAAAAATTTTATTTATTTATTTGACAGAGAGAGAGCATGCAAGTAGGGGGAACAGCAGAGGGAGAGAAAAGCAGACTCCTCGCTGAGCAGGGAGCCCGATGTGGGGCTCGATCCCAGGACCCTGGGATCATGACCTGAGCCGAAGGCAGACGCTTAACGACTGAGCCACCCAGGCGCCCTAAAATTCTGATTTTTTATCAATTTTAAATTTTACTGCATTGTGAATAGAAAACGTCCACGTTACCTCTGCTTTTTGAAACTTCCTGTGATTTCATTTGTGGTGATCGGTAGTATGGCCAATTAGTATAACCATTCCACAGACACACAAAGCAAAAATATGTTCTCTACCTTCGGGGCACATAGTTTGATATATATTGATCACATCTACCTTTATGATTCTGTTACTTAAGTCTTTTGTACCCTTATTCACTTTTGGTCCAACTGATCCGAGAGAATGTTGCTCTTCCTGAGATGTGGAAAGCCTGGGGAGGAGCCAGTTCCAGGGGAAGAGTGGGTATGAAAAAATCATAAGGTCTGTTGGAGATGTCTGTTAGATCATCTCCACCCAAAAATCATTCTTGCCAAACACTAATTTGAAAAGATATATGCACCCCCACGTTTACTGCAGTGTTATTTACAGAAGCCAAGATATGGAAGCAGCCCAAGTGTCCACTGACAGATGAATGAATAAAGATGTGATATATGTATGTAGTGTGTGTGTGTGTGTGTGTGTATAATATATAAATCTAACATATACACACACATATATAATAGAATATTAGCCATAAAAAAGAATGAGATCTTGCCATTTGCAATAACATGGATGGAGCTAGAGGTTATGATACTAAGCAAAATAAATCAGACAGAGAGAGGTAAATACCATATGATTTCACTTATATGTGGAATCTTAAAAACGAAACAAATGAACAAACAAACAAAAACAGCAACAGATCCATAAATACAGAGAAGCTGATGGTTGCCAGAGGGGAGAAGATAAAATCACTCTTGCCATAAAGAAAAGGGCCCCCCAAGATTGACCAAGGTCTGTATTTTCTAACTTTTATTGATACTACTTGACAGGAGAATCTATCTTTCATTTAATCAGATACTTTTGTATTGTTTCCTATTTTTTTTTTAAGTAGGCTCCCTGCCCAGCATGGAGCCCCATGCAGGGCTCAAACTCACGACCATGAGATCAAGACCTGACCCAAGATCAAGAGTCAGACACATGGGGCACCTGGAGTTAAGCGTCCGACTCTTGATTTCAGCTCAGGTCATGATCTCAGGGTCATGAGATCGGGCCCCACCACCAGCCCCATGCTCAGTGGATTCTCTCCCCCTCCCTCTGTTCATGTTCTCTCTCTAAATAAGTAAATAAATAAAATATTTTTTAAAAAGACTTGGACACTTAACCGACTAAGCCACCCAGGCACCCCTCCTAATTTTTTCATGAACGGATTTTTTTTCTCCCCACATCAAGTTAAAAACATCGAGTCCTCTTTTACATTTCTATGGTGGGTAGGACAAGGTCCTATTGATGGCTTGGAGGGATTTTAGTTGGTGATGTTCCTGATAATACCATTTGAGCACTGACTCTGAGCCAAGCTCTCTTCTAGGCACTCTGTATGTCTGAGGCTGTTTAATCCTCGCATCATCTCATGGCATCCCCATTTTACAGATTCAACAACAACAGCAAGGCAGGTGGAGGTAAAATAACTTCCTCAAGTTGAATCCATGAGTGAGGGCAGAGCCAGGACCCCAACGTTAGTCACTCTGCTCTGTTGCCTCTTTCAGAGACCAGCCCATCCAGTGGCTTCATTCTATCGGTGAGGAAACAGACTCAAAGTTGTTGTGTCAGCCGACAAACTACTAGCAGAGCTAAAGCTAGATCCGTGAGGTTTGGACCTTGATCCAGAACCTTCCCACCATACAGCACTAACCCTCATGTGCACAGAAGCAGTATTTTGTCCTAGAAAGAGGGTGTAATTTGCTGGATGATATGGACTAATCCTTTGACAGCAACTCGTGCCTGCCTCACATCATAGCACTGCAGAGCTAAGACCACAGCAGATGCAAAGAAAGAGGTTTTCAATCGAATGCTACCTGAATGATGTATACTTTTGATTTCTGAAGAAACAATTCAGTGTAAAATAAATTCACTTTTAATATGATTAGGATATATAAAATAACAAAAAACTAAGGTTCTACAAGGGATAAAGGCTCTAGGTGAGAGGACTTGTGTTTTTGATAGATAGCCCTTGCACTCTGCAACTCCCGTGCACATGACCTTCCTTCTTCATTTATAGGTTGTGGGTGTGAGGCTTGGAAACAGGCACTTTCCCAGGACAAGAACTGAGGACAGCCCATGGAAAGACACACTAATCAACCCATGGGGGAGAGGAGGATCATTAAAAAACTACACAGAAATGGTGAGTTTCTTGTATTATCTTCAAGTTCAGCTCTCAGTTGCCAAGAGTGACCTAACATTTCCCTACATAGTTTGGCTTCGGAGGGCAAAATTTGTTTGTTTTGTTTTGCTCCATTCCATAGGTATTCCAGTAATTATGAAGAGAGAAAGGGGTTTAGGACATGTGGGGAGGGGAGACTGACCCAGTGTATCAACTTTACTAAGAGGACACAATGGTTTGGCAAAATAAGACAATTTCATTCTGAAAGTGTAAAGACATCCTATACTAGTGGAATTATTTGGCTTGCCAAAAATGAAAGTTGTTTAGCTGAATATGACAGGGACCTGAGCCATATGACTACAGGTGGTATCCCTGTACAACTCCACAGAGACTTCTAGAGGCTAGGGAACCTGATTCTGATGCTGGAGCTGGAGGTGTTCCACCTGGATCCATTCATGGTGAGTCAGCAAGATGGGATGGACAAGCAGCCCTGAAAACCTGTCCTCTACTAGCACAGAATCTCTGGGAAACTGTGATCTTTCTCTTGAATCATGACATCATGAAAAGATTTGTCCAAAGGTAGTCCCACAACCTGCCTACTTTGGGGCTTGCAGCAGAAACTGAATGAAATGCATTCCTCTCATCCTCAAGTGCAAATCAATCTCTCAAGCCTTGTAACCTCACATTTGGTAGATGCCAAATGAAGAGGAGAACGGCTAAAAATGTAGGATGGATTCCTTGGGAGAGGTTCTAGACTCTCTTTTCTCAGTTTGCCTCGTTTTCCTTTCAAACGAGAGACTGAAATTGTTGAGTTGTGGTCTGGCTCAGATTCTAGGGAATCGCTTCGGTGGGGGTCTCCAGCCTCACTGACCTTAACGTTCTTGTTTGCAAAAGAACATCCTATTTAAAAGGAAGTGTGGCCAATTCATGCTTTGACACATGGATTATCAGGAGTCTCCTCTGTTGAGCCAAGTAAGAAAGTTGAGCTGGGAACTTTCTCCCTTGCTTCAAATTTAAGTAATAAATTAAAATGTATCTGGCAAAAGGGGGAAAGGGGTTGGAAAAGGTGAGTTTTGCATGAAACTGAGCGTAGGTGTTTTCTGAGCACCTCAGAACTTCAGGTTTCATGGGGGGCTCCAAGTTCATTTAGTTCAAACCATACATCTGATGACTTCCAGGAATCTGGATAATCTGTTTGGTGGGCGGTCTTCTCTTCCCATGAAGGACACGAGTTATCTGCCAGGCACCTATAGGTTATGTATTACCTGGAATCCAGCCTTAATCAGTGAAGGGAACAGTAGCAAACTATCTTAGTCATGGTCACTTGGTTACAAAGAACGGAAAACCAATTTAAATCCTTTTTAAAGAGTTTATTGGAAGGAACATGTAGGTTTCATGAGGAGTAGAAAGATAGAAAGATAGCAAATGGTTTTCCTCTCTTCTCTTTTCTCATATCCTATTGTCTGTTTCTCTTGGCAACTAGCTCCTTTCTCTTGCTTTTCCAGCTTCTGTTTCATTATGACTTTATGGCTCTGATACAGGACACCTGTTTTTGTTTTTGGTTGTTGTTGGTATTTGGGGTTTTGTTTTTATTTTTTTACATTTACTTTATTTTTATCATCACGTCCCATTTTTTTCTGTGGAGAACCAGCCTTGGGAGTTGGTCTGGCAGTGGACGCTTGACTTGACCAGAGCCAACCAGATACACTGAGACCTTTGCTGAGGTTTCTGAGAGATGGTTTGTGAGTGGGCGAGGACACGAGGCTGGCACTGCCGACACCATCCTGCCTCTAGGAAGCCCAAGACTAATGGTGACACAGCAGTAGACCAAAGGGACAGAAGCAGCTACATCCTGATGCCAATTCTGGAAACCTGAATCCCAATTATATGTGAAGCCAGTTTCATGAGCCAATAACTTTCTTGCTTGCCTAAGTCATTCTGGATCAGGTATTCTGTCAGGCATAAGCCCCAAAGTCCCAACTGATATAGCCATCAGCCCTGGATCCCACCCAGCCAACCCCATTCATCACCATGACCTTGCAGTTCTAGTTTCTTCATTGGCTTAGTTAGGAAGGGCATGCTCAGGAAGGAGTAGTTTAAAGTGGTATGTAGGGCTACCCTTTGCAGAGCTAAAGGTGGGACAGAGGGAGAGGAAGTAATTACCTTCTTGAATTTATAGTAAAATTAGAGTCCTTGATCTGACAATAGGCCTAATCATATTTTTTTCCCTGTCTTCATTAAGGTCATGAATGTCAAAATATAGGGGATAACATGCAAAAATCACTTCCAACTTCACCAATAATGCCTGTGATGCTTTTTCATTATGCAAGTCTAATGGAAATTTAGAAAATGACGGGTCCATCTTGTCATTATTCTCCTGTGGATGTGCCAACTACTTCGAAAATGTTTTCAATATGCCAACTTTAATTTTAAAATTGAAGACAACAGAGTAGCTTGGAAGCTCAGATTTAAGTCATAAATGAAAATGTATCTGGTAAGAAGTGCATTACATCCTATTTCTTCATTATGAGAACATTTAACTTAATTCTTTGATTTAAAAATATCTCCACTTTAATATGTCATGATTCATATAATCTTTTCCCACACATCTTCTTTCAAGACCTCTAACTTATTTCATCAAAAAATAACAAATCTCAGGCTCAGAAATCATTTCTTAGGCAAGAACTGTACCAGTGACGTTGTTCATTATTCCAATTAAAATTTAAATTTGTTTAGGAAGGGCAAGGACATGACTTTCATATACATGTTTAAGTTCCACGTCTAACATTTCATTTTCCACCAACATACATACACCTGTGTTGACATCACAAGCAGCCCAGAGGCATCCTGAGAAGAATGAGCACTTGGGCTCCGTCTCTGGCCGTAGAGTCTACTTGTGCGACACGGGCAGATTATGACCTCTGTAGGCTTCCGTTGCTTCACATATAAAGGACTGATCTTACATCTTTATAGATAATAATACTGACCTCATAGCTTTAATGGAGTAAATGAGGTGGTAAATGTAAAGCATATAACTGATACTCGGTCTCATTTACCAGCTATTACTTAAGGTAACAAATACTTGCCCTTCATAATAAAAACATTCACAACTCACGAATGCCCATTTCCTACCAGTTGTCAACACCGCCATAAATCTGCCAGAGTTATAAAATCAAATCTACGCTTTTCATTAATTGAAATGTTACTGCCCTCTTAACGCTACTGAAATGTCTCCTTCTGCTACTAGCTGGCCATGTGACCTGGGACAAGCACTTAAGCGATGTGAGTTGTGCTTCTGCGTGTGCAAAATGCCAAGACCAGAGCGTCCTAATTGTATTTGTCCTAGATGAATGTTAGGGTCCCCTCTGGCTATACCACTCTTCTCTGTGCATCTTAGAATTCAGTTCGGTGGCCACGTGATGCCTATGAATCATCATGTGATAATTACACCCTGATTTCCAATGAGTCCATATTCTTTTCAGAGGAAAAACTGCTGCCATTTAAACCTAGTCTCCCAGACAAATATCAGCATCAGGATAAAAAGAAAGAGTGAGGTGATATAATGGTATGATAATTCACAGGCTCAGCATCCGTAATTTTGGAAATCTCTAAAAGTTATTTCTCAAAATTTGAGGATGCATTTTGTGACACAGGGGTCGTCAAAGAAAAGGTGTGCCACAGGGCATGACGGACACCTCCCCATTGGGCTTACGGTCTACTGTTCCACATAACAGCTCCAGACCCAAGCTGCCTTACCTATTGAAAATGCTAATGATTGGTATACTTCTATTTTTCTGAAACTGCAAAACAGAACAGTCTAATTAACCATTCCTTTGGTATTTACTCTGAAACCAACTGTGCATTTCTTGGCCTCTTCACATACAATCAATGCCAACTCCCACGCAATTCCACAGAATTCTTGTACAATTTTCACTTGCTTTGCCCAATTTTTTTTGTTTTAGTCTCTCCTCTATTATCTCACAAATGGTGAACATTTCAGAAATTGCAATGCCCTTAGAAGGTCTCTACACATTCGTCTAGAAGACATTCGGGGTAAAATGCAAGAGATGCTTTCTCACAGAAGTGGGGAAGAGAGCATAAATTAAATTTCTAATGGACATAGCCAGAGAAGAAAGTGCTATGTGTTAAGAGCCCAGATTCCCTCTGACAGATGGCACGCGGCGCATGCTGTTAGCTGGGCAGTGCTCAAGGGCTCGCGCCATTGCAAATACAGAAACAATAAAACTGCTTATTGATTTTAAAGAGACCTGTAATTAAGTATGACATTCTAACAGATAAAGGTTTACCAAGGCAGAACAGCCAGGATTTAAGAGGCCTTAAAATGAGGTACTATTTAATGGATTCAAACGTCACTCCTAGGATGGCAAAACTTCAAGAACTCCAGCTTGTGTGTGTGTGTGTGTGTGTGTGTGTATTTATGTTTGAGCGCAAGAGCATGCACACGATTCATCTAAAGTTTCAACTGGTGCGTGCCCATTTGCAATTTTCTTGAGGTTAGAAAAGCAAAGGTTGCAACCCTTACATTCAGTTGCCTTGGGCAAGCAAAAAATAAAAAAATAAAAAAATATATCTGTCGAGACCCAGGTCTCACTGTTAAGGCTAGAGTTGAGAAATGCCCTCCAAATGCCTTCAAGTCAACATTAGCTATGACAGAGGCAAGACTATTATTTAACAGTAGCAGCAAATGTCAAAAACAAACTGTGCCTGGCGTTTTGATAAGACACTGTTGAAAGAGAACCACTTTTTCAGCACTTGTGTAACCGTGGGGGAGAACTCGACAATTAATATCTGGAGGTCTGGTAATAGGATTTCCAGGCTGCTTGGTGGTTTCCTTCTGATACACATAAAAGGAGTAGCAAGTGGCGGACATGAGCAAAAAACTGGAAACAAGGAGGCCCGGGGAAAAGGACTGATATATCAGAAATCAGGTACCTATGGCTAATTAAAATGTAACTCCTTCTTGGGGAAACTGCAGTCTCACAGTGGTGACACTGAAAAGTATGAGGACAGAGCCATCATCCCTAGGCAAAAATAAGATGCTGACAAAACCTATCTCCTATTTCCCACATCCTTCCGCTGGTGGCCTCATGTCGTCCTGTGACACCTTCTCTGAGCTTCTCTCCGTGGATGACACTCCCCAGCCTAACCTGGCCAAGGCTCCAGCCCAACAATCAATTACTCAGTATAATCACAACGAGCCACTTCCCTGCCCTACTTCCTTAGGAACCTGGTCCCTGAAAGGAACCTGGCAAGTGAGTCTGTGGATGGTGCTTGGTTGGCATAGTGGATTTGTGTATGATTTCATTTCGACAGAAACATTAGGAGAGTATCTTAATGCAAGGGAAATGCTAACGTGCTGGCTCAGTACCCATACTTTGAAGTGGGAACAAGAAGAAAAAGGAGAGGAACAAATATTTAACTGGATGCCTGTTTACATTACATATTATTGCATTTGATGTTCAGAGGCCTCAAAAGAAGATGATAGTGTATCTCCATTTCATAGACGAGGAAACTGAGGTTTAGAAAGCTCGGGGGACTAGCCCCGGGTCCCAGTCTATAAGGAACTCATGGGGCGTTCAAGCCTGGGTTTGTCGGATTCCAAGGCTGGCTCTTTCCCTGATACACTCTACCAAACCTCAGGATCATACCTGAATTAGCCTCAGAACATTCTTTTTCAAGAAAAGTCTGATCATGCTGGTGACTTGATAAATAATGGGGATGCTATGAACTGTGGCAGATGGGGCAGTCTCAACTTGTAAGCCTTCTGGAATAACCCCCACAGGCAGCTGTGGACTCTTCCCAAGAAGCATGCCGGGCTTGCAGGCTTTACGGGAGTCATTTAAACCCTCAAAGAGAAGTCAGTCCCCATGTTTGACGTCCTACCTCCCACCACTTCCTCTACCTGCCATCTTCACTACTTCCAGACTTGACTTTGGATTCTCCAGAGTACATTCACCTGTCTGCCCATGTTGTTTTCCTGTCCATCCCACGCCACCAAGAAATGCCCTCCCCTCCTCGAGCTGAGTTTGACCCTTCCTTCACACCTCATCAGTACCTGTGTCCCCACCCTTCAGAGGCCTTTCCTGGCCAGCGCGTTAACACCATGTTCTTACTCTTACAGAACATCCGTCTATACAACCCCGCCCCCCGCATTTGCACAGATGCCCCAAGGCCAGGACTCATGTATTACGGGGCACATCAAAAACAATACCACCTAGCATTAATAATTCACACAGCCGTCTCCCAGACTGAACTTTTTAAAAGGTCAGAAGTCAAAACCTGTTAAAAAAAATTGTATCCCCTTTCTCGTCTATCAGACTTTCACATGGGACTGCGCCTGAGGAGGCTGCGGTAGAACATCTATTATCAAGAGAGGTTCAAGGTCCATGTCTAGGCATTCATGGAGAGCTGAAGCCGTTAGGCTCTCTCAGAATACTTACATTAGCTTTCTAAAATAAGCCAGGTTCCAGAGTGGAGTAGCGGATTAACCATAAGCTGCTTCTGTGAAATGGAGGCTGCATCCGAGTCAGAAATGCCTCCAAGTCACTCACTCTAAGGGATGGCCAGAGAAATCTGTTGAAACTACTTATGGGAAACCACTTGTAGGGCCTGGCAGGGCCAGCGCCCTGTGGTGAGGAGGAGGATCCTTGGTCCTAGAGCCAAGTCAGACCAGAGTTTGAAATCCTGCTCAGCCTTTCAGAACACGGACGTTGGCAGGTTCAACACAGTCCGTATCTGGAAGGGCGTGGGAGGGATGGTCACAGGAGGCACAATGCAAACACCTGATTCATTTCCTTCCCCTCACTTCTTCTTCTTCTTTTTTAGATTTATTTATTTATTTGAGAGAGAGAGCAGAGAGTTGGGGGGGAGAGGGGCAGGGGGAGAGGGAGAAACAGACTCGCCACTGAGCAGGGAGCCCGATGCAGGACTCGATTCCGGGATCCTGGGATCGCGACCTGAGCTGAAGGCAGGCCCTGAGCCAACTGAGCCACCCAGGCGCTAGCACCACCCCCCAGTCCTGGTCACTTCTTCTTTTAGATGACAGAAAAAGGCAAAGGTGAGGCCCTTCCTTCTTTCCCACCATTCTAGAACTTGGATGCTAAGTTTATATGTTATGTATTTTAAAGACTATAATTTTAATTTTACCACCAAAAAAAGTCTTTTATTTTCTCCTAGTTGTGCTCACTATGAATCACTTAGGACGGAAAACACGCTAGCGGGCGGAGAGTGCCAGAAAACGCTTTACACCAACCGTGGGGGACACTACCAGTGATCACCCGTCTGTGGTTCTTCTGTCCTCCGGGGACAGCGGGTTAACACCATGCTCTTACTCTTACAGATTCTTACACATCCCAGCCCCGTTACAGTTAGGTGGAGCCAGAACCAGAATTAATACTATCAAACATTTAAGGAGCACAGATTCATTCTTTCTGGAGAAAAAAAAAAGCTGAACCTGACTCAACCTTATTATGAATTTCACATACATTCTGGAAAGATGTGCTTCACCTGCTTTCTCTTAGGCAGGCGGGACACTGACACGCACTAGGTGTGAGGCACAGAAATTCCACAAAGGTTTGTCTTTACAAACATCTTTAAGCTTCATCTTCAGAGTGTCAGTCTACGGGCTCCCCAAGCCAATATGCAGAGACTCCACACAGCAGCTGCGCCCAGCTGATCCTAAAATGATGGGGGAGCACTTTGTCTTTCTATAATGTCCTGCTGGAAAATCTCAGGCTTTTGTAAACGCAGGAAGGTTTTTTTTCAAAAAAGAACTGCTACTGTCATACTTGGGTTGGGTAGACATTCCCAGAAGATCTAGGAGTGACATGTGATGACTATAAAGGGAATAGAAATGAGTTTCATTCAGTGGCAGAAATTCCCAGGGAATGCATTTTAGAAACTTTTCTTCTAAAACAAACAGATTCAGCACTTGGGTTTTTGCTTTCCTTTGTCTCAATTGCTCATCACAATGAAATCAGTCCATGATCACATTCTGTACAAGTTTCCTTAAAGAGTGTTTTTCTAAGAAAGAGACAAATCTTGCAAACACAACAATCGTATGGAGACACAGTAGTGCGGAGTGAATTTATTGTTGTCAGAGCAAGCAGTAATAAAAAAGGATTATTTTTAAATGGCAGTATACTTCCTAAGGGCTCATTACTTTTAAAGCCCACCTTGGGGAAGCCACGGGAAGATTAGCAGTTGCAAATCCTGCCATGAAAGCAGAACAGAAGGACGCAGTTGCACCAGAGCACGGTTTCGATTTGGAATCAAAACTGCCCCTTGTTCATGAAATCCTCACCGAGTCCGCAGCCAGGGAAACGGTGAAAGGGAAAAATTGCCCATATATGGCAATCAGTTTGGACACGAGGCTCATCAATAGCCCATTCTTTCCCAGGCACATCATTCTCTATCTGATCTGCCAAATCTGATACTTAACAACATTGTCTTCAGAACAGTTGATGTACCCTGGAAAAGTCTGTCTTGTAAATCACAAAGAAAGCTGACAGGCTTCACAGATTTCATCAGTGGTAAAAAGAAGGGAAGCATAAAGGAACAGATACTAGTATACTTAACCCCCTGGCACAATGAACTCAACAAACTAAATGTATCTCGAGAGAAAAAATAATCTCAATATCTCAATTTTTATTTTTATTGAGGCCAAACAAGAAGCCACTGACTTAACCTATTTATCTCAGCTCCTAACTAAACTGAGTTTTTGAAACATAAAGACAAAGGAACAGGCAGATGGCATGATTTCATGGTATAAAAAAAGGAGTGGAGAAAGCTGAATCAGGGAGACAGACCACTTAAGCTGTAGCTTCTCTCTCCTATCCTAGATTCCTAGAAACAACAACAAAAAATTAAAAAGAAAAGGAATCCACAACTATACTGCCAAATAAGACGTATCCTCCATGGACCAGACATTATAAGGAACTCCTGAAAGCAAGAAAACAATTGACAGCAGATAGATGGAGAGAAACGACAGCTCAAAGACCCTGAGGGAGGGGACTTGCTAAAAATGAAACCAGAGACATTCTGGTCAGAGGTAGCTGACTCTCAGAGTTATGAAAATACCCAACCGACCTGATGGGTTCAAGCAGGCTCTTGTGGAAGCAGCCATTTGGCCGACTCTACACTCCTCCTCCCCCATCTTGGACCGGACAGAGACAACACAGTATCTGCCCCAGGTGAAAGTGGTAAGAGTGAGGACTAAGTTCATAGAAGCACGGCAGTGCACCCAAGGCCAACAAGGGAGCACTCACATCCACAGACAGGCTGGTACAGGCTGAAAAGTTCAGAACTTTAAAAAAGTAGAATAATTAATATCCCCAGAAAATACAAGAATGACGACACACTTCCACAAAAAAATAAAATAAAATAAAGATCTTGGAAATTCAAAGTGTGATCACTGAAATTAAAAACCCAGTGACAGTTGAATGCTGAGTGGACACAGAGCTGGAAGATCCAGTTAAGTAATTCTTCTAGAGTAGAGCACAACAGAGAAAAGCTAAGGGATATATAGAAAACAGAAACAAAAGGTCAAAGATCTTCTGAATATAGGAATTTGAGAAGGAAAGAGAAGAAAAACAGAGAACAAAGAAATAATAACAATCCACCCCCCCCACCGCCCCAAAAAAAGGCCTGAAGTAAAGAGGAAATGTCTCTGACTGAATAGGATTAGTAGAAAAAGAAATCCTCCTACACAACCTGTGGTGAAATTTCAGATGATGGGAAAAAAAAAAAAAAAACCACCTAAAAATAAATAAATAAAAAAAGGGAGAAAGGACTCTATTTAAATCCCAATCCAATCAAGGCATCTGGATAAGTATTTCATTCAAATGGCTGGGAGGACTACAGATAAGACCAGCCTTTCCACCTGACCTCTGAGGTCCTTCCAGGTAACACCAATACTAACGTTAACAGCTGGGCACCCAGGCCTTGGGTCTCCACTCCACTGCTGTGCATCTCCACCCACTTTGGTGAACTATGTAGACAAAGCTGTTTAGATCACACCTTGGACCTCAGGATCTGGAAATGTTCCACTAAATTCCTGACTACAAACCCCAAGCCTTCACCCTTCTTGTGAAAAAAGGTTTTTTACCTCAGGGCATGCAGTCCTTTTAGCTCACCTTATTCTTTCACACTGTTAAGTCAGCACTGTTGATTCAACTTCCTTCCCCAATTTGCCTGGATCCCATGATAAAAGATCCCTTGATCTTTCTTTAGGAGCCTCCATTCATTTTTCACATAGCCTTTGTGCAATGTCTTCCGATAAATTCCCAATGAGAATCAATCTATCCCATCAAAATTGCCCTAAACTCCTGGGCTACTGAGGCCCTCTCCGGCCCCCAAGACATGGCACATCCATGTTGATTGGCTCCACTGCAAGAATCTCATCTTGAGCCTCACCTGAGTCCTTGAAGGCCTCAAAATGTTCTAGAAATTCTTTCTTCATCTCTAGTCAGTCCCTGTAGAGGCTGTCCAAATCTCCACCATTCCCTCAAAGTTCTCTAGCTAACCCCAGCTCCCCTCACTCGTAATATATGACTTAGTATATGATCAGACTTGTCCCAAATATATTTTGTAAGCTATTGGTATACAATGAAATATTTTAAATGTTAAGCTAAAGTAGGTTAGGAAAAGCATTTTTCAACATAAAACAATCAGACACATCTCCCTTATCTCTAAGGTTAGTAATTCCTTCCAACCGCACTCCATATTACCAGCTCCCCTCTGCCACAAAGTGGCTCTGGTTTCAAGCACATCACTCTTCTATTTCTCCTCCCACTTCTGACCACACCCCCTCCACCTCCTTCACCAGCTCTTCTGCCAACACGCCAGTAGGCCTCAGATCTCGTCTCCATTTGCTGTAACATGCTCCTTGGGGATCTCATCCACCTCTACAGCTTCCAAGATCATGGACACATGACAACGACAAGCTCCCTCATTTACATCTAATAACCCAGACTCAAATGTCCAATTGCTTATGATGCATCTTTACCAGATGTCCCGGACATAGCTCCACCTCAACTGATCAAACTCATTAACTTTACCCGCTCACCTGCTTCTCTGCATTCCTCTCTGGTTTATGGGAATACCATCCACCTAGTTTTCCAAGAAAGAAATGTTAAGTCACACTTCTCTTCCTCACCCTTCACACTCAAGTCATCAAGTTCAGATGACTTAGTCCAACATGTATCTCAATGTGTCCCTCACCCTTCGTTCCCAAAGTTAGGATCTCTCTCTCACCTCGAACATTCCCCTCATCTTATACGCGTCTACACCAATGACTGGCAATCTGGGCTGCACATTAAAACCGCCTGGGGAATTTATGAAAATCCTCATGTTCAGGGCACACCCCAGGCCAATTATTTTAGAGTCTCCGGGGGTGGGAACCCGGCATCAGCATACTTTTACAAGTTCCCCTATGATTCCAAAATGCAGCCAACTTGAAAATTTTCCCAGAATTGAAGACGTGAGCACACAGAATAAAGTGCATATTGATTACCAAGCAAGAAAAGTAAAAACAAATCTAAAGCTAAACAAGTCAAACTGAAACTGAGTAACGATGAAGATAAAGAAAATACTGTGTAAAAGCTCCTGGAGAGAAAAAACAAGATGACCTACAAAGGAAAGAAAAATCACACTAATAGCAGATTTACCATCTGCAACATTAGATGGCATAAACAATGAGTTAAAAGTCTTCAACATAGGGCACCTGGGTGGCTCAGTTGGTTAAGCGACTGCCTTCGGCTCAGGTCATGATCCTGGAGTCCCGGGATCGAGTCCCGCATCGGGCTCCCTGCTCGGCGGGGAGTCTGCTTCTCCCTCTGACCCTCCTCCCTCTCATGCTCTCTGTCTCTCATTCTCTCTGTATCAAATAAATAAATAAAATCTTTAAAAAAAAAAAAAAGTCTTCAACATAATGGGAGCAGGGGGCGGGGGGCGGGGGGTGGGTGGGAACTATGAACCTAGAAATCTAAGGCCTGCTAAACTGTTCTGGGAGAATGAAGCAGATTCTTCCAGACATGCAAAGCTAGGACTCTACTACACACAGACCATCACTGAAAGAATTACCTTACAAAGAACACACAGTTGACCTTTGAACAACATGGGTTTGACCCGCACAGGTCCACTTATATGTGGATTTCTTTTCGATAGATGTGGTACAGTACTGTAAATGTATTTGCTCTTCCTTATGATTTTCTTAAGAACATTTTCTTTTCTCCCTCTTTATTATGCGAACACAATATACAATACACACACAAAATATGTGGCAATCGACTATGTTACCAGTAAGGCTATGAGTAGTTAAGTTTTGGGGGAGTCAAAAGTTACACACAGATTTTGGACTGTGCAGGGGTCAGCGCCCCTACTCCCACGTTGTTCAAGGGCCAACTGTATTTCACTGGGCAGGCAAGTGAGCCAAGATGATTGGAGAGCTATTTAATAATGACCAAGTCTGGATTACACCTAGAAAATATAAGACGTGTGAATGTATGCACCACTAAGAGGTTCCAGTGCCCTTGATTAAAGTAAAATAGCTCAGTGCAAACAAATAAATTTTATAACACAAGTATTAGCAGGATTCTGGCTAGCTAATTTTAATTGTTTTCCTGTGCTTTTGTAGAATCTATAGTTTCAGTTTTCAAGCATTCGCTTTCCAGAACTTTAATAAAAGGAAGCGCTGTCTATGTAGCAATGTTAAAAGATGTCTACCGCTTTCTTTCATTGCAAAAAAATGGATGTAATATATTTACATGCTTATCAAAATAGCAAAACAATTTTACTTTTTGCCATTAATATCTTTTCTTATTTTCTAGATGATCTGAAAATAACTTGAGAATTCCCAAGTGGGATAATCATTCAATTCCTGGAACATCAGACTTGGTTTCCTTTCATTATTTCTTAGCAAATTCAACCATACACATTAATTTTATTAAACTAATCCTCAGTATTAGAGTCTAAGATTTAGCACGAGGAAGAAAAAAAGACTCTTAACCAAGATGATAATTATATATTTAATACATCTTGCTTTTAACAGCAATTTTCAAAGTAAACACATCATAGACCTTATAACTTATTAAAGATTTATAGTGCTTACAAAGTTGATTCTAAAAATATACCTTATTTGTTCTAAATGAATAACATTATCTGGAAGATAGAATAATAAATTATAGTAGTATGTTTACCACCACTATAGTTAAGATTGTGTACATATATTCAATATGAAATCCCTTTAGGATCTTCACACTTTCAGCCTTAAAATGTAAAAGCAGATTAAAGTTTGGCATAGGAGATCTCAGTCTGACAGCAATGGTTTTAAAAATATCTAGTTGACATATTATGAGAGCATGGGCACATGCACATACATTTCTACATGTACATTCTCTCTCACTCAATCCAACACACACACATACACACACAGACACACAAACCCAAAGTAAGCAGAAAGTTCCACCCTTGTGTATCAGACAAGTGTCATCAATTTCAAAAATAAAAATTGAGAAAAAAGTTAACTAAAAATATGTTTAAACCACACCTAATGGTTCCCATTGTTGGAAAGATATGCACAAAACTGCTATCGAGATCTTTAACATGCACAGTATATGCCATACTCAGCACATTCTGGAACAGGCTCGAACTGTTCACCAATGGACATATGAATACGTAAAAAGAGATGTGCTCATCCATTTCCCAGATGGCATTCCACTGACAGTCAGTCACGTGACCCAGCCCGGCTAATGTGGTTTGCTTTGTAGAACCCGAAAGATTACAGAACCCAAGAGAATTAGAAACTTCATGTCGATCTGTTTGGGGCTTCTTGGGTGTTCCATGTGCAAAAGCAATGGGTTACTGTACCGCAAATGACAGTATCATTTAACACTTGTGGCACTGCTAAAAGTCATTTTGGTATTTCTATATCATATTTATTCTAGCTAAATTTCCCAACAGTGCCTTCTTTTAATTATATATAGCCTTGTAGACTTAGACTTAAAACAATTTAACGCTGATAACCCTCTCCTGCTCATCGCTTTTATCTCCAGTAGAATTCCTTTTTGGACTCTCTCCAGTAATGCAGGTTTGAAAATGTTCTATGGAAGTTCATTTTCATTATCAATTAAAATACCCCAAGCTCTCTGAGACAACATTAAAATAGAAACTAACCACACGTCAGGGCACCCATAATTCATACTGCTGTGATTAGAAAAATGGAAAGGCACAACAGTAAGCAAAAGAGAATATGCCAGCTTTCCATTTTTCTCTTTCTTTCTCTTTTTTGGCTTTCCTCTTATTTTATTTCACTAAGTTTAGAAACTGTTCAAGCATTCTTATACTCTGCATGACAATAACAGTATTTTGGCACATCAACATTGTGATACAATATATGGTGTGTTTAAAAAAATTAATTAAAAAATTTCATCTATTAATGAACACGTTGTTTCATGTAGTGCATATATATTTTATAGTTATTTAAGTCAAATACATCAAGGTTTGTAACTGATTTTACACATGAAGCAATCACAGATTGCAGTAATATATGCATGTGTGCATGTACATGTATGTACGTGTGTGTATGCGTGTGTGTATATACATATATATCTATATATACACATACACACACACGCATACACACATATATATACACCAATCAAGGGAAAAACTGCATCCTGGCAATTTTACAGTCCGAAGCTTTGTTGATATAGCTATCATTTACATGCCCTTTTCATCTTGTTTTTCTGTACAAAAGATATATTTTTGCCTTCTTCATTCCTGATGAGATTTTTCTGCGATAACTTTACATTCATACTGTAAAAATTAAAAGGTTAAAAGGTTAACAGATTAATGTTTATTCTGAATAGCAATTTCCACACAGACTAGAAATTGATACTTTATTAATGTATGCCCACTTTATTTGTCAAAGAATCTGAGAGTTATGCAAGGATTAGAAGCAAATGACGAATGTGATAGGGAAAAAGAAAGTTCACAGTCGAGAAGTAAAAGAGACATGAAAACGCAGGCAAAAGACAAGGTTTCTGCATTACAAGCAAATAATAACAGTATGATTCAGATCAATCCTACAACACAAAGGGAGGCAAAATAGGTTTCTCTGAGTGCTTGGTAAGGCCAATCAGCAAAGGAAAGGTCATGAACTTAAGGACGGGACTGATATGGTGAATTCAGGTAATATTTTCTCAAATCACTTTACAATTTCAAGGGGAAAAGTCTATTACGTTAGCAAAATCTTCTGGTCAAAAACAGTATTTTAGAAGTACAGCTACATATGTGCACCCACAATTCAAGATAAAGGAAACTAATGGGTTTAAGATAATTGGGTGGCCAGATTATCAAAAAGACAGCCACTCAATTCTCCTAGCTGGCTACAATAATGTAAGTGACAGCACTTATTCGTGAAACTGCTGTGGCCTTTGGATGCTGTTCCTGGCCCTGCCATCCATGACAGGGGTGACCAACAGCGTCTTTTTTTACAGATTAGTAAAAAAAAATTAGAGAGTAAGTCCTATCACCATATCCGTAACACATTTTAGCTTTTCTACCCAGTGGTTCCTTCGACTTTCAGTGTGCTTGGCTTGGAGAAAACTTGTCTTACATCTCAATAACAGATGAAATAAGCATCAGCTTACCATTGCCAGTTGTCGACCAATGTTTCCCATTGTTATGCCTCCAGCAAAAAATATACACGGTAACCAAGAACGAACATAGAGAAAATCTGGAGATGTATATCTAGAATAACAGAAATGTTTTTAACAACCCACAGAGGAAGTATACAACGATAATCATTAAGAAAATTACAATGGAAATAAGTTACTCTGTACATTAAAGTGGTTAACCCAATTTTTAAATCTCAATTCTGAAATCAGTTGTCATTTATTTCTTTTAGCAAACAAGCACCGAAAAGAATACTTACTGATAAACACCATTATAGACTAGCAGTTGAGTGACCAAGGTTGCCAAGAAAGCAATTCCTACTCCAAGGCCAAAACCACTTCTAGATCTATCAAAGGTCCACCAGAGTCCAATGGAGAGTGCAGCCAGTGTGAGAGACAACTGTATGTTGTTATCAAAATCTACTTTCTGAGATCAGTGTTAAAGAGTCATCTTAAAACTTGTAACCAAATAATACCACCTGTTCATTTTTCTAAAATAAGAGATGTTACTGTTGAGATGGGACTTGATTGCTTATTCTAGGGTGAGTTCAGTCCTTTCATACAACGCAGGACACTGGGTGAGATTAAAACTGTCTCTGATATTTACTAAAGATACACAGAGGGCATGATATTTCATTAATAGATCCCACCTACTTGTAGTTCCCCCCAGCCCCCCAAAAAAGCCCTCTTTCTACATTCACAATTATAAGATCAGACCCATTATTTGAGAAATGCTTTCTTTGCTAAAAACGTAACCAGAAGTCTCGGAACACAAGTACTGCTAAAGGAACGCACTTTTGCTAAAAAAGAAACCAATATTACTTCTCAAACAGGTTCAGAATTACTTGCGAATCATACAAGAACTTGAAAATAGAAGAGTTGACAGCTATTTAACAGGGTACCACATTCTCTATATGATTTACTGACAGACACATTTTATAATAATGCAGTTCAGAAACAAGAGGACCAAGGACACAGTATCCCTTTCTATTATGTCAACTGTTCTAGTTTTAATTTGTTGAGGATAAAGCCTTGAAGTGAACATTATCTTGCAACCTGCCAAGCTATTTTGGTGCCTGAGACTTTCTGGTATAGGACAGTTTGCTCAAATGATATTTTATTTCCGTCACTTACTTAAGCATCTATTCACAAATGTGCGGTCCTTTTCTACTCCAAAATCTCTGGGCAAAATGAAGCTTTACAAATTCAATTTTCTCATTTCTTTGCTAGAGGATTACACTAAAGGAATTAATTTCAAATATCATTAAAAGGGCATTATCTATATCCCAAAGGCCACATCTTGGCTCTATATCCAGCTCCCCAGGGGAAACTAGATAGCTCGCCAAACTAACTGGCCATGCTGCAACTACAGAGAAGAGAGGAGAAGTTCAAAAAATGCATATAAAACTACTTCCCCACTTCCTTTAACATCCCATCATTTTACCAGCCACCCCCACCCTTACCACACCAGCTAGTATCTCCAACTCCCTCTTCACTTACTTCTCAGCATCGGAGGACTGTTGCTGGCCATTCCCTCAAGGTCATTTCTTGATTAGGCTTGATTTACCCCAAAAAACCCTATAGCTTA